>NC_064638.1:534314761-534952488 GCF_023864345.2 Schistocerca serialis cubense
CTGAAAAGCGACTGGTTAGTTCACTTTATCCATCGGATCTCTGGTCTCAGTTCCGTGATTCTGAACAAATCGCACACAAATCGGATACACTTTGAATCACTGTTCAGTATTTCTCAAATGCGCATTCCTTCGTATTATAACCCGGTTGTGATCGTTTGACGACATTATCAAGAGTCACAAGTTGTCTTTTGTACAATCATACCTTCACACGTTAGCCACTAAAATTCGATCGATAGATTGTTTACCACACGTCGAAAATGAACTTCACTATATAGGCCGAAGATTGAATAACATTTCGGAGTCTACTGGATTCACAGTTTGAGCGTATTCACTCTATATTTCACGACACTATAAATATTCACACTCGTTAGATGGCTGCACTTTTAGTTAACAAACCACACAAAATCTTCATGGGAAGGTCGTTTCTGGCTCTTTATTACCCGAGAGTTTCCTTCGAGCAGTTGTGCATCGATTGTTTAACAGTCCAAATCATATTATATGACCACTAAAATTTGCAGATACCTCCCAATTGGAATTGATTTAACTCAAGTTGCACCACGCCCATTAGCGAATTTTGGAACCTAGTAGATGACTTCGGACGTTCTGAATGCAGAGCA
The DNA here is from genome assembly GCF_023864345.2 of Schistocerca serialis cubense. Taxonomy (NCBI): domain Eukaryota; kingdom Metazoa; phylum Arthropoda; class Insecta; order Orthoptera; family Acrididae; genus Schistocerca; species Schistocerca serialis. The sequence goes on from NC_064638.1 coordinate 534,315,379, forward strand.
CATTGCGAAAACACCAAGACTCAAATCATCTGTACCAGCTCGATACTAATTAGACAGGTGCCTTAAGGCATTACAGTCTGAACTGCAAGCAAGAGTTAACTAAATCTGCCTTAAAGATGCCAAAAATAGCAATGTCAGTTACGTTCGAGAAGTGCACTTGCCGGATACTCGCAGTAGAGTATCATCCCAAAAATTGATTAAATGACTTTCTCTTCAATAGGTACTCCTTACACAAATCATTTCAGTTGGGAAGACCTCATCACCTAAAATCTTCCTGGAAATCACTGAACTTGAAAAAGCGTTGTAATGCACAGCTACCATTAATACTTAGAAAACGCATTGTGGAATAAAAGTTCATTAATAGACATACACATATGTATACACATGTAGCTAATCATTTATAACTTTATTACTATTTCACCTAACATTTCTTGGAAAAAACCACAGTAAGCTGTACATTCCTTTCACGTGATACGTACCCAGATATCCCAACAGATAAGATTCTGTTTGGGGTGTGCTCAGTGTTTCGAATGGCTCTGTACACAATAAGTGCCATTCCCTGTTCTTCTTACTAAGCAATGAATGCGTGCTCAGTAATCCCTTTTCTCTTATTTAGATCAATTGCATCCTCAATGTTTTCTTCTCATTATCAGCTCTCTTCTTCATTGCCTTTCTGTTTCTAGGGTATAAGGTAGAAGCTATGGCAATATGTTTTGAATGCAAAAACACCTGGATTACAATTCTATCTCTTGATAATTCCTGGTTCCTCTTCGAATACTGGCTAGAGTGATTCTGGAGGGCTAACGGCTGCTTTTACTGTTATTTAGTTACGTGTTGTGGCTACGTTAATTTTTATTGTAATTGATCAGATAATGATAATACATTCATCACATTCACCGGACACATACTATTAATCATTAATAAACGTATACACGCTCCTTGGCAGTAAGTGTCTACGATATCCAGTAATAAGTCAATTTGGTTAATGGCTCTGTCATTTCTGAAAATTTATCTATCTCTCTCCCGGATACCGTAGTGCCCCAGAATACAGTCAACAGTCAATTTCTTTATAACTAGAAATGTGTATTTCATGGCTACATTTCCCATTTTAACCTTCAACTGCGTCTGTATACCATCACTCTGTGATCGCATACCCACAGCTCCTAATACCTTACTATCTTGTACCGCAGGAGTAGGCATATCGGTCTTCTAGAACACGTTTTAGAAGAAGCCATAACGAATAGCGTTCACCAACATCTCCAGTGTCTAATACCACTACAGCTGCAATATCCTCCACCATCATTTTAATTGCTGAGTTCGGTACAACAGAATCCCCTCTATCTCGTGGATTAACATCAGCACAGAGTTTCTCAGTAATATCCACATCATGATTACAACTTTAGAAGTTGACTTCTTGCCTGTAGCCCCTATTCCAAACCATGACTACTTCTCTGGGGCGCGGTACGGTCCACTCTAATTTAACGGACGCTAATCACTAGAGAAAACTCTGTCATCTATCACCTCCCTAATCACTGGTGGCTACTCTAGCCAGTTACCAATTGTCATTAATGATTACTGTGTTTCGTTTGATTCCAGTGCTGGTTATGACATTGGAATTGTGGACTGGATTATATCTTCTAATTGATGTATTTAGTCGACCATGGTTAGGTTGGAAGCTCTTTCTATTTCCATCCTGTTGATAATTATTTTTTTGCCCTTTATTGTAGTTGTACTTTATGGGACGGCTAAAATTCGTTTCATCTACATGATTGTTATTTGCGACACCGTTATGTGAAGTAGGTGTTTGCACCGGAAAATTACGTTGACGAGTTCTCAATATGATATTATACTGTATCAAATGAGTTGGATCTAGAACAGACATAAATTCGTCTCTAGTCTCTTCTAACGCATGTATAATATTTTCAAGAATCTCAGCTGGTGATTCGGCTTTCAGAATCCATATGATATTATTATGAGTAACTGGTGTATCCCAGCACCGCGCCTTGTTCAAATACTTTTCAAAATACCTCTGCAAGCAGCCAGTTTTAAACCAGAAATGCTCCGAATCAAAAAATTACGTACTCGTAACTTAAAATCACATATATGCAGCGCAGATATGCGAACCAGGCAACAATTTGTCCATAATCAAAAAAGAATTACGCCACCCAGCATTTTGATTGGCATGAGCCTGTTAGAGCTCACTAGTCAGATCAAGATACACCTTACAATTTCTACCTAGAAACGCATCGTGCTAGCCGACAGATGGGTGACTGCAGATCGATGAGACCAAAAAGTGACCTTCACACAATGTGCGAATACAAAGAATGAAAAGCGTTCATCCTAAAACAGAAAAAATAAATTTCACAAGGTAGTGCCGTACAACTTTGTATGGACCTCCTGGCGTCGAGATGCACAATTTGACGACCTCCTTTATTATGTACATTCACTGTTATGTGTAATATTTGCGAGTCGCTGAAAACAGACACTTTTCATTCTGCCATCTGCCTGTAGCCAACCTGGCCAACAGTAACCTTTCCATAAACGTCGAACCACTACCTGCGGCACCTCGCCTTTTGAATTCGGCAAGCTATTTGGCAGTCTCTTCTCGTCAGGCTTGTAAAATTCCCTAGCGCCACTCTCAGGGCTTCCTCGGTGTCATCCTGGTTTTGGAACTCACGACGTTTTGTTCCACATTCTCTGACACTTATACTGATAGCGTCAGCCATACTCGGCAGCGAAGTGTTGTTAATGGTTTACAGGTTTCTCACAAAAAGGGTCACTGCATAACTTGGCCAAGATCTTAGACTAGCTGGCGAGGATTATATGAACGGAGGAAGGGGTTACGGAATTAGTTTAAAAGGTTTATGTGAAATGGTGAAGTGGTTTATTAGTGATTTCACACTATAATAACCCACAAGAGATATTGTCTATTGGCGTCAGCCTCATTCAAGCCGATGGGAAGATAATTATAAAATTTGATCGTCCATTTGATTACACCATCTGCCGACAGCGTGATGGTGGAGTAGCGAAGGATATTGTCTATTGGCGTCAGCCTCATTCAAGCCGATGGGAAGATAATTATAAAATTTGATCGTCCATTTGATTACACCATCTGCCGACAGCGTGATGGTGGAGTAGCGAAGGACGGAAAAGCTTTATGAACCAAGCGTTCAGAACATGAAAAGGGGATTTACCATAATGACACGTGGCAATGTGCTGTGCACAAATGACCGCCCTTCAGATAAGCAATAGTTTTAAGAAATTCATTCGATAGCTAGGAATATGAGGTAGCTTTAGAAAGAAACTAGAGGGATAGCAGACAGGCGGAGGGCCAGAGTGGTGGTAGAGTGCCGAAGGGTTACATTAAGAGCCGAGTCAGGCGCAGTAGCCCGGCACAGTTACTTGCAAGAAATACGATGCAGCGTCCACAGGCGGACACCCCTTGCGGATGGAGTAGGTGGACTGGTCCGACCAGAAGCTGTCAAAGGGTAAAAAAAGTTGTTCGTTAGATAAAATTTTAAATTAGAGCAGAGGGCCAGAGTAAAATTTGCAGAAGAGTGTAAATCAAAAGGCGACTGATGACCTCCGCTGTTAAGTCTTATAGGGCTCAGAGCCATCTGAACCATTTTGTAAGTCAAAAGTGTATAGGCGCAGAAATCAACGGAAAGTATAAGATAAAAAGAGTCTGTTGTAAGGGAAAAGATGGTGGCCGATGTCACAAGCGGTTTAGTGGGGGAGAAGGGGCGCACAGCACGCCATTGTTGGAGACAAGCTGTTCGACCGGGAAGCAGTATGGACGGCCGGCAGTTGCTTTCCCTCAAGGTTAAAACCTAAGCTTTGCTTTTTGGCTCAATCTGAATAAGACCGCGACAAAGTAACGTTCGTATAGGTGGCGATGTTTTTTTGACTGTGTATGAATGATTATCTTAGTATGTGACAATTACGGAGCCATATACGCAAATAGTTAATATAGCAAAGCTTATTGCGTGCAATAACACGACAGTCATTGAACACGATAAGTCAGCTGCTGTTCTCGCTCTTGCTGTTGCAATTCTGTTTTTGTTTCCTGCCGATGATCATTATGAAAATAGGTTATTATCATGCTTATTTTTATGTGAGATATCAAGTGTAAGTAAAGACTGTGTTCCGTGGCGTCCTGTAATACTAGATCCTGGTCTTGTGCATTAAATGACCAGTGAAGCAGCTGAGTGGATTATATTGATGCGATCACAATTGGGATTAACCTGATTGAGACAACAAGCAAATGCAATCGGTATCCAGCAGTGGTCATGAACCCACTTAGAGGGGCATATTCGTCTGGCTGGATTCTAGCGTGTAATCTTCGATTTGGCAATTTGTTTGTGATAAATTGTATCAACGGATTTTGAGGCCAACGTGTATCTAGAATATAACTGATTTTATCAGAGCTACGTTGCATTATTTAGTAGCACCGAAATTCCTCTCCAGAAACCTTAGTTCTACGTTTTTGACAAGTCCAGAATCCACAGGGTCCGAATAACGTACGAGCGGCTGAACTTACAGGTAAGATTACAGGTCGAGAAAGGGCGGAGGCTAACTACGCTGCCACCACGTAGGTAAGTCACAAAGAGGACCTACCGCCTACCGTGCCAGACATCCCAAGGGTTCCAGTACGTTATGGTTTGTCATTCAGCAGAAGGGATGCTAGAAAGTGATACATCGGCCTAGGGAATGTTACAATAAGATTCAGCAAGTCTCTCAAGCGGCCACTCATACCCAAGGCATTAATTTGTAGACAGGTGCTGTGACACTTTTTTAGTAGTATCTGACGTTCTTAAAAATACATTATCTGAAAAAAAGTCCTAAACCTCTATTACTATCTTGCCACCAAAGAAACAGGTGCTCCTTTCCACAAAAAGAATTTCACAAAGTTTAATCTGTTATAATTTCGTTGAAAAATTTAAATTTATACGCTGTTCTAAAAAGCATCATGAAGCCCCTGCAGCTAAAGAAATGGAGAGACGTTCTTCCAAAGCACCATTCGCTAACTCAGTCAGAGTAGATGGTGAAGCGATATTATTACCACACGTAGGCAGACGTGCCCTCCACCACACATCGTAAAGCGTATTGTGGATTATAGACATGCAGTAACGCGGAATTCAACCTGCAGATGTTTCATATTACACATATTAATAACAATATCAAATTCAATTCTTACCTATATAAATAAAAATGTTTCTTTGTACTTTTGTCCTCTATGTGCTCCTAAATTATTCATTCGATTGCTGTGAGCCTGTGGTAAGTTATTCTCCGCACGCCCGCGAACGTTCGTAGCCCAGAAAAAGAAAAAAAAGTGCAACCCATAGTTCAGGACATATGACGTCATAAACAGTGGTATGCCACCCCTGAAAATACCCATGTTTATGCAGCCACTATTTCAGAATGAGAGCACTTTGCGGCTGTCAATAAACATTACGTAATTTATAATTTCAACCCTTTATAAAAAATTTTCTCCCTTACACAGCCCATAAAATGATTAAAGGAAAAAAAGGATGTCGCTTAACTACATTTTTTTCTGTGTGTACCTTAAAACTGCCGCATCAGCCATGGTGTTTTAATGCATTACTTCATTGCACTATCTCTATTCCTAAAGTGTTTCGGACACAGTGTCGACATGTATCACTGATTGTGCTGCCACGTTTATGTCACTGTGTATCATGTAGTTTAGGAGATGTGACGTGATTAAAATTTAGATGAGAGATTGCCACGTCAGTCATGACGTTTAGTTTTAATACTTATTCACCACTAAAGCTGTTCGAAACATATTTCGAAAACGTATTAAAAGAAGTATGTAACGCCACGGGCATATTCCAGTGCAGCGTACTGACTAAATTTCAGATCAATTTATAAAAGCCTTGCTACCTGGATTGGCACCTGTACGTGTCCTCGCCCGTCGGGGAACCGCCTGACTTTTTCGCGTACATACCAGACGGAAAATTTAAAATTATAGTCTATCCAAAAGCACATCCATTAACAGAAAACAAAACCGGACTGTTTTTCCTTTACATGGCACTGCAACGTATGCCGAGTACAGCTAGTTCTAAATAGACGCTATATTGCCAACTGAAATGAATGGGAAGAACTTGTGTTGACATCACAGCGGTAATCTTTCGTTACTTGTTGCACAACGCGCATTTAGACAGTGTAAGACGACCATGTGTCGGTTGAAACTAATAACTGAATTTCGATACGCGTCTTAAACTTTCGTGGCAAGGAAAACGAAATAAAGGCTCTCAATCGTACAGTGTTTGTTTTACTGACACATACATCCAAAAATACTGTATGTGCTCCCACATGAAGTCTATCTTAGCTGAAAAACACAAAAAAATATTGTGATGACCGGAGCATATCTTCATATTGTACCTGACAAGCAGTTTTTATCTCGCAAAATAGGGGTAGTAGCCGCCACAAGGTAACCACAAGACACTTATCAAAACAAAATTGTGCAGTGATAAGAAGGCCACAATTGGAAATATAAAATATTTGTTCAGGATTTCAGCTAATTTCCAGAAGATAGTTATCTATTGCAGAAAATTATACTTCTAATGGCCTATAGCTATTTATTCCCACTTCAGTTTATCGTAGATCTGGAGTATCTCAGCGTATCTAATGAAGACGCTGTCGTCTAAACCTAGAGAAAATTTTAAACTAGTTTTCAGATATGTATACCGGAACTGTAGTGATCCATGGTTCCTCTTTACTTGCTTCATACTAGTCAGGAACAAGATTTGTCCGCCATTGTCGGGAAAGCATTAGCGTTTTGCATAAGCTTGGTTATTAACCTCTTCAAGCCACTCCGAACAGGAACGTCCGCGGCTGGAAGAACACGACCTCAGGATATAAGCTGCTGGGAGGAATGTGCAGAATCCCGTTACGCAGCAGGTTTCGCATTGGGGCTTCTCAGAGAATGAACACGGCGCCTAAAAGCCCGACATTATGCGCGTCGAATGACACGCAGGGCGAGTCGCACTGTGGAGGCAGCGCATTATCCCGCACGGCGGAACACGCCGGGAACTGGATCAGGGCCGGGAGCCGAATAAAAGGCGGCGGCTATGATCCCTGCCGGGATTGCGAGCGGAAATATATGTACGCGGGACTTACGCGGCGCTGCGCAGTTCCATTAGGGCCCGAGCAGCGGCGCCTTAATGCGCGCCACCCGTGATGCACGGCGCCAGCTCGCCCCTAATCCGCGATCGCCGCGATCGCGTCGCGCGTGTAGTCTATAGGCGACCGCGTCAGGCGCTTCCCGAGGCGTGATGTACGTGCTGTTTGCAAGCAGCACGGACTGTCGCCTAAGTGGCGGTACAACGTGACAGTAAACAACCATAATTAAAACCATCTTCGCAGAAACTGTTGTCGACAACAGAATTTTCCAATTTTTGAGTCTGGTAGGTCACTTTTCAAGAAGCTGATAATATAAGATAGAATTAGAAATGCTTGTATTTGTTGTCAAGCACACGTCGAAAAATATGAATCGCAAGTGAAAACGTTGACCAGCGAGGCACTGGGGAAGATTAGGGGCTAGGCAACGATAAACATAGCACTTCACCAAGAAATTAAATAGATTTTATCCATCAAGCTGAGCAAATTAATGTCAACTTCTTTTTAACGAGTGATATTTAACTAACTCGGATGAATTCAGATATTTATAACAATCCAAGAAAATCAGCAATAAACATTAGTATCTCAAAACTTACAGGTATTATTTTCAGAGTTCAATTCGTGACACTGCTTCAAACTTGACCTTAATCAGGTGGTTCGGTCTCACTCCAGTAAAGTACAGAATGAATTCAGGTACTTCTAGAACACATTGAAAAACGTTTCAACTAATAAATGATCGGAAATAATACATCAAGCATAAATAAACATTTAGCTAACGCATTAGTTAATCTCTGTAAGCACACCATGCAACAACACGCTGTGAGCAGCCATAAATACATTGTGAAACGTAGCCTTGATGCAGGCTACAGAAACATTGCTTAAAACTGTCATAAATAGGTAGACGTTGTCTCGTTAGACGTTAACGTGCCAGAATATTCGAATGGGGAATTAGCTGGAATGCTAATCCCTTTCAAGAGAGAATATATCAATACACATAGCTTGGTTTTAACTTGTCATAATTTAGGATGGCTCTGTACAAGAATGTATAAACGAAATTTAATGATTGACGCCCACAGGGTTAAACTAAATAGCATGTAGTAAAACTGAACTTACATTAGTGATGACTAAAATATATTACACACAACCAGCACATATAATCTTCATAAATTATCAACAGGTGTCAAACCCGAGAGACAGGAACTAGATAGCTCGTCCCGAACTATTGTGCTGTAAGCTATTTTAGCAATGTGTAAGAGGCAGTAAAATGAAAACGGGACAGATAGAGAAAACTAGGTAAACTGTTTATTATTTCAAAAGCAACTGCCTTTCGGTCATTAAAGTTTGTGGAACAAGGTATCTCACTTCCGTTAAAAGCCGTGTTGAACTTCAGCAAATACCCGTAACATTTGTCCCAATGTGAGACAATATGTCAATGCTTACATGGAAAAACGTTTGGCGTTACCTAAGGGACCATATTGGATCCTGACGTACACCTCTTCGTCCGAAGAACAGTGGGTCATACTTGTCAAAGATAATTCGACTACGCTGCACAAGTTTCGCTGGGAAAAACTTACACTGTCTCCATGCAGTCCCGATCTCTCTCATTACAATTTCCACATTTTCAGAACCAACTATTAACAATGCCTACAACTCCTAGTATCACTGTTCCCATGAATTCTGTAGACACAAAGAGCAGATAAACTTACAAATCCATCTTTCTCAACATCCGAGCAACGGCGTTTCGGTCACTAAATTTTGTAGAACAAGGAATCACAGTTGTATTCAAAGTTATATTGAACTTTAGCAAATACCCTTAATATCCATGTGCCAAATAAGTGACACAACTTGTCCACGGACTCCCATTGTGCAGATGTGGGGGGCAAACGACTAAGAGCGAACTCATGTGCACCGCCGTTATGTCGGTTCCTAGTGGGACGTGAAGGTGTGGTTGCTTAGCTACACAGGCAAACAAATTATTTGACGCTTTAGAGTTCATAGCAAAGCTCGGCAAGGGTCGCCAAAACAGGCATAATGAGAAAGGGGAAGCAAACCCATTATTTCCTTGGTGAAAGCACTAGTTTCGCTTGCTGCCAACATTTGTGCAATCAGTCCATCCATGGACTCTTAATAATTGTTTTATTGACTTTCAGCTTTTAATGCTTTAAAATTATTGGCAATACACCATATTGAGAGCATGTAGGACGAGGAGGAACTGCCTACTGAAGTGATAGAAAATATCAGGTATTGAGTCTTAATCTGACATGTTTAGGAAGCCTTGCTATCAAAAAAGTCAGAAGGCATAAATAATATTCCTTTAGAGTTTGTAAAATCATTGGGAGCAAGTGGCAGCTTAACACCTTCTTTAGTTAATGTACAGAGTCTGACACTGGAGACTTACCATGACACTTTCACCCTCTAAGTCACGAGTAAATCAAAGGCAGATAACTGCGAAAATTATTCTACAGTAAGCTTATGCCAGCTGAGTCCCCCATCCGCATCTGCGGGAGGTGCCTGCCAACGGGAGGTGGCCGTGAGAAATAGCCAGCGAAGGGGTAACAGTCTGCAAAGTCTGAGCGGGGAATGTCATAACATAGTAGGAAAACCAGAGAATCTGGAAACGAAAATGCTAATTCTAGAGAAGCGGAGTGGAAAGAAGAAAAGAATTTATGATCATATAATTATTGGGTTTAGTAAGAGCTAGTCAAAAAGTTTCCATTTTAGGGTGTTGCTACAGCATATATGTAACGTAGCGCAATTACGATGCTGATACATATAGGCAAGGGATTATTGTACAATTCGTGTCTCTGCGAGGGGCGTGCGGTAAATGGGGAGTCGTCACGTATGACAACGTTGTTACCAAATGCGTCCAGACAGACCCAAAGAACTTTTATTTTTTGTTGGCTACCGTGGGAGAATCAACAGTAGACATCTATCGGATAATGAAGAACGTGTATGGGAGAGCATATCTACGGAAATCCACTGTTGGGGAATGTGCGCTACAAGGAGTGTGGCTGCTTCGTGATAACGCACGTCACCATTTTGCATATGTCGTAACGCAGAAGTTACGCCAGCTCAACTATCAGACACTCGAGCAACTGCTCTGTAGTGACAATCCTTTCCCATGCGATTATCGCACTTTCTGGCTCTTAAAATTGCCCTTGAAGGGTCAACGATTCCTCTCGAACAGGGATGTGCAGCAAGCAGTTACGGAATTCCTCACGCAGCAGTACACGATGCCAAAAGGTAACTTCAACCTGGTGCGTCGGTGAGCTAATTGCCTCAATTCTCATGGAGATTTTGCCTGATTAGCGTACTGATTCTGGATTTTGGAGCCTTTGATTTTGATCGCCCATTATATCAACAGCAGCACAAATCGTTATAACAGGAGTACGATTCGTTACGAATAGGGAAGTAGGGCAGACAGTGAGCATTGTGAGCAGTTCAGAGATAAGGCTGTTCCCATCAGACTCCACAGCAAACCAATCCGGCAATAACTGTTCGGATATAAATGCCGACGCTGGAAGCATAAGATGAAGAGGTAGAGGATGTATCTCAGGGTACTTAACGGGCATATTCGTATTTAAATTAGCATAAAAATCTAAAACTCATAGGGGTAGGCACGTGATTGTAGCAGAAGGAATAGAAGAAAACAACGCGGAATAATATTATTTAGGGATTATGAATGAGAGAGGAGAAAGACTAATTGTGTTCTGCAATAAATTTGACATGAAAAGCTAATATTCAGATACATCATCTTCAGACAGAGATTTCAAAATCATAAAAAATGGTTCAAATGGCTGTGAGCACTAAGGGACTGCTGTGGTCATCAGTTCCCTAGAACTCAGAACTAATTAAACCTAACTAACCTAAGGACATCACACACATCCATGCCCGAGGCAGGATTCGAACCTGCGACCGTAGCGTCGAAATCAGATATTGGATTGTAAAGCGTCCCCATAACCAGAAACCAGAAAATAAACCTACTAGAGTCAAACATAGACGGTAAATTGATGAAGAAAGTTCTGAGAATGTACGTTTGGAGCAGAGACCATTATGGTAATGAATCATGGTCAGTGACAAAACAAGAAATAAGAGAGTTGTTTGCGATATAGTCCTACGGAAGAATGTTGAAATTCAGGTTGATTAATGAGATAAGGATTGGCCAGATTTTCCACAGAATCTGCGAAGGTAGGAGCATGCGTGAAACATTGACAAGACGGACAGAACGATAGCATATGTGTTAAGTCGTCGTGGAGTAACCTACAAGATACTAAAAGGAACTATAGAGGGCAAAATCTGTAGCGGGAGGCAGAGATCGGAATACAACCAGAAAATAATCGATGATGTTGGTTGCACGTATTACTCTGTAAAGAAGAGCTTGTAACAGGAGAGAAATTCGTGGCGGTTCGCATCAAACCAGTTAGAAGACTGATCATCCAAAACTAAAACATATTATAGTCTATTAGTTCATGGCCTGTTTAACTACAGGAAAGATAAAGTCACCAGTTAGACAAGTCTGACATAGCGCTTGATAATTCGTCCAAGATGTAAGAAAATTCAAGGAACCTTCAGAAGGTATGTCTCTATAGAAGAGCAACTACAAGTATGGAAATTCGCTGAAATTCTCAAAAAAATTAATAAAAAGCACAGAGGAAAGCGGGTGCATTAGGAATAAGAACCAATAGGGGCTATAACAATGGACGACGAAGAACATAGCGTCCGGCTTAAACAAGGTTAAAACTCATGATTTTTCCGATAACTCTTAACGTTTTACCTACATTTTTGTATTTAAATATACAGGGTTTTGTATCATTTTCAAAACATCCGTCACAGAAATCAATCTATCTTAGGCATAGTTCACATTTGGTGGTGATTTGTTCCCTAACTTCCTTCTACCTACAACTCTTGCGCTCTTTCTGCAGATATTTCTGTTTTTCTGTCCGTAATCCGCTGTCTTAATTCTTCTCAGTCTCATAATACAGCGAGGAACAATGCTGCTAAAAGCATGGACAAATGGTGCGTTGTTTTTTCGGTAACACCATTCTTATTATGTTAAGTTCGACAAGACAGAGATTCAGTGAAGCCATTAAGAATTTCAGTACCTCACGCATTATCTGAGTTCGTTATGCTCACGTATTTTAATGAGTTACGTGTGCTGGCGCAAAGAGAATACCTACGCCGGCTGCTGTGACCGAGCGGTTCTAGGCGCTTCAATCTGGAACCACGCTGCTGCTATAGCCGCAGGTTCAAATCCTGCCTCTGGAATGGATGTGTGTGATGTCGTTAGGTTAGTTAGTCTTAAGTAGTTCTAAGTCTAGGAGACTGATGACCGCAGATGTTAAGTCTCATAGTGCTTAGAGCCAATTGAACTATTTATCGAGAATACCTACACAAGAGTTAACGTTTTCCCGTTCTACTACTGGACTTCACATCCGGTACAGTTGTTCCCGTGCCTACTGTGATTATGCGAAAATATTATTAATAACCCCACCGTATGGTGCCTTCGCCCCTCTGACATGTGTGAAGCATAACATGCTGTAAGCATATTAAGGAAAGTGACTTCCTTACTGCGGCTGTAGACCCACTGATAGAAGAAATTTTTTACAGATCTTTAGAAGGAACTTAGTCTTAGATGGTGATGAAAACCCGTGTGTTCCATCAACAGGTCATGTTGGAAACATCGCCTGCGTTTGTGGAAAAAAATTGTAGTCTTCGATGTCAAGTCAATATTGACGTCACTCCCTCGTTTCACAGTCGGTAAACAAAATAACGAGCCTCTAATTTCTCTGTATGATCTCTGTTTTAATACAAATTAATCCAGCACTGCATGAGGTGGTCAGTAAAACTGGAGGACCTCCACTGTAAAACGTAATGGCTTCTTGGCTGGTGTAAAAAGAGATTCGACGTTTCTACGATAGTCAGGGTGACCAAAGAAAATCGGAACTCACTTAAGACTACAATATGAGGAGGTGAACTATGAAATATGGAGGTTTGGTTCGGGTCAGGAAGCGCTCACAGACAGGCGAAATGGTCAAGTCGTCCGCGTCCGAGTTCCCGTCCAGCACAAATTTTCGTATCCCACAATGAGTAATGCATTATACATTATTCCCATAGCAGCATGAAATTCACATTCAGCAAATTACATGGAACAACTGATCAACAAAATTAATTAGACTCAGCTCATGCTACAGTATATGAAGCAGTCTCATGTTCGTCGACCACAGAATCAAGGATACAACTTCCTTAATAAACTGAGAGACGCAGATGCCTTGGGACCTACGAGGCAATACCGTGCTCGTGTTCGCCTTGCAGTGGACTCCTCATTAGTCGTAGCTCGTACTGGCGCGGTTATCGCTCTGGGCACTTCATTACCTCCGCGGTCGTATCCCGGCCCATAGCAGTGTCCTAACGGCCCTTGGCATGACACCGTTATTACTGTAGGGGACCAGTAGCAGAGGACATACTCCTAACCTTCACCAAGATACTTCTGACGACCGCTAATTTGTCTATAAATGACTGGATAGCTGTTTCGCATCCTTACATTTCATCTCTACTCAGCTGCCTATTTTTCTACCTTTCACATCTTTCTACCTTTTACATCTTTCTCTACATCTGCTTTCGTATATATCTCATTTCTGAAACTAGAGGGGTAAGCAAATACCAGCACGATTTTCTCATCGATGTATTCATTAGTAACCTACACGTTAGTTGCAGACAATTTTTCCTATTTAGCTTGAGACGGAAATGTAACACTACGCTGCTCTGGTCAGGTAACCGAACAGGAAACGGAAGAAAACACAGGAAGCATCCAGTAAATTCCACTTTCTTCTGCCAGTCCCTGGAAAAAAAGTTTCTGAATAACTTAATGGTATCAGATTTGAAGATGTGCTGATCTGCTGAGGTGACATAGCGGGAAAGAAAAAAAAATTGATAGAGGAAACTTCTAGTGACGTCCACATTTTTCTACAGATTTGATGGAAATGAGTTTCTGACTAACATAACGATATCAAATTAGAAGATGTTACGTCGTAGGTATACGACGTCATAGATATACAACAGCAGAGGATGTTTATGGTGGTAACTTACAATGAAGTTGCACTGACCTTCGTTCAACACGTGAATAGCTCATGTGCTGTTAAGCTAAGAATAGAATTTTTGGACACCGCAGCCTATAAATGCCACCTGTAAATGTTCAGCAGTTATAGTCGGTAAATCATGACGTCCTTCAATATTTACGACCTGTAGAGCACCACCTTCTTAGAAAGAAGTACTATTAATTTTTGAACACAGTCTTCTACCAACACACTCAGGAAGTATTGGTGGTTAACCTTAATCGAAGGAACTCAGTTTCTAGCTATTCTAGAATTACGAATATTATCTTACTTCAGATGGACGAATATTTACATTTCTGACAGCAAAAGTGTAAATTTGATACGTCTGGAAACATAAATCCGTAAACCACTGAATATCTGTGTTGAGATGGGGCTTGCCTTGCAGCGGATTGTAAAGATCCTGTGATCTGGTGACTGGAAGGTATATACTGTCTTTCAGCCAAGAGAAGATGACTCATCAGACCCTTTACTTCTGAAATGGAAATAGATTATTCAGGTCATTGATACAACTGAATAAGTGTAATGATCGAAAACTGGGGTTTTTGCTTGTTCTTTCAGTTTTTTCCTTTGAAATTGGTCTTGTTGTGTCATAAACTTCTGTTTTACACATGTCGATTATGCACCTCCCTATTAGTTATTCGATCCACCCATCTGCTCTCCAACATTTTTCTGCATTATCACATTACAAAAACTCATATTTTCCTAAATACTTTTCGTGCAATAGCTAGTCTGCATTTTATATCTTTCTGCTGCGGTGCTATTAGTTATTTTGTTGCCCAAGTAGCAGTAAACATCAACTATTTTTAGGTTCTCATTTCCTAATCTAATTCCCTTGGCATTACCTGATTTAATTCCAATCCTTTACATTGTTGTAGTTTTACTTTTATTGATGTTCACTTTGCAACATTATCCACTAAACTTCTTGTCCAAGTCCATTGCTGACTCTGACAGAATTAAAATGTCATTGGCAAGTGTGAATTTTATTTTTTATTTTTCTACCAGCATCTTAATTCTGTCCACAGATTTCTCTCAGGTCTCTTACTGCTTGTTCAGTCCACCTAACGAATAACATTAGATTTCGGCTTCCACCCTGGCCCACATGCTTCTCAACCAATAATTTGTTTCACGTCCTGCGACTCATACAACCGCCGTCTTGTTTGTGTGTAAGTTGTAAATAATCTTTTGGATCCCCTATTTTATCTCAGGTGTTCCAGAATTCCAAAGATTGTATTAAAGCGAACATTGCCCAAAGTTATCTCTAAGCCAATATTGTGCAAAGTTTTCTCTAAATCTACTATAAAGAAAGGTTTGCCTTTCTTTAATCTGTCTTCCTAGATATGTTGTATGGCCAGTATCAGATGGCGTTTTACTGTATTTCTCTGGATCCCAAACTGATTCTATGCAAGGTAGGCTTCAACCAGGTTTTCTGTTTTTCTATAAATATTTAGTGTCAGTACTTCATAATATTTACTTATTATTACACTGGTAGTTCAGTGTTATCCACATCAGTCACCACCTGCTTTCATTGAATTTGGAATTATAGCATAGTTCTTGAGGTCTCAGAGTATATCGTCTAACCCAATTTTAAGAAAATGCTTTGCTAATTCATGTGTAGTCGAGGTAAAGCTATGAGAGCCACGAACAGCTCTTTAATTATCTCTCTTTAATTATCAGCTTCATAAATGATTTGTTTCTGGGACATCCAGTCATTCTAGGACTACATAAGTGGCATAGATACATCCTGTACCAACGCATGAAATCTGATGTATACTGATATATACTGGTCGATATGGAGCTACAGCTTATATCGCCAATTTGGTCCTTAACAAATTAGTAAATACACACGAACGGAAGTGCTGATACCTAGTAGGTTAAAGCAGAAAGGAATAATTTCCTACTGCTACATCAACATCAATATACATACTACAGAAGCCACCATACGGTTTGCTGCAGAGGGTACCACGTACTGCTACCAGTCATTTCCTTCCTTCACCAGCTGTGACATAGTCGAAAGTATGAACAGTGATCCCACACTGTCAATTTTTTTTAAATTCTAGTCTTTGATCACAATTTAGTTCCCTTGACAATGACCAGTTTCAGTCAGTAATGACCATCTTCAGATCTACAATACAAAAAGTATGTATACTTAGTGGGCAGTCTGTCTTTGAACACAATACAGCATTTCATATCACAGTATAGTATCTTTTTTTCTTTTCTGTATTGTGATTTCATTCCTCTGCCCTATATGGGCAGGGGAGGGCTGTCAGCAGCACAATCCGCAGCTCTTCAGCCAAATGAAATGACAACTAAAATAAGAATAAAAATGCTCCATATACAAGGCGATAAAATAGGGGAACATAAAACAGAGTAAGGGGAGATAATGGAGGTATAAATACCGTGACAGGAAGATGTTCATGCGGGACAATTAAAAAAGTCACCACAAAGTTAAAAAACACATTTGGCGATTTTTAAAACACAAAGAAGACACTGAATGCACATGCACAGGTTAAAAGTCGGCCACAATATTAAAAACACTCCAGAATAACACACTTGAAACCCACTTGGAGCACAGACAGTGAAGTATAAAACTGCCAGGTGGGAACTGCCAAGGGAGAGGTCAGAGAGGATGGAAAAGGAGGGGAGAGCAAGGGGCAGCAGGGGAGGTGGCAGGATGAAGAGAGTAGGGGCATCTGCAGGTAGCCAAAGACGCAGGAGACTGATGGGACAGGAGATGACAAGGGACGAAAAGGCAGGAGGTTGTGCAGAGACACTGAAAGGCAGCACAAGAGAGGGGGGAGTAGGAGGGGGAAGCCGCTCAGGAAAGGGAGGGGGAGGAGAGGGACCAATCAGCCCTGAGGAGGAGGCAGGAAGATGGGGTTAGAGTTGGTAGGAAGGGGAGATGTTGGGGTGAAGCTTATCATCCAGGAGGGGTAGATGGTGGAAGTTGCGTTGGGATAGGAGGTGGAGGGTGTGGAGATGGAGAGAGGGTGGGACACAGCAGTAAAGGTGCAGCAACACGTTGGGGATGAAGGGAGACACCAGGAGGTGAGGGGGATCAAGGTGGCAGACAATATATAATGTGTGGATGTTTTCAAGGAAAAGGAGAAGTGGGGGAAGGGGATGAGGTCATAGAGGATGCGCGTGTGGTATGGAAGACAGATGCGAAAGTCGAGGTGGAGTGCATGGCGTTCGAAGATTTGGATGGCCTTATAGAACTGGCGAGGGGTGGAAATCCAAGCTACAGTGGCATAAAAGAGGATGGGGTGGATCAAGGATTTGTAGGTGTGAAGGATGGTGGAAGGATGCAGACCCCATGTCTGGCCGGACTGGAGTTTCTGGAGGCGGAGTCTGTTATGAGCTTTGGTTTGGATGGTAAGGAGATGGGAGTTCAAGTGAGGTGGCGGTCGAGGGTGAGGCCAAAGTATTTGAGGGTAGGAGTGACTTGGAAGATAGTGAGGTAGAAATCACAGACAGAAGGGGCGGGTGGTGGGGCCTATGATGATCGCCTGGGTCTTGGAGGGGTTGATACGGAGGAACCACTGGTTGCACCAAGTGGTGAATTGGTCAAGGTGGGTTTGTAGGGTAGTTTGGGACCGTTGAAAGGTAGGATAAAGGGCTAGGAAGGCGGTGTCATCAGCAAACTGGAGAAGATGAACAGGTGGGGGAGGTTAGGGCATCTCAGCAGTGTACAAGAGATAGAGGAGAGGGGAAAGGAAAGAGCCTTGGGGCACGCCAGGAGAGAGATAGAAAGTATGGGAGTTGGAATATAGTATCATACAACCTGGGAAATGTATAGATAAAATTAGGTAAAGCGTACCTGTTCTACACCATGTCCTAATGTGATAAGGACTTAATAGCATCGTCAGAACATATAAATATACTCAGCACACATCGTCACATTAATCTAAATTACGGCGTAAAATATGCCACATTGTCCACACAGTCATTTTGCTACTGACTTTATTGTACAAAACCTACTGAAGAGCAGTAGCTACTAGAAAACTGTTTGCCTACATCCGTCATAGATGTCACTACTGTGGGCTTAGATGTAGTCATCACTTATGTAAGAACCACAAACTGATAAAAAACACATTAGGTAAATGACATGTAGTAGACTTTTAAATTTTGATAACTCGTATAGATAACAGTTGTGATAGAGCAAAAGACAAATACGATTAACCATATAAAATTAGTAAAAAGAAAATATATGAAGATAATAGGTCTGACATTTTTATGGTGAACTTACAGTCAAAAATTAAATATACGTAATACATTGCCTGTTGCAACCTATAAGTTACTTATGAAAGCTAAAATGTCTATATGAGAAAATGACTGAAGAAAAGACATATCAATAATCAACGCCCTCTGTTGGCTCGGCCGCCAGGATGTTAGGTAGGCGCGGAGCGTTCGAAAGAACTTAACCACTAGATGGCTTTTCATACATCGTGATATGTCTCCCACAGAAAACGTTTATACAACATATTAACAGTCAATAAATAAAATTATATAGTCTGGCCATACAATCCATGAATAGGTGGGATATAATCAGTTACAGAAATGGAGGGACGAATGTATGGATATAAGGCAAATGCATACTGTTCTCAACACAAATCACCAAGGAAGGCTAGGTATAAATCGGCGAGGCATTAAGTGGTTATCGGATGCTGTACACCTCCCGCAAACTCGATCCTCTTCAGCCGCTTGTCTCACCCATCCTCTCCCAACCCCGCCCGCTGCCATGCCTGTATTCCCACATCCCACCCAGCCTCCATCTCTCCACCCTCCTTACCCTCTCCCAAGGTGGCTTCTGCCAGCTCCCTCCTCCCCTTCATCTACCCCTCCTATCAACTTTGATCCTCCCCCCCCCCCCACTTCCTGTGTCCTTTCCTTTAGGCACCCTCCCTCCCATCTCTTTCCTTTTCCCCCATCCCCCTTCCTCCGCCCCTCTTCCCCCGGGCTTCCCCTTCCCCTTCCTCCCTCCTCCTCTCTACCCTGCCCATGACTTCTCTGTTCTCCCCTCTCCCTCTCCCACTCCCCTTCCTCCTCCTCTCTTGGCAGGTCCCCGGACTCGCACACGCTCAGTGAACTTCCGAGCGCTGGAGATCATCGCCATCAGTGTCTCGTGTGTGTGTCTTCGTTTGTGTTTAGTGTTCTTTCGCCGTCACGCCACCACGGTTCACGTGTGCCGTCGCCGTCATCCGTGTTATGTGCGCCGTGTCAACTAGTGTTAGTGATATTTCTCGTTCAGCGTGAATGGCTCCATGTTTTTTGTTTTTTAGTGTCTACATTTTTTGCCCGCCGTTTTGATTGTATTCTCTGTGCCACCTATATGTATTACTTACTGTAAAACTCAAGGCTGAAGAGCGGCGTACTATGCAGCTGACAGCCCGCCTTTGTGTAAGGTGCTCAAAATCACAATAAAGAAAAAAAAGTGGTTATCGTAGTGTATTATCAGACAAAGCAAGCGAGCGTTGGGCTGAAAATCGCGTTGCCCATTGAGTACTCTAGTGGGTTTATGTTCTTTGGCCTTGTAAATTTTCAACAAGTCGAGAGCGCTACCCTTCTCTGGCCAGTGTAGTATACGCATATAATTCTCAATATCGCTTAGAGTGTGGCCAGTTTATGCCAGATGCATTCCCAATTAAGTTTTGTTATGTGCCTGCCAATGCTCCCTGAATCTTATTTTAGAAGAACGGCAAGTTTGACTCATAGAAACTATGTCATAGCTGCTACAAACGATGTTGTAAACACCAGAACCATCAAATTTATCGGAATCATTACTCAAATTATGTTTTACACGGAGTTTCAGAGTGTTGGGAGCTTGGAAATCCTATCTAACCTTAGATAAATTCAAACACTTTTCTATTTGTTGGGACATTTTTCCGAAAAATTTCGCTGGAGTAGTTTTCAATTTCTCTATATTATTTCTTTTTTCTGGATGATTGCGGGTCTGCCTACTATTTACTTTCTGTTTCTTTTAATTCTATTGTACGGGCGCATAACTTCATTTGCTGAGAAACGGTTGGCTACTGCAATTTGCTTTAATATACGAAGTTCTTCACGTACTTCATTGTTGGCCAATGGTAATCGAAAGAGTCAGTGGATTATTGAGGTGAAAAAGGCCCTTTTATGTCGTGGCGGATGGCATGCACAGGCACTGATAATAGTCTCTGTACTTGTAGGCTTTCTCAAAATCGAAAATTTATGTCTGTTATCAACCTTCTTAATAGTAAGGTCGAAATAGTTAATGGAGCCCGCTTCTTCTGTTTCTGTAGTAAACGCTACTTTCTGGTGCATGCTGCCTATGGCTTGACCAAATGCGGTAACCTCATTCTCGTCCCCCTTTATCAAGATGTTATCGACATAACGTTTATAACTTATAGTCTTGTGTTTCAATGGTGGAAATTTAGCAAAGAACTTACATTCTAAGTCGTTCATAAAATTGTCTGCTAACATACCAGCCAAAATGTTACCCATCCACAGACCATATTTTTGTTGATACATTTTGCCATATGGGAACTGCCTGTTTCCCTCCATCCATGGTTTGTAAGATATCATGAGCGAATTTGAAAAGATGAGCTTTGCACAAGCATTGATTTCTTATTCTGCAGTGGTTTGTGGACAGAAGCTTTCATGGCTAAAGAAAATTTTTGTGTCCGAACCTAGAATGTGTTCAAGACTTCTGCAGCAAATCGATGTGATGTATATTGCTCTGTGATGATACGGGGCCTCTCTTTTACTTTTCTCTATACATGAGCTACTTGCTCTTTTATCCAGGCACTTGGGACTTTTGCGGTGGACGAGAGATTCACGATAAGTGCAAGCTAGTTAAAGGGCCAATGCCAGAGAATATTATATGTAAAATCTAACTGTGATTAAAGCTGGGTTTGGTGATTTATAGGTTTTCAAGTCCTTCAGACACTTCTATACGCCACAGTTGTCTACTTCTACGTCCTCCATGGTTAACAGGTGGAGTTTTTCCATTTGAGCTGTATTGGTTCCTGCCTTAGTTACAAGTACTCGCACGGCAGATGCGAGTTGATAGTGTCTATGTCAAGCACAAGTAAATGAGGGACAATGTCAGTGTTAACCAGCTTCAGAATTGACCATTTAATTGTGCATTAGTGAGTCATTTAACTGTGTGTTAGTGAAACGGGGTAGTCAAGGGAAGACTGGCTTCGGTTACGATTGTGGACGAGTCCGTAATCAGATACTGTTCGTTCCCTTTCGCAATTACACACATTTATTTTGAAAAGGTAATTCCAGATTCAGCAATAAATAAAGATATCACACGTTATTAATGAAAAAATTAACAACTGTGTAATTAATAGCGCTTTCAGTGCGGTACAATTTACCAAATGAACATAAAATACAAACACAGCAAATAATGTTTTAAAAAGTAGCCAATGTGATCCAAATTAGAATATTAAGGCAAGTAACCACAGTCATGGCTGAAGGCCTTTAACGACAAGAACGGCAATTATTACAAAAATTAACAAACATACTGTAAAACATCAAAGCAATAGTAAGGTTTATTTAAAAAGACAGGCAACTGATCACCAACCGGATGAGACAAAATGATGGTGAACTTTGTAGCACAACGATTTAAACCTGCTGTAACGCCAAGAATGGCAATTATATTTTAAAAATTTAGGAACATACAATAGAACAGCAAATGCAGTAATAAAACACAAGAGCCAGATGGTGTACCAAGAATCGACCTCTGATAAGGTCCGGCAAAATTCACTTTCGCAACCAAAGAGATGGGCAGCCAAGAGTTGCATTCACTTCACAATATGGCAACTCAGACTAGTGGCTGTCTAACGACTGACTAATAATAATCTTGCTGACGCAACCTGACGTCCAATAAACCAAATGCAAAGGTGTAAAAATACCCCAAAGCCGGAACCGGCAGTCTGGACTGCACCCGCAGAATACTGTGCTTAGAGCGCCCGGAACGAGAAAGGAATCACTACCGCCAGAATAGAAGAACCGCCAACCAACCTATAATCAAGAAAGTTGTCAAAACTACGCGCCCCACTAGACAGCAGTGGCAAGGTGAGGAAACGTACACTACCATTACATACACTAACTCCCAGGGCTCGTAACTGGGGCGTTAGTGGCCACCAGGCAGGAAAACTACCGCTGGTTGAACTTAACAAATAGTAACAAAACTGAACACAATAAACAGTAATTAGAAGTCCAGGGAAGCTAATCAGATCAGCCTTCCCCAAGCACTTCACTCCCTGCTCTTCGCATCAGCAACTCCATAAGCAGCAACACGAATCTAAGTCACTGTAGAATCGCGAGATCTCAAAGTGGTGGAGGTTTCTCTACTTTAATCCAAATGCACTCAACTTAAAACTTGCAGGAACCGGTTTACGACGAGGTCGTGCACGCTCGTCACTACAGACCTTCCATTCGGCAGTCGATGCATGCCGCCAGCAGTCTCGGCGTGCTCTTGCACTGCGCGGACCTGGCTCCTCCTGAGTCCCCAACTGAACTGACCACTGACTCGACCCGGAAGAACCACGACGTCATCCCAAAGTTAGAGCCACAGTTACTACATATCGGTAACCGCCACTGCTGCCACTAGCGGAAAGGCAACGCTTGCGAAAACAAGTGGCGCCAGTCAACACGAGAAGAAGACAAAGAACCACAACCATGTCAACTAAACGATATGGTCTGGCCTCCAATAGAGAATGGAAACCTACAATCAGCACCAACGCGAACCACAGCATGATTCAATTAGTTGCTTCGTCATTTCGATTACCTTAATAGTGACATGATAATTTCCCATGTCATGGTTTGTAGCACATACCAACATTATTTTAGAACTGCAATATTTGGCCAACTATACTGAAATTTAATGTCATTTTCTCATATACACTGAATCGCCAAGGAAACAGGTATAGGCATACATATTCAAGTACAGAGGTATGTAAACAGGCAGAATTCGGCGCTGTAGTCACCACGCCTATACAAGACAAAAAATGTCTGGCGCAGTTGTTAAATCGGTTACTGCTGCTACAATGGCTGGTTATCAAAATTTAAGTGAATTTGCCCCCCTCCCTCCCCCCCCCCCCCCCCATGAAACATGGACCTTGCTGTTGGTGGGGAGGCTTGCGTGCCTCAACGACACAGATAGCCGTACCGTAGGTGCAACCACAATGGAGGGGTAACTGGTGGGGTTCCTGAAGAGGGGCAGCAGCCTTTTCAGTAGGTGCAGGGGCAACAGTCTGGATGATTGACTGATTTGGCCTTGTAACACTAACCAAAACGGCCCTGCTGCGCTGGTACTGCGAATGGCTGAAAGCAAGGTGAAACTACAGCCGTAATTTATCCCGAGGGAATGCAGCTTCACTCTATCATTAAATGATGACGGCTACCTCTTGGATAAAATATTCCGGAGGTAAAATAGTCCCCCATTCGGATCTCCGGGCGGGGCTACTCAGGAGGACGTCGTTATCAGGAGAAAGAAAGCTGGCGTTCTACGGATCGGAGCGTGGAATGTCAGATCACTTAATCGGGCAGGTAGGTTAGAACATTGAAAAAGGTAAATGGATAGGTTAAAGTTAGATATAGTGGGAATTAGTGAAGTTCGGTGGCAGGAGGAACAAGACATTTGCTCAGGTGAATACAGGGTGATAAATACAAAATCAAATAAGGGTAATGCAGGAGTAGGTTTAATAACGAATAAAAAATAGGAGTGCGGGTAAGCTACTACAAACAGCATAGTGAACGCATTATTGTGGCCAAGATAGACACGAAGCCCACGCCTACTACAGTAGTACAAGTTTATATGCCAACTAGCTCTGAAGATGACGAAGACAACAAAGAAATGTATGATGAAATGAAAGAAATTATTCAGATAGTGAAGGGAGACGAAAATGTAATAGTCATGGGTGACAGGATTTCGGTAATAAGAAAGGGAGAGAAGGAAACGTAGTAGGTGAATATGGATTGGGGGGAAGAAATGAAACAAGAAGCCGCCTGGTAGAATTTTGCACTGAGCACAACTTAATCACAACTAACACTTGGTTCAAGAATCATAAAAGAAGGTTGTATACATGGAAGAAGCCTGGAGATACTCACAGGTTTCAGATAGATTATATAATGGTAAGACAGAGATTTAGGAACCAGGTTTTAAATTGTAAGACATTTCAAGGGGCAGATGTGGACTCTGACCACAATCTGTTGGTTATAAACTGTAGATCAAAACTGAAGAAATTGCAAAAAGGTGGGAATTTAGGGAGATGGGACCTGGATAAACTGAGAGAACCAGAGGTTGTACAGTGTTTCAGGGAGAGCACAAGGGAACAATTGACAGGAATGGGGGAAAGAAATACAGTAGAAGAAGAATGGGTAGCTTTGACGAATGAAATAGTGAAGGCAGTAGAGGATCAAGTAGGTAAAAAGACGAGGGCTAGTAGAAATCCTTAGGTAACAGAAGAGATACAGAATTTAATTGATGAAAGCAGAATATACAAAAAATGCAGTAAGTGAAGCAGTCAAAAAGGAATACAAACGTCTCAAAAATGAGATTGACAGGAAGTGCAAAATAGCTAAGCCGGGATGGCTAGAGAAGAAATGTGAGGATGTAAAGGTTTATATCACTAGGGGTAAGATAGATACTACCTACAGGAAAATTAAAGCGACCTTTGGAGAAAAGAGAGCCACTTGCATGAATATCAAGAGCTCAGATGGAAATGCAGTTTTAAGCAAAGAAGGGAAACAGAAAGGTGGAAGGAGTATATGGAGGGTCTATACAGGGGCGATGTTCTTGAGGAAAATATCACGAAAATGGAAGAGGATTTAGATGAAGCAGAAATAGGAGAGATGATACTGCGGGAAGAGTTTGACAGAGCACTGAAAGACCTGAGTCGAGACAACATTCCATTAGAACAACTGACAACCTTGGGAGAGCCAGTCCTGACAAAACTCTACCATCTGGTGAGCAAGATGTATGAGACAGGCGAAATACCCTCAGACTTCAAGAAGAATATAATAATCCCAATCCCAAAGAAAGCAGGTGTTGACAGATGCGAAAATTACCGAATTGTCAGTTTAATAAGTTACAGCTGCAAAATACTATCACGAATTCTTTACAGACGAATGGAAAAACTGGTAGAAGCCGACCTCAGGGAAGATCAGTTTGGATTCCGTAGAAATGTTGGAACTCGTGAGGCGACACTGACCCTACGACGTATCTTAGAAGAAAGACTAAGGAAAGGAAAACCTAAGTTTCTAGCATTTGTAGACGTGGTGAAAGCTTTTGACAACGTTGATTGGAATAATGTCTTTCAAATTCTAAAGGTGGCAGGGGTAGAATACAGGGAGCGAAAGGCTATTTGCAGTTTGTACAGAAACCAGATGGCAGTTATAAGAGTCGAGGGACATGAAAGGGAAGCAGTGGTTGGGAAGGGGGTGAGGTAGGTTTGTAGCCTCTCCCCGATGCTATTCAATCGGTATATTAAGCAAGCACTAAAGGAAACAAAAGAAAAGTTAGGAGTAGGTATTAAAA
This sequence comes from Schistocerca serialis cubense, assembly GCF_023864345.2. Lineage (NCBI taxonomy): Eukaryota > Metazoa > Arthropoda > Insecta > Orthoptera > Acrididae > Schistocerca > Schistocerca serialis. The sequence goes on from NC_064638.1 coordinate 534,341,155, forward strand.
TCCATGGAGAAGAAATAAAAACTTTGAGATTCGCGAATGACATTGAAATTCTCTCTGAAACAGCAAAGGACTAGGAAGAGCAGTTGAACGGAATGAACAGTGTCTTGAAAGAAGGGTATCAGATGAACATCAACAAAATCAAAACAAGGATAGTGGAATGTAGTCGAGTTAAGTCGGGTGATGCTGAGGGAATTAGATTAGGATATGAGACACTTAAAGTAGTAAAGGAGTTTTGCTATTTGGGGAGCAAAATAACTGATGATGGTCGAAGTAGAGAGGATATAAAATGTAGACTGGCAATGGCAAGGAAAGCGTTTCTGAAGAAGAGAAATTTGTTAACATCGAATATTGATTTAAGTGTTAGGAAGTCGTTTCTGAAAGTATTTGTATGGAGTGTATCCATGTATGGAAGTGAAACGTGGACGATAAATAGTTTAGACAAAACGAGAATAGAAGCCTTCGAAGTGTGGTGCTATAGAAGAGTGCTGAAGATTAGATCGGCAAACCACATACCTAATGAGGAGGTATTGAATAGAATTTGGGGGAAGAGGAGTTTGTGGCACAACTTGACTAGAAGAAGGGATAGGTTGGTAGGACATGTACTGAGGCATCAAGGGATCACCAATTTATTACTGGAGGGCAGCGTGGAGGGTAAAAGAGATGAGTACACTAAGCAGATTCAGAAGGATGTAGGCTGCAGTAGGTACTGGGAGATGAAGAAGCTTGCACAGGATAGAGTAGCATGGATAGCTGCATCAAACCAGTCTCAGGACTGAAGACCACAACAAATTTGAACTTGGTGTTACAGTCGGTGCACGAGCGATGGACACAGCTTCTCCGACGTACCAATTAAGTGGGGAATTTCAAGTACTTTTATTTCATGAGTGTACCTTGAATATCTGGAATCCGGTAATACATAAAATCTCCTACATCGCTGCGGCTGGAAAAAACTTGGACCCTGCGTGTCAGCATGGGTCTGTTCAAGCTGGTGGAGACGCTGCAATGAGATGAGGCGTGTGCAGTTGGTGTGATATGGGATCCCTGAAGGTCTAGATACGACTCTGGCAAGTGACACTTACGTAAGCATCTCCTCTGATCACCTGCACCCAATTGTGTCGATAATGCATTCCGACGGACTTGGACAATTCCAGCAGGACGATGCGATACCCCAGACATCCAGAATTGCTACAGATTGGCTCCAGGAACACTTTTAAAAACTCCACAGGCCTAAGCATTATTGAGCATATTTTGGATGCCTTGCAACGTGCTGTTCAGAAGAGATCTCGTACTCTTATGGATTTATGGACAGCTCTGCAGGATGCGTGTTGTCAGTTCCCTCCATCACTACTTCAGATATTAGTCGAGTCCATGCTACATCGTGCTGCGGCACTTCTGCGTGATTTCGGGGGCCGTATACGATATTAGGCAGGTGAACTAGTTTCTTTGGCTCTTCAGTGTGTATTTAGCCTAGTTTTATAGTAAATTAAATTTTGTAGTATTGCAGCGCAGGGTGTAGGTGAACTGGACTTTGGGCTCGGGGATGTACGGGAGTAGATTTATTTTTAATTACCCTTAATTTACATCCACGTATTATATGGTGGAAGCTAAACAATATCAACAGAAATATCTTCAGCAGTTAAAATCAGAAGTAATCAATATTCTTACTTAATGGACACAACAAAATTATAATGAAAAGACAATCTAAAGAGAACCTAGTATTCCTAAATAATAATCTTACTCAGTCAGAAGGGGCTTAACACAGCATCAATCAAGAGACAAATATCGCAATATCAGCCCATAACAACTTTACTAGAGGGCAATTGGAATCATGCTGTAAATCTAAGAGTTGAGTAACTGCTGCAGAACTACCAGAATCAACCAGCTACGCAACCAATGGTCAAGGACAATATGACTGCACATAGCAATCTAATATACACACAAGGGACAGCAGCACAACACAAAGAACCTATCGCTGCGTACCGTGACTGACTCACGATCTCTGCATGAGATGAAAAATCACAATTCAGTTAAATACCGCCTGCTTACAATTAAAATGCTTCTACTCACGGAGGTCCAATGTGAGCTATAATTACAATATAGCAGCAAATGCCTGGTAGAAATGCCAATGCATTAATGCAGAACTTATCTACGCTGGAAAAAATTAGTTCCAATTTTTGCCACCAGGTGAAAATCTGGCGCTGTACAGCATTTCACTGGTGTTACCAGTGGTTGGTTGGTTGGTTTGATTGGGGGAGGAGACCAGACAGCGAGGTCATCGGTCTCATCGGATTAAGGAAGGACGGGGAAGGAAGTCGGCCGTGCCCTTTCAAAGGAGCCATCCCGGCATTTCCCTGGAACGATTTAGGGAAATCACGGAAAACCTAAATCAGGATGGCCGGACGCGGGATTGAACCGTCGTCCTCCCGAATGCGAGTACAGTGTGCTAGCGTTACCAGTGCTCATGGTGAAACAAATTCTGTGAACAACGACTAAAAATAAAATCAATATTTTGCTTTACCCACTTGTTTGAAGTTCTCTACACAATTCCCGTTTCTAATCCGTTATACTACGTGGGGTATTTGAAACTGTTTGTAGAAATATTTGGCGAAATACACATCGGATTAAAAAAAATAATTGTTCACGGCGAAAAGGGTACACGTTAACATCCTTTACGACAGCAGTCTCCGGTGTTAGCTCTGGACGATGTTCTCTCACTGGCTGTCAGCGGCTCTTTGTCCATCTGCTCTGGTGCAATTAAGTCAGGATAGCTCCCGACCAACTTTGCGACATCACGTCAGCCAGTGGAGCTGGCCACTAAATAAATGTCCAGACTTCGCGCTGATAGAGATAACTTACATCATTTGCGTCGCTGCACCCCAGGAAAGCATGGAGCAGTGAGTGCTGCTGCTGATTATGATGACGCTCTCAAGACGACAGAGGCTCCCTCTAGCCAGACACGGAGCATCAGATCTGCGCTGTAACGGCTGCCTGGGCGGAACGTGTTGTGATTTTCAGTTTCATAGTGTAGAGGATTTTCGTATTATACGGTACATCTGACCGCTACAAATTATAGCCGTGTCATGTGGCGGTGAGTTGGTGTATTGTCTGATGCAGAGGTAGGCAATTGGTTTGGCTCAGGGGCCACATTATAGACACAGAGGTTAGCGGAGGGCCGCACCTTATAAACCTTTCACTTCTAATGGCGTATATATACTGGCGGCGATATATATATATATATATATATATATATATATATATATATATATATATATATATATATATATATACTCCTGGAAATGGTAAAAAGAACACATTGACACCGGTGTGGCAGACCCACCATACTTGCTCCGGACACTGCGAGAGGGCTGTACAAGCAATGATCACACGCACGGCACAGCGGACACACCAGGAACCGCGGTGTTGGCCGTCGAATGGCGCTAGCTGCGCAGCATTTGTGCGCCGCCGCCGTCAGTGTCAGCCAGTTTGCCGTGGCATACGGAGCTCCATCGCAGTCTTTAACACTGGTAGCATGCCGCGACAGCGTGGACGTGAACCGTATGTGCAGTTGACAGACTTTGAGCGAGGGCGTATAGTGGGCATGTGGGAGGCCGGGTGGACGTACCGCCGAATTGCTCAACACGTAGGGCGTGAGGTCACCACAGTACATCGATGTTGTCGCCAGTGGTCGGCGGAAGGTGCACGTGCCCGTCGACCTGGGACCGGACCGCAGCGACGCACGGATGCACGCCAAGACCGTAGGATCCTACGCAGTGCCGTAGGGGACCGCACCGCCACTTCCCAGCAAATTAGGGACACTGTTGCTCCTGGGGTATCGGCGGGGACCATTCGCAACCGTCTCCATGAAGCTGGGCTACGGTCCCTCACACCGTTAGGTCGTCTTCCGCTCACGCCCCAACATCGTGCAGCCCGCCTCCAGTGGTGTCGCGACAGGCGTGAATGGAGGGACGAATGGAGACGTGTCGTCTTCAGCGATGAGAGTCGCTTCTGCCTTAGTGCCAATGATGTTCGTATGCGTGTTTGGCGCCGTGCAGGTGGGCGCCACAATCAGGACTGCATACGACCGAGGCACACAGGGCCAACACCCGGCATCATGGTGTGGGGAGCGATCTCCTACACAGGCCGTACACCACTGGTGATCGTCGAGGGGACACTGAATAGTGCACGGTACATCCAAACCGTCATCGAACCCATCGTTCTACCATTCCTAGACCGGCAAGGGAACTTGCTGTTCCAACAGGACAATGCACGTCCGCATGTATCCCGTGCCACCCAACGTGCACTAGAAGGTGTAAGTCAACTACCCAGGCCAGCAAGATCTCCGGATCTGTCCCCCATTGAGCATGTTTGGGACTGGATGAAGCGTCGTCTCACGCGGTCTGCACGTCCAGCACGAACGCTGGTCCAACTGAGGCGCCAGGTGGAAATGGCATGGCAAGCCGTTCCACAGGACTATATCCAGCATCTCTACGATCGTCTCCATGGGAGAATAGCAGCCTGCATTGCTGCGAAAGGTGGATATACACTGTACTAGTGCCGACATTGTGGATGCTCTGTTGCCTGTGTCTATGTGCCTGTGGTTCTGTCAGTGTGATCATGTGATGTATCTGACCCCAGGAATGTGTCACTAAGGTTTCCCCTTCCTGGGACAATGAATTCACGGTGTTCTTATTTCAATTTCCAGGAGTATATATATATATATATATATATATATATATATATATATATGTGTGTGTGTGTGTGTGTGTGTGTGTGTGTGTGTGTGTGTGTGTGTGTTTGTGTGTGTGTGCAGTATTCTCAAAATTTTTATGAAAATGCAAGTTTTCTTTATTTCTAATCGCATATCACACACAGAGTTGTAATTTCGGGTATAGCAGTAAAGGCGTTAAAATGCATCGATTAGTTAGCTTCACATTTCATAAAAGGTATCATAAAAATCATTAGATATAAATGAAAGAGTCAGAAGAAAAACGGTGTAAGTATACTTCCTATAATTTTGATAAGACTAAAGTCACTTGTACCTCTTTCCTTCTGACATCCTCAAGTAAGATATTTGTGATCAATTTCATTTAGTTTGCAAATTTAATATAATCTTCAAGTACATTAAATTTTAAAACAAGTTTAATGGGACAAATGCATCCTATCACAATTTTTTTTTAATCAAGAGTCAGACTGCTAGTTAATATTCTCACCATAGCCTGTACATTACTGTCTGTTAAACAGCTTCGGTATTTGCTCTTGTTGATTTTGAAGCAATAAAAACTTTGTTCAGAAATATACGTCGATCCAAATATGGAGAACATTCTGCCTGCAAATTTCTTGATACATGGAAATTTTTCTGCTGACAAAGATTTATACGAGCAACTAAAGTTCCAGGACTAAACATTTCTTTCAGTGCGTGAACTGCCTGCATGTCAATCAGTTCAAGTTGCAGCTCGTGTGGTGCAGTGTCAATATCAGCACTGATGGGATACGATAATACATTAAATTGAGGCTTAATTTTCTTAATATCCTAAAATCTTGTAGTAAATTCAGCCTCTAAACTCTGCAGATATTCCCTAATCTTAGCTGAAACACTTCCAGGTACTTTCTGTTTCCCTGACAAAATTTGCCTTCATTTGCTTGCCTTGTAAACAGACCTAGTTTTGTTTTAAATGCTTTGACGTGAGTCCACATTTCATGAGCAAACAACCCCTTTCCCTACAATGTCACATTCAGTTGTTCAAAAATATCAGCTGCAAACATCATCTCATACCTCCACTCTTCACATCCTATTTTTGTAACTAAATCATGAGATATCTCCTTAGTGTCCAGAAATAATATAATTTCATCCTGTAATTCCCATACTCTTTTTAATACTTTGCCCAAGATCAACCACCTCACACTGTTATGGTAAATTACATCTAAATGTTATGCCCCCACCTCCTCAAGAAGAGATTTGAACTGTCTGCGATGGAGTGCCCTTCCTCTGATTGTGTTCACAACACCAAAAACAGGATCTACCACATGCTTTAAGTCTAGTGCAGTCTTGCACAGGCTTTCTTGATGTAAAATACAATGAAAATCTTAAATATCACTGTCCGTGTCTTCGGCTTGTAACTTGTTTTTTAAAAGTTTCACCATACATATATTTTTCCCACAGGAAGCTCTGGCCCCATCTGTTGTAATGCCTACCATTTTGTTCCAGGTCAAGCCAGTTGTTTCCACACAATTAACAACACACTCTAACAAGTCCTGACCCGTGGTTCTATCTTTCATGGATAGTATACCAAGTAATTCCTCGGTGATGACGAAATGTTCATTAATTCCACCGATAAAGATGAGTACTTGTGCAGTGTCTTCATTATCTGTGCTTTCGTCCATTGCCAGTGAAAACCATATCAAATCTTCGCTCACAGTCTTTAGCTGGTCTCTAAGTTCGTCACTAATTAAATGAATGCGTCGCGCTATAGTCCTCCTTGACAACGAAGTGCTCTCAAATGTGGTTTTAACCTCAGGACACAATATATTTGCACACTCTTCCATGCACTGTTTAATAAACTCGCCATCCGAGAAAGATTTGTTTCGTTTAGCAAGGTTATTGGCAACCATAAAACTTGTTTCTGTAGCACTATTTTGAAGCGGTATTTGCTTCGTAAAAAACGCGTTTCACGAACTCCGCTGTTTTTATTTTTCGTACTTCATCTGAAAGTTTGAAGCCAAACTCACTATTTTTTGGTTTCGTGATGTCGTTTCAGAATGTACTCCTTGAATACGGCAACTGTATCATGGCATAGTAAGCATGCGGCTTTTTTTCCTGCGTCACTAAAGAAATATTTGGTCGTCCAGTCTTCATTAAACAGACAGCACTTATCACCGACTTTACGCTTCTTGTAAGGAGTCATGATTGCACTGAAGTAAAAAAAAAAATAAAAATAAAAAAAAAAAATAAATAAATAAATAAATTCTTACGTTGTACTGCTGCACAGACAAAACACAAGTAAACCACCCGAAATAGAAGAAAATTGCTCTGAACGTCGTACTCTTCACTCGGCGCGGGTGAAATACAGCGCTCCCATCAGCCACCGCGTGGAGCATAAATTTGCGCCAATAGCAGGATGCACAGTGCTTTTTTCCACATGCAGCTAGGTGTGTTGCGTGACTGTAGAGACATCTGTCGGTAGTACGCACTACCAATTAGCGCAGACGCTCGCGGATTTTTTTAGTTGCGCGGGGAAGGCAAACTTTGTATTTCCTATGATTTTTGTAAATGTCTTTGCAGGCCACACAAAACCCCTCCGGGGGCCACAAGTGGCCCGCTGGCCCCTGTTTGCTCTCCCCTGGTCTAATTGAAAGTTTCCTGTAACATGATGCAGGTTGACGAACTGTCATCTCTGATCGGAATTAGGGAAGTCATTTGTCTACGAAGGTACACATACCACAGGTTCAGTTTGTCCACCACTGGGGAATTTCACCAGTACACGAGTGAATAATGCCCTATTGGGTTCAAATGGTTCAAGTGGCTCTGAGCACTATGGGACTTAACATCTGAGGTCATCAGTCCCCTAGAACGTAGAACTACTTAAACCTATCTAACCCAAGGACATCAGGCACATCCATGCCCGAGGCAGGATTCCAACCAGCGATTGTAGCGGTCGTGCGGTTCCAGACTGAAGCGCCTAGAACCGCTCAGCCACAACGGCCGTCAGCCCTATTGGGAAGTGAAATACATCGCCACCTGAGGTTTTCGACGCTCTCGCTTCCTGCCATTGCTGTGTTCCAATCGATATCATATGATACTTCGATTTGCGATGTTTCAGCTCTGGTTCCAATTTTTCTGTTTTGTGCTACGATGTAGTACCATGGTCTATTAGCGTCTGTGTCTCATAGCGTGGAGCTGCCTGTGGACAAAATGGCTATTCAACCAATTGTTGTCGTTCATCGTATAATTGTGTACATTGCTTCACTGCTGCTGCATACATCTGTGCTAGTCGATAGTGACTTCTGTAGCAAACATCGGCTACCCATTTTCCAACCAATCACCTTACTCAGGATGCCATGTGGAGAGCGGTACCGATTCGAAATTGATCCATTATAAACGCAGCGAAGGCAACTGGGGAATTGTCGCTGTGACGATACAGGCCACAAGGGGGGACATTCACCAATATGAATTACTTTGACAAAAGTAACGATTTGGTGTCGTGCTGACTGGGTACAGTAACTTCGGAAACAGTGGTTGAAGGACGAAGAAGGAGGTGAAAAAGTGCTGGACTTCAACGCCTCGTCACAGAACATGAGGGTTAGAGGCTTTCCCGCTGTATAAAGTAGGACAGGAATCGATGTGATAGTGCAGGCACCATTTGGAATACAAGGTAAATTTGAACATGAGTCTCTGCATAAAGACTGCCTCAAGGTGTCCACACGAAACGGCTTTATGCAATGGTTAGCACACCATGTAGGTATCGATTGTGGGCGAAAAGATTTACTGTTTAGCCAACTATGCGAGAGCAGATACAACATCACCTCATGAAACACCCAGAAGGCGCGATGAGGTATGTTATATACACGTCGACTGCACGCGTGTGTTCTGTGTGTTACTTGGTAATCTTTGCACTGAACTATTGGTTGCACTGTTATAATTACCCACGGGAAAATTATGGTGGTGGCTAAACAATTTTTGAATTGTAACTTGCGTGTTATGAACTTATGCATTTTGAAGACAGAGGCACATTGTTGAACTAGCAGAAACTCTTTCTTCTGCTGAGTCTTGTTGTAATTAAATGTCATTTGATAAGATACTTGCGATGAAAGCCTTCTGAAGACAGTAACATTGAAAACATTGAAGTTTAATGTACCTTAATGAATAGAGACGTAGAATTAAAAAGTGATGCTTGATGAATTGTAGGTTCCCGTGTTACTGCATCCATTACTTTTCATTACTTAATTTTTTTAACTTGCATTCGTGTATGTGTTCTGTGTTTAATATAACTATGTTCTATACTAACCGATGTTATGAATACGAAGTGCGTCTCCCGCAGGAGTATGCGTGTTCGATTGGCTTCGTCTACTACTAAGAGTAAGATATTTTGCACTTTCTTGTTTAGTCTTGTATTTAACATATTCTATAGAAACTACTGCTAAATAGAAATAGCGACCAAATAAGAATGGCCTAAGTGTTTTAGGGAAAAGTGAGAACGATGAAGTAATTATTATCATATGTGGAAGACTTAAGTAAATTTGTATCTCACTATTCGCAATGGAATTTTTGTAAGCCGATTTCCTAACTTACTGTATATGGAACTTTCCTTCCCACTTAATAACGTGTTCATTGATACTGACGTACCTATTTGTACATACTACAGACAGAACAACACGACTAGTATATGAACAAGGGAGTTAACGGTCATTTTAGCAAAGCTTACGTAGAAATTTTACACCCGTCCATACTTCAACATATGCGTGGTTAGCGAGGCATATACAAGTGCCACTGGAGAGCGCTGTGGTCGCATATATCACATGTAGACATGGGCACCGCATGCACAAGCTTCATTGCTTCCGAGAGTTCAGCATCAAGTTGAAAAATGGAATGCGCAACGTTGACGTTCGAATGCACAATCCATGTGCCCACGGCTCAGGTCTCTTAAAATGCAAGAGAAAAGACGAGATGCCAACATAACTTGTGTTTTCCCACACTAGCAGTTACCTTTACTCAATAACTGAGAACAACGCGCAGGTGAACTTTTGCTGAAAGTGACCGTACGCGCAGTTGACCATTTCAAGAGCAGGTAAAATTTTGGATTTTAGGTAGTTTAGGGAGGAAGACGGTTTGTATCTCAGTCCGACCGTAAAATTTCGGTTTCCCCTTATACCTCTAAATCTCATAAGGCAAAAGCCAGGCAGGAAGCGAGAATGTCGAAAACCTCAGGTGGCGATGTATTCCACTTCCCAATAGGGCTGACGGCCACTGTGGACGAGCAGTTCTACGCGCTTCAGTCTGGAACTACACGACCGCTACGATCGCAGGTTCGAATCTTGCCTCGGGCATTGATGTGTGTGATGTCCTTAGGTTAATTAGGTTTAAGTAGTTCTAAGTTCTAGGGGATTGATGATCTCAGATGTTAAGTCCCATAGTGCTCGGAGCCACTTGAAGCATTTGAACCCAATAGGGCATTTATTCACTCATTTACTGGTGAAATTCCCCAATGGTGGTTAAACTGAACCAATGGTATATGTACCATCGTAGCCAAATGATTTTCCTACTTCCGATCAGAGATAACAGTTCGTCTCCCTGCATCATGTTACAGGACACTTGTTCTTTCCATTAGACCAGGAAACGGCACGGACAGTTTTCTTCCCTAATCCGAGCTTATGTTCGGTCTCTAATGACCTCGTTATCCATAGAACGTTTACTCCTGATCTTTGGTTTCTTTAGTTCGCACTGTACATGGGATCATCGACACTCCACTACGGAGCAATGGAAACTTGTAGTACTTTTCTTGTTACATCAGTTCGAAGCTCGTGTACGGAAACGTCCTCATCCAGGCGAAAGGCTGCTAGGTGCGTGCACCGATCCAAAGATGCGGGCCATTGGAGGCAGTATCATGCAATGGTGGACAGTCACCGTGATTCCCATAGGACCAGTGGTAGTAATGGAGGGTCCCATGTCTGTAGACTACGTGAACGTTATGGAATTAACCTGCTTAAGCTTACTGGTTAACTGTTCTTGCAGTTTTTGCCAAATGAAACGTGAATGTATAAACCTAATAAATAATTTGTTGCTTTGGTAACACTGTTAGAATATGCAAAGTGGATCTTATATACAAAAAAAATTATAGTGACTGAATAGAATGATCGACGTTTAACCGTGTCACTGCTTGCTAAGTGAAATATGTAAAAATTACTGTCTGAGCTATTCATCGAATTGGCCATGTCGTAGGTTAGATATGAACTGATATCAACTGAAGGATTTAGCACTCGAATTACGTACGGTTTGATCACCCCTTAGAGAGAATAAACTGTTCATTGTAGAGACAATCTGTGAAGGGAACATGTTTCTGATATATGCAATACATCATTATGAACGACAGTTAAGAAACTGTATTTACATCTGACTGCAAGAACAATGTCTCACTCATCTGTCTACAGACCGAAGGATAAGAGTGTAAGCATTCATAACTACTTAAATGAGTATTATGCGTCTGACTGTAGTAGTAACATCACTATTCCTCTTTTACACGACCTCAGAGAAAAGTGAAAGCATGGATGTAATTGTGTTTACACATCATTAATACAGACTCACCAGACTTATACAAAGAACTCGTACTGCATGATTAGAACTCCCCGAGTTTACCTTGACGCAGTTAAGCACATTACAGATATCGCTTCTCTGCTGCAGAAGGTTGTAATACGAAGAGGATAGCATGAAAAGGTTAAACAATTCAACTGAAGAATAATCACGACCTGGCATTGCCTCCACTAATGGATACTTAAGAAGTGTTGCCATAATTACAGGAGAGGTATTTGTGTGGCAGAAACAAATTTTTCACAAAAAAACACAAATTACACCAACAAAATACCACCTGAAAAGAAAACAATTCAGACTAGATCCAAATGCTCGTGGACAAATAGCGAATGGCTACACGCATCCATGTGTCTGCCATGTAAAAAACTTTCCAGAGAATTTACAAATTATTAACACACACAAAATCGGAATCATTACGAAGAATGGTATGTGAACATGCTCGCGTCAAGGCACTGGAATGAAGAAGCCAATTAGCAGCATAAAAAGTATCTGGTGCAATACATATCACGGCTACCCATCACCAAAGAAAAGCGTAAACGTGGCGAAGGGGTCTTCGTCCTGCACCTCCAAATAGTGCAACTTAACAACAGCGACATCTACCGTAACTCGACTGTATCTGCGGGCCGCTCTTTGTCACAAAACGAGAAGAACTCCCGAAAAAGACAGGCCTATTGTCGTCCGCTCGCGTGGCGCCTGAAAATGTATCACGCGAGGCAGTCACATATCGACCATGACTCGCAGATTTGTGGACGCTACACGGTAGTAAACAAGTGCGTGTAACGGTTGTATCGTCGTAATGAAATGATGAAAAGCCGGCCGCGGTGGTCTCGCGGTTCTAGGCGCGCAGTCCGGAACCGTGCGACTGCTACGGTCGCAGGTTCGAATCCTGCCTCGGGCATGGATGTGTGTGATGTCCTTAGGTTAGTTAGGTTTAAGTAGTTCTAAGTTCTAGGGGACTGATGACCTCAGAAGTTGAGTCCCATAGTGCTCAGAGCCATTTGAACCATTTAAATGATGAAAAGAAGATAGCAGCCACGTTTCAGGTAGTGAGGACCACTCGCATACCTTCAACCCTGATGTCATCGACACTGGAGAATGCATCTTCCAGCAGATAACCTTCGTTGTCACAGGCCCTGAATCATGCTACAGTGGTTTGAAGAAGTTGGTAAGGAACTCACGTTCATATTTTAGCCTAACGTTTGCCTCCTCTGAACCCCATGGAATACTTGTGGGACGCTATATGACGTCAGCTTCATGGCGATAAACCAGTGACCCGTATTTTGCAGGATTATCTGGCCTGTTCCTAGACATCTGGTGTCGTATACCTCCGGAAATCTTCCAGGGACTTGATGAATCCTTGTGCAAAATCGCTGGTGTCTTGCGTTTCAAACGTAGTCCGAACACTATACAAAGCAGCTGTTCACTAAGTTTAGTTTACCGGTGTGGCTTTTTCTTTATTACTGAAGGCCAGTGCCGTGATGGTTCTTTCCGCCGGGCTCCCTAGTTCGAGTGTACGATCGACCTCAGATCTCCTCGTCGTCGACAGAACGTAAAATCCTAAACTTCCTGCCTGTTGTGGCTAAATGGGCTGGCGCGTGCCTTCTCCATCGTGCGCTAGTCCGTCAGATTGACGACACCTCATTCCCGAGAAATTTTGGAACTGTACCGTTCACTTGGTGCCAGTAGTGCTCTATCCCCAAGAGAGCAGATATATGCAGTTCAGCTGAATTCGATGGACTTCGTATTCCTAAATACTGAAGGCGAACGAGAAAATATTGTAAGTTTAGCAAATCGAGAAAAAGACGCGTATTTTTTATAAACCTTTACCTAAAACATGTCGGTGTGGTCAACTTCTGAATTAGATTTTTATTACATTTTCAAAGGATAACAATGAATATTATGTTTCCTCGTGCCCTAAATGAGAAGCAGTTGCACAGAATTCTTATTTTTGTCGAAGGGAAGTATTCCATTACTCAACTACATGTTAATATGAATATCTTTCAATGTGTACTTCGTAAATGAAAAACAAAAGTGTTCAAAAATGGTTCAAACGGCTCTGAGCACTATGGGACTCAACATCTGAGGCCATCAGTCCCCTAGAACATAGAACTACTTAAACCTAACTATCCTAAGGACATCACACATCCATGCCCGAGGCAGGATTCGAACCTGCGATCGTAGCAGTCACGCGGTTCCGGACTGAAGTGCCTAGAACCGCACGGCCACCGCGGCCGGCAACAAAAGTGTTAAAAGTTACTTTACATGTTCAACAGTTCCATGGAATAACATTGAATAACATGTTATCCAAAGCCACATTATCGAAATTTCCTTCAATTAATGGTATAATGCAGTTGCATTATACACGATTCAGTCAAATTAATGTGACCACCTCTTACGTTCGAAATCGACGTCCCATTACCAGTAACAGACCGCAGCTGCCAGCCCCAGCCATGGAGGAAATATAGTACAAAACGAGTCGGGGGGACGTGGAAAACAGTGCAGTAAATGAAGCGATTTACCTGACGTTTACAGAGGCTCCACCATTGGTGCCAGGGGTGGAAGCATTTCCGGAAAGGCTTAGTTTGTAAACTGTTCGCGCGCCGCTGTCGTCAAAGTATACCGTGGATCGGAAAACAGTGCTATACGAAACCTGGTGCCTTGGCGGCAGTGGTGCACCATGAGCTACGGATGACAGGCATGAACGACGGCTGCGGAGACGTATACGGGCGAATAATGTGAAATTATTGGATACCGTGCAAAGTTGACAGAGTGAGTTAGATATAAATCGTCGTCATGGGGCTGACAAAACGAACAACTAATATCAAAATGTTATCCAGAGGAATCCTGGAAAGTCTACAATATGAAGGTTAGTCTTCATGGTAATACCACAACATTAGAAAACAGTGATCCAACTGTTAATCAGTATGGTCCTTCAACTTTAAGAACACCAAGAAGAACATTTGCAACATAATGTCCACCCGCGTAGATGGTTTCATGTATGGACACTCAGTCCTTTCGATAAGAACTTTACTTCATATTTTGTTGAGCACTTCCGGTAAGCACTAAAGAATTCTTTTCTCAGTGCTGATTCATTAGGAACTGAAAGTGTCGTGTACATCTCAAAGAACTGTCTGGAACGTGGATTCTCCAGATTATTCAATGGGATATTTACTCTCGCAAGCGCTTCACACATTAAGAGGAACATCTCTCAAGGTCCTTCAACTTTAAGAACACCAAGAAGAACATTTGCAACATAATGTCCACCCGCGTAGATGGTTTCATGTATGGACACTCAGTCCTTTCGATAAGAACTTTACTTCATATTTTGTTGAGCACTTCCGGTAAGCACTAAAGAATTCTTTTCTCAGTGCTGATTCATCAGGAACTGAAAGTGTCGTGTACATCTCAAAGAACTGTCTGGAACGTGGATTCTCCAGATTATTCAATGGGATATTTTCAAAAGGCCATCAAATCACACACGTTCTTGAAGACTGATTGAATATTTGAAGGAGGAAGTGCATGTGAATAACAGCGTTTCTCTGGTGTCGTTTCAGCAGCCATCTTCGCACACATGCTTTCTTTGGTGGTATTACAGTTTTACTGAATATTACAGCGTCTTACTGCAGCAGCTTTACAACTTTATAAAATTAAATTTGCCCGTCAGTGCTGAAAGAATTTCTCTCCAAAATCTCAAAAAAAAAAAAAAAAAAAAATCTCGCAACCTCATGCTGTTGTAGAACTTTATTTTCGTCATGTTGACCCAGAATGAGTTTGTATTGAAACTAAATAGTGTGTGATGTTTACAAAGTCTGAAGTCTCCTTCTTGGCCTTCGAGACCCTTTTATCGACTCCGAGCAACAACGTCTTCCGACAGCGAACCGTGAAGAGTGTTACGCTACGTGTCTACTATAGTACCGATATATAAAGATTTGTAGCTGTTGTGGTATTTATTTGTGACAATATGAATTGAAACACTGTTGTGTGTGGAAGATTTCCATGATTGTATTCTTGTGTCCTTAAAGATACAATAAATAAAATTACTTTTGGTAGACGTTGGCCGGAATATGACCCGTTATTCCAAAAGTTGACCAAAATATGATGTTTTAAAATATATGGTTAAAATATGAATTTATATGCACTAAAAAGATACTTTTCTAGACTATAGTTGCAGAATTCATGCGGAAATTGTTATAAAATTCACCCTTAAGTTCGAGGAAAGCAATCGAGTTGTCATTACAATCTGGTCCTATTTATCTCTGTGATCTGTCTCACAGCCTACTTCCGCCAGAACCCAAGGGCTCCATTCCGCAAATAAACTGGAAGCAGTGTTGATCGCATATGTTTTTTTTAATCTGGTGGCCGGTTTCGATGTTATTATAAGATCATCTTCAGACCATAAATGTCTGCCGGAGACGGTGGCGCATGGCAACCCTTTCGCTTGTCGTTGGTGGTGTACTAGCATATATGGCAACAAGGCAGAAACTTGAACTGGTTCGACAAATTATAAAAGCCAGTCCAAGTTTCACAGAAGTTTGTCATTATTAACTGAGTACTAGTTTTCGAATTTTTCATTCTATTCTGTGGACGATTTGAAAATATACTGAAAAGGTCCGAAAGTAGTTATCCGTTTATAAAGACAGACTTCTGGGCAACTTATATTAGCTTTTAAAATTTCTTCTCCTATCTGATGGAACATGAGATGATTGATTGTTTGCACATCAGCGTACGAGGATTCTACCGATAGACAACAGCGGGATGTAAATATCTATACAGAATTTCTGGCATAGATATATCACCTCTTTTGGAGTAACTGCGCGTTCAGATGTTCCATTTCTTCTGTTCATTTCTTCAGTAACTGAACGCATGCCTCTTACAAATAACTCCGCAGTGTACTGTCGGTTTTGTCTATTAACTCGATCTGATACAAATCACGAATTCCTTAGCAATATTCCAGAATGAAGCAAATGTGTTCCTTAAAAGCACTTTATTTCCTTTCCATACATACTGCAGATTTGCAATGTTCTATCGTAAACTCGAGCCTACAATTTCATCAAGCCACGAATGAGAACATATGATCATCACACTTTCTTGTTCCTCATAGTTATTTGAAGACGTAATTGACTATGTGACTCATTACTTTGTGTGTGATATGAACTGAAGCATTTAAAATACGTTTGGTGCAGTGACTGTGCTGAGCGTTTACCAGGGTTGAACGGTGACTGCACCTTAAGGGCGTCCAGAGAGTCTCTCTCTCTGCTCTAGTGAAGGCAACCTCCCTATAGATTGCCTATGTGCTGGAGTTTGTTGTCCTTGGACATTTTCTCCACTGGTACTGGTTGCGTTCGGTCCCTGGGACTATTGGAGAGTCATTGGACTAGTCTGACCAACAAGAATGAATTTCTAGGAGTGCTAGAGGCTATGAGGAAGGTATCTTCTTCTTCTTCTGTTTGATTCTCGGCGTTACATTGATGATATGACACCAGTCGCGTTCTGTGAAAATTGGATGCCTGTTTATCAGGCACAGGTCCTCCTTGGGGATGATGGCTGTCAAGTTGGCGATATCTCAGCCGTATACGTATGGCTTACGGGGAAGAGAAGGTTTGGCGATACTAGTGGGGTATGAGGATGGTTGTGAAATGGGAATTTTTCATCGTGTAATGCTTGTGTGATGACCTCCAGGACTTGCTGCACGGTTGTCTTGTCTGGCTCAGACGAAGACGGCACTGCCTCTAATCCATCCTCCTCATCGGTGAACACCGGTTCTTGCGTCACTTCCTGTGGAATGTCGTGTGCCTGCCGGTCGTCAACCTCACTTGCAGTCGTAGCAGCAGGCGGCGTCATTTCCGTGACGTCCTCCAAGAGCCCCGGCGCCTCAGCAGGGGCCGGAGCGTCTTCTGTCTGCGTCGCCGCATCCACTATCGCCGGGGCGGGGAGAGAGAACGTCGTTTCGGCAGCGCGCATCTCATCGCGTAGTTCCGCGAGTAGGCGGCGTACATTTTCCGCCTCAGCTTTCAGAGCTGCCCTCTCTTCCGCGAAGGCAGTTCTGAAAGGCACGTCCCACTTCCCCGTCATTGGTATGAGGGCGGGGCGGCCGCCTTGTCTTCATGGGCCACATCTTCTCGTGTGGTGACCCTATTCTGCGGCATCCAAGTCTTCACGTAGTTGCACTAGCGTGAGTTAGCAGCGTGCATGCCGCCGCTGTTTGCGCAAGTAGCAGCCACTCCTCTCTTGCGCGCGCTTCAGTCACACAACTGTATTCTTGCATGTCTTGGCTAGGTGCCCCATCTTTTGGCAACGGTAGCACTGATCCTGGTTCATCGTCGTCCCGTTCTTCTTGCTGCGGCAACCGTCCCCAGCTAACGTGAACAAAACGTTGGCCACGGCAGCAATCTTGCTTCTTCCTCCCTTTCCACGTCTGGACATGATTGCGAAAGTGTCGCGTGAGTGTCACGAGCGACAGCGACGATGCAACCCGCAGCGAGTCGAGCAGCAGAAAGGTCACCGTAAGTTTCGTTCCTTTGGTTGAACAGGCGCTGTTCCAAATGGTTACTGGTACTCCTCCCCCGCAATCCGACGATTCCTGCGCCAGATGTTTACGCTGACGTCGTGTTTCGGGCCAAGCGCTGTTCAAAAAGGCGCCCCCCCCCCCCCCCCCAACAGCTTGTCCACTGTGAGTGGCGACGGCCCTCTTTCTGCCACTCGCAAATTTCCTTCTTTACCGCCAGTCCAAGACTCACTCACGCGAGTCCGGTATTCGTGTAAAAGGCGCAGAGCTCGCCGCACTCACCTTTTGCGCAGTCACGCGCAAGTCCATGGCTTAGTAACAGTGAATAAGCATAACCACGCTTAATATCGAAAGAACCGATACGCATTAGTTCATACATTTGTCCTTGAACCATTCTCACCTTCACCACTTTTAAAGCAAATGTCTTGCAGAATATACTCGGAATATGACATTTCTCGTAATAACCTGTAGCTCGTTCTGACCTTCAACAAATATAGCAATATCTGTTCCATTTGTTTCCACCTGCAGCGTATCAGATACAAAAGACAAAATTCCCCGACATTTCTCAGTGATGCCAGTTTTTGCTGATATACGATTCTCTTACCGTATTTCAAATGTCTGTTTATTCTGTGGAACAATTTCACGTAGACAGTTACTTAAAACAGTCGCGATTTCTACTTTACTCGGATTGATAAACTAGAAAATAGTTGCACAGCACAGATCTTTATTTTATGTGGGTCATTGACAAAGGAAATTCCTACAAATGTGGTGTCGGTTTGAAAACAGTCCACTCCTAAATTTTCAGGTTGTGGGGAAGGTGCGACCGCATTCAGATGTGGCCAAGAAATACCGAAAAAAAGATAAATAGACCTCTTGGCCATGATTATGGCTGCTGTTGCCTGACAGGTATTAGCAATTTTTCTTGTTAATTACTTACTGAGGGACAAAATGGACTGGTAGTGGTGTTTACAAACAAATGGACTGCGAAATACATAATGATAGGTATAGAATATTTTTTAAAAATATCTGTCAACACAATGTGTGTGCCCACAAATATAACTCTGTGACTGAGGGATATTAAGTACGAACTGCTGGAACATCCATAACACTGTGTTGGATAAGTGCGCCATATCTCCTCGTCCTTCATACTGATCAGTGAACATCTGAAGCTGTTCCGGCTCCTTCTACATACTGTCAGGCATGATAACAACACTAAACGCGAGAAACACTAATGCAGTCTGGTGGCTATTCTACCTGTCACATGATACTGCAACTCGAATCATTTACAAACCCGCCGACCTATATGTACGAAGTTAAATTGACCTCCGACCATTTCTTATGGGAGTTTCACTTTCTTATTAAGCAGTGTAAATGTCCCAGACATATTTCAGCAGATTTATACCATTACTAGTAGATACTTTTATTCAATTGCGTAAAATATAAAATGTTTTAAACATTGATTATTCGATGAAATTAAGTCTCAAAATTTTTGTGGTTATTACCTTATTTCCTACATTCTTGCATTTGTAGGGCCCTCCTTATATTACTGTATATACGTCCTCTGTAATCTGCAACTAAATGTTTTTACTTTGATGTGGTCGGCAAGTTAACAAATCATTTTATGTATAAATTTAATTCTGTTGCATGATAGTATTCTGCCATCACTTGCAGCTTATTTGGGAAGTATCCGTTCTCATCTGCACGCCCCTCTGTTGTGTAAGTGCGCAGTGGAGCATCGTACATGTTATTGAGGAATTCCACTCCTAAGTTACAATTTATATTTCACGAAACACAATTGCTCTCTCTCTCTCTCTCTCTCTCTCTCTCTCTCTCTCTCTCTCAGTGTGTGTGTGTGTGTGTGTGTGTGTGTGTGTGTGTGTATGTGTGTCTGTGTCTGTGTGTGTGTGTTTGCGGGTGTCGTAATACATAAAACATTTTTATGCTTTAAGGGACCCTGGTCGTCAGGAGTGCCAACGAAATTGATTTTTTATTTAATAAAATTATGTTATTCATCCATAGTTTAAAAACATATTTACTTTATGTATAGTACCTCATCGTTTTCACGCTTGAATGCACTTCTAAAGCAGATGCGATGCGTGAATGCCTAGCTGTCACACTACTGTTAAACACAAAACCATATCTACAGTGTCTCTTTGTTTACTTTTGGCACCGCTATTTTCATACCAACTGGCTTGTCTAATATTCTTGAAGAACATGTCGCCCGTCCTGTGTGCAGGGATTTGTTACATTCAATCCTTCTGTCAATACCAACGGATTACTTGTGCTTACTTATGTTTCTAGCGTCCGTTCGTGTTGTAAACTTATTGTTGTGACTGCACATTTTTCATCGTACAGCGCGAAAAGTTTGGTTGCAGTAATGAACATTACTGTAATCAACAAATGCGTGTTGTTGGAGCCGGCCGGAGTGGCCAAGCGGTTCTAGGCGCTACGGTCGCAGGTTCGAATCCTGCCTCGGGCATGGATGTGTGTGATGTCCTTAGGTTAGTTGGGTTTAAGTAGTTCAAAGTTCTAGGGGGCTGATGACCCATAGTGCTCAGAGCCATTTTTGTTGTTGTTGGAGATCGTAAAATTAAAGAAACTGTTACACAGCAGTGAAATGAGAGTAGGCCTAAAAGTTCCACAGGCAGTGCTTAGAAACGCAAATTGAAACATCTAACTGAAACTGAACAAAATGTTGGTGTCGTAAATAACGAAAATAACCGTTACGTTTTCATTAGTAATTGCAAGCTTACAGAATTGCTTTCATCTGTTGCCAGATGCAAATACTGTAATAGTTCAGCGTGGACATAAGTAAGAGAAGAAGCCTGTCCAACAAAATTGTAGCAGAACGTAAAGTGTGTAAAGTAATAAAATGCAGAATGACATCTCCTGTGGTGAAAATCCCTTACTTTCAGCGAGGACAGAAGTAAGAGAAGAGGCCTATCCAGCAAAATTGTAGCGGACCTTCAAGTATGTAAAAAAATGTACAATGACATCTGTAGCATGCAACGAGTATAGTGAAGTCAATATTCGCCTTCCTTACGCCATCATGTGTGCTGGCTAAGAATGAGAAACAACCTTGACCTTCTCTGCTGTGATGGGTCTCCTATTGGCACTTATAAAATTTGAGAGGTTTTATAAACGTTTGCATATGTCCTAACAGAAGTCAGTGAAGCCTCTATGCAGAGCGAAAGAAACAGTAGATATTTGTCAATTTACTGGTGGTGTTGCTGCACTGGACTTCTTGACAGAAGGGAGACCATACATTGCTGCTTGGAGTAGGCAAAGTTACCTCTGTAGATACAGGCAAAGTGCTGGACTGTGAATATCTAACAAAACAGCACCAAGTTTAGCCCAATAAGGTAACTGAACACAAATGTGACAAATCTTTGAAGGCTTCAGTGGTGGTATGGAAAGCAACGGGACAATTTCTTTTTTTAATAGGTCGGTTGCTAGACGTGGTTTGCAATATACTCACTACCTTGATGATGGTGACTTTAAAGCTTCTATAGTGTTGCGGCTGCTAAACCATGTGGTGAAAGTGAAGTTAAAAAATGTGCGACGTATAGGATATAACCAGAAGAGAATGGGGGAAAGACTTCGGAAACTTTGCATGGACATGACAGTAAAAAACACTGTCTGATGGCAAAGCAATTGGTGGGAAAGTCAGACTCACCAAATCAAAAACATGAATCTTAACAGAATATTATAGCCTAGACATCCGGACAAACACCTAAAATGTTAGTGAGATCAGTAAAGCAATTTGGGCAACTATGTTTCACAAAATTTCCACTGATGAGTATCTACAGCATGGCCTCTGCTCAAAGTAAACACTTCACGGTGCAAATATAACACGTGTTAAGCAAATGGACAAAAACATACACATGCAAACCCAGTGGCTTAAATTGTTATGGTAGAACTAAAGTCAATACATATATAGATATGTCAGATTCCACTGTACAAAAATGTTCACATGGCAAAGCCCAGAATGGAAACGAAAACTTCAACAGCTGCTTTTGGGAACGCTTGCTACATACTGTTATTGTTGACATAAGATTTGTGCGATGGTTGGCGTAATATGTTTTAATGATGGAGTAACTAGATTAAAACACACGAGCAGACTAGGCATTAAAACTGGGGACAACGTGAAGAGTGGGCTGCTACACGTTGACAGGTAACGTGTCGCAAAAGCTGCTGAAAGCACGACAAAGGAGACCAGAAAAACAAAGAAAAGGAAGGAAACCAAAGAAGATGAAAAGGGCACTCAGATCCAACAAGATTATGGAGCTCGAAATTTTGACATGTTATCACTGAGAAGAAAATGACACGCAAACCTTAAGGTTCACTTTCGCCAATCAACGTTTTGGCGTACTTCGATATCATTATCTCATCCTGTATTAAAGGTACAAAAACAAGATTTTGCACGAATAATAATAGAGTTTTTGCCTACACAGTGAACCACATTATTCAAAAATGTTTTAAATATTTGAAGCTGTAGCATGTTATATGCTCTTATACATTAGGAGAAAAAATTCTTAAAATAATTTTTATTACACAAAACACAAAAAAATTGGCAAATATCCTGGTATACTGTTTCAAAAAGTTAATATTTAAGAGAATAAACTTCATTTTTACCTTTAATTTTGAATAGTGCAAAAATGCCGTGTAGTTAAAATAAATCGTGCATATAATTCAGCACGTTTGATAAAAATAAATACTCACTCACTGTGTGTTCCAAAGTCTTCAAAGTTGTTTCACTTAGAGGTCACAATATGCTAATTACTCGGTTGAAGTTTCATTACAAAATCATTTAAGGTTTTCGAGTTACTAAATTTCAAAATATTAGTAAAAACCACAAAACATGACGTCCACGTTCCCTTACAGAACCGAACAGAAGTACACACTGATGATCGCACAAAGCTGCTGAAACACGTTTGGGCAGCTATGAACAACAGATGACCACCAAAAGATGGACATGAATTCCCATAAAATACCGGTAGAGAGAATGAGTATAAGGAACACCGTAAAAGTGTAGGAACAGAGTTTGTATTGGGAAGAAATTTGGTAACTTCTAAGGAATTGTGATTTCCAGTGAATGGAGGAATCGAATACCCGAGCAGGAACCTGAATGAATTACGTTCGCACATCTAACAGGAATGAATAAGTGCACGAACAAAATATGAGAAAATTTTAATGCCATTTGTGAACCACGTGTGCTCTCCGTGGCAGTTAGCTGGTGGAGAATAAGGACAAAAAACCGTTTTGTGCGGGAGCCGCTGCCGGAATGGCAGTTGCTTAATTTGGATGGTAATTAATTCACAACAGACGGCGCGCAGGCTTTTTAGCGACTGAACGCGCTTCGCACCTCGGACAGGCTTCAGGCCTTGTTCGTCACAGCGATTCATAATTCGTGCACGAACCCTCTGCTGCTGGCGCATCTGGTCACGTGATGGCGGCTCTGAACCTTCTCGTTTAACCCCGTGAGAGACGCCATGCAGTGGAGGGCTGCGTAAACAATGGCTGCGTCCACTCCACACGGAAACACAGATTTCCCCCGGCGCGACATTTCGAACGAGATGCCGGGTGATAACGTCGTGGGAAATCACCGTTATGGCGCATGGGCGTCGAGCCTCCCGTTATTCTGCACGCTCTGCTCTTGTTTTGGAACAACAGTTTGTAGTTAAGACATTACGTGGGTCTCCAGCAAGGACATAAGCATCAGAAGGAGCTACATTCAGTGCCCTTCATTTCTAAACAACTTTCTTGTAAGAGGCCAGCAAACATAACAATCATATAATCATGCGTTTCTGCGCCAATGAAGCAAAGAGGGGCCAAGTTTCTGAAATTGCCGTGTTTGATATAACTGATTTGTTTAATGTGAAGGCGTATTATGTGGCAATAACTACATTTGACATGAAGTGCACTGCCTCAACCAATCGTTAACTGTCAAGTCATAAAAAGAATGTTTCACAAATCATGTTACACACTGCTAGAGGTCGTAAAGGGGAGTTAGTAGATCAAGATTTACATAGGAACCCAAATCCGGAAACTTCATCCAACGACGCTACATTGCGTCAAATTTACAGGCGCCGGCGCCTATTATTGTGTATACGGGGTGATTCCGTGATGATGTTACAAATGTTGTAAGTTGATGGAGAAGGATGAATGTATCAATTTTAGGTAAGGATCCCTGATCTGGTAACGAACAAGCTGAAAGTTACAAGCGAAATTCGTTCTGATACTTGTACCGATACTGTTGTTGCTAAAAATGTAGCGTACGTACCTTTCAGAGGTGGTAATATTGATCAAGACAGGAAAAAATACGCAATTAACTTAACCTCTAAAAAACTGTGAAACATATCTCTTCTATTGAACAAGTACTTATGGCTCTTAAGGTATGTATTTTAGAGCCAATGTTTACTAGACTTCTGTCCTTGTTTTCATCTATACTTTCACGTTGGAAAGTTACATTCACTACAACGTTAGCGACAACAGTATCAGCGCTTGTATTCCACAATCAGAGGTATCAGAATGGTTTTCTCTTATAGTATTCGACTCCATTGTTTACGCTGCAGCGACTGTTACCTCAAACTGTTACATTTATCCTTTTCCATCATCCTTGAAAGTGTGTTACATCGTCACTGAATCCCTCTGTACATACATACATTTATAGGTCACGGCATCTGCAACTTTGACGTTCTGTCGTTGGGTGACGTTTCTGGACGTTGGTTCCCACGCAAAACTTGATGTACTAAGTCCATTTTGCAACCGCTAGAAGTGAGTAATTTGGAATGAAGAGCACCCTGTAGTTTTGAAGGTAAATTACCTTGATACCTAAAAGGTGATCACATGTCATTAGAACTTGGAGAAAGCTTGGGCAATGTTGACTGGAATACTGTCATTGAAACTGTGAAGTAGGGGTAAAATACAGGAGGAGAAAGGCTATTTACAAACTGTACGGAAACCAGACGGCAGTTACAAGAGTCGAACGGCATGAAAGGGAGGCAGCGCTTGTAAATGGAGTGAGGCAGGGTTGCAGCCTATATCCGATGTTAATCAATATGTACATCGAACAAGCAGTAAGGGAAACCAAAGAAAAATTTGGAGTAGGAATTGAAGATCAGGGAAGAGATACGAAGGTGTAATTCTGTCAGAAACAGCAAAGGACGGAAGAGCAGTTGAACAGAATAGACAGCAACAAAAGCAAAACAAGGATACTGGAATGTAGTCGAATTAAATCAGTTGATGGTAACGGAATCGTATTAGGAAACGAGACTCTTAAAGTAGTGGACGAGTTTCCCGGTTTGGGCAGAAAAATAACTGAAGATGGTCGAAGTAGAGAGGATATAAAATGTAGACAGGCAATGGCAAAAAAAAAAAAAAAAAAATTTGAAGAAGAGAAATTTGCGAAGATCGATTATAGATTTAAGTATTACGAAGACTTTTCGGAAAGCATTTGTCTGGAGTGTATCCATGTATACAAGATAAGAAGTTTAGATTAAAAGAAAATAGAAGGTTTCGAAATATGATACTACAGAAGAATGAAGAAGGTTAGGTTGGCTAATCCTGTAACTAATGAGAGAGTACTGACCAGAATCGGGGAGACAGGAACTTTGAGACCCAACTCGAACAAAAGACGAGATTGGCTGATAGGACACATCCTGAGACATCAAGTGATCGTAAACTTGGTAATAGAGGGAAGTATGGGAGGTACAAATCGTAGAGGGTGACCAAGATATGAACACTGTCAGCAGATTAAGAAAAATGTAGGTGTAGTAATTCTTCGAACATGAAGAGGCTCGCACAGGACAGAGTAGCATGAAGTGCTACATGGAACGAGTCTTCTGACTAAAGACCACTACAAAAATGCCCAGAACATTTCTTTATGAATTTGAAATTTTTTCCGATGAACTGAACGTTCAAAGATATGTTTTGGGCTTGCAGCTGGTTGTTCTTTATTACCCTACACGACATTACGTACATTTTTTTTTGTACATTTTGTTTCAACATCCCACCAAGCGGCGGGCTGGCAGCGGAAAAAAACCGCTCTTTAAGGAAAAGTTATAGATACTTACAATAAGTTTAAATAAATAAAATGTAATAATAATAAGTAATGTGTTTAAAAATACACCCATCACCAGTTCTATGACTTTTTTTAAAATTATTTAGATGATTTTATACTGGTGTTAAAATATAATAACTAATGTAATTTTAATGTCGCTATTGTATAATTGTGGTCGCAGTGTGTGGAATTGGTCTCAATGAAGATGGAATGATGAGTGTGACTATGGAGCTCTGTGGAAGTTTTGAGAGCGACTGAAAGTCATTGAGTTAGGGGAAGGGGGAGCGAGGAAAAATGGAAGTGTTATGTGAGGTGGTCAGTAGTGACTGGAGCTGGTGAGAAAAGTGTACGTCGAGACAGATTCCAGTATTGATTAGAGGGATTTTGCTGAAATTGCGTCAGGAACGTAAGGATAAGCATTAAGGTGCATGGAAGATGGGTTGTATATGTAATGTCACAGCAGGATAACAGGATTGGTTATTAGTGGGTAGAATATGGGGTGCCGGTATTAAGTTTTACAGTTAATGTATTTGGTCCGATGGTGATCCAAAAAGAGAAGGAGATGAGGAATTTGACATAAAATGACAATATGCGAAGCGATCGTATTCTGTACATCGTTTTTACATAACTGTCTTGATCACATACTTTTTTGAACAAAGGTAACGGTTTGGTCTACAGTTTACAACAGCCATCTCCAGAATCAACAACAAAAGGGTGAGAAAAACATTACTATCCACTGCAACAAGAGATTAAAAACAACGGTCAGAAAACATACTCGTTCAAACAGAAGACATTGTGTTTGTTTTATATTTTCTGTAATAGATAGTAGTGTTTTTTCTTTATTTTTGTTGTAGACTATCTAAGCGCCCGCTGCTTCTCTCGCGTAGGCTGTAAGTCCTTCCGGTTTTTTTTTTTTTTTTTTTGCTTTTATTCAACAGAATTTTTATGTTTTTCACTAACTGCAACACCTTCTAGGCTTTACCCTCTAATTAAAGCCATATGAACATGGTCTTTTCCAATTATACTTCTGACCAAAAAGCGATTCTGGTTGCTGGAGTCCAAAGTTTTTGTTAATCATCTCTTTTGCGTTCTTATTGAGATGTTACCATAGCAAATATCATCTCCTAACAAATATTTCTTTATATCTAACTGAGATATAAAATATCAATTTTCATAAATTTACCTTTCAGAATTTTTGTAATGTAACGAAGTATTTTATTAAAAATGTTCATCCTCTATTGCACTCCGTTAAGTTTCCAGAAACACCGAAACACGTATTATTTTTATCTCTAACCATCAAGTCAAATACCATTTAGCCTTAAAAATCCTTCAGTAGATCTATAGTAAACGTATATTTTCAAAAAAACTTTCACCCACTGGTTGAAATTCCGAAATTGTTGTTAACACATAGCTTTTTTTTTTTATTTCTGACTGGGTTCTTGTATTTATAACTTCAAAATTCCCTTAATAGCATCATACTTTGAAAAAGCCTTTCATCCCCTATATCAGTAGGAGTGAAATATCGAACAATCCCTTTATAAGCGATGCCTACAGTGTAAGATCCACACCCTTTCCAAACTTCAAGCTTCTATCCTTAGCGGTGTGGGCTGGGCGATAATGAGTCAGTGAATCAGTCCGACCCTATTTCACGCCCTTAGGGTTCAAGTTTCCAAGAATACTGAAACACGTATTTTGTTCCTTGTAACCGAAAAGATGTAACTTTAAAAATAATTTAGTAGTTCTTTAATAACTATACTTTTAAAAAAGAGCTTTCAGCCACTGTTTCACCCCCGTAGGGTAAGATTTCCAAAAATGCTATGACACGTATTTCTTTACTTCTGACCGAGAAACCAAATACAACTTTTCGTAGATCTAGTCTTAAGAGCAACATTAATAAAACCCATCATCCATTATTTCGCCCTCATAGGGTGGGTATTTTGAAAAAGTTCTCCTTATTCGACGCCTCTAGTATAATATCTACCAAAATTTCAAGTTTCTATCCTTAGCGTGTTGGGCTGGGCGAGAGTGAGTCAGTCATCAGTCAGTCAGTAAGTTGGTTTTTATGTATAGATATTCCGGCACTGGATTGCACAAACGAAAACAGTAATCCTCCTAAAAATGTTTGCGATAAAAAAAAACTAAATCACAAATTAATAGGATGTGGCACGAAAATTTCCGCACACCGCAATTAATCAGAGCACTGAGTCTATTCCGTTCGTGTTTTAGGATAGTGTTGACACACTGACCAGACTACCCGGACGGTAGCGCCGTCGCTGGTGGGATTTCGGAACTTCCAGTTGTCCTCTATAACACGTGGAACGCCGCCATTTCCAAATAAATACACCAGAGTACGACTGAATTCTGCCCTCATCTGTTTGCGCCTGGCAGATCCTCCGTTTTGGTGATCGTCAGTATGCCACGTCAGTGTCGTGTTTAGTGCTGTTTCTCCCGTGCGTCAAGAGTTGTGGTTTTAATTGTGTGCTGGCCGTGTACTTAGTGTTACTGTCAGTGTATGTTATGTGCTACGCCATACATGGATACTCCATTTTACAGTCACCCCTTTTTTGTCTATTGTCTTCCATGATGTTCCCCCTTTTTTATACCTATGTACACCATGTTTTCTCCTTTGTATATTTTTAAATGTCTTCTATTGTTTGTTCTATTTGTTCTACGTCCTTCTGCTGAAGAGCAGCGCATAGACTGCTGCCAGCCCGCCCCGCTGGGGAATTGAAATACAATAAAGAAAAAAAAAACTGAATTCCGCAATTCCACCAGCGAGGGCGCTGCCCCCCGTGTCGTGTGGTCAGTGTGTCACCACGATCTTAACGTACGCACGAAACTGACACAGCGCGCTGATTAATTCCAGGACAGGGGATACCTTCGCCTGCCTTCGATGGCTCACCTTAGGATGACTGGCAGATGTTTAGTCGAAATATCGTCGAGGGTAGCACGTGATGACAGACTACAAGACTAGAACTTCTTCCAATATGCACCCTGAGTTATTAATCCAAAATTACAATCTCCTCTGACTAGATCAAGTGTACCGAAAGATTCCGAAAACAGAGGTAGAAAAGTTCTCTCTTCGTACACCAGTAAAGTGATCATGGCACTGAAAGCAAAACGAGTCAAAACAATAGAGGAAATATTGCTGACATCACCATAACTAACCAGCAAAAAATACTGTTATAAAAATACAAGTGAAAGTGGAGAAACAGGAAATTACCTGTAGGGGTTCACTTATAAACATTTCAACCCATCGAACACACTGACGGGAAAAAATCGGAACAACAAAAAATAATTAACGTAGGGCAATGATATTTCTGGAAATATACTTCTTTTTAAATAAGGTATTCAAGTGATTCACATTGCAACATTACAAATTAATGTAAGCACGAGATAAGCCATTGTAAATGGGAAATACTGGCACATTAATAACTGGTGTGGACTCCATAATGTTCGATGCGAGCGCGCAGTTCTGCGTGCGTTGCGTTTTACAGGTGTCGGATGTCCCTTCGTGGGATCGAGTTCCATGTTTCTTTCACTTGATCGATCAATACGGCGACGATTAATGCTTTTGAAGGTGAAGCCGGAGATTCCGTCCGATGCTATGCAACACGTGCTGTACTGGACTGACTTGGTGCCCGAGAACACCAACGCTACATGTCGACTTTCTCTAAAGCATGCTGGGTTACAAAAGCGGTTTGCAGACGTGCGCTACCCTGTCGGAAATCATCCCCGGAAATGCTGCTCATCAGTGGCAGCATAACAGGTCGAATCAACAGACTAACGTACAGTTTTGCAGTCAGGATACATGGAACGATCACGAGATTACCCCTGCTGTCATACGAAATCGCGCCACAAATCATAACTCCAGTTGCAGGTCCATTGTGTCTTGTACGTGCTTGCCGGCCCTCAGCTGGCCTCTTTCTGACCAACATGTGGCCATCTCTAGCACCGAGGCAGAACCAGCTCTCAGCAGAAAACAGAACAGACCTCCGCCCTATCCTCCAATGAGGTCTCGCTTGACACCACTAAAGTCGCAAATGGTGGTGGTTTGGAGTCGGTGTAATGTACGGTACAGCGCCTCTGGCTCGGAGCTGTCCTTGAAGTAACCGACTTGTAACAGTTCCTTGTGTCACTGTGGTGCAACTGTTGTTCAGATTGCT
The DNA here is from genome assembly GCF_023864345.2 of Schistocerca serialis cubense. Lineage (NCBI taxonomy): Eukaryota > Metazoa > Arthropoda > Insecta > Orthoptera > Acrididae > Schistocerca > Schistocerca serialis. The sequence goes on from NC_064638.1 coordinate 534,371,187, forward strand.
GATGCAGATGCAGTACGATGTGGCAAAGCCATACGCCGAATACAATGGTCCTACCTTTTTACTAGTTCCACGTGACCGTCGAGAGTCCCGTCTTCTTGAGATAGTACATTCTCGTGACCGCCAGTGCCAGCTATCATTTACTGTAATGTGCCAAGTCATTTTGCACTATCGGATAAGGAACATCCAGATACCCTTAGGCCTATTACATTCGCTCGTTAATACTCAGTGAGATGCTGATGATGGCGCCTTTGTGGCCGTACGGCATTCTTGACCAACATCGACTCACAACGTCTGAGCTGAAAGGTAAGTAACGCTCACGACCGTAACAGCGTATTTTTAAGGCAACCCTGGTTTGCATCCTAGTGGCACTACTAGCGTCACTCTTACGCGTCTGTTATGAAATTTGAATATACAGGGTGATTATAATTAAACTTTCAAACCGCTGAAGAATTAACACCATTGGTCAAAATGACGTTGTAATGGTTTTTTATTTACGTGACCATTACGGCACTCCAACCCCAGTTCTCGATACCAGTAATATCGTACTACTTTTCTGCGAATTAACAGACATATTTTTGTGACGATATTCACATTTGGTTTTATTAATGCATAGGTACTCAGATGTATCGATATATTACAGTGATATGGTTCTTGTGTGTATTCATTTCTGTGATACTGTCATAATCTTTGACTTACTTGTAATAGTTATGGCGCGAAAGCGCACAGAGCAGTCTTTGTTTCACTTTGCAGAAGTTAAGTCGTTATTTCGCTCTGTAAACGAACAGTCAAGTCTTGTGTTTGGTTAAAGTGGAAATTAAATAAATGAAGATTGATACAAAACTGTTTTCTTGGTGATGTGACAATTAAGAAGAAGTATATGTGAATTTACAAGAAGTTTAATAAAAATGTGGATTGGGAACACCAAGTCAAAATTATTTCTACCATACCATTGTTCTGATCTGGGATTGTTTGAGCATTAAGAATTTCCTGAAAAACGCTTTTGTTAGGTCTTCAAATATTGCTAAAATACAGATCTGGACCTTCTAGCAGTCAAAGTGGAATCACTCTAGAATCAACAAGATGAGCCATAACAACTTCGACGAAATCTACGTGGGAATCCATTCAAGATAAGTGCCAAAATTAATGACTTCTTTACAGTGACTTCATTATTTCCATTGTGACGATACCATCCACAGTCAATAACTTTGTTCTTTCCCGATAAAGCAAACATATGGTGCGTGAGCAACATTATTAATCTTATTTCTAACCTACTTTGCGAGTGGTAGTATTGTTAGAATGTCAAATTGCAACGGAATATTGTCGGAGAAGGGAGAAAACGTATGGCAGAAGAAAAATAAACAGTTTTAAAATGTAAGAACAGATGGGACTGTAAGCATCATAATTTAATAGTGATCGACTAAAATTGACAAATGAATCATACTGCAATCCTGAAGGTGTACGTTAGATGTTAAACAAACTTACTACTCAGTGTGCATGGGTGTAGAGGTGATATACTGTTAGTTACTAAGCCCATCCACCACGGCAAGGTCATATGACATCAGATGAGAAATATCGGTTCTTAATTGTCCTTAGGCCAAAATACGCATAAAAACGTCATTCACATCGGTTTTTAATTTTCCTGGGGCCAAAAACCGCATGAGGAGCATCAATCGCATCGGGTTTTAGCTGTCCTGTGGCCAAAAACCGCATAAGAAGCATCAATCAAAATCAAATCTTATTATTAATTTCCGTGTGACTGGCACAAAATATGTTTAATATGCTGTCGAACGTTTTCTGCAACAAGTTGAAATCGAGACACAGCGTGATCCACAGCTGATCGAAGTATCTCCGGGATCACGTTCAGATTAAGATCAGGTGATCGGGACGCCCAGGCTGTAGGGAAAAGGCAGCTCATCCACACATCCACGCTGTTGTAGAGCAGGAAAGACGTGGTCGCGCAAAAGACACTCAGAGCGCTTGCCAGTGACTGTACAGGTGACAGGACCGTTGGCACCTGTCTCTTCGAAAAAATATGGCCCTTTGATAAATGATGCCGTAAACTCGCACCACACAGTGACTTCAGGATGAAGTGGTAGTAAATTGGTTTGCGTGTGAATTTTCCATGGCCCATATTTGACAATTCAGTGTACTGACATATCCTGTCAGATGGAAGTGGGCTTCATCTGTCCACAAAATCTTCCACGGCCAATCATTGTCCAATTCCATGCGAGCAAGAAATTCTAAATGAAAGGTGTCTCTAGCTGGCAGGTGAACAGTAAGCAACTCGTGCACATGGATAATTTTGAATGGATAGCAAAGACGGATGTTCCGTAGGATTTTACATACCGTGCTCACAGGTATGTCCAATGTTAGGACAATTCTCCGTGCACTACACGTTTGCACACCACCACTCGTCTCCTCCTGCATTGCTGTGGCCACTGCTTCCACTGACGTCAAATCAATTACTTTCCTCCCTCTACCAGGTCGCACACAAAAAGAACCCATTTTTTCGAATTTCCGAATCTTTACCCCAGAACCACGGCAGTCATCGGACCAACGCCTTTTTTCAAACCCTTCAGTGTCCGGAACTTCTGCAGAACGATGTCTGAAGAGTCATCATTCTTGTAATACAGCTTTACAAGCAGAGCGCGATCCTGCATTGAGACATCATGGTAAACGTAGCAGACGCGGAATGACTAAAAGCCCCGTACCCCGCACATTCATACCAACTTCAATGGGTCGTGAGCATGACAGGCGTTTTCACTGATGTATTCTGACACATACAAGGCCATCTATTGGTCAATTTTCGCACTATTTTTTTTCTTCTGCGATACGTTTTCCCCCTTCTCCGTTAATATTCCGTTGGAATTTGACGTCATTCTGACTAGTGGTGTTATTTCTACAGCGTTTTGAAAGCTTAATTTTAATTATAATCACCGAGTATATCATCTTTCAGGTGTAGAAACGCGCCCACAAAGTTTCGTTGGTAACGCACAACTTCTTCTTAGTGTTTTGGTGTTTTTACCCGTCAGTGTATTTTGTTTTCTTATAAAACTTGACATCAGACGGCAGTTCCGAATTTGTTGCATTCTTTTAATGACTTCTAATTGTCAATGCAGACTAGCATAAAGTTGGGCAAAATGTGTAACGGAAGCTACATTCTTTAGTTGGTTTGTAAAGGGAAGCTCAGCATTCAACTCGAAGAATGTCGGGAAAATTGAAAGCCCACCACACTCAGATAGGTCTACAGAACTGACTTAATAGCAAAGGACTGAACTAAGATGGTTCTTGTTTCCTCAGTTTGAGACGATATTGTGTAGCCATGTCAAGTTGCTAAATTCGTACTGTTTGGCCTCATGTGTCCTTCTTTAGCATCCCACAGTATTTGAGAAGATGCTAACCCAAGGGGAAGGCATCGTTCTATCTCGAAACTACTTATATTTTATAACGGTGATAAGTTCTCCTTCGGATGTTTGGAGTCACACATAAGGCACAGACATCGACACCTAACCTATAAAGCAGCAGTATTCTTCAAGACCTTCTAAAATCTCTCTGCCCTTTAAAGCTGAATGTTGTCCATGAAACCACGTGCAGAGAAAAAGTAAACTACTTTTGTGGTTAAGTTGTGTAACATAGTTGGGATTAATGTCCTCGTTGGATTTGGGGACATAGTGGGTAGAGTTACTCCACAGCCACGTTCTTCTTGCACTGCTGAGGAAGGACAACAGAGTTCTGCGAATCTGCTATAGTCTTTACACGCCGGAGTTTTGGCGTTTCCAGCAGCTCAATAACGACTGTAGAAGGAAGCGACTGAGGTACTGTTTCCATGGGCTACGTCTGAATTTCAGTATCAGAACCGCCACCGCAACAACTGAATGCTCCAAATTTCTTCCGAACTGTCTGATGGACAAGCAAAGCAAAGTTATGTATTGATTGCTAGGCTACAGTATCTCTTTTTCCACTCTGAAATGCCGAGCCTGCAATTTTGTAAAAACGGTAACAGTGACTTCTAGAAATGCGTCAGATTTCACTAACGACTTAAAGCCTGCATCGGATATTTCAGAAGGAAGGCAAGTGCCTATTCCAGCTCCTTCACCCTGCACTAGCGAACCGCTGTGCATATAGCTATGTTTCTAACGACCCTCTGCCGGCCGAAGTGGCCGTGCGGTTAAAGGCGCTGCAGTCTGGAACCGCAAGACCGCTACGGTCGCAGGTTCGAATCCTGCTTCGGGCATGGATGTTTGTGATGTCCTTAGGTTAGTTAGGTTTAACTAGTTCTCAGTTCTAGGGGACTAATGACCTCAGCAGTTGAGTCCCATAGTGCTCAGAGCCATTTGAACCATTTTCTAACGACCCTCTCCCTTGGTGACCCTGAGTTACCAATACACACTGTGTGATCAAAAGTATCCGGATACCTAGCTGAAAACGACTTACGAGTTCGTGGCGCCCTCCATCGGTAATGATGGAATTCTGTATGGAGTTAGCTCACCCTTTGCCTTGATGGCAGCTTCCACTCTCGCAGGCATACGTTCAGTCAAGTGCTGGAATGTTTCTTGTGGAATGGCAGCCCATACTTCACGGAGTGCAGCACTGAGGAGAGGGACCGATGTCGATCGGTGGGGCCTGGCACGAAGCTGGCATTCCAAAATAGCCCAAAGGTGTTCTATACGATTCAGGTCAGTACTCTGTGCTAGCCAGTCCATTATAGGGATGTTATTGTAGTGTAGCCACAGTCCGAGCATTACGAACACGGGCTCGATCGTGTTGAAAGATGCAGTCCCCATTCCCGAACTGCTCGTCAAACAGTGGGAAGCAAGAAGGTGCATAAAACATCAATGTAGGCCTGTGCTGTGATTGTGACGCGCAAGACAACAACGGGTGCAAGACTCTCCAAGAAAAAGGACACACCATAACACCACCGTCTCCGAATTTTATTGTTGGCACTATACACGCTGGCAGATGACGCTCACCGGGCATTCGCCATACCCACCATCGGATCGCCACATTGTGTACCGTAACTCGTCACTCCACACAAAATTTTTCCACTGTTCCCTCGTCCAGTGTTTACGCTCCTTACACCAAGTGAGGCGTCGTTTGTCATTTACCGGTGTGATGTGTGGCGTATGAGCAGGCTCTCGACCATGAAATCCAAGTTTTCTCACATCCCACCTAACTGTCATAGTACTCACAGTGGCTCGTGACGCTGTTTGGAATTCCTGTGTGATGGTCTGGATAGATGTGTGCCTATTCCACATTACGACCCATTTCAACTGTCGGCGGTCTCTGTCAGTCAACAGACGAGGTCGGCCTGTTTCCCTTTGTGCTGTCGCTTCACGTTTCCGCTTTACTATTACATAGGACACAGTGGACCTAGGGATCTTTAGTAGTGTGGAAATCTCGCGTACAGACATATGACATAAGTGACACCCAATCACCGGACCACGTTCGAAGTCCGTGGGTTCCACGGTGCACCCCATTCTACTCTCTCATGACGTCTAATGATTACTTAGGTCACTGATATGGAGTAAGCGACAGTAGGTGGCAGCAAAATCCACCTAATATGAGAAACGTATGTTTTTGGGGGTGTCCGGGTACTTTTTATCACATAGTGTATGTTGAGACTGCTGCTCGCATCCTAGAATTTGGAGCAATATTGCTTGCAGGATTTTAAGTTCTCCAATGTGTCCTTACTTTTCTAACTTATACCTTTATTTCTCGTTGAGATGGTTACCCTTCGGAGCAAATAGTTCATAATCATATTTCCATTTATTCATAGGACTAGGAGGCTTATTGAATACATCACGCTCTTCTTTATTAAAATGTTTCAAATTTATCTGACGAACGTAGAATTTTCGCTGTTCAGTTTTCTGTTATGTGATGGAAATGAGCCACGTGTTCCATTTAGAGGCCATTGTATTGCTGTTTGTATCTATTATTACTGTATGAATGGAACTAATTACCAATTGTACTGAAGCTACTATGATTTATTCACATTCGCAGGCTACTGATGATTTCATTTTTGAACATTTTAGAACTTACCTTTATTTCACGCATTTTACATTCTGCGTTTGATTTACAGTTTGTTCCGTTATAGGTTGACTGCATTCAGGAAGAATGGCAGTGAAAGCGAGGCACTTCTTAATTGCTGTAATCAGAATGTAGCTTTCGCCATTCTTCACGTTCTTTACATGTTAGCAAAAAATATGGGACATCGTGGAGATTCCGTGACTGCTGGGTGTTAATTATATCATGTTCCACGTAATTGCCTTAGATCTTTACATTTCAATTTTTTTGACAGAAAGGGGTTATTAGGTTATGACACGGAAAAGCGTATGCACCTTACACATTTTTCATCTACACGTTCTCCGAATAAGATTACGAACTTACTAGAAGTAACAGTGATCGTAAAATTTTCCTAAATGCATGCATGCCTTCAGTTCTTGGCATTGGGGAAAGTCAGCGTTAACTACTCTTAAAAATATTGTCTATGCCAATAATCATTTCTTGAGTCCACGCTCTATGCAGTAAGGAGTGCAGGGTCCTCCTGAAACTGAAAAACAAATTTAATTTTTGTATAAAAGTGCGAGAGCAGTAGAAGAGTGACTGCGATTCTGAATAAGGTGAACTGGACCGGGTAAATATGTCAACTATATAAATATCCATTTTCATCAGTATGACTTACATGGGCATTATTTAGGACAAGATGGGTCGGTTATGCCGAAATAAAAATAGTAATGTAATTTAAGTCACCAGAAACTTTTTACAGAAAAAAAGACAAAAATAGTGTAGATGACCACTGGAATTTTACCAGATAATTATTTACAATGTTATATGCGGTAACTGCAATAAACAATGCCTAGAACAGACATGCGGCAATACCATTATACGATTCAAAGAACACACCACAGGAGTGACGTGTAGAAAATCTACATTTGGTGAGAACTTCTAAATAGTGAACAACCAGTAGGCCTCCTTAAAAGGCGCTATAAATTATTCCACACACCACAGAAGTGACGTGTAGCAAATCTACATTTAGTCAGAACTTTTAAATAGTAGGCATCCTTAAAAGGCACTATAAATTATTCCATAATGCTTTGAAAAGTTTATCTTAGGTGAATTAGGAGAAACAGAATTTTATAGACATCACATTAAATCAATCTACATTGGTTAAATGAACTGATTTACTTCAAAGAAAAGCATTTCTATGACTTATTCGCCGAATTGTTGTAGTTTTTAAGTACTCACTGTTTTCACATTTCCTACATTTTTGTAGTTGGTGATAGGTATCGGTAGGGACTCACAGCAGCGCCGTTAACCTGATCCTCAGGTTATCTGGAACCTCAGGCATGAAGATGGTCGGATAGACCAGAACCGGTTTGAGGTGTGGTGCCTTATATCGCTCCTGTCTAGAGATTGTTTATCGGGAGAATGACTCAAGCGTGCACAGTGACAGACGGTCTGAAGCGGGTTCAGTGAAGTACGTAGTTCTAATTTTCACCTGCTAGAGGACGGTAGCGGACAGAAATAAACAGAAATAACTATAATGCAGTGAAGAATTTTGACCACCAGGGTCCAGTAGTGCACAGAGACAGTCAAGAAACAGGTTAAGAGAATGAAACTTGAAACTTCCTGGCAGATTCTAGGTTAAGAGAATGTTTTGTGAATGGTTCTGTTTATTCCTTGAAGGCCTTTTAGTTCATTTATGTTTGTACAGTTTTGTTTAGGTTTTTAGTAGTGTGAATGATGAGTGTCTAAAGTAAAGATGTAGATCGTTGTTCTACTGATGAACGCTGTATGAACTAGTGTGAGAAAGTTTTACGACAATGTGAATGTAGACGATGGGGAATTTTGTATCATAATAGGTTAAGTAAGTTTATGTTTTTTTCGAGTGCGAATAAAAATAGTTAACAAAATAAAGTATAAACAAAATATCATGATGTTAAATATTTATTTAGGTAAAAAGTACAGTTCGAAAGTGTGTTATTTGTTGATTAGTTAGTCACGATGAGCGCGGATTAACGTCAGAGAATTATGTTTTTCTATTGTCCTTACAGAAAACTGACCTATCAGAACGGAGTACTCTTCGCGCGTCTTTTCTCTTGGATATACACAATGCTTACAGCAGTCTAAGGCGATCGGAGCCCAGCCTATCAATGGTATGGTGTTTAGTATGAGCTCCGAAGGAAGTTATAATTTGACGGTTTTAGTTGTGCTACATGTTTAAAAAGTGTTTTAAAGTGAAGGGATATTTATTTATGTGTGTTTTTTTTAGAAACAACAGGTTTTTTAAGTAATTTTGTGTATGAGATAATACAGTAATTCCACGTGCATTATTGAGCAGATCGGTGACTAAATATTTAAGTGCATTAGACACCGATAAACTTATACTATTTTCATTTAAAAACAATCCGTGCTTAGTAGCTGTTCAGATTTCTTGAAATACGTTACCATAAACTTGCTAAAAGGATGAACGGGTTTGTGCGTGACTGTGTTAAGATTAGCAAGGGCTTGGCAGTGAACGTGTACATCTGAAGGTTCAGAATATACCGAAGTGTTTCCAGTATTTCTACTCTTCATTGAAAATTAAGACCTTTTGCCGATTCTTGCTATAGTTACGTTGTATGTAGCCTGGTGCGACTCGCAGTACGGTAGGTTTCTGCTCGGCTTTCCTACCAGCGATCTGCTTGCAATGAGTTTACAGGTAGGTGCAGGTAATGGACGAACGTAACCGCAACGTAGAATTTTAATGGAATTCAAAATGATTTTTTGTGATTTTACTGCGTTTTTGTTATAAATATATTTTGAAGTATTATGTTGCTCGATTCGCTTCGGCACGGTAACTGTCGGAAATTTTGTGAGACATCATTCTCGTTTCATACTGAGTTGTGGTACTCAAACGCTGGCTGACGTGACGCATCATACTGCCATTCCTTGCATACTTTCCGTCTCTTCCGTTAATACAATTTGGTAACTGCCCCAAACCAACGAACAGTATTGTAGCACGGATCGACTCTGCCTTTCGTAAGTGAGGTCCTTCGTAACCTCTTTACATGTCCTTAAGATATTTGCTGATAACCAGCGTGCAGGACTTGCCTGCAAGACACTTGGATTTATGTAGACTTTTCATCTTAAATTGCTCTGGACAGAAATTCCTAGATACACAGGATGTTGTGCTTGAATAAATATTTGAAACTACAATTTAATATGTACGTAATATACAGTGCCCAGATGGATTTGTTATTCATTTATTACTTTCAACCACAAAGAAGCACTAACGTAAGACAACCTTCTACAGTACATAAAATATCCCACAATAAGTAGAATACCGAAGTAGCCGTGCGGTTAAAGGCGCTGCAGTCTGAAACCGCAAGACCGCTACGGTCGCAGGTTCGAATCCTGCCTCGGGCATGGATGTTTGTGATGTCCTTAAGTTAGTTAGGTTTAACTAGTTCTAAGTTCTAGGGGACTAATGACCTCAGCAGTTGAGTCCCATAGTGCTCAGAGCCATTTGAACCATTTTTTTAAGTAGAATTATTTATCATTTTTCCACTGTTACAGATAGCTGTTTATTGAAATTACACCTCTGACGGAAAGTATGATACACTAAAAATGGTTTTCAGGCATACAATGATTACAGGCATACAATGATTACTTTAACTACTTACCAAAAAAATCGTATTTATGGCAATCAGTTTTGCAATACGACGTGCACTCAAAAATGTTTTAGGTGCTGAGATATAAAGTCCGAAGCATCGTATTCACTTAGAAGCTATCTATTCTTTTTAACGGTATTTCAGACTGCAAGACTGGAATACGGTACTGGCATGTGTTAATGGCGGCAGTGAAACATTTCAGAAAGAATAATATATTTTCGGAAACTGTACTATATGACTCGACTTACAAGTTCATTTTCAGCCCCTTATCGTAGTAAACAATCCGGGGAAAAGTAGCGTTATTCGAGCAGACCTCTCACCTCAGGTCTAATGGAACCTTGAGTTGCCTTTTTTAATCTGCTTCAGGTGCTATAAATGTAAAATATTTCAATTTAAGTTAAGACACTTGTTTTCCTTTCTCAGTATATAAAGATGTTTTCATTGTTGTTTTTATGCCTGATATCCCCCTTTAACGTACTTTTCTTTTTGCCAGCAGTATCAGACTGTGTTGGTACTGCACTTCCACAGGTTCCACTCCATCTCCGTTGGACATATTCAAATCTCTTTTTTCACCTGCAAGGAAGGGGTATTCTCCGATGTCTTATGTCCTATCAGTTTCTCCCTACTTTCCGATTACAATTTCCTGTATAATCTTTTAGTCGTTGATTTTACAGGGAATGTAATCATTTTTTGTCTCGTCACTTGCCTTAACCCTCAGAACTAGTCTCTAACCAACATCTGAAACGCCTCCATACACTTCTTTTATGGTTTCCTCACAGCCAACAGCGCTACGTTCAGGCATACATCTTCTCGAGTTCAGGCTTGTGTTTGATACTAGTACACTTCTTTGACGAGAAATACTCTCTTTGCATGTGCCAGTTTGCTGCTTATGCCGTCCATGCTTCGTTCACATATTTTTTCTTTTTTGCAAGTCAGAAGAATTGCAACAATTCATCTGTTACGTATTCGCCATGTTTTACGTTAAATTTAATCTCATTTATGCTATTCCTCAACACTTTTCACCTTCCTTTTTGTACTCTGAATTCAATAACTGATTAGGAAACGATGTGGGTATTATGGTACGAATTAATACGTTTAACTAATCAGGAAATACTGTGTATGCTGCGGTATGCATTAATAAGTCGCGGAATCACTAAAGGGGCAAGGTTATTGCTAGTTGTTTGCCAATGCGAACCAACAGAGCGAAGACGAAGTGTTTCTTTAGTACATCAACACACAGACACAAATGTGGAACGAGGTAACGTAGATATGCATCGAGATTGATAACCATTAATTTTATAGAGCAAAGAAAAAGGATCATGGTGATTACACATGAAACAGGAAATTTGATATTCTAAGAATAAAGTACGTGGAGGAGATGGAACCAGTACTTACAGAAACTTCGTAGCAGACCTGAACAATTAGGTCACTGGAAAAAGGGGACGAATGGCTGAATTCCAAAACGCTGTGCACATAGAATCAATACATGTGTAGGAACTCATGAAATGCTGTGATCTAAATCAACTCTTGCTGTGAAGTCAGCAACCTGACAATGTTGGGTTGTTTTTTTCTACCTATGGTCAAAAACCTTATACCTGCGTTCTTACTGAATAGAGAAGAGACAGTTAACTATGAATGAGATGTCCCAAGAGAAACTAAGAAACTTCATTAGTCATTATTATCCATTTCCAGTATTATTTATGCACGCACCTACGCAATTCAAGTGATATATCAAGTTTTCTTTTTGGGTTGCATATCATTTAAAATTTTCAAGCAATACCAAAATGTCAAATACCTGGCATACCCTCTGTTTCAGAGATGATGAACGCGTGCTAAGAACACGTCAACAATATGCACGCTAAGTATAGCTTCAGTCTTCGTGAAATGCTGTACTCTAAACCACGGTCTTCCCGGTTTATTTACAAATGGTGAACCACGAACTAAGAAATATTTTTAAAGTCAGTTACATATACTAAGCCACTGATTTCTTGGCGGTTCCTGGTATACATTCACAAAAATGAAAATTGCGAATATTCTCATTTAATTAATAAAAAACATAAACTAATTTTAAGTAATAACTACAACATGTACGTAAAAAATAAAACCCATAATCACATAGAATGAAGATTTCGACACCATAATCGAGAGCTTATTCAACTCTTTTTGTAATATAAAGAAAATATAATGAGAAAAAAAGAAAAAACCAAGCATTAAACTTGCCGAGGTGAGGCAGCTTGCGTGCCTCTACGATACAGATAGCCGTACCGTACATGCAACTACATCAGAGAAGTATCCGTGAAGAGGCCAGACAAACAAATACTTCCTAAAAAGAGTAGCAGACTGCTCAATAACTGCAGAGGCACCATTCTGGATGTATGACTGAACTGACCATGTAACATTAGCCAACATGGCCCTGCGGGACTCGTAGTGTGAGCGGTTTAATGCAAGGGGGCAGCCGTTGCCAGTCAATGGATCGAAGATCACAATACAACAGCAACAGCACAGATGGGTACAATACAGTTTTAAAGGCATGCCTTGAAAATTTCTCAATATACGACCTAATATCATATAACACAGTCGTAAGGTTAGCCAACGTAAGTTCAAAAGTTATCGTTTTCTTCAGCTACTGTTTGAGAAACTCGGAAATTCGCGGTTTACCCGCGGAACAGCCAGGTAACGGACAGATGTATAAGTTTTTCTGCCTAATATTTGATTTACATTTTAGCTGGAAATTGACAACTTCTATGAAATAATTTTCTGTAAGTGGTTCTTTTTTGTCTGACTGCATTATAATTCCGACATATCTTCGCACTTCAGCGACTTTCTCCTGGATGAACGTGATTCTGGTACATGTACTCGAATTCCGAAGTGGTTGGGACTGCAGCGCCGCTCTATGCAGCTTGTCTGCCCTGGCCAACCTATGATGAAACGAGTGTTTCATCTGTTCATAAAACGGGTCTGTGAGTCGACTTTTAGCTGAGCCGACTGAGGCTTCTAGCGTCAACTGAATGACACTTCGCCGGCCAAAGTGGCCGAGCTGTTCTAGGCGCTACAGTCTGGGACCTAAAAACCGCTACGGTCTCAGGTTCGAATCTTGCCTGGGGAATGGATATGTGTAATGTCCTTAGGTTAGTTATGTTTAAGTAGTTCTAAGTTCTAGGCGACTGATGACCTCAGAAGTTAAGTCCCATAGTGCTCAGAGCCATTTGAACCATTTTTTGAATGACTCTTCGGAAGAAAATTAAATGTATCCAAATAACATCTCGTGCGTCAGGACGTCTCAAAAACTGACTAAAAGGTGGTTACGCCAGGAAGACTGTGAAATCAAACTGTTCTTTGTTCTTCCTTACCCTGAAACAGCTGCGTCTAGCACTCAATAGCAAAGTCATGGAATGGAGAAATGAACAACGTGGTGATATAGAGTTTTCGCAACACACCATCCTAGCTACTAGTTGATTACAGTCATTTCCTGGATTTCCAATGTACCCTCACAAGACCCACAGAGTTAAAAATGCTTCCGTTCATCTTGTAAGGTGACATTATTTGACAATTCAGATGTCACTTCGCATCTTTATTAACACACAAATTATGATATTCTATGTACAGGGTGTTATAATACACTACTCGACATTAAAATTGCTGCACCACGACGATGACGTGCTACAGACGCGAAATTTAACCGACAGGAAGAAGATGCTGTGATATGAAAATGATTAGTTTTCAGAGCATTCACACAAGATTGGCGCCGGTGGCGACACCTACAACGTGCTGATATGAGGAAAGTTTCCAACCGATTGCTCACACACAAACAGCAGTTGACCTACGTTGCCTGGTGAAACGTTGTTGTGATGCCTCGTGTAAGGAGGAGAAATGCGTACAATCACGCTTCCGACTTTGATGAAGGTTGGACTGTAGACTATCGCGATTGCGGTTTATCGTATGACGACATTGTTGCTCGCGTTGGTCGAAATCCAATGACTGTCGGCAGAATATCGAATCGGTGGGTTGAGGAGAGAAATACGGAACGCCGTATGGATCCTAACGGCCTCGTATCACTAGCAGTCGAGATAACAGGCACCTTATCCGCAGGGCTGTAACAGATCGTGCAGGCACGTCTCGATCCCTGAGTCAACAGATGGGGACGTTTGCAAGACAACAACCATCTATACGAACAGTTCGACGACGTTTGCAGCACCATGGACTGACAGCTCGGAGACCTTGGCTGCGGTTACCCCTGACGCAGTATCACAGACAGGAGCGCCTGTGGTGGTGTACTCAACGACGAACCTGGGTGCACCAATGGCAAAACGTCATTTTTTTCGGATGAATCCAGGTTCTGTTTACAGCATGATGATGGTCGCATCCGTGTTTGGCGACATCACGGTGAACGCAAATTGGAAGCGTATATTCGTCATCGCCATAGTGGCGTATCACCCGGCGTGATGGTATGGGGTGACACTGGTTGCACGTCTCGGTCACCTCTTGTTCGCATTGAAGGCAATTTGAACAGTGGACGTTACATTTCAGATGTGTTACGACCCGTCGCTCTACCCTTCATTCGATCCCTGCGACACCTTACATTTCAGCAGGATAATGCATGACTGCGTGTTGTAAGTGGTGTACGGGCCTTTCTGGATACAGAAAATGTTGGATATTCTCCAGACCTCTCACCAATTGGAAACGTCTGGTCAAAGGTGGCCGAGCAACTGGCCCGTCACAATACGCCAGTCACTACTCTTGATGAACTCTGGTATAGTGTAGAAGCTGAATGGGCAGCTGTACCTCTCCATGCCATCCAAGCTTTGTTTGACTCAATGCCCAGGCGTATCAAGGCCGTTATTCCGGCCAGAGGTGGTCGTTCTGGGTACTGATTTCTCAGGATCTATGCACCCAAATTGCGTGAAAATGTAATCACATGTCAGTTCTAGTATAATATATTTGTCCAATGTATACCCGTTTATCATCTGCATTTCTTCTTGGTGTAGTAATTTTAATGGCCAGTGGTGTACTATACTGAGAACTTCGAGGAATTGTAGGGGGTTGAGGCCATTAAAATTTCGTTCCTTGGGCATCCACAGCCTTTAATTTCTTAATAAGAGAAGAAATGGTATGTAATAGGCTGTAATGTAAACGACATTTATTTCAATAGTGCGATTACCTAATTTCGGCAACTTATTTTCAAGCACTTGTGTTGTCTTACGTGTTACATATTGTAAATGTCAAATTATTTTTCACTGCACATAAACGGTAGACGTTATACTCCATCTTTGCGTTGTGAATAGACCCACGTTAATGGACAACCTAGGTCATATTGGTAAGATTGGTGTCAGTACTACTGCTTGCCAACTCGGGCAGCGAGTGGAACGTCTTCCAATGTTGTTTGTTAATCAGTGATCACGAGTCACTGCCACGATTGTCAATGGAGAAGACGGACCTTGTGTGTTATGAATGTGGTGCTCTGTTGCCTCATTGAGTGACTGTTTAGTACGGGTGTTTCCATCTGCAGTTAATTTTTCTCCTGTAACCGTAAAGCAATGGAGGCTTTAGAGGGATCCAGGAGAGAAAGAGACTACTGCTGAAATCCTTGTCCGAAACCATTACCCGCCGAGGCAACAGAGCACCGAATTCATAGCAGACAAATCATTTCTACATACCAGCTAGATCTTCTCCGCCAGCTATCGTGGCAATCATTGGCGATCACTAAGTAACAAATAGCTTTGCGAGACGTTATACATCGGTCCGTCAACGTAGAATGTCACGTTTAGTGCCTAAGGAGTGGCCTCGTGGCAGGCCCCGCCGCCTGTAATTTCGACGCTTTGTAGTGCCTTTGGATGAAGTTTCCGGTAACGAGTTCCTCAAGAGTCCCTCTGGAACCCTCGAAGTTTGTCGGCATCATTTTGAAACACTCCGTGTGAAGTCAAGAAGAAAAAAGGAATCTGAGCTCTTTTGGTTATAGCTGCTAAAACAATTAATATAATAATAAGCTTTATTTCAAAAGAACTAGAAATAAAGTCATAATAATAAATATAATTTCAATCAACAAAATTTGACATTAAAGCAATAGTAATTAAAGTAGCAGCATCACCAATCTGATTTGAAAGAGCAGTTAATATAAGAGCACTATAAGGTTTTACATTTTGGTAATAAATAACTAAACAATAAGAATCTTCAATACCTGAATTCAACTGTGGGTTAAGTGCCTCATTTTTGTAATATTATGAAAGGAAGGAGATTGTTCAGAAGAGTATTTTACTCCTCTATCGATCACGTGAAAGGCGCATGTTTTGTTGCTGCCAATCCCTATGTAATCTTCATATGATCACAGTGTGTATTGTAGGCAGAGGCACCTGGATAAAGAGATGTCACTTGGGTGTGAATCGGAAGATAGCAGCGAGTGGAGAGAGTTGGGGCCGGCTGTGGTGGCCGAGTTGTTCTAGGCGCTACAGTCTGGAACCGCGCGAATGCTACGGTCGCAAGTTCGAATCCTGCCTCGGGCATGGATGTGTGTGATGTCCTTAGGCTAGTTAGATTTAAGTAGTTCTAAGTTCTAGGGGACTGATGAACACAGAAGTTAAGTCCCATAGTGCTCAGAGCCATTTGAACCATTTGAGGGAGTTGGGTATGGATGTAGTTGGATTGTGTCCAAAAGGCTTATGAAATTTACATTTAGGATAAGACATCGAGTGTGCAAAGAAAACACGAGTATTAAAAGTAAAATAATGAATCTGATACAAACATTATGTCAGTATCTGAGGAAGTGTGTAACAAGATTGAGGAAACTGTGCAATCGAAACTAGTTTTTTACGTTAACAGCTGACACCGAGAAGCAAAGGGAACAATAATAATTTCAAACGAAAAAACAACGAATTATGATTTCTTCTTTAATTAAATCCTGTTCCCACAGAACTTGTTGTAAGGAAAATTTAAGTGATGTTACTATGGCAGGAATGACGCACTTCATCGGGATTAATGCAGATAAAACATAGCACGTCTTTGGCGTACTCCGGAAGCCACCTCTTCAAGCGTAGAGAGTAGACTAACAATCAATTAAACATGAAGACTTTGGGATTTAGTGCTCAGGAATAGATATGACACGTTCCAGACTCTTTCACCTACGAATAAAAAGTAATAACATTTTCAAGATCAGAACGTTAATAGACAGTAATTATACTAAATTACTATTGAATACATTCTCCAACAGAATGAGGTTCCTACTCAATGGTCTGAAGATGACCACAGTAGTGGTCGAAACCGGTCACGTTGATAAATAAATCGTGATCAAGACTTTTTTAATAGTGAATAATTATACTAAAGATTAAACATTCCAAAGATATGGTATTAATTAATTGGACAAGACATGCAAAAACCATTCCAAATCTCAGAACTATACTGGTAGTATAGTATTATAGGCAGGAACATGCTTTCTTTGTTTTCTGGACCGTATTGTAGATTGGGTGTATTTATTAACTTCGCAGGAGGGCGTAACTAACTTGAACACATAAACAAATTCACCATGTGATAATTAATCGTGATAAATATTATATTACGATACTTAAATTTTCCCGGTTCTTACTAGTGCAGCATAAAGCTCTTACGTAAACGAAGTCACACAGATTCGAGAGATCGCTGCTGTTATGGTTGAAACATTCATACTGTAGTATGAATCACTTTATGAAGGTGGTATCACACAATGAGAAATACCTCAGAGCAAAAGAGGATAAGTAATTTACTCTAACTTCTGTTTCCTCTTTCATTTCGATTAGAGAATGAACATAGTTTCTCTAAATATTGTTTTGAGGGTATAAGTCGTTTCCTGATCAATCATGCTGGAAACGGTTAAACATAAGCTTCGTCAAGCGAATATCAGATCTTAGATCTCTTGAGATCTTTTACTTAAAGTCTAAGGAATCATAAGTGACTCCTAAACTAGCAGGAGTGTCCTATTCTCTACATAATCGTCTCAGCGTTCTATCTATTGGCAACGTCCTGAAACACTGTTAAGAGCAGGAGAAGGCCTTATAAACATTTTATTTTGACGTTGATCGCATCATAAGCACTATTATTGCAGCAATGAGTTAGTTATCAATTGATGTATCTTAAAAATAATGCAGAATTTACAATTCACAAGTTATCCACTTCCATCAGCTGTAAAACAGACTACACAAATAGTGCAATATTTGTTCCGCAGTTAGAAAATAGTGTGAAATAAGAATAATTATTTATCATTAGGTCTGTGAACGACGTAAGAAAAATGGTCAACATTTTGCCATTATTTACCCACTTCACGTTTGTTATTAATCTCAGGCACCAGAAGTACGAATCCTTCAGAGCCTTATTTCTTTGTCTAGCGTTCTGCACAGAGTAGTGAGCGTTTAAAATACAATGTGGGGTATCAACATACCCGAAATGGCCTTGCAGCTAAACGTTTGGGGCAGACCTCTGATTTACTCATACTTTCTTCTTAACAAAGTGGGATTATTGGAATGACGTGCCTGTGTCAGTGAAATTTTTATTTTGTTAAAGTCGACGTCCATACAGATGAAGGAAATTGATTCAGGGAGTTGACAGAATCAGTGGGAAGCCCCAGTGGAAATTGTTTATCATACTGATAGCAGTCGGTAACAGTAACCGAACCTCGTGATTTTTCCATTACGTTAGCGGGGGAGGCGGGGTTCTGAGGGGGAGGGGGTGAGGGTAGTGCAGCGTTCGGCTCATGCCACACGTTCGATATCGTTTACACTCGAATAATGACGTTAGAGCCAGCACAGTTAAGGCATTCCGGCCCTCTAGTGGGACTCCAAAACAAGTGCAGCAGCTAAGGGGGGAAGTTGTTTCCGAAATGCGGCTATTAGCAGAAGCAATGGCAGCGAAATTACATCCCGTTTCAGAAAGAGTTGCTGTAACACACGCCGAATGAAATGAATATTGCGTTTTGGGAACAAGAAAACAGTTTCTTTTGACGTGGCCTTACAATACACCAAGTTAACAAAGATTTATGTTAAATGGCAATTTAAATAACTGGAAAATACGGATTTTATTTTGTTCCAGGAATCTACTTATATGGTCAGTATCTCAAGGAACTAACGGTAGCTAAACACAGTCTGCTCTGTTCTCGTCAGAATTACCGCACAAAACATATATTGAACGCAGTGTATATGAAATGTGCTTGGACAAATTAGCCAATTGGCAATTTAAAAACAAGCAAATTAAAACAGCAAGGGATAAATTGCTAGCCGAACACAATGAGGAAGCGTTGGCTCGTTCACCTTAATTATAATAATTAAGTAAACAACTAGTAACCGTTCGCGAAGAATGCAAAGAAATTAGAGAGCCATCTCTGCAGGACAACGACATCTTGATAAAAATTTCCTCTTTTGTGCTCTGTTTAGCATCGTATCCTAACCGCAGTTCTTCAGAATAATCACGGAAAAATTCTCTTTCATAAGCGAACGCGACATTTGTCTTTGACATCGTTCAGCTAACCGTGAACACCAGAAAATCCTGAGGAAGATCCCAGCAGAATAATCGAAATGTTGATGGAGCGAGAAGAAACTGAAGAATAACAGGAAACAGCCCAACAACATACAATGTTAAACTTTAGAGGCAATGACCTTGAAAAATGTAGAATAACCTAACATTCAAGATGTTCAGAAGTCCGTGCTTTCTGTTTAGGAGAGTTTTCGATGCCGAGAGGTGATTATTTGTGCACCGTAAAAATGCTTGGTTAATAAGCGTCTCAATAAACATCTGTTTTATGCGTTGAAAGTTCTCGTTCTGGGAGCGATCTGAGTGGCAACACCTGCTTCGAGATTCCCACAGCATCCCGTCTTCCATCGCACCTAAATGCACCAAAAGCACACATCCGAAGACTTTATACTGACACAGAAAAAGTGTATCCCAGCCCTCTTGCCGCTCAATCTTAGCCCCTTCGTCATATATTGTTGTGAAACATTTCAACGTTAATTTATCTAGTGTCAAATCATCGCACTCATTTTTTCAAAAGTTTTCAAATTCCGTAGTGAATTTTTCTAATCAATGTAGTAAATTAAGTGGTAAACAATTTATTTAACTTTCGTGTCTTCAGTCACAAAGACTGCACTCTTTACCAAAGATAATTAACGCAATTACTCATTTGCAAAGTAATCAAACTTTACATATGTTTCATATTCGGAACCCCGGTTCATTACACAATCTTTGACTTTTTGGGGGGAGGGAGAGGGTGTTAATAGTTGTTACGGATATAATAAATCGTGGTCTACCTGAATTGACAGCGTAGCGTGGACCGGGTGGATTTTGCACATGAATGGAACTGGTGGTACATGTGAGATTGCAACACAGTTTCTTGCAGTGGTGGCAGCTTCAGAGGGCTGATCAGCTGGCTGCCTTTGGTTCCGTAGATTTGACTAACAGTGTTTCACCAGGTCAACCTCGCACTTGTTCCGATGATATCCATTTAACGTAAATTGAAGGTGGAGGAGGGAGAAATTAAAGGAAGGGAAGGGATGTGTGATTCTGACGCGGATCAGCGGCGATGTGTGAAAATGTGTGCTGGAGTGAGATTCGAACCTAGGATCTCCTGCTTACAAGGCAGTTGAGTTAAGCACTGCGCCACACATACGCAGAGTTTATCGTAGCTGTGCCGACTAAAAGTCCTACCGAGTACCACCTATATGCAATCCCTGTCCATGCCCTCCATACTTGTTCGCAGCTTGTGGTCTACTGGGTAGCTTTGCTGTTTCTGGATCGAGGTATACCGGGTTCGTTCCCGGTCGGGGATTTTCCCCGCCCGGGACTGGGTGTTTGTGTTGCCCTCATCTCCTCATCATCATTCAAGACTTGGTGAGACTGGAAATGGACACATTAGGAACTTTTACAGGAGCTGATTACCACGATGTAGAGTGTTTCTCAAACCAACACACCATACTCCATTCTCGATATTGGGAGATTCATGCAGCAGGCCGGACGTAATTGTGTATCCGCACTCGAGAAGGTGAATTCGCTGCCCACCGACGCGAATCAATCAAATGAATGCGTAGCGTCTGTTCTTCCGACATACCCGAAAGAACAGACAAAACGGATACATCTAATTTCCATTTAAGCTTCCCGACCATCTTTGTTACGTTTGGTAAGCCGTGTGGGGCTTGTGTTGATGCTGTTCATAGCTTCGCATCTTGTAATAGCGATAGTGGCGTCTCATTTTCTTAGTGTGTTCACTGGCGCCACTGTCCGACGCAAGGATATGGTCGCGGGAGTGTGCGACCGGATTCAGCGAGTTTTAGTTGAATGCACTGTCATGTTCGAGTAGCGCTACTTTCACCTGTTTGTGTGTGTCCGCCCGTCGACGTGACCTCATGGCGATAAGTTGTCAGTCGACGATTTATACTGGGATCTTTCCCGTGACTGATTTGAGTGGGGTCGACCTCTGGTTGGTCATTCGGTCGGTCGCCGCAGCGGACGACGCGCGTTTCGTCTTCCGACCGCTTCTGTCTTCTCTGTGTTTTAGTATTGTGCGTTGTTGGTGGAATTGTTTTTCCGGATCCGAATGTATCTTCTGGTTTTGAATGAGCAGTTATTTTAATGGTGTCTGCGTACTGGATTTGGAGGAGAGTTGCGAACGGAGATCAGTTCGGTTGGGGGTACAGCAGGTAGGAGGTCCGTGCAGCGCAAGGGCGGTCACGGGCGGCGTGCTGCCACTGTCGGATCTAGGAGGGGTAGCTGCGAGGGCGATGACTTCGTTGCACACCGAACGCTGGACGTTTACGATGAGTGAAGATCTAACTACTAATGCAACCTCAACTATTCCGAGATCTCGGCTTTGGTCGGTGGGTTGTTGCTCTCATAGTTTCTGAGCCTGGTGGCGACGAGTGAAATATTGCAGCCGTCTTTCTCTGTTTGTTATTCATCATTGAATTTAGTATTATTCTTACTAGTGAAGTGCAACCAGAGGCATTTCCTGCCTTGTGGCCACTAACGCCCCGGTATCCTGCCCTGGAGTTTAGCGTACTTTACCGGCAGTGTACCTTTCCTCGTCGTGTGGAAGCTGTCCGACACGGCGTGTAGTTCCACAGCCTCTGGTATTGTAATGTGCATATTTTTTTTTTTTTTTAGGTTTACTTTGGTTCTAGTGTTTCCTTCGGCCTTGGCTGTTTTCTGATGACATAGCGCTGTATGTCTCTTCGCCTTTACCTAAAAATACTCCATCGTTGTACCGGTGATCAGACGTAACGCGGATTGGGTGGTCGGTCGGTCGGGGCTTAAGCTGCCCCTAGTTGAGTTGCCATCCTATTGCATGAATGCAACTCTTCGCTGCCTCTCTCACCGTACCTTATGTTTGAGTTACCTTCCCAGGCAGATCTTTGGAACACTTGCCGATTCCTTGGATTGTGATGTTGTTTTAAGGCTATTTGTAACTTTCTAATTATTGTTGGTGTGACCTTCAGCCGAGCAATAACTTTACTTCTTTCGTGATAAGGCCTTCAGCCGTGTTACAGTACGTTTTTTTAAGCAAACGTGTTTAGAAGGGAAGGTATTTATTTTAAAAGTGCTGTTTGGAATTGTTTTCCGGACTTCTAATTCAGGCCTTCAGCCGTTTGTTGTTTGAAATTATTGTTGATGGTTTCGGTCTCCAAATTGTGGAATTTTTTTTTCTGTCATAAAGCCTTCAGCCGTCATATAGTCAACTGCGTTTTTTAGGAGATTGTTTTAAAATTTTAATTTTTTTAAATCAAGTTTACGTATTTGTTGTGGGACAGAGAGTAACTGATTACGGCCCCGTCCACAATCGTAACCTTATTCTGCCCATCCTAAGGAACCAGCCCTCACTCGGAATAGGAACTACCGACATGGTAATATCCTTTCCGCACGTCTTTAACTTCGTACGATCTCTAAGGTCAAGTCTATTTCATAAACACTCCAAATGCTGCAGTAGTGTTGGAGAGTTGACCATTGGTATGTGATACTCTTTAAGGGTGGAGAAATTCTCCCGAGGAACCTACGTATTCCATTCACATTTTCTGCAACAAAATTATGAGTTCATCAGTTTCATTAAATTTTTTGTTGCAATAACTTAAATATTTTAATAATGTTGTAGGTATCAGAATACACCACTAATCTAGTAGTCACACACTTCTTGGTTCATTTTGTGAGGCATCGACTCCTAAGGCAGCTGTCATTCATTGCCACTTATCAGCAGACGATACCTTTTGCAGAGAACCGAGCCGTCATCGAACAGTGTGGTGATGCTGGTGACAAGATCCGATGAACTGCTGACTTACGAGGGACTTTCAATCAGTAAATCTACATCTATTTTTCCCGCAGCCAGTTTTGGCTGAAAAAACGCGGAATTCGTTATGTGACATCGTAAAATAGTAGCGATTCAGCTCCCATTTCATGAAGCTCTGATAGGTGGTGGCGCTATATGTAGCATTCAAAATGTCGTCTGTGATGGAGGTGTGTTCCAGGCAGAGAGCTGTCACTGAGTTCCTTTCTGCGAAAAACCAGACCACAGCAGATATACGCAGGCGCTCGCAGAATGTCTACGGAGACCTACAAATGTACTAAAGCACGGTCAGTTATCGGGGGTGGCGTCTGTCATCATCGCAAGCTTCATAGCTCTGTTCTTCTGCGTTTGCCCTACAGCCTGGATCTCACACCTTACGGCTTCCATCTGTTTTGCCCAATGAAGGCTGAACTCCGCGTGAAGCAGTAGTTGGATAATGGGGAGGTTATTGCTGGAGGGAGACACAAGTTTTAGCTTGCCACCATTGAAGTATTCAATGCCCTCTTTCTGCTTACGTCAGTATTTCTCTTTTGCCATGTATATATGCGGCTTCCGAGTCATGAATGTGCGGTGCCAGTTCCTTCAAACGTTTTAGAAAACGCAGACATCGTACATATTAGTAGTGGCTTATTTGCAAGTCAGGTACTTTTAAAATTTGTTATGGATGCCATTTTTATAGTTACATGTGCTGTAGAAATCAGCTGAAAGCTCGTGTACGTTCTGGTACTTGACTCCTACGTATGACTGTCTCTCGCAGGACGTTCCACATATTAATTTCGAAGATACGTAGTTGATTGGTTATGAATCGCGTGCCAGTGCTTCCTCAAAGAGTTCGCATTGTGATAGATGTAGCAGTTTATCGTTGATCTGTTTTAAGGCTTCCCGTTTCACTAAGAAAGCCATCTAGCCTTTGAAGTGCTACATTATTTGGTGATCTCCATCTTAGAAGTCGTTATGCATATAGACCTCATGGTGGTAGACTGTCGTGTCATGCCTTCTCGTAAATGAGAAGCATTCCACTTAACTCGTTTAGTGTTTTATAAGCCATGGGGAACCTGTAAAAATCAGTAGGAACTTTCACGTAAACACAACATACCACTACCCACAATAATATAATTGTTCATCCTGAACATGGACACTACTAGCAGCGATGAAAACTTACTCTTGGACCCAGTTCTGTTTTGCATTTTTGACTGCAGTGTCAGGGTGTTGTACGAAGCAGCCAAAATAAGTTTGAACGTTGGTCTAAGGAAAATCCAGCGTAATACTCTTCAGGGGCTCTTAGTGAGGAAACGGTGCGCCTCTGACATCTGTGCCTCATAACATTTATCTCCTTTAATAACGCCACAAACCTATACACATGGTCTAATATGCTCGATGCAGCATCTATACTTTAGCTGTCTGCAGCTTTTTCTAGTTTGAAAGCAAAATTCTCGTCTAAACACTCAGTTTCTCAGTTTTATAACAATTCGCTCAGCATCACCGGGATTCTCACTTTACTTTTGTTGTTTATCTTACAATATCTTTCAAGACACTAACCACTCAGTTCATCATCTTGAAAGTCCTTTGCCGTCTTCGACAGAGTTCCAATGTCACTGCCTAATATTAAAGTTTTTATTTGTACCTCATACCGTCTAATAACATTTACTAATCTCCTATCTATTTCCTTTGCTTATTACTCAATGTAAAGTACAAATCGTAGATAATTTTTTTCTATCGCATTTTATGTCTGCCACCTTCAAAGTTTCAGCCAGTGTTTTTCGGTAAACAGTGTCAAAATCTTCCTCTAAATATATAAATGTTATAAACGTACATCTGCATTTTCGTAATCGTTTTCAATCTTTCCTGCAAGACCACTCGTAGGGTCACAACTGTATTACCTGGTTATATTTTTCTCCGCAACACAAACTACCGGAAAGTCATACCCATTAACATTATTTTCTTTTCATGACCTGATGTTGTAACTCCGGTCCCCGATAAATGTTATGTGTGGTCGTAGATTTCCTTACTGCACTCTCCTTGAGATTGTCGCTCCTGTATTGACGCCTGGCGGCCCCCACGAAGCCTCCAACCCCCCCTACCCCTTTCTTTCCGTAACGCGGGGTGGCCACACCCCCGGGCAGTCTCTCGTCCGCCCCTGTTGTCTTGTTGTCGGCGCCGGGCGCTGCCATCTCATAAGGCTTTGCCTCATCACCTGCGTAATAAGGCCGGCCTTTTATGGGCCGTAGATGTCGCTTACCGCCGGAAGCCAACTTCATTCCCCGCTAAAAGTTTTTCCCGAGAAACGCAATAAAGATACAGCTCTCAGTATAAAAAGCCCAAACTGTATACTCGTGCCTGAAAGAAATTCCTTTATTCCAGACTGTGGTGGCGTCATAAAGAGCGTTAAAAGAAGTCTCCCATCTCCTATTAAATACACGGACATCACAGCTTCCGAAATTTAATTACACGATAAGGCAAAACTGATAAATATTTGTGTTGGTGGATATATTTCCTTACTTTCAAATAAGAACAACGACACACGAGGTTAAACACTTTTGAAGGATCACAACTCATCCTCCTCTTGAAAATATACGGATAAGTACTTAGCTTCAACTACACTCCTGGAAATTGAAATAAGAACACCGTGAATTCATTGTCCCAGGAAGGGGAAACTTTATTGACACATTCCTGGGGTCAGATACATCACATGATCACACTGACCGAACCACAGGCACATAGACACAGGCAACAGAGCATGCACAATGTCGGCACTAGTACAGTGTATATCCACCTTTCGCAGCAATGCAGGCTGCTATTCCCCCATGGAGACGATCGTAGAGATGCTGGATGTAGTCCTGTGGAACGGCTTGCCATGCCATTTCCACCTGGCGCCTCAGTTGGACCAGCGTTCGTGCTGGACGTGCAGACCGCGTGAGACGACGCTTCATCCAGTCCCAAACATGCTCAATGGGGGACAGATCCGGAGATCTTGCTGGCCAGGG
This sequence comes from Schistocerca serialis cubense, assembly GCF_023864345.2. Classification (NCBI taxonomy): domain Eukaryota; kingdom Metazoa; phylum Arthropoda; class Insecta; order Orthoptera; family Acrididae; genus Schistocerca; species Schistocerca serialis. The sequence goes on from NC_064638.1 coordinate 534,397,103, forward strand.
TAGTTGACTTACACCTTCTAGAGCACGTTCGGTGGCACGGGATACATGGGGCCGTGCATTGTCCTGTTGGAACAGCAAGTTCCCTTGCCGGTCTAGGAATGGTAGAACGATGGGTTCGATGACGGTTTGGATGTACAGTGCACTATTCAGTGTCCCCTCGACGATCACCAGTGGTGTACGGCCAGTGTAGGAGATCGCTCCCCACACCATGATGCCGGGTGTTGGCCCTGTGTGCCTCGGTCGTATGCAGTCCTGATTGTGGCGCTCACCTGCACGGCGCCAAACACGCATACGACCATCATTGGCACCAAGGCAGAAGCGACTCTCATCGCTGAAGACGACACGTCTCCATTCGTCCCTCCATTCACGCCTGTCGCGACACCACTGGAGGCGGGCTGCACGATGTTGGGGCGTGAGCGGAAGACGGCCTAACGGTGTGCGGGACCGTAGCCCAGCTTCATGGAGACGGTTGCGAATGGTCCTCGCCGATACCCCAGGAGCAATAGTGTCCCTAATTTGCTGGGAAGTGGCGGTGCGGTCCCCTACGGCACTGCGTAGGATCCTACGGTCTTGGCGTGCATCCGTGCGTCGCTGCGGTCCGGTCCCAGGTCGACGGGCACGTGCACCTTCCGCCGACCACTGGCGACAACATCGATGTACTGTGGAGACCTCACGCCCCACGTGTTGAGCAATTCGGCGGTACGTCCACCCAGCCTCCCGCATGCCCACTATACGCCCTCGCTCAAAGTCCGTCAACTGCACATACGGTTCACGTCCACGCTGTCGCGGCATGCTACCAGTGTTAAAGACTGCGATGGAGCTCCGTATGCCACGGCAAACTGGCTGACACTGACGTCGGCGGTGCACAAATGCTGCGCAGCTAGCGCCATTCGACGGCCAACACCGCGGTTCCTGGTGTGTCCGCTGTGCCGTGCGTGTGATCATTGCTTGTACAGCCCTCTCGCAGTGTCCGCAGCAAGTATGGTGGGTCTGACACACCGGTGTCAATGTGTTCTTTTTTCCATTTCCAGGAGTGTATTATTTTCTATATGAAATCTGGTTTCCCAGGATAGAGCGGATTAGGTTGTGGAAAGGGGCCCGAATCAGTTGCTGTTAGTTGCACGAACAAACAAACTTAATTTTGCTAAACCTTTTATTCACACATGCCCTTAAAAGAATTCAGAAACCATACGGCCGAAAGCCAGAACACAAGTTCTTAAAATTGCCTTAAGTTATATACACGGCTGAAAGCCTTAGTTACAAGGGCTTAAGGCCTCGATAACAAGAATTTCAGTAAGACAATATTAAAAGATTTTGTACAAATGACCTTTCAAACTTTAATTTAAAATTTTCAAATGATTTTTCATCCTTAATTTATGACTGCTGATGGCCTTATCTTAAAATATTTCACATAAGGTTCCGCTGAAGGCCATATACTGAACATAGAACAACTCAAGATTTGAGGCATGGATAGCAAAATTAAGATAGAGAGGAAAATTTTAAAATTTTCAAATGATTTTTCATCTTTAATTTATGACTGCTGATTGCCTTATCTTAAAATATTTCATGTAGAAGTTCGTGTGAAGGCCACTTACTGAACATTAAAACAAATAAATTAACACACGACTGAAGGCCTCGCACAGTACTTGAGACTAAAGGAAAAACAACAGAACAGTGGTGCTCTGAAGTGTTCCAAAGGTCGACCTGGGTAGGAATCTCTAACATAAGGTCAGGTGAGACAGGCACCCAAGAGTAATACTAAATAATCGGATGGTAACACGACCTAGGGACGGCTGAAGAACCAACCAACAACCTAATGAATTCCCTTCCACCCGACCAACTGCACGACAAGCGAAAATATCAGCGAGGACGAAGATACCAGGAGCACTACATCCTGACAATTGGCGTCTAAGTACAGTCAAGGCACAATCACGACACAACAAAAAAAAATTAACACCACCAATGCTGTCGAACTACACGCCATGCCGGACAGCATCAACACGGCCAGGAAGACAAACTACGCTAATGACCAGGGAAGGTAACCGGAACGTTAACGGCCCCAATGCAGAAGATGCCGCTGGTGCAATTTGCTAATAAGTTACAATCAATTCAGTAGTTAAACACCACACTGCAAAGTTTTGCCGACTACAGAATACCATACGTTGCTGCTTGTGGGAACGGCCCAGTAAGCAACAACCGGCAATGAACGAATGTCACAGCAGTTGAGGTTTCATAACAGGTTAACTGATTACTCAACTCCTGTATCCAGGTTCGGTGGGCGGCTAACTTCGCAGCTCTCGTAGCTAGAGCCTCACAAATACGACCGCGAGTGCACGCAGCCAACGGCCCCAGCCTGAACTCGCGGCACAGAGACTTCTTCACTGCTCTGTCGCAACCGGCCAACTGCCTCACACACACAACCACACGGAAATATAGCGGCCACACGAAAGATGGTACAGCAGTACTAGTACCGATAAGCGCTGCTGCTGCCACTGATGGAGGCAAGTCAGCAACTCGTTATGGTAGTAACTCAGGGAGCAATAAGACGCCATTCGATTGTGTGAAAATACAAAGAAGAAATGGCATCAAAGCGAGCCGGCCACGGCTCACTATACTTCGTTGAATGTCGCCTGAAGAATCAGTTACTCTGATTTGTTATCAAGCTTTTTATTCTTAGCCTCATCCCTCTCTATTACTGACTCTGCTGTACTTAACATTTGGTAAATTTATTATATTTAACTTCTGCGGCTGGATGCCCTTCCTGTCGCCGCCGTCGTCAATTACACGTGGAAAGAAAGTGGGGTGTGCTACCCATATGCAAATCTTTTTAACTTTCTTCGATGAGTGATCGTACATTAACCGTTTTTGTGCAGTGTTTCTTGAGGGGTAAATTGTCGACCAGCTGAAACGGGTGTGGAAAACATCCTAAAATCCACACTCATGCTGACCAGTATACTAGCAACAGTCATTCACCAACAGCTACTATAACAAAACAGTGTAGTAACCTATGGAAGATCATACACTAAGGTGACAAAAGGGATGAGATACCTCCGAATATAGTGTCGGAGCTCCTTTTTCCCGGTGTAGTGCAGTTACTAGACGTGGAAAGGACTCTCCAGGTTATCAGAATTCCCCTGCAGAAATACTGTGCCATGTTATCTCCATAGCCGTCCCTAATTACGAAAGTGTGTATTAACTGATGTCTCGATTATGTCTCATAAATATTGGTTCGAATCCATGTCAGGCGAAGTGTGTGGCCAAATAATTCCTTCTAAATGTCCAGAATATGCTTCAAAACAATCGCACACGTTTATTTCCTTGTTACATGACATTGTTGTGTGGGAACATGAAGTCCACGAATGGATGCAAATGGTCTTCAAGTATGGCCGAACATAACCAAGTCCACTAAATGATCGGTTCAGTTGGACCAGAGGAGCCAGTCCATTCCATGTAAACACAACCCAAATCATTATGGAGCAGCGACCAGCACGCACAATGCCTTGTTGACAACTTGAGTCAATTGCTTCATTGGGTCTGGACTATACTGGAATCCTACCATCAGCTCTTAGTAACTGAAATCGTTACTCATATGTCTAGGCCACTGTTTTCCAGTCCTCTAACAGATATGGACAAGAGGGCACGATTGGCGCTGTAGGCCGTATCATTTTGCTATCGAAGGCACTCGCGTCGGTCGTCTGCTGGCATAGTCTATTTACGCCAAATTTCGCTGCGCTGTCCTAACAGATACGTTCGTTGTATATAGGGCACTGATTTATACGGTTATTTCACGCCGTATTGCTTGTCTGCTAGTATACAATGAAGGCTTCCAAAACCGGATGTTTCAGCTGCTGAGAATGCTTCCGTGTTGTATGGCCGTAATCCATGGAGCTCTTCTATCCCTGACGTTTTGTCCAAAGCTACGTTGGACATGTTAGGTGGTGCTTCTGGTTGTACTGAGTCTTGCCGACTGACGAGTCGGACGTCGAAGAGCGGCCTAAATACAATGGGAAGTGGGCGTGGTCTGGATTTTACGTGATAGCAGAGATAAACCTTGTCAAGGATAAAATATAACTATGAATCATAGTACGTCAAAGATGAAAACTTCTCATCGATGAGGTAAGTGAAAGATAAAAATATAACGTGCGGATGTGTACTGCCGTGGTGCACTTGCGCCTGACTTTCGCACGACTTGATCTCTTACGTAGATCGTGTCCCACTGGATGAGCAAGAGGATATGAATGTATATTTTGATCGGTGTAGTAAGATGAGCCTTCCCAATGAGTTGGATAAATACTGCTACATTTCTGATAATTAGTTCTCTGTGTAAAGAATTTTCTTCATTCCAACCTAGGCTTAACGTGCTTTTCTGTTAAAGAACAAAACGTTTGGTACTGAAGCTCCATTTCTCGTAAGACCTCGAATTTGCAAATATAAACGCATCACTGTATCGCCAGATTCATCTCGGATATGCAGGTAGAGACTGTATTCGACAGTGAGATTAAACCAACAAACATTGCCCATTAATTTTCGATGTTTTCTATTAAATTTTAGATGCATCATGGTTACTGAATAATCACACACGGAGAATGTGGAACACTGAGTATCCATTCGGCTACTATCCCGTTTCAAATGTTATTAATTTCACAGAAGGCGCAACCATTCTGTAGCGCCCCACCTGTCTTTTTTCCAGAGATGAACTCCATTTATGGCCAACATATGAACAACTGTAAAAAACGCCCTACGCAACGTCTTGATGAAGAGAAATTACACTGCCTACTTACGCATGACCTTCACGTAAACGATGAATACCTGACTGTGTAAGAAATGAATTCAACTCATGCGAGATGATTCTCGTCATCTATATCTACATCTACATCTTACTCCGCAAGGCGGAGGGTGCTTTCGGTACCACTATCTCATCCATCCAACAATGTTCCACTCGCGAATAGTTCGTGGAAAGAACGATTGTCGGTAAGCCTCTGTATTGGCTCTAATTTCTCGAATTTTCTCCTCTTGGTCAATACGCGAGGTTTTGTGGGGGGAAGAAATATAATGTCCGTCTCCTCCCGAAAAGTGCAGTCCCAAAATTACAATAGTAAATCTCTCCGTGATGCCCAACTTCTCTCTTGTAATGTCTGTCAGTGGAGTTTGTTTAGCATCTCCGTAACGCTCTCTGGCCAGTTAAACGATCCCGTGACGAAACGATCCGCTCTTCGTTGGATCTTCTCTATCACCCCTATTGGCCCTACCTAATAGGGATAGATGAACAGTACTCAAGAATCGGGTGAACAAGCACCTTGCAAGTCACTTCTTTCGTTGGCGAGTTTCATTTACTTAAGATTCTTCAAATGGTTCAAATGGCTCTGAGCACTATGGGACTTAACATCTGAGGTCATCAGTCCCCTAGAACTTAGAACTACTTAAACCTAACTAACCTAAGGACATACCACACATCCATTCCCGAGGCAGGATTCGAACCTGCGACCGTAGCAGTCCCGCGGTTCCGGACTGCAACGCCTAGAACCGCACGGCCACCGCGGCCGACTAAGATTCTTCAGATCAACCAATCTGGTATCTGCTTTTCCCAATAAAACATCTGTTTTATGTGGTCATTCCACTTAAGGTCACTCTGGATAGTTAAGCCTAGATATTTTATGGCCGACGCTGTCTCCAGCTGTTTGTCATCAGTAGTGTACCTGTATAATAGTGGATTTATTTTCCTGTGTATGCACAATATGTTACATTTATTTACATTCAGGATCAACTGTCACATCCTGCACCATTCTGGGGGTCGTTTTGCAAATTATTACTATCTTCTGGCGTTGCTATTTTGGTACAGACAACTGCACCAACTTCGAATAGCCTTGAAGAGCATCCGATGCTTTCTACTAGATCATTCATAAAAATATTGTAAAAAACAACGGTCCCATCACACTTTCCTATGGTACTCCGGATATTACCCATAAATTTTCGATTTTGTTCCGTTAAGAGCGACGTGTAGATTTCTATCTGCAAGAAAGTCTTGAATCCTACCGTAAGTCCGCGCCGATACTACGTAAGCTCGTATTTTTTTCCTTAAATCGCAAATAAGGCACGGTGTCAAATGCCTTACTGAAATCAAGAAACACGACAGCAACCTGAGCACCGTTTTTCACTGTGCTGTGGACGTCATGGAGGAACTGAGCGTACTGAGTTTCTCGGGATCTGTGTTTACGAAACCAACGTTGATTTTTATGGAGGTGATATTCATTTAAAAAGAAACGGCATAATTCCTTTGCGTAAAACATGTTACATAGTTCTACAATAGATTGACGTCAACTATATGGGTCTACAAATGTGTGGATCGGTCTTGCGGCCTTTCTTAAAAACGGGAATGACCTGCGCTTTTCTACAGTCGTTAGGTACCATTTGTTGCCCAATTGATCTACGATAAATTTTTGCTAGAAGGGGAGTAAGTTCTTTCGCATAATCTTTATAGATTCTTATAGGTGTCTTATCTGGTCCTGACGGCTTTCCACTAATAAGCAATTGTAGACGCTTTTCAGTTCCGCAATCGGTTATCACAGTATCTGACATTTCAACGATCGTACGACGATTGAAAGGTGGGACAGTGTTACGATCTTTCCCGGAGAAAGAACTTCGTAAGACCGAAATCAATATTTCGGCCTTCTCTCTATTATCTTCCATTTCGGTACTGGTGTGGTAGCTGAGACAGTGAATACATGATGTTTGACAACTTAGTGATTTTGCACAGGACCGAAATCTCTTGGGGATTGACAACGGCTTACTTTCAAAATCATTGAACGCTTCTCTCATTGCTCTCATTACGCTTAATTTCACTTCGTTTAGTTTTGGTTGTCAGCTAGGTTTTTACTTCTCTTGAATCTGAGCTGCTGTGCTCTCTGCTTACGTAGCACTTCTCTAACACGGTTGCTAAACCATGGTGGATGTTTCCCATCTCTTGAAACGTTGCTCGGAACATACTTGCCTAGGGCATACTGAACAATGCCTAGAATTTTTTCCATTTGTTCACCACATCTTCATCCTCATCACCGAATATTTGAAGGTGACTGCTGAGATTCTGAAATTTGTATCCTGTCGACCTTGCTGATCAAATATATCTTCTTGCCTTTCTTAACATATCTTGTAGGACCCGTCGTCATAGATGCTGTCACAGCCTTACCATCATTGATGCCTTCCTTAATGTTAACTGATTGGGTAATATCAGGTCTGTTTGTTGCCAGGAGGTCTAAGACGTTACCCTCACTACTTGGTGAATCCCCGTTTCTGTCAGCAGTTTTGTTGCCCAATCACTGGCAAGTTGAAGTCACACCCTATTACAACGGCAACATCAGGAAAATTACTACTGATATTCTGCAAGTTCTGTCTGAAGGGCTCTACAACTACAGATCCTGACCCAGTTGCTGTATTAAAGCATCCGGTCACATTTTTGACCGTTCTTTGATACCCATTTTCACCCAGATTAATTCGCATTCGCAAGATTTTATCGAATTTTTTACTGCAATGCATACACCGCTACCATTGGCGAATAACCTATCCTTACGATAGAAATTTCAATCTGAACTTAGTAATTCGTTGTCGTTGACGTCTGGTTTGAACCATCTTTCTGTTGCCAATACTGTCTGTGCATTATAAGCTTCAGTAAGCGATACTAATACTGGGACCTTTCCGTGGATGCTCCTGCAGTTTACTAAAGTGATAATATTCTTTTCTGTTTCAGATCTGCGAGGATCAAGATTCTCTGAGGTCACTGTGGCTGATTTAACAGGCAAATCGTCTGTGATCCCAAGGGAGGGGTTCTCTAACCTAAAAATGCCCCATGTGTACGTTACACGTACTATGCTACCATAGTAGCCGTTTTCTGAGTGTAGTACACGCCTGACCTATTAAGCGGGACCTTATAATTCTGCACCCGATAGCGGAAATTGGGAAATTCGCATCCGATACCGTCGCAGAGTCGTCTGTGCTTCTGTTTTAGACTCTACATTCTGCTCCAAACCAGAGGACTGCCAACTACCCTGGGTACGATGTTACAAATAGACAGCTTAGCCTGCACCTCGCATGCACTGCTAGTTGCGTTCATCAAATTATCCACCAGCCGAAAGGAGCCGTGGGTGGCCTCAGAACCAAGTGGCAGGCGTCATTCGTGCCGACATGTGCCACTGCATGCAGCCGGTTTCACTCAGTGCGCTTGATAGCCGCCGCTAAGGCCTCCTCCACGTCAAGGATGAGACCTCCAGGTAAACAAACTGATTGCACACTGGAATACTTTGCCGCCTTGCCTGCTATCCACCTGACGGGCTCCATAAAAATAAAAATAAAAAAAGGCTCTGAGCACTATGGGACTTCTGAGGTCATCAGTCCCCTAATAATACTTAGAACTAATTAAACCTAACTAACCTTAGGACATCACACACATTCATGCCCGAGGCAGGACTCGAACCTGCGACCGTAGCGGTCGTGCGGTTCCAGACTGCAGCGCCTAGAACCGCTCGGCCACAGCAGCCGGCCGGGCTCCATCAGCTGCTACCTATGACAAGCATACCCACCCTCTGTAGTTATCCGGACTGGGCAGGAAAACGACCGCTGGCCCAACAGGAGAGGCATCCCGTACTGACTCTCGGGTCATCATCAACAGTTGGTAGCACCGCTGTTGCTAAGACGGAGGGAGCCAGCCGCACGGCCTGCTCTCTCTTTCGCCTTCCGCCAAATGACACGCCAACCCACCAGTGTCTGCCACTCACTCTGGAGTGAGGAAGGACCGGTCACATTCTGCGCATCAAAAGTCGCATCCACATCCGGGGATTGCAGTGGCACCAAAGGTGTCGCAGGCCTTGTCACTGGCACCCCGACATCGCTGCAACTCTGAGGGTTAATTAGATGCTTGTCGACGGTAGGCCACGCAGCTTCCAGCTGTCGTATTCATGATTTGGAAATTTTCATAAAAGTCTAGTAACTGAAACTTGCCTTGTTCTAAGAAAACAGAACATCTAGTAGGTACAATTTTGTAATAAAATGGGCAATAGTGGTATGCAGTGAAACTGGGATGCTTATATTGCACGATCACAGACAATGGCAGGAGATTAAGCACATCTGTTAATTTGAGCGACATTGGTACTGAGAATGCGGAACTATAGTTTTCTGTTTCCCCCAGTCATATTTTCATTATTAATTTTCACCATTCTTCTTCTTCTTCTCGACAACTACAAGACAATTTAGTTTATTTTTGTACTCACCGGCTTCGTTGCACGGTGAATTTTCATGGTCTATTCTTTCCTGATCTTCATGCTTCTTTAAAAGTTTCTGGTATATTTCTTGTTCTTATCTTACTGCTTGATTACTTATACAGTTTCTTCTCATACAGCTTTTCAACTATTGTTTCTTAGTATGAACGTTATTTTGACGTATGGATTGCCCTAGTATTTCGCTAATGTCTGTGTCTGTGCTCTGTCTCATACTTTTCAACAAATTTTTACACATGAAGAATAGACAATTTTTCCAGACCTTGGCTGTACTCATAATTAATCATTTTGTTTGTGTGTCGATTACCCAGCGGTAGTGTCGTACTTGTCCCAATAAGTTAACAGCTGTTCTAGATAAAGCCTCATCAACAAAAGTTTACGAAGTCCTGTGTAGAAATATGAATTTGAACACAAATATCACAAACGAAACTATTAGTACCCTCATACACATCCTTCAGAGTTTCAGACTGTCGCCGTTGGTTAATAACAGTAAGCTTAACTGCAATAACTTCATCGGTAGTCGACCTGTGGTCACAAATATGGTCAGCGAAAACGTGTGATGTTTCTGTAAGACGTACAGCTCTCAGAGCTGTTTTTAAAAAACAGTATTGGTAAAATCAGGAACGGAAAAGATACTTACATTGCGTACCTACCAAGGTTGTTTATCAAAAATCAAAATACAATATTTTTCGAATGAAACAACACCTTTTACTGCAACTAGTTACCACGATGCTTTTCTGAGGTTCAAACCTCCATTATCAGGTGCATTTATCTAGACAAATCCGACATTTATGTGTTGTTTTACGCCTTTGGGGTTACCTATGGCACTATCTCTTATCGTCACCGCAGTGTGACGCTGTATGTGAGACGGAACTAGCAGCCTGTGATCATTGGAGACAGTATCACAGGTTACCCCAAAATTGTAGGACAACACACACGATTCATATTAATCCATATAATTCCACCGTATGATGTAGCTTTAAATCTCCGAAACGCATCGTGGAAGAAAGACAAATAAATAACATGTGGCTTTCAACAGTAAGTTGCTGTTTCATACGGTATCTGTAACTGTTACGGTAAAGTCTAGCAGAAAATGCTAGCACTTGCAAGAGTTTTCAGCAGAATTAGCAAATCTAACTATATAAGAAGTGTATAGAAAAATGAATGTAAAGTTCTCAACATTATTTGAACTGCACATTAAATAAAATTTCCAAGAGTATTCCCATAATTACCACTGTCTCACAAAAATGAATGGACAGCAGCAGGTGTTATAAAGTATTCGCAAAATCTACAGTATCTCATTTCCATGGAACTGTCATAAAAGACATATTTCTCAAATATCTGTTATAGATTCAAAGCGATTTATATCAGGATTCTGATTGCTGGAAGAAAGTTATTTTATGAAAAAGAGGTATACAATGATGAGAATGAAAGTTGTGATGTGAAACAGGAACTTGCAAACAGAAATAAAGGCGTAATGTGACACTGTTAAGGGATGAGGGACTAAGTTGTCAATAATGAACATTACCTGACAAACTAAGCGACTGGATAGTTTTCTAGGAATGCTGAAAAAATAGAGCAAAAATCGCCACAAACATGTGTAGCTCCTTTTAATTTTCGTAAACTACGTACAATGATGTTACTGTCAACCACAGAGCATGAAGTAAGTAAAATTGTATAAATACTAAAAAAGGAAAGTTTGTACGTGTAGATGAAGTACCAATATTTATGCTAAAGTAGTGCGTTCAGAGATTGCAAGTTTCTTTAACAAACATAAAGAATGAGTCATCCCACAACACATAAATTTAGAAAGTGTTTATCGGGACACAGCTATGCCTCTGCTAAGGACTGCGGGATGGTAACACTAAGACCCAAAAGAAGGCCGCAGCAACCGTGGGCGAAACGTTGGTTTTTCTCCAGCAGCAGTAGTTTTATACATTACGACGCGGTACCACATCAAGGAAACTTTTATGTCGACTCTGGCCGCGGAAGCTTACGCAGTTATAAAAGAAATAGAAATTTACCAGCTCATTACCTTGCTGCCATCATTCACAAATATAAGGCAGATTAATGGATTGCTTAAATAAATACAACCTTCTAAATGAATCACAGATTTGGTTCTGCAGTGGTTAAAGTAGAGAATCAGACATACTAGAATTCCCAAAAGTGGTACTTCATGATATGGAACAGTATGAGTATGTCACATGCATACTCTTAAATCGATCCAAGGGTAGTTACCTTTAGTTTGCAACTGAGCTTTGTGAGAGCGTTATTTACCAAGAAATGATAAGCAAAAACTCAAAACAGCATTTCTATCAAGGAATAAACCGGTACAGTAAGTTTCATAAAGAGACGAAATACACACATCAAAAGAAGTTTTGAATGATCTCGGTTCCGAGAGCTCCGAATCCTGTACAGAAAAGTGGAACAGAGATCAACATAAACATCATTTCCGCCATTTTTGGTGCTCATGAAAATCACACATGCTGTATCACCATACAGCGAGACCGTCAGAGGTGGTGGTCCAGATTGCTGTACACATGGGTACCTCTAATACCCAGTAACACGTCCTCTTGCATTGATTCATGCCTGTATTCGTCGTGGCATACTATCCACATGTTCGTCAAGGCACTGTTGGTCCAGATTGTCCCACTCCTCAACGGCGATTCGGTGTACATTCCTCAGAATGGTTGGTGGGTCATGTCGTCCATAAACAGCACTTTTCAACCTATCGCAGGCATGTTCGATAGGGTCCATGTCTGGAGAACATGCTAGCCACCAGTCGAGCGGTGTCGTTATCCTGAAGGATGTCATTCAGAAGATGTGCACGATTGGGGCACGAATTGTCGTCCATGAAGACGAATGCCTCGCCAATATGCTTCCGATATGGTTGCACTATCGGTCGGAGGATGGGATTCGCGCATCGTACAGCCGTTACGGTGCCTTCCGTGACCACAAGCCGCGTACGTTGGCCCTATGTGATGCCACCCCAAAACATCAGGTTGCCTCCATATTACTGCACTCGCTGGACAGTGTGTCTAAGGCGATCAGCCAGAGCGGGTTACCTGCAAACACGACGATTGTCTGGTTGAAGGCTTACGCGACACTCATCGGTGAAGAGAACGTGATGCCAATACTGAGCGGTCCATTCAGTCTGTTGTAGGGCCCATCTGTATCGCCCTACATGGTGTAGTGGTTGCAAAGATGGACCTGGCCATGGACTTCGGGAGTGACATTGCGCACAGTCTGTTACGCACAGTTTGAGTCGTAGCACGACGTCATGTGACTGCAGGAAATGCATTATTCAACATGATGGCGTTGCTGTCAGGGTTCCTTCGAGCCATAATCCGTAGGTAGCGGTCATCCACTGCAATAGTAGCCCTTAAGCGGCCTGAGCGAGGCATATTATCGACACTTCCTGTCTCTCTGTTTCTACTCCATATCCAAACAACATCGCTTTGGTTCACTCTGAAAGGCCTAGACACTTCCGTTGTTGAGAGTCCTTCCTGCCACACAGTAACAATTCTGACGCGACTGACTGCGATATTGACCGTCTAGGCATGGTTGAACTACAGACAACATGAGCCCTGTACCTGCTTCCTGGTGGAACGATTGGAACTGGTCAGCTGTCGTACCACCTCCGTCTAAAAGGCGCTGCTCAAGCATTTTTGTTTACATCTTTGGGCGGGTTTAGTGACATCTCTGAACGGTCAAAGGGACTTTGTCTGTGATACAACATCCTCAGTCACGTCTATCTTCAGGAGTTCTGGGAACCGGAGTGATGCAAATTTTTTTTGATGTGTGTCTTTCACTGGAAGAAACTTATTTAAAAGCTCAGGTAAAATGTACCCACTAAGCAACATACATCATAGCTTGAAAACCTTTAACAGCGGAATAGGGGATTAGTAAAAAGTGTAACAGAATAAACAAAAGTATTATTATTATAAATAGTAAAATAGTAATTATTTTACATAAGACTTTCACGGTGTTTTTCTTTGTTCTTCATATTTTTGGCTGGAACATCTTACTCTCAAAGTTAAGCATTGCGTAATAGTACCTCTTTTTTCTGTTTCTGAGCTATAAATCTCGCTTATATTAGAGGAAGACTGACCCAAATTTTTAGACTAGCAAGTAGTAGCAAATGCAGGTAGTAGCAAGTAGCAGTATACAAAACGGAAACGAAATTTCGACGCTATGGTGCTTATACCAACTCATGCTGCGTCTGGTGTTACATTATGAAATAATGAGTCTACATTGTGCTCTGTGATGGGCGGTGAGAAAAGGATATACCTTATTAAGCAGTTTCTTGGGGTAGCGTCTTTGATAAATAATCAAAAAGTTCTCGAACCCACCATGCTTAAATTTTGATTAATAATCTGCATTGGCGGCGAAGACATTGGCATAAGAAGTCAGCCTCATTCTGCCAATATATTTGTCAAAGAGGATGGAGGAGCGGACAGAGTTTCAATGCTCTCTCTCGTGCTTGGGGTGGGAAACTGCCCCTAAAGGCAGAAGAGTCAGCAATGATCAACGGCATGAGGTGCAGAAGGCAATGGAACCCACTGCATTAAAGACAAATATGTGTGTCAACAGAAAATATAGCCAGTAATTGAAAAAGTACCATGATGATCTCTCCATTGACAAAAGATTCCGGAATAATCCCCCATTCGTTTTTCCGGTTGGAGACTGCCAATGGGAAGACAGCCGTGAGAAAAAGACTAAATACCCAAAGAAAGGATAATGTTCTACGCGATGGGGCGTGAAATGTCAGGAGCTTGCAAGTGGTAGGGAAGATAAAATTCAGAAAAGAGAAACTCAAAGGCTCAATCTAGATACAGTAGGGGTCAGTGAAGTGAAATGGAAAGAAGGCAAGAATTTCTGGTCAGACTAGTACATGGTAATACCAACAGCAGCAGAAAATGGCACAAGCGGAGTACTATTCGTTATGAATGGTAAAGTAGGGCAAATAGTGTCTAACAATGAATAGTTCAGTGATAGCGTTGTTCTTGTCCGAATCGACAGGAAACCAACAGCAACAACGATAGTTCGGGTATGCATCACGACGTCCCAAACAGATGATGGAGAGGTGGAGAGAAAGTATTTGAGAATACTAAAAGGTTAACGCAGTACCTAAAGGAAGATGAAAATCTAATAGTCGTAGTGGAAGATAATTACCCATACACTATGGGCTTGGGACAAGTACTTGGAAACGACCAGGAGATACACGAAGATTTCAGTTAGTTTACATTGTGGTCAGACGGAGATTCCGAAATCAATACAGCCGCACCCATGAGCAGGTATAGACGCATATCACAAATTCGTAGAGATGAAGAGGAGGCAGAGGTTCAAGATATTGGTCAGGAAGAATCAATACGAAAAGATGTGCGATACAGGAGTACTAGCGAGACACGCTAGAAGTTCTGTAAGGTTATAGATACAGCAGTAAGGAATAGCTCAGAAGGCAGTGCAGTTAAAGAGGAGTGGACATCTCTAAAAAGGGCCATCACAGAAGCTGGAAACAAAAACATAGGTACTAAGAAGGTAACTGCGAAGAAACCATGGGAAACAGAAGCAAGATATTTGTTGATCCATGAAAGAAGAAAGTACAGAAATGTGGCCGGAAATTCAGGAATACAGAACCAAGAGTCGCTGAGAAATGAAATAAATAGGAGGTGCTAGGAAGCTAAAACGATATTGCTGAGTGAAAAAAGTGAATAAATCGAAAAAGAAATGATTGTCGGAAGGACTAACTCACAATGCAGCAAAGTCAAAACAATCTTCGCTGACATTAAAAGCAAGTGTGTAACATGACGTGTTCAACACGAATTCCACTGTTAAAGGCAGAGTTGAGAGGAGATATGTGGAAAGAGTACACTGAAGATTTCTTCGAGGGGGATGATTTGTCTAATGTGATTGCAGAACAAAAGGGAGTCCATTTAGAGGAGACGGGATCCCATGTCACAGTGAGAATTTAAGAGAGCTTTGGAGGACTTAAGATCAAATAATTCCATCAGAATTTCCAAAATCTTTGGGGGAAGTAGCAACATACTGCTATTCACATTGGTCTTTAGAATGTATTAATCTGGCGGCATCGGAAAAATATCTTCCACACAATTCCGAAGACCGCAAGAGAATTATCGCACAATTAACTTAACAGCTCATGTATACAAGTTGCTGACAAGAATACTAAACTGAAGGATGGAAAGGAAAACTGAGGATTTGTTAAATGACGATCTGTTTGGCCTCAGAAAAGGTAAAGGCACAAGAGAGGTAATTCTAACATTGCGGTTGGTTATGGAAGCATGACTACAGAAAAATCAAGACACGTTCATAGGATTTGTCAACCTGGAAAAGTTCGATAATGTAAAATGGTGCAAGATTTTCTGAAATCATGAGAAAAATAAGAGTAGAGAGATGGGTAATACACAATATGTACAAGAGCCCAGAGCGAATAATTAGAATGGACGATCAGGAACGATGTCCTCGGATTAAAAAGGGTGAAAGACAGCGATGGAGTCTTCCCAATCTACTCTTCAATCCCTACATCGAAGAAGCAAAGATGGATTTAAAAGCAAGTTTCAGAAGTCAAATCAAAATTCAGGGTCAAGTCATATCAGTGATACGATTCGCTGATGAAAGTGCTGTCCTGACAAAGTGAAGAAGAATTACGCGATATGCTGAATGGAATGAACAATCAATGAGTACAGAATGGATTGAGAGTAAATCGAAGAAAGACGAAAGTAATGAGGAGTAGCAGAAATGAGAACAGCGAGAAACTTAACGTCAGGCTTCAATGCCACGAAGTACATAAAGTTAAGGAATTCTGCTACCTAGGCAGCAATATAACCAACGACAGACGGAGCAAGGACTAAATCAAAATTAGAGTAACCCTGGCATAAAGGACGTTCCTGGCCTTGGGGGGTCTACTATAGTTGAATTCTTTTATCTTGGTGGCTCGCGCATGACCGCCCAGACGCGGGAGATTGCGGCGTTGCCAGTTGCAAACGACGCAAGCGCCAAGAGAAGCAGCGCCATTGTACAGTATAGTTCGCAAACTTACGTTTAGGATCGAGCGCGCAGTTTATGAAGTAAAGCCATCGCGGCCCCATTAACCTTTCGCTGCTCCCCGCATTCCGCACTGTGCGCGATTTTCTCATCACTGCACTGCTCGCCTGTGCTGACACATGGTGTTCCGACTGCTTTAACACACTTATCATTCGATTTCACAAAAACCATTTGACCCAAAAATTTGATTTTTACACATCTTCTTGACTGATACCTTACCCCCACTAAATGACTTAATTTTTTTCGATGATCAACGCAGTTATTGTGTAGTATTAAATGTAGTAAACCATTGCACGAAATTTTGAAGAGTTTGCAGAGGTAAAAGTCCATAGCGTATACTTTCCATATGGTTGATTGTAGTTGCCACAATGTTGAGAATTAAATGTGGAAAATATACGTAAATGTCATATTAAATATTCTGTGTAACAATATCTCATTTAATTTAAGTACCAGATAGGTGTTGTATGTAGTATTGAGAAATATTCCGTCTTTAGCGACTGTAATAAAAGTTTTATTTATAACAGAATCGTTTCGCTTTTTTCTAAAAAGTTCTGATTAAAATTAGCGAAGTACACAAAACAGAACTGTGGACGTAATAAAACATAGAAACTAAAATATATTTCAGTGAGGCGCAATGCACAAAAAAATTGTGTTTGTCACAACGGACCGCAAATACTTGCCAAAACATAGATCAGTTGACGAAAACATTGAATATGATGATGTTGTTGTGGTGTCACCGCCAGACACCACACTTGCTAGGTTGTAGCCTTTAAATCGGCTGCGGTCCATTAGTATACGTCGGACCCGCGTGTCGCCACTGTCAGTGATTGCAGACCGAGCGCCACCACACGGCAGGTCTAAAGAGACTTCATAGCACTCGCCCCAGTTGTACAGCTGACATTGCTAGGAATGGTTCACTGACCAATACGCTCTCATTTGCCGAGACGATAGTTAGCATAGCCTTCAGCTACGTCATTTGCTACGACCTAGCAAGGCGCCACAGCATTTGATAATTAATATTGTGAAGCATGTACAGTAACGAGAGATGTTCTACAATTGTGGATTAAAGTTAAGTATTACATCCACTACGTACTTTATTTGCTACTATACATTCCCTTAACTGTTCCAGACCTCACGCCAGTCAGCGTGAGCTTAACGCGTGCCTTTCAGCTACCTCCGAGTGGCTTGGCTGTCTTGCCACGCAACTAAAGTTGGCGACGAGTATCAAAAGGGTCTTCTTTCTACTTGCTTAATTTCCTTGTGTCATGGCTTCGCCACAATCTCCAGATGTACTGTCCGAATTTTATCGCTTGCAGAATCAGCAGACGCAGGCCTTATTGGATGCCCTTGGACAGCTCGTCCAGGGTCAACGTGCAATGCAAAACGATGCGGCAGCCGCCGCTCCGTCGCTACCGCAGCCACAACATGCAGCTGCACCACCTTTTCGTCATTTTGATGCGGCACTGGAAAGCTGGACGGAGTGGTCACGCCAATTTGGATTCCATCTCGCCGCCTACAGAATTCAACGTAACGAGCGGCAGCCTTTTCTGTTAGCATCCGTCGGGGTGCCCACGTACCGAGTGATAGTGAAATTATTTCCCCGACGCGACGTAGCAACTCTGTCCTACGACGAAATTTTGTCTGCATTAGATGCATATTTCAAAGAATCAGTCAATGTAGTTGCCAAACGGTATACGTTCTTTCGTACCAAACATACGGCCGGTCAAACTAATCAGGAGTGGGTTGCAACTTTGCAAGGCCTTACTAGGGATTGTGCTTTTGAGTGTGAATGTGGACTCCCTTATTCAGATACCATGGTACGTGATGCAATTGCACAGAACGTTTCTGATGTTCGTATCAGGGAACAGATTTTGAAACTAGTCAATCCCTCCCTTCAACAAGTGATAGACATATTGGATAGGCCAGACACACTTGACTTTGCTCAGGAATCATTTGAAACTTCGCCAGCCATGTGTCACATTAACCGGCCCGTCGGGCGAGCTGCACGGAACAGTAAACAGCACTCGCGCCCGTCCGCGCAGCTGCCACCAAGCCATCCGCTACGAGTGCCTCGCAAGCACGCAAATGCAGTGCTAAAATCATGCCCGCAGTGTGCTACTAGACATTTGCGTTAGAATTGCCCATCACGCCAAGCTATTTGCTTTTTCTGTAATAAAAAAGGACATGTTAAAAGTGTTTGCCAGAAAAAGCTCAGATCAGACACTCACAACGATTCCAGGCCCTTTGCTTCACGCCGGAATCGAACCAAGAATACTCAGGCTCGTGAACCTTCGCCCATGGACATTCATGTAGTTCATTCCACTATGCCCAGTGCCACTTTCTCTATCAGTGACTGTGTTCGACCCACAAATAGTGTGCGTCGCCGTCGATGGAAATCCCGTCAAGTCGCAAGTGCTTCTGTACCAGTGTCTGTTCACGTTTCACGAGACAGTCGCTCTTGTCATCAGCAGAACAATAAACTTTTAGTAGACATGGACATTAATGGCAACGTGATCCCATTCCAGCTCGATACCGGAGCTGCAGTTTCTCTGATCAATCACGACACGTACAAACAAGTGGGCACACCTCCGTTGCGTGCCGCAAATGTTAAGCTAACTACATATTCAGGTGACACGATCCCTGTGTTAGGACAGTGCAGCCTTCTTGCAACATACATGGGACAAACAAAACTTTTGTCATTTTACGTCCTTCGATCTTCTTCTGCAGTGAACTTGTTTGGTTTAGATTTATTTCAGTTGTTTAACTTGTCTATATTCAATCAGGTCCTATCAGTGAACCAGACTGTGCCTTCAGACAGTGTTTCTTGTCTATGTGAGGAATTTGCAGACATTTTTGCACCGGGCATAGGTTGCGCTAAGAGCTATAAAGCACATTTGGAACTGAAAGTAAACGCGCAACCGAAATTTTTCAGAGCGCGCAATGTTCCCCACGCATTGCGTGATGAGGTCGCAAGAACATTACACGATTTGGAATCGCAAGGTGTGATTGAACACGTGCAGGCTTCTCTCTGGGCATCACCCATAGTAATTTTGCCAAAACCTTCCGGAAAATTGAGACTTTGTGTGGACTTCAAGGCAACAGTGAATCCACAACTAGTGATCCAACCTTTCCTTTACCCCGCCCGGAAGATCTTTTTGACAAACTGTGCCCGGGTAAATATTTTTCGAAGTTGGACCTAGCAGATGCGTACTTGCAAATACCAGTGGACGACGAATCCCAGCGCGTTTTGGTGGTTAACACGCATCTTGGTTTGTATCGATTCAAAAGACTGCCATTCGGGTGTGCATCCGCCCCTGCATTGTTTCAGCAATATATGCAAACTGTTTGTGCCTCGGTCCCTACTGCAGCAGACTATCTGGACGATATTGTGATCTCCGGAAAGACGGAAAAAGAACATTTAGCCTATCTCAGAACATTATTTCAGGTCTTGCGACAACATGGTCTTCGCTTGCGGAAGGACAAATGTGTGTTTTTTGCTCGTGACTTACCATATTTGGGACATGTAATCAATGCACAAGGCATACATCCGAGTCCAGAGCACCTCCGTGCCATACAAGACTTGCCTTCGCCGCAGAATTTGAAGCAGCTACAGAGTGTGCTGGGAAAAATTAATTATTATCGTCGCTATGTGCGCCACGCCTCTTCCATTTCAGCTCCACTTCATCGCTTACGCCGTAAAGGTGTTCCGTTTGTCTGGACGACGGAATGCGAACGCGCCTTTCGCCAGTTGAAATCGGCGTTGCTTTCTAATCCTTGCCTTACGCCATTCGATCCCCAGAAACCCCTTTTGTTGATGGTAGATGCCTCGGATTTCGGGATCGGTGCTGTGCTTGCGCACAAAGATGGATCGCATGATCGCCCTATTGCCTTTGCGTCCAAATTGCTCTCGTCTGCACAACGCAATTATTCACAGATCGAGAGAGAAGCTTTGGCTCTCGTATTTGGTGTTACAAAGTTTCATGATTTCTTGTATGGTCGTCACTTTACCATCATCACAGACCACAAACATTTGACGTCGCTTTTTCATCCGAACAAGTCTGTACCTCCACGTACAGCGCAGAAATTCATTCGCTGGTCTATTTTCCTCTCGCAGTACCGCTACGATATCTTGTATCGGTCCACTGCTAAGCACGGAAACGCCGATGCGTTGTCCCGTTTGCCTGTTGCTGAGGATAGAGCATTCGATTCTTCCGAACTTGCTGCATGTTCATTGATGAGGAAAGCGATGACGTGGTCGAATCGTTTCCGATTGATTTTCGTAGTGTGGCTACAGCCACAGCTGCTGACCCTGTCCTTGCTACCGTTTTGCGTTTTGTTGCTACGCAATGGCCCTTGTCAAAATCACGGATCGAGGATCCGTTGGTTCGCCGATTTTTTGCTCACAAGGAGAGACTTTTTGTACGACGTGGTGTTTTGCTGTTGCGTTCTGATAATGATCAGTCCAGTGTCGTGGTCCCACGTTCGCTACAGTCCTCTGTATTATGGCTTCTCCACCAAGGACATTGGGGTATAGTGCGAACGAAACAACTTGGTCGTCAGCACTGTACTTGGTTCGGAATCGATGCTGCGATTACAAATATGTGCTCTTCTTGCATGGCGTGTGCCGAACAACATTCCGCACCGCCGTGGAAATTGTTTGCATGGCCAAAAGCCACTTCCCCTTGGCAACGCTTTCACATCGATTTTGTTGGTCCATTCTGGAATGCTCGATGGTTGGTTGTCGTAGATTCTTTCAGTAATTTTCCTTTTGTTGTCCGGATGTCTTCCACGACGTCATCTGCCACCATCCAAGCGTTATCTGCTATCTTTTGCATAGAAGGTCTTCCACAGACTATTGTTTCCGACAATGGCCCACAATTCATGTCCGCCGAATTTCAGTCTTTCTGCAAGGCCAATGGTATTCAACATCTGACGTCCGCGCCGTTTTCGCCTCAGTCAAACGGTGCCGCTGAACGATTGGTCCGGACTTTCAAGTCACAGATGTTGAAGTTGAAAGAGTCGCATTCTCGGGAGGACGCGTTATTGCTCTTCTTGTCCTCGTATCGCTCTCAGCCCCGAGATGGTCGCTCCCCAGCAGAGTTGCTCCACAGTCGTCCTCATCGAACCTTGATGTCTTTGCTGCATCCGCCGCATCAGGTTCCTGTGCAGCGGCAGCCACCTGCTTTTGTTCCAGGCGACGTTGTATACTATCGCAATTATCGAGGTTCACGGCGTTGGCTCGCAGGGCGCATTCTTCGCTGCCTCGGCCGCGCTATGTATTTGGTTTTGGTGGCCTCTGGTGAGGTGCGTCGGCATCTCAATCAGCTGCGCCTTTTTGTCGCACGGGTTTTGCCAATCCCCGTCTGCTTTCAGCGACGGTGCCGTCCGGTCAGCGCCCTGGGGACCCATCTACTGGCTCGCCTCATCCCCAGGTGTTACCGACGCTGCCTTCCATTTTGCCCCATGGCGACGCGCCGCCGCCGCCGCCGCCGCCGCCGCCGCCTGTTCTCCCGCGGGCGACGACCGCAATGGACGCTTCGCTGCAGCCGCCAAGCGCCTCCCTGGGTCACGCGCCGCCGATCGCTTCCCGTGACCAGCTGTCCTCCGACATGGAACTCTTGCCCGCTCCGGACCAGTTGTCGTCTTCGCCCGTTGGGCGCCGCGACGCGATGGAGGTCCACACTTCGGCCCCTCCTGTCTCTCTACGGGCGCATACACCGTATGTTGGCGTGCACCCTGGACTAGGTTTTCAGGCGTTTCCTAGCTCCTCTCGGACCGAATGGCCGGGTGCGGGTGGCACAGCCTCGCCTGTTGTTAGGCTCCCCACCTCGTCGCATACGTCAACATGGGGTCCTCCCCGCGGTGGGCGGAAGCCATATAACACATCCGTACGCCGATTTGCGGGGGAGGAATGTGGTGTCACCGCCAGACACCACACTTGCTAGGTGGTAGTCTTTAAATCCGCCGCGGTCCATTAGTATACGTCGGACCCGCGTGTCGCCACCGTCAGTGATTGCAGACCGAGCGCCACCACACGGCAGGTCTAAAGAGACTTCATAGCACTCGCCCCAGTAGTACACCCGACATTGCTAGGAATGGTTCACTGACCTATACGCTCTCATTTGCTGAGACGATAGTTAGCATAGCTTTCAGCTACGTCATTTGCTACGACCTAGCAAGGCGCCATAGCATTTGATAATTAATATTGTGAAGCATGTACAGTAACGAGAGATGTTCTACAATTGTGGATTAAAGTTAAGTATTACATCTATTACGTACTTTATTTGCTACTATACATTCCCCTAACTGTTCCAGACCTCACGCCAGTCAGCGTGAGCCTAACGCGTGCCTTTCGGATACCTCCAAGTGGCTTGGCTGCCATGCCACGCCACTACAGTTGTCAAAGCAGCGAAGCAAAGAATTACGTCAGACAATCAAGTAGCATGGCAACGTACGAGCCGAAATTCTGCTCTAAATAATACTTTTAATACTGTCGCAAAGAATATATTTCAATATGCATAGTAAAACAGCGACTGCGGAAGAGAAGATATACAAACAAAACAGATAACATGAATATTGTATGTGTGTCTTTTCATTGTTTTTAATTGCTGTGACAAGAAGTATTGTAGGACAAAATTAGAAAAACCGAAAACTTATTATGATTATAATGAAGAGACATAGAACTAGAAATTTCAAAAAATTACATTCAAAAGAATAAAATTCATGAAGTAAGACACATCGACATTGTTTCTGAATAAACCAAATATTAAGTACCCAACAAGGTTTGAACTCAAATCTTTCACCTAGCAGTCAAACATCTTAACCATTACACTAACGCAGCTCGTCTTTCGAAACAATTCCATGAGGACTGTAAAATTTCACGCAGAATACCGAAAAACACTGTTGGTATGACTATGAATTATTCACGTTTCGCCGAAGTAAAATAGGAAATAAACAATTACCGCTGTTCTTTATTGCCAAAAAGCGGCTCGTGAGAATGATACAAACACTTTTACTTGCTATCGCCTGAATTAGGAGGCTTATTGCTTGTTTGGTTTAATTAATTAATAGAATATGAAGCAATTGGTATAAAATATGCTTTTTCCAAACATAAAAGAAAGTCTGCTATCAAGACATTGCTTTTGTTCAACTACTTTATTTATGACTGAACGTTTCTAAAACTGAAGCCACTCGTCCGTGGTCTGCAATGCAGTCAAGCTCTGGCAAACGTCGTTCTCTGTTCATTGGCTGACTGTGTTTTCTGACGTCAGATGCGCAGAACGAACCTAAACTTGGTGGCCGTCGTAAATGTCGCACACTTTAGTATCAATCACAGGCCTCTTCTTTTGTATGGGACGAAACTGCTGAGGTCATCAGTCCCTAAGTTTATACACTAATTATTCTAACATACACTACCTTACGCTAAGGACCCTGGGAAAACCGGAAGAGAAGAGAATCGAGGCATTTGAGATGTGGTGCTACTGGCGACTACTGAAAATTATGTGGAATGATAAGGTTCTGTGCAGAATCTCAAAGGAATGTGTGGAAATTATTGTCAACGAGAAGGAATAGGATTATAGGACAACCGTTAAGACATCAGGGAATGACTTCCGTGGTACTAGAGAGAGCTGGCAAAAACCGTAGAAGAAGGCAGAGACTGGAGTGCATCTAGCAGATAATATACAACGTAGGTTGCCAGTGCTACTCTGAGATAAAACGTTGGCACAGGAAAGGAATTCGTGGGGGGGGGGGGGGGCTGTATTATACCACTTAGAAGAGTTAAGACAAAAAAAAAATCTTTTGCGTGACGGTAATGTACTCAAGGTGGCTCTGTTTTAAACAAAAGCCGGCCGGTGTGGCCAGGCGATTCTAGGCGCAACAGTCTGGAACCGCGCGACCGCTATGGTCGTAGGTTCGCATCTTGCCTCGGGCATGGATGTGTGTGATGTCCTTAGGTTTAAGTAGTTCTACGTTCTAGGGGACTGATGACCTTAGAAGTTAAGTTCCATAGCGCTCAGAGCCATTTGAACCATTTTTTTTAAACAGATCGGCCCTTTATGTCGGAGAGTCAAGGTTCAAGTCTTCATTTTGCCACGCTGACTAGATTTTCCGTGGTTCTCCTAAATTACATAGAGAAATGCATGGATGTTTCCCATTGTGAGGCCACAACCGACGACGTGTCCCATACACGCCAAACTAGAGTTTTAAGTATATAAATTCTTGTATACATGAATTATGTAACCTATGCTGTTCTTCAATTGAAATGCCACTACATGTCCAATACCTATGTAAAACTGATTCCCGGATGAATAAAAGTACTACTACTGCGTCTCGTACTGCTGAGGAGGGAGGAGGGAGAGGGAAGAGGTAACGTGCTGGGGATAATTTTAGCCAGGGTAATAGCACGAAATTATTATCTACTTATAATTTTAATCATATTTTCATGATTTATTACAAAGAACACGCAGTGAAACGAAGTATTCAGGAATTAATAACCTATAGATGTTGTAGTTAGGTGAATTAATAACCTACACCTCAAATATCATAGAGATCGTAAAATAACTAAAACAATAGATATACTTTGTGTTAATTAATCGTTCTTCCAAAAACAGTAACGTGAACATCTGGTTCAAGGGCTTCGGAATAACCAGCCGACCGGCGTTTTGGAAGGGTAATGTAAATGTTCAGGGTGACAAATCACGGATTATTGCAACAGACGGAAAGCTACAGAATTGAAAACATCATTTAGACCATTAAAGTGTTAATTAAACACAAATGAGATCTTTCCACTAGAAGCATGTGAGGTGCACAAACATAGCTGGCTAAAAATTTGAAACATTTAAAATTACAGCATAATATAAACAAAATTAACCACAGTTAACGGCTGTAAACTGCTGTCTGCTCTAGCATTCCAGAAAACAACATGGCTTGAAAACAAGAAACTATAGTTAAATAAAAATAGAATTCAAGAGCTGATGTAATAACAGCGGGGAACACAAGAAGTAACCATCATGTGACTCACAAGAATATCAGTAAGTGTCGTCACTCAGAATGCACAGTACTCGTGAGCGCAACACAAAACGTGCGCCATGGCAAACAGCAAGCAAGTTAAGATTCAATGCTAATCTGTCTTGAGACCAGAAAGGACATCGTTTGAGATAAGATTGTCACCGAATCAATTTTCCTCTGTGACAGTCCTTTAATATCGAATTCATAGCCGTTGGTTTCGTGCGCCAATGTTAGTACGCTTGGGCTCACTTCCTTCTTAAGGTGCTTCTCGAAGTTACATCGCAGGTCTGGACTGCAGGGAACGCATCAGAAACAAAGGCTCTAAGTAGCAGCCACCGACTCGACCGCACAACTAGGAGCGATATGAACAAGTACCACATCTAACTCATGAACGGAGACATTGTTTGCGCTTTCAGCAGCACATGACCGTTGCCCCCCCCCTCCCCCACCCCACCCCCCCTAAGACGTCAGGGCAAGGAAGGCAAACAGGTACTCGTCAATCTAGCAAAGATGCACTACACGCACATTATCGATCCCACGCATCACGCACGGGTCAACAACCGCTAATACTGTTTCCGCTATGTGACTTTACATCGTACTTGACTGTAGCTTTAGTTTTTTATTCCGTATGGTTAATTACAGTCTACTATCTTATTAGCTTTCGTGCTGTAAATGAACTTACTTTTCAATTTTTGGGGGAAATATTCAACTATTCTCCACGTACTTTTTCAAGCTGTAAATACACAGCTGATGACCGATTTAGTTGTCATACTAAATCAGGAGTTGCGGTTTGCAGTTTAACATCAAATCAACAACTTAGTCTCTGTATTTGCAGCCCATTGTCGAACAGAGAAATGACTGTATACTCTCTCTGAAGAACCATTGAGGGATGTTTCTTAATCAAATTTTCGAAAATGTAAATGTAGATATACGTGCAGGTGTCTGAACCCACAGTGCTCCGGATTGCGAGTGTATTTATTATCCTCGGTGATATATCGATATGTCGCTCAGTCATTTTCGAGGATAAAAGCTACATCCACTTCTACATCAAAGAGAGTTGGACATTGTTCAAGTTTCTTTAACAATATATCTTTCTTTTCATATTCTCGATAAATTATTTCAATGCAAGTATTTAGAAAATATAGGTATGAGAAACTTTCTTGCCCGCAAAAGGCAAGTCTCGGTCCGTCGCACAGCTTTTGTAGTGTCTAGGAAGTTTGAATACTCGGTCCGCTAGACAAATAATCAACCAGGTCGTATTAATGAGTTTTATTACAAACTGAAAATTACAATACTTAACTTTAGCAATTGCGCAGATGTGTCGCAAGCGAAGGGCGACATACAGAATAATGTGCTAGTTAGAGAGTGGAAGCAAAGTGACTAGAGTTGACGCAACTATCCGAGTCGCTAACCTTGAGGTTGCTAGTGAACTGGGGCGTCACCAGTCGGTCGTGGCGCTTATGTCGTCTTCACATAGGGGCTGCTGCTGTCCCGTTGTAGTCCTGGAGGGAGGTCCGGTCAGCGTGTGATTGGCTGATCTCTTCTCACAGCCGTCTCTTACCTTTCGTCCCCGACTGGAGTGCCAGCGCTTGACTTCATGCCGTAACAATATTAATCTGCCAGAACGATTCATATCAGCACACATTCCACTGCAGAGTGAAAATCGTGTTCTGAAAGCATACTCTAGGGCCTGGTTAACCCGTGCATGCCTCCACAGTCCCATTCTTCCAGGGGTGATAGTCTTGCAGATATCGCATGAGAGCTTCAGTGAAGTCTGGAAAGTTGGAGATGAGGTACTGGCGGAACCAGTGCTTAATTTGTGACGGTGACATTGGAAAAAATAAGAGGGTTAAAATAACGTTTTAATACGTGTAAATTTTAAAAAGGCGCACCCGGATGGTCACAAAACCGGAACATCTATTTTACAAATATAGTGCTGGGTGAAACTAAAGCTGTGCGGACGGGTTGTGAGTCGTGCTTGGGTAGCTCAGTCGTTAGAGCACTTACCAGCGGAAGACAAAGGTCTCCAGTTCGAGTCTCTGTCCGGCACTCAGATTCTGTAAAGAAGTTTAATGTCAGCATGCACTCGCTGCAGATTAAAAGTCTCATTCTGCATACGAATGTTGCCTGGCGCATAGTGACTCTTACCAACGTTAGTTGGCAGGAGATCCTCCATATCAGTGGCATCCGTGGTCTAGGGAGCCGGCACAGTAGCTCAGCGTATTCGGTCAGAGGGTTACCTACCCAATGAAATAAAAAACTGAGTCAACGGCTCAACACTCAACTTATACGGGTGTCATGGGACATCCGCCCCGAACTAATGCAACGAACAATGTCGAACAAAATTAGATTAAAAAATGGGGTAGCATCTTTGATTCATAATCGAAACATACTCCGTCCCAAATTCGACTCCCGTCGCTGCTTCAATTTTGATTAATTATCAGCACTGGCGGCCCAAGACTTCCGGAATAAGAAGCCACCCTCATTCTGAAGGCGGCCTTGTCCAAGAGGGCGGAAGAGCGAGCCGAGATTTTGGGCGCGCTCTTGTCCTAGGGTTGGGAAGCTGCCCCTAAAGACGAAAGAATCAGCAATGATCAACGGCATTAGGCTGCAGAAGGCAAAAAATCCGGTGCGTTAAAAATACATAACGTGTATCCACAGGACATGTGGCCTATAATTGAAAACTGTCGTGATGATCTCCCCACTGGCAAAATATTCCGGAATAGTCCCCCATTCGGATCTCCGGGAAGGGACGGACAAGGGAGAGGTTACAATGAGAAAAAGATTGAATAATCAACGAAGGATAAGGTTCTACGAGTCGGGGCGTGAAATGTTAGAAGCTTGAACGTGGTAGGGAAACTAGAAAATCTGAAAAGGGAAATGCAAAGGCTAAATCTAGATACAGTAGGGGTCAGTGAAGTGAAGTGGAAGGCAGACAAGGATTTCTGGTCAGATGGGTATCGGGTAATATCAACAGCAGCAGAAAATGGTATAACAGGTGTAGGATTCGTTATGAATAGGAAGGTAGGGCAGAGGGTGTGGTACTGTGAACAGTTCAGTGACCGGGTTGTTCTAATCAGAATCGACAGCAGACCAATACCGACAACGACAGTTTAGGTATACATGCCGACGTCGCAAGCTGAAGATGAAGAGATGGAGAAAGTGTATGAGGTTATGAAATGGCAGTACAGTATGTAAAGGGGGATGAAATACTAATGGGGGACTCGAATGCAGTTGTAGGGGAAGGAGTTGAAGAAAATGTTACAAGAGTATATGAGCTTGGGAAAAGGAACGAGACAGGAGGAAGACCGAGTCCTGTAACAAGTTTCAGCTAGTAATAGGGAATACTCCGTTGAACAATCACAAAAGCAGGAGCTATACTTGAAAAAGGACAGGATACGGGAAGATTTCAGTTACATTACATCATGGTCAGGCAAATTCGGGAATCAGGCACTGGATTGTAAGCCGTACCCAGGATCAGACATGGGGCTCAGATCACAACATACTCGTGATGAAGAATAGGCTGAAGTTTAAGACATTAGTTACGAAGAATCAATATGCAAAGAAGTGGGGTAAGAAAGTACTAAGGAATGACGAGATACGCTTGAAGTTCTCTAAGGCTATATATACAGCAGTAAGGAATATGGTAGAAGCAGTACAGTTAAAGAGGAATAGACATCTTTAAAAAAGACCATCGCAGAAACTGGAAAGAAAAAAACATAGGTACAATGAAGGTAACCGCGAAGAAACCGTGGGTAACAGAAGAAATACTTCTTTAGATCGATGAAAGGAGAACGTACAAAAATTTTCAGGGAAAATCAGGAGTACAGACATACACTCCTGGAAATTGAAATAAGAACACCGTGAATTCATTGTCCCAGGAAGGGGAAACTTTATTGACACATTCCTGGGGTCAGATACATCACATGATCACACTGACAGAACCACAGGCACATAGACACAGGCAACAGAGCATGCACAATGTCGGCACTAGTACAGTGTATATCCACCTTTCGCAGCAATGCAGGCTGCTATTCTCCCATGGAGACGATCGTAGAGATGCTGGATGTAGTCCTGTGGAACGGCTTGCCATGCCATTTCCACCTGGCGCCTCAGTTGGACCAGCGTTCGTGCTGGACGTGCAGACCGCGTGAGACGACGCTTCATCCAGTCCCAAACATGCTCAATGGGGGACAGATCCGGAGATCTTGCTGGCCAGGGTAGTTGACTTACACTTTCTAGAGCACGTTGGGTGGCACGGGATACATGTGGACGTGCATTGTCCTGTTGGAACAGCATGTTCCCTTGCCGGTCTAGGAATGGTAGAACGATGGGTTCGATGACGGTTTGGATGTACCGTGCACTATTCAGTGTCCTCTCGACGATCACCAGTGGTGTACGGCCAGTGTAGGAGATCGCTCCCCACACCATGATGCCGGGTGTTGGCCCTGTGTGCCTCGCTCGTATGCAGTCCTGATTGTGGCGCTCACCTGCACGGCGCCAAACACGCATACGACCATCATTGGCACCAAGGCAGAAGCGACTCTCATCGCTGAAGACGACACGTCTCCATTCGTCCCTCCATTCACGCCTGTCGCGACACCACTGGAGGCGGGCTGCACGATGTTGGGGCGTGAGCGGAAGACGGCCTAACGGTGTGCGGGACCGTAGCCCAGCTTCATGGAGACGGTTGCGAATGGTCCTCGCCGATACCCCAGGAGCAACAGTGTCCCTAATTTGCTGGGAAGTGGCGGTGCGGTCCCCTACGGCACTGCGTAGGATCCTACGGTCTTGGCGTGCATCCGTGCGTCGCTGCGGTCCGGTCCCAGGTCGACGGGCACGTGCACCTTCCGCCGACCACTGGCGACAACATCGATATATTGTGGAGACCTCACGCCCCAAGTGTTGAGCAATTCGGCGGTACGTCCACCCGGCCTCCCGCATGCCCACTATACGCCCTCGCTCAAAGTCCATCAACTGCACATACGGTTCACGTCCACGCTGTCGCGGCATGCTGCCAGTGTTAAAGACTGCGATGGAGCCCCGTATGCCACGGCAAACTGGCTGACACTGACGGCGGCGGTGCACAAATGCTGCGCAGCTAGCGCCATTCGACGGCCAACACCGCGGTTTCTGGTGTGTCCGCTGTGCCGTGCGTGTGATCATTGCTTGTACAGCCCTCTCGCAGTGTCCGGAGCAAGTATGGTGGGTCTGACACACCGGTGTCAATGTGTTCTTTTTTCCATTTCCAGGAGTGTAGAAGTCGCTGAGGAATGAAATCCATAGGAAGTGCAGGGAATCTAAACGTCCTTGCCAATTCCAATTGTTCTCGTGAATGACATTTCCCTGTACTGCCATTGCTTTTTATGTAAGTAAAATGCGTTTCATTAATGAAAACAAATTCAGTAATTATAAGAATACTGCAATGGACTGTGCTGACATGTAGGACCCTAGACTGTATCGGGAAATCTTTTGAAATTAACTGTAACAGTTATTCGGACTTATGCAATAGTATATTATTTCTGAGGCTTCCCTAAAAAAGCGTGACATAATTGACAACTGTTTCTCTATTGATGTTACAAACGCGGAAAATTTGCTAGGTATTTTAACTATTTTATTATAAATTATGTTAGTAGCTACTACGTTCTTACTTTATCTTTCTTACTGGGTTATTTTTTTAGGTTGGGGATGGCTTTAACACTCAATATATTTTGTGAAAGACTCCCGAACATTCGTGAGCTAGAAATTAAAATACCTTGATATAAATGATGGAAATGGCTTTATCCGGTTTACATATAACCCTTAATTTTGTGATTGTAAGTAGACTCAGACCTTATCGTTTATATCTGTCCTTTTCGTGGCACGGCTAAATTCCTGTTAAGTTGCCTTATTCCTTTGTATGCAGTGAAGCAGATGAAGATGCAAGTTTAACTTGAGAAACCTGTCGTGTTTTCCTATAAGAAATTCTAAAGGTCACAGCGGCTTTGTTTATTCTGATCTGTGAATATTTCGTGTGCGGTTTCCATACATATAAAGTGGCGTATTCAATAGAGAAGTCCTATTTTCTCCAAGAATACTACCATCGTAGGCCGAGGTCAGTAACGCACTATTAAATTCTGGCGCTGTTACCAGAGATACCAACTTGGAATCCTGGTGCTGTAAAAAAATGTCGCCATGTGTGTTTGGTCGGAAAGGGGGAAGGGAGGCGGTGCTATAAGTTGAATGCAAGCATACAAACGTCCATGCGTTATATAGTAGAGATGCCGAATATCAGTTGTCGGGTGGACTTCCATGCCTGTTACGCTTGGTTGGTCAAGGGCCTGCACTAAATTCCAAATCTCTATGCAGTAAAGGCATGTGATAACCGCCGAAGATGACAGGTTTGCCACATGGGGATGCGAAGTAAGGCGCATATCTTGGTGCTGTTTAGGAAGAGTAAGCTATGTGTCAGCACGAGGATTCACCCTCCCCCTTTCTCACTCTCAAGCGATACAGGCAAAACACCACAATAACCGCAGGTCTATCGGAGTTACACATATATCACTTCTAGACACAAACGGGGATTTTGTGTGAGGGCAAAGAAAACTCTTTGCGATTGCAAGGCTGATCCTGCTCGGGTCTTCCCCGTAGCAATGCAAGCCTTGCAAGCAGTCCTGTCACTAGGCTAGGTTGGGTCGTTTGTACTCGGTATCTTCCTCTGAGTTGTGCGAGGTTTATTCGTCCTCTCTCTTGCAAACAGTAGTCGAGCGAACACCAAGCAGATCGCACACGCGAATACAGTGCCCTGCTGTGTACTCCATAATTCGCGATTTTCGGTTATTTGTTTGGGTCACCAGTATCATGACTGTTTGATGCGGGCCGCAACAAATTCCTCTCCTGTGCCAACCTATTCATTTCAGAGTAGCACTCTCAACCTACGTATTCAACTATTTCCTGGATGTATTCCCACCTTTGCTTCCTCTACAGTTTTTACCCTATAAAGTTTCCTCTAGAACGATGGAAGTCATTCCCTCATGCCCTACCACCCTGTCTCTTTTCCTTATCAATTTTTTTTCATATACTCCTTTCCTCTCCTATTCCGTGCAGAACCTCCTCATTCCTTACGTTATCAGTTCTTCTAATTTTCAACATTCTTCTGTAGCACAACATCTCAAATGCTTCGATTATCCTCTCTTCCCGTTTTCCAACTGCCCATGTTTCACTACCATACAATGCTGCAGTCCAGACGTACATTCTGAGAAATGTCTTCCTCAAATTGAGGCCTTTGGTTGATACTAGTAGACATCTCTGAGCCAGTAATGCCCTTTCTGCCATTGTTAATCTGCTTTTGATGTCCTCCTTCCTCCCTCAATTATTAGTTATTTTTCTGAGCAGATAGCAGAATTCCTTAACTTCATCTACTTCGTGGCCAACAATCGTGATGTTAAGTCTCTCGCGTTTCTTATTTCTGCTACTTCTCTTCACTTTCGTCTTTGAACGATTTACTCTCAATCCGTATGCTGTACTCGTTAGATTGTTCAAACCGTTCAGCAGATCATGTAATTATTCTTCACTCTCACTCAGGGTAGCAATGTCACCAGTAAATTGTATCATTGATAGCCCTTCACCTTGAGTTTTAATTCCACTCCTGAACCTTCCTTTTATCTCCATCATTGTTTCTTGGATGTACAGTTTCAACGGCAGGGGTGAAAGGCTACATCCCTCTCTTAAACCTTTTTTAATCCGAGCACTTCGTTCTTAGTCGTCCACTCTTATTATTCCCTCTTGGCCCATGTACATATTGTATATTACCCGTCTCTCTTTCTAGCTTACTCTGAGTTTTTCTCAGATTTTCAAATATCTTGCCCCATTTTACATTGTCGAAGGCTTTTTCGAGGTCGACAAACCCTACGGAATTGTCTTGATTATTCTTTTGTCTTTCCTCTCTCGTTCCTTTACCTTTTATAAAGCCAAACACATCGTCATCTATAACATATTCAGTTTGTTTTCCGTTCTTCTGTATATTATTCTTGTCCGCAACTTGGATACATGGGCTGTTAAGCTGATTGTGCGATAATTCTCGCATTGTCATCTCTTGCAGCCTTCGGAATTGTGTGGATGATGCTTTTCCAAAAGTGAGATGGTATGTCGCCAGACTCATACATCCTACAGACCCACATGAATAGTTGTTTTGTAGCCACTTCCCCCAACGATTTTAGAAATTCTGAGGGAATGTTAGCTATCCTTTCTCTGTTATTTGATAGTAAGTACTCCAAAGCTCTTTTATGTTCCGAATCTAATACTGGATCCAATATCTCTTCTAAATCGACACCTGTTTCCTCTTCTATCACGTCATGCAGATCTTCGCCATCATAGAGGCTTTCAATCAATTCTTTCCATCTATCCGCTCTCTCCTCTGCATTTAGCAGTGGAATTCCTGTGGCACTCTTAACGTTATCGCCCTAGCTTTTAATGTCACCAAAGTAGCCCTGGGTGCGGTGTTGGGCGGCTGTGTGGCGAGTGGACTGGTGTGGCCTGTTGTGGGGTTGTGAAACACTGAGGGCTACGGCGGGACGAAGCCTCTCCGTCGTCTCTAGGTCCCCAGTTTCAATACACAGTACACGATACCTTCTGTTGTGATTCTTGCTATTACTACCTAAAACTTGTTAAAGGACTCAATTAGTCTTTCTCCTCTCATTCCGTGTCCCGAGCCCATATTCTCCTGTACGCTGCCCTTCTTCTCCTTCCTCTACTTCTGCATTCTGGTCTCCCATGACTGTTAGATTTTCGTCTCCGCTTACGTACTGTATTACCCTTTCAATCTCCTCATATACTTAATCTATCTCTTCATCTTCAGCTTGCGACCATGGAAGATATACCGAACTGTCGTTGTCGGAGTTGGCTTTCTGTCGATTCTGATAAGCACAACCCTATCACTGAACTGTTCACAGTAACACACTCTTCTCCCTAGCTCCCTATTCATAACTAATCATACTCTCGTTAGAGTATTTTCTGCTGCTGTTGAAATTTCGCTGTCTATACTCATATGACCAGAAATCCTTGTCTCCTTTCTATTTGGCTTCACCGACCCCTACTATATCTAGATTGAGCCTTTGCATTTCCCCTTTCAAATTTTCTAGTTTCCCTACCACGTTCAAGCTTCTGATATGCCACGCCCCTATTCGTATAACTTTATCGCTTCGCTGGTTACTCAATTTTTTTCTCATGCTCACCGCCCCCTTGGTTGTCACCTCTCGGAGATCCGAATGGGGGACTATCGCGCTATCTTTTGCCAATGCAGATGTCATTATGACACTTTTCAGTTACTTCCCACATGTCTTATGGATAAACGTTAGGTGTCTTTAAGGCAATGGTTTCGATTGACTTCTCCATCCTTTTGTCGTTGATGACTGCTGATTCTTTAGCCTTTAGGGGCAGTTTCCCACCCATAGGACTAGAGAGTGCCCTGAAACTCTGTCTGTTCCTCCGCCCGTTTTGACAAGGCCGTTAGCAGAGCGAGGGTGACCTCTCATACCAGAAGTCTTCGGCGGCCTATGCTGATAATTAATCAAAATTTCAGCAGGGGCGGGATTCGAACTCTGGACCGAGGACGTTTTGATTTATAATCAAAGGCGCTACACATTTCATTTTATTTTTTTATTTTTTATTTTTTATTTCCTTTTTTTGGTTGATCTCATTTTGTTCTAGGTCGTTCGTTGAATTTGTTCGTGGCGGACATCTGATGACAGCCGTTCAGGTTGTTTGTTGATCCCTCCTCTCAGTTGTTTTATTACAGAGGGTACCTAAACCCTCTGACCCAACACGCTGAGCTACCGTGCCGGCACCCATAGACCACAGGTGAATCAATATAACAAACTCTATTTGTCGTCTATAGTTTAAATTAATTTTTGCTTATTTATATGTCACAAAAAACGACATTACTGGCTATCGACAGCCGTAAGAAATTAGATCGAAACAGACTGACGGAAGAAATATCGCAACGCCAAGAAGGATTTCTGCGACATACGAAAGTTGGTACAGTGATCCTATATCTAAAAGATGATGCTAGTCAAATTTCAAGCCATTCGCATAAGGGTAGCAGCGCCCTGAGAGGATGGTAATCAGGTTTTCTTTAGATACCCTCTGCGAATGCCGTGAGCGTTAGCCACCTTGAGTATGAACGTGGTAAGTTGATGTTAGTCATAATCGGCTTGAAGCACACACAGACCAACAACACGTCATTTTGAGCGAGCACGTGCAATAGTGCCACCAGAAGTTGGATATCCTTTCTGCTACGTTGTAGAAAGACATGGAAGGAATGTAGCTACTCCTCATGATTGCTGACAACGGTGATCACGAAAATGTATGCCTGCAAGAAGACCTGGCTCCGAAGGGCCACGTGGCACGACCAAGAGGGAAGACTACCGTATTTGGTGTATGGATTTGGCGCGTAGTGCTACATGGGCACCAGCAGTTTTCACCACAATGACACAACGAACTGTTACAAATTGGTTAGTTCAACGGCAGCTCCGTGGCAGACTCGCTGCACCGTACGTGCCATTGACCCCAAACCACCTCCGTTTGCGACTTCTGTGGTATCAAGCGAAAGCTCTTTCGAGGACAGGGTGGAGGTCTGCTGTGTTTTCTGATGAAAGCTGGTTCTGCCTCCGTGCCAGTGATGTCGCGTGTTGGTCAGCATGAGGCCAGTTGAGGGCTTGGATCCAATCTGTCTGCGTGATAGACACACTGGACCTACGCCTGAAGTTATGGTCTAGAGCGCGATTTCGTTATCCGACGCACCCTGACTACAAATTTGTGGTTCAGTTTGGTGAAACGATCTGGTGTGCTGTTCCACAGAGTGTAGACATGTTGCCTTGGCCTCCTCGATCACCAAATCTGTTTCCAGTCAAGTACATATGGGACATCATCGGACGACAACTCCATAGTCATCCGTAAACAAAACTGTTCCTCTACTGACCGACCAAGAGCAACAGGCATGGAACTCCATCCGATAAACTGATACCGGGCATCTATATCACACAATGCATGGACGTTTGCATGCTTGCATTTGTCATTCTGGCTGCTATAATAGTTATTAATGTACTAACATTTAACATTTACTATGACTCATGTCGAGCTTACATTAAAGTGTGATCTTGATTCTTTATCACCTGAATATGGTACCCAGACAAATCCCGAAATTTCGTTACTCATATTAACTTTTATTTTTTTGTTTTTGTTTTTGTTTCGCGATTCTTCATCCGTTAGCGTAAATTCGCTGAGTACCTTGGCATCGGCTGTATTAGATGTAGATATACCTTTGACTTTCATGTTTCTCTAACAGGGGGTATATCTACACCTAATACAGCCGATGTCCTACGTGAAAGAAGGATAAATAGACGGTAACATCAATTGGGCTCAGCTCCTCATATTACCAATCTCACTTGCACCGGACATCAGAGTAAATGTGGCGAGCATGACGTCATGAATGTAGCGGACTATGGTACAAAAATGTAAACCGTGTGACAAACAGAAGTTTGGATTGGTCCGGGAGAAGTGACGGATAGTCATAGTGGTAAAGGCGATAAGCGGGAAATCCGATTTCGAGTCCAACTCCAAAACAGATTTTTGCTGCCGTAATCTGTGGTTCGGGCGTAGCGTGTTTCATTAGTAATCAAACCATCTTCGGTCCCGAGTTCGAATCCTATAACTGCTTAAATTTCGTTTAGTAATCAGCATTGGCGGCCGAAGACTTCCGTCATAAGAAGTCACCCTCATTCTGACAATGGCCTTGTCAAAGAGGGTGGGAGCGGACGAGGCTCAATGAACTCTCTTGTTCTAGGGACGGGAAACTGACACTAAAGGTGGAAAAGACAACAGTGATCAACGGCAAGAGGATACAGTAGGCGATGTAAAACATTGCATAAGAAGAGTAACGTGAATCCACAGGACATATGGTCTGTAATTGACAAAGTGTCATGACGATCTCTCCATTGGTAAAGGATTCCGGTATCTCCGGGAGGGGATTACCAAGGGGGAGATAACAATGAGGATAAGATTCAATAATCAACGGAATGATCTACGACTTGGGGCGTGGAATGTCAGATGCCTGAATGTGGTACGGAAAATAGAAAATCTGGAAAGGGATGTGCAGAAGCTCAAGCTAGACATAGGAGGGGTCAGTGAAGAAAAATGGAAAGAATTTCTGGTCAGATGAGTGTAAGATAATATCAATGGGAGCAGAAAATGGTATGAAAAGGAAGGTAGGGCAGAGAGCGTGTAACTGTGGACAGTTCAGTGATAGAGTTGTGGTTATCAGAATCGACAGCAAAAATACCGACAACGATGATTCACTTACACATGTCGATGTCGCAAGCTGAAGATGAAGAGAGAGAGAAAGTAAACAAGACCATATTGAAGGGTAACACAGTACGTAAACGAGGATGAAAATCTAGTAGTCATAGGGGACCGCACTGTAGTTTTAGAGGAAGAAGTAGATGGAAAGGTTACGAGGGAATAAGGTCTTGCGACAAGGAAATGGAGAGGAGAAAGACTAATGGAGTTCTGTAATAAATGTCAGCTAGTAATAGCGAATACTCTGTTCAAGATACCCAAGAGGAAGACGAACACTTGGAAAAGGCCGGGTAATACAGGAAGATTTCCTATAGATTACATCATGGTCTGACAGATATTCCGAAACACAGCTATGACTCCTGCAATGTTGGAACGTGGCGACACTCTCATTCGAAGTGATCAACGGATCAGTCAAACTCGTCGCTACTCAAGTGTATGACGCTATTGGTAGTGCCGACAAACTCGTCCACTATTTGGGGTAGACGAAATTGTGTGCCTACTGGTTTCCTTGCGGCCTAATAGAAGACCATAAAGAGTAATAAAGGACCATCTGCAGGAATTACTTGCGCTTTACGAGGCTTATAGCAGCAATTCTTAGTCAAAAATCGTCACAGGCGATGAAGCGAAGGCTCATAACTTGCAACCGCAAACAAAACGGCAATCCATAGAGTAGCGCCACACCCCGTCTCCTCAGAAGTAAAGTTCAATGTTGCATAATCAGGTGGTAAAGTCATAACGACGGTCCTCTGGGACTTAACGTGTAATTCTGTTCCATATACTCCGTCATGGTGTAACGATCAACCCTGAAATGTATTGGGCTGCTTCCAAGTAACTGTACAAACGACTTCAACGTGTTCGTCGCACAGAAGTGCAAACAATCATCTCCTTCATGACAAGCCAGTCTGCGCACCCGAGAGTCAGATGTTAAATCCCATAGTGCTCAGAGCAATCTGAACCACTAGAAGCCACCCGATAGGAGGCCAGAAACCTTCATTTTACTGCTCCTCCTCATCCACGCCAAAGCCCGGATCTCGCAGCTTCCTATTCCCATCGGTTTGGCCCAACGGAAGATGCACGCGGCCAGCAGTACGTGTATGATGGACGCTGCAAGCCGTTGGCCCGACATCAACCAGCGGAACAGTACACTGGTACCAGGCCGTCTCAGTAAGGTGGCGTAAGGCCATAGCGTTTAACGGACATTATCTTGAGACAGATGGTTTCGTAGCCAAAAGAGTTGGACATAATATGCTTCATTGGAATCTTGAGTAGAACCAATCTGCTTTCAAGAAAAAATATGTTGCTTTACTTATTAAACTTTTAGGAAGCAGAAAAACATTGATAATATGTTACTCGACTTGGAGGACAGCGAGTTAACTCCAGTGGAATCTGTTCTGTCTTTGGGATTTAGATTTAAATAAACAAAATGGCTCTGAGCACTATGGGACTTAACATCTGAGATCATCAGTCCCTTGACTTAGAAGTACTTAAACCTTATTAAACTAATGACATCACACACATCCGTGCCTGAGGCAGGATTCGAACCTGCGACCGTAGCAGCAGCGCGGTTCTGGACTGAAGCGCCTAGAACCGCTCGACCACATCGGCCGGCATTTAAATGTACAAGAATAAACAAGTCATCTCATGCGAACGAAAAGTTTTAGTTAAAAAAAAATCCAAGGAACATTAATTTCTGATAAGACAGTGAAGCACTAGGAGTGTAGATGCCAGTGGTTTAATCAGATGTATGGTTTATTGGGGTGTTTACATCTAACACTGCGAATAAACTTCGCAATGGAAAAGTGAAAAAAATATTATCCAACATAAGTGCCGGTCGTATTTTCACTTGACGTGCTATGCAGGACACCGGCGTACAGACGTGTAGTACGTTAGCACTCCACTGATGAGAGTAATGAAGTATACACCGGACTTACCTCCCTTCCCTGTTTCTCTGGCGAAAGCACGACGATGTTGCCACCCTATCCAGTTATTCAGCACGCTTCACTCAGTGTTACTAGCAGGAATTACTGCTGGTGTTATCTAGACGTTTCTGTCCTAGTGACAAGCGTCTTTAGTAGTGAATGTGTGAACGGCAGTGACGTGCTGTTTGGTCAAGGTATGCCCGTCGTACACTGTCAGTCACTGGTGTTGACGCGTATCGATCGAGGATATAGATTAAACATTTGTTTCCAGCACTCCCGTAATGAATTATTTACGAAGTGATACCGTAAAGTAAACCAAATGGCTATAAGTTCGCCAATATGTGTTGTATTAGATAACTATGAAACGTATTTGACGTATTAACAACATTATTAGATACCGTACCATCACAAAAGGCTGTCGGCAGTGCCTATGGTAATAACTCACTCTGAATCACATTCGCGAAATTGTGTGGTGTCTGCTGGACATTGCATCAACAATCAGTCATATAATCAAACTTTCCTGCATCTGTGTGAAAATTAATTTAAAACTGCAGTTGGATGCATACGTGCTCATCTACGGAATATAACTCAGTAGACTGATTCTGCGTCGTACGTTAGTTGTTATTCAAACGCACTCGCTCTACGTCCTCGCTCCCTCGGTAATGACGGGTTGATAGAATAGCTCCCTGTGGACCGGAGACAACAGGAGGTGAATGAAGACCACATTCGATAGTGCTCTGGGGCTCAGTTCTGCAGAAGTAGGTTGGTCCTGGACCTACACTGAAGTGCCAAAGAAAGCGATACAGACACGCGTATTGAAATACAGAGATATGTAAACTGGCAGAACACAGCGCCTATATAACACAAAATGTGTTTGGCGCAGTTGTCTGAACGTTTACTGCTGCTACAAAGCCAGGATCTTAAGATTTAAGAGACTTTGAACGTGGTGTTCTCGGCGCAAGAGCAATGGGACACAGCATCACAGAGGTAGCGATGAAGTGGGGATATTCCTGTGCGACCATTTGACGAGTGTACCGTGAGGATCAGGAATCTGACACTGCTGCGGCAGGAAAAAGATCCTGCAAGAACCTACGACAACTGAACAGTGTCGTTGAACATAACAGAAGTGCAGTCCCTCCGCAAACTGTTGCAGATTTCACTGTTGGGCTGTCAACAAGTGTCAGCGTGGAAACTGTTCATCGAAACAGCCGGCCGAAGTGGCCATGCGGTTCTAGGCGCTACAGTCTGGAGCCGGGCGACCGCTACGATTGCACGTTCGAATCTTGCCTCGGGCATGGATGTGAGTGATGTCCTTAGGTTAGTTAG
Source organism: Schistocerca serialis cubense (assembly GCF_023864345.2). Classification (NCBI taxonomy): domain Eukaryota; kingdom Metazoa; phylum Arthropoda; class Insecta; order Orthoptera; family Acrididae; genus Schistocerca; species Schistocerca serialis. The sequence goes on from NC_064638.1 coordinate 534,438,018, forward strand.
GTTTAATTAGTTCTAAGTTCTAGGCGACTGATGACCTCAGCAGTTAAGTCGCATAGTGCTCAGCGCCATTTGTTCAACGAAACGTCATCGATATGGTCTTTCGGAGGCGAGGCACAGTCGTGTACCCTCGATGACTGCACGACACAAGGCTTCACGCCTCGCCTGGACCCGTCAAAACCGACATTGGACTGTTGGTGACTGGAAACATGTTGCTAGGTCGGACGAGTCTCGTTTCAAATTGTATCGAGCGGATGGATATGTACGGCTGTGGAGACAACTTCACGAATCCATTGTGCCTTCCGACGGACTTGGGCTATTCCAGCAGGACAATGCGACAAACCACACCTCCAGAATTGTTAGAGAGTGGCTCCAGGAGAACTGTTTTTAGTTCAAACACTTCCGCTGGTCACGAAGAAATCTACACCCTCCTTTTACTCTTACGGATTTATGGACAACCATGCAGTATTCATGATGTCCGCTCTCTCCAGCACTATTTCAGATATTAGTCGTGTCCATGCCACGTCGTGTTGGAACACTTCTGAGATATTAGGCACGTGTACAAGATATCTTGACTCTTCAGTGTAGTGGTAAGATTTGGATTCAGGCACAAGATGAAAGGCAGTACACTGCCCTCGGACAGAGGTCTTGCCGCTCGCAAAGTACCATAGTGAAAGTCACAGGTCCATCTGCCGTTGATGTCGGAGAGGAACGTCGGGTGCGCGGGCTTTTAACATTCGCCGTGCCGCAGTTTACTGTGTAGCATTTCTTGCTGTAGCCAAGTGCCTCTCTCGTGCGTATTGCTCGCCTTTAAGTACGCCACAGCTGCGGCAGTGCCGCCTAATGAGACGTGGAGTGGAGCAGAGTGAGGTCACGTCACGGCGCGTGCTGCAAAAGCCATGTACACCAGCTGCTGTGCCGTACGTGGCCGGTGGCGTCAACATGAGCCATCTGCTGCTCCCCGCCTTACGGTCCTCTCTCCACACAGAGGAAGTCCGCACGTGCGTCGTAAACTTCGCAAAGAGTCTGGAAGCGGGCATTTTTCGTTCTCCCGTGGAAACCTCCGCTCACTGCAAACACGCTTTTCTTGTCATTTGTCACTAGCTGAAACTGTTTTGCCGCCCAGATCCTGAACTCAAACTCCACTTCTCGACATCCTATCGACGAAGCGGTCATAAGATCCGACGCAGTTCTTCAAATACTAGGGAACGATAAGAAAGGAATCTTCTGAATCCGAGCTTGTTTAAGAGATTTAGGCCAACGATGCTTTTCCTCTTGAACACGAGTCTAGTTTCTTTAAAAGGCGCCACATCGCACGTTGCAAATTGGACATATGGGTGTCGCAATAGCCAGCAACTGACAGAAATAGACTATGTGCTCTCTCCCACAACCAGCGGCGCCACATGCAGTAGGCCGCAAGTAATTAACAACGAACCACGACGCTCCCTCCTTCGCAACGTCATCGTTATATCACGTGGCGTGATCCTGTGGTCTCCAGAACGCACTGCACAGCGACAATAACTCAGACTTGCATTCGTCCCTGCTCGCTTACCAGATACGGGCCAGCCACCGTTCAGCTGATGAGCCATGCCTTGAACTCGGTGTCTGGTATTCGTGGCTTGCTGGACTTCTCATACCTTTATAACGAGCATAGATTTTAAACGACTACAGCAGTGCACAGTGTTCAGCATTAGTGTAATCACAGCCCGCCAGAAACTTTGGTTGTGCGGCGAACTCATAACTGTACATGGCTTCTACCTATGTGAACAATTAAAGGGAAAGGCAACCTCTTTCAATCAGTGGACCCAAGGATCTGTGTTTGACAAGGGTTCCTGATAATGGTGAAATACAACGTGGAACTCCCCAACAAAAGCAACAATCACAGCAAAAACGACACCAACAACAGGTGCGCCATGCAGCAGCAATTCACGGCTTAGGTACAACAGCTAACGGGCCTCACCATTTTCAGACCATGGCAACTAACGAATGAGATGTATACATATAACGGCTTTGTCACAGTCTGCAGTATTTAGGGATAGGGATCCGTAGCAATGCAATTTACTAATAAATTCCTTTTATTAATACACACCTTAATACTAAGAGTTATTAAACCTATATAACACAGCAATAGTAGGAAGATTAAAATTAGCACAGTACATTCGTAAATCAGTACCGGAAAAATCTTGTTAGTGAAGCACCAATACTTATAGTTGAAATAGAAGTACAATTAAATTCCACATCAAATGTATATCATAAAATATAAAGTTCTGGCCAGACATTCTAGAAATCCTCAATTAAAGAACAATCAAATGGTATGGATATTGAAATAATGACCTAAGCTTACCTTCAGAGCTAAGGCTTATACACTGCTGGAAATTGAAATAAGAACACCGTGAATTCATTGTCCCAGGAAGGGGAAACATTATTGACACATTCCTGGGGTCAGATACATCACATGATCACACTGACAGAACCACAGGCACATAGACACAGGCAACAGAGCATGCACAATGTCGGCACTAGTGCAGTGAATATCCACCTTTCGCAGCAATGCAGGCTGCTATTCTCCCATGGAGACGATCGTAGAGATGCTGGATGTAGTCCTGTGGAACGGCTTGCCATGCCATTTCCACCTGGCGCCTCAGTTGGACCAGCGTTCGTGCTGGACGTGCAGACCGCGTAAGACGACGCTTCATCCAGTCCCAAACATGCTCAATGGGGGACAGATCCGGAGATCTTGCTGGCCAGGGTAGTTGACTTACACCCTCTAGAGCACTTTGGGTGGCACGGGATACATGCGGACGTGCATTGTCCTGTTGGAACAGCAAGTTCCCTTGCCGGTCTAGGAATGGTAGAACGATGGGTTCGATGACGGTTTGGATGTACCGTGCACTATTCAGTGTCCCCTCGACGATCACCAGTGGTGTACGGCCAGTGTAGGAGATCGCTCCCCACACCATGATGCCGGGTGTTGGCCCTGTGTGCCTCGGTCGTATGCAGTCCTGATTGTGGCGCTCACCTGCACGGCGCCAAACACGCATACGACCATCATTGGCACCAAGGCAGAAGCGACTCTCATCGCTGAAGACGACACGTCTCCATTCGTCCCTCCATTCACGCCTGTCGCGACACCACTGGAGGCGGGCTGCACGATGTTGGGGCGTGAGCGGAAGACGGCCTAACGGTGTGCGGGACCGTAGCCCAGCTTCATGGAGACGGTTGCGAATGGTCCTCGCCGATACCCCAGGAGCAACAGTGTCCCTAATTTGCTGGGAAGTGGCGGTGCGGTCCCCTACGACACTGCGTAGGATCCTACGGTCTTGGCGTGCATCCATGCGTCGCTGCGGTCCTGTCCCAGGTCGACGGGCACGTGCATCTTCCGCCGACCACTGGCGACAACATCGATGTACTCTGGAGACCTCACGCCCCACGTGTTGAGCAATTCGGCGGTACGTCCACCCTGTCTCCCGCATGCCCAATATACGCCCTCGCTCAAAGTCCGTCAACTGCACATACGGTTCACGTCCACGCTGTCGCGGCATGCTACCAGTGTTAAAGACTGCGATGGAGCTCCGTATGCCACGGAAAACTGGCTGACACTGACGGCGGCGGTGCACAAATGCTGCGCAGTAGCGCCATTCGACGGCCAACACCGCGGTTCCTGGTGTGTCCGCTGTGCCGTGCGTGTGATCATTGCTTGTACAGCCCTCTCGCAGTGTCCGGAGCAAGTATGGTGGGTCTGACACACCGGTGTCAATGTGTTCTTTTTTCCATTTCCAGGAGTGTATTATACCGCATAGAATAAGTCCAGGATGCAAGAGCACAAGAAGGTACCCATACAGAACTGGATGCAATGACTGTTGCAAAAACAGGAACATTTTGCACTCTACACACACATGTCAATTGAAATTATGATTAACATCAAACAGGAAGCTCAAGCCGGCCTGAGTGGACGATAGGTTCTAGGCGCTACAGTCTGGAACCGCGCGACCGCTACGGCCGCAAGTTCGAATCCAGCCTCGGGCATGGATGTGTGTGATGTCCTTCGGTTAGTTAGGTTTAATTAGTTGCAAGTTCTAGAGGACTGATGACCTCAGAAGTTAAGTCCCATAGTGCTCAGAGCCATTTGAACCATTTTGAACCAGGAAGCTCACAACAAGCTAAACATCAAATCAGGAAAGGTAGTGCAACCTTTAACTGAAAGAATTTGGTAATTTTGTACAATGTTTTAGTAGCACCAAAATTAATCGGTCCCATACTTTCCCTAAACACGTATTTCAACGACACTGTTTATTAGCAAACGTAACGCTGTGCTTGTGGTAGTGCTGTGCTATAGCCATTGAGACGGTGGTCAGAAATATGACGCACAGTCTCAGAAGTACAGCTTGCACAGGTTTAAACGAAATAAAAGTCAGGGAATTATCATCCAGTGTGCAGCATCACTCGTTATGAAAGAATTACGGCCCAGCTGTATACATCGGCGCTGTGTTAGATTGATTATAACGTCGCACGCTTAACGTATGGATTCTATTCACTCCTCAGACAACTACTTTAACAAGCGCAAATGGACCCTCTTCGCCTCTGGTAGCATCAACTGAACAACGTAGGGTGCACCGTGGTTCCAAATCCATATTAAACAGAACTTCACTCCGCTACCGACGCAGGACAGTGGATGTAGGATGTGTCGTGGCAGAGGCGAAAGTCATCGCAAGCTGAAACTTTGTCACCCGCAGGCATTATTACACCAGAAATACTTTATTAACGAGAAAATCGTTATGTAGGGTCGCAGGGTACTTATTTCTCGTTCTGTTTGCGCTTCAATGAGTATATTCGTACTGGATTGGGGTTCGAGCTCAGGTCTCTCCCTTTACAGGATTCGACCCCTTTCAGACGATAATGTTCGATCGCTTTATTGTTCCCCCAAGATACTGAACTCCTTATGTCACTACGAAAGGCGCGTATCTCGTTTCGAATCTTCATCCGGATATAAGGCCTTCATAATCCGTTCCATTGTGGCAGGGTGCCACAGAAACCAGTCTCGAATTATTTCAGAATAAAAAGTTTTGTTTATGAAATTATTTAATATTAATGAAGCGTTTCACCGTTTGCGGTCATCAATATGATGCCCCGAGGTGACCAAACGCGTCATTAATGTTAAATAATTTCGCAAACCAAGCCTCTTTTTCTTCTGAAATTTCCATTGTGTCACTTCAAGGAGTAGCGTAAGCACAGTACAGTAAAGGTGAAAATAAGTTATAATTTTTTATGTTTGTTTTTGTGTTGTCAACAATCATGGTAAGTGCCTTCCTCGAGTCCCAATAACACACTGAATTCACTTCATTTCAGTTTCAAACATTTCAGTCCTAGTTATTAGTGAAAAATAATTTATTAGTTAACGTTTCTTAGTGTGTAGTCAACAACGATTATATGGCGTGTTCAACACCCAGTCAGCACAGATCTCGTGGTCTCTAGTTCAGACGTGCATACATCTCGATTCTGCTGGAATTAACTGATATTTAAGATCTGTTCTTGGTTAGAAAACGACAGTGATATATGCCGGGTTCAAATCCCGCTAAGTGAAAACCCTTTCGTCTCGCCACTTCAGTTTCAATCATCTCGCTGCTGGTGAACATTTGATCTCGAACATTTAACTATGCTTATTTATCAGCAAAAATTAGGTGCTGGGCTCGAATAAACATCCGACATGAACCATATGTTACATAATTTCAAGTTTAAACATGCGCAAAGTTTCTTAATTTTGACTGAAACGATGTTTAAGACTTTTTATGGTTAGTGGACAGGTTCCATAGTTGCTGGATAGGAGTCCAAGGTCCCAATCGAGTACAGGCAGTTTCATTTAGCAGCTTGTGTTTTGAAATGTAATTTATTATAATAAAAATTAACTGATGTGGCTTGCGTACAAACCAGACGGTATGCATTTAATGTCCTTCAGATACTTTTGAGCGCAAATCTACTTCCCAGAATCGATGTGACATCCACTGTGCTGTATCGCATTTGTAGTTATTACTTCCCTTGTAACAAATAATATTTTAAGATTTTACGTTTCCCATGCCAAGCCCAGTGCACACGTTTTTCAGGTTTCCTGCGGTCCAACCAGTGCCACAGACTTGCAGGCCAAGGTAAACTTCCAACCATATGCAGTTCTACATTGTAAATTTTCGCATCGTTTACTCATCCACATTTCTGCGTTAGGACGTTCTTTTCGAGTTCCGTTCTATCAAACAACAGTAAGTGATATCTGGGCATTTTCACTGGCGTCCGAATGGCTTTCTTAGACTGTGTGGAGAACTGAAAGCAGTTGATTAGAAGGTGATGATCAATATCCATTCCAATCGTAGATTGAAGGACCTCTGTTTAGAATTACAAGCAGGGAACATGAACCGAAACCATATGTTGAAAATGTGCGCTTAGCTACAGTTGCACCTGGAACCCGAACTAAGTTCTTGTCTTGAAAAAACCCGTTTCGTCTCTATCAATACCAATGCCTCCCTTTCGGCCTTTCTAGCACCCCTATTATTTCTGAAACATACTTGAAAGAACTGATCATGGTAATACCGTTGTTTTGTAATGGTCTATATAACATAATTTTAATGGGTTCTAACATCCATCAGGATCTCGAAAAGTTACATCACTCTTTCCACTTTACGGAAATCTAATCTCAAACATAACGAAAACTGGGGGCCGAAGCCATAGAATCTATACTGTGCAGCAATGGAAGAAAGCCATTTGTCCGGATGAGTCTTGCTTCATATTGTTTGCAACTTCCGGCAGAGTTTATGATCCGAGAGTGAAACTTGGCGGGGGTTCGGTGATGAGTTGGGGAGCTACACCGTCGTATTCCATGGATCCCATAGTTTCTGTACCAGGTCACATTACTTCCAAGAATTACGTGACCAATTTGGATGACTAGCTCCATCTCTAGGTACAACGTTCGTTCCCCAAGGGTGATACCGTCTCCCTAAGCCCTCTATCATCGTTACCTAAACTTTCCACTATTTCGTAAAAAGAGTAGTGTAAGATTCCCTCGGAAACCATAAAAGACCTGTTTACGTCCGTATCTGGATGACAGGAAGCTGCTTCGCGTGCCAGCGGTATTCCTAAACAGCATAAGGCATGATAATGTAACGTGTTTTTGGTGTTTCCATATTTTTGTCCAACCCTGTATTTCGCTTTGAATCATCGCTCGTCAGCTCAGGACACAGTCGTCTTGCTCGCTATACAGAGCGCGGTGACGCTTCCTCCCAACCTGCCACATGTGAATCACCGAGACGTCACGCTGGTGCCTTTCTAGAGTCATGTTTACTTGACGACACTTGATTGCAGTCAACCACGCTACCGGCCACAGATCATGCGCGCCGCGCGTTTTCGCAACTCGTCGGTGAAACTAAACACTTTTGGCGTGTTTCACTTCGGCGACACTAGATGCATGAGCTTTGAGGCTATATGTGTTCGTAGAGTGTAGACAAACTAAAACATGAAGTGGGGAATGGAGAATAACGTTCGCTTTTTGGATATTTATGCTCTGCATAGGTATTTGTGGCATTTCAGTGATGCTGATTACAAACATAAGCAACATATTGATGCTCCTGAGACGTGCGATTAGAACATAGATAGTATGACAGAATCTGAACTGCAGGGCAAAATTTTTTCAATTAGGAGCACACATACAACTGAATTAAGAAATGATCGAAGCAGAAAAATACAAGCAAAAGTACTTCTAGTTGTGGAAATGATCTCATGTACAAGACTAAAATCCCATCGTACGAGCCGGCTGATTCTTTCTTTTTAAGGAATATTGTTGACAGGAGGGAAGGCTACGGAAATCAAGAAGCTACATTCTTTATTCAATATTCATCAATTTAAAACGTCGTAGTAGTGCTTCCCATTCACATATATTTGAATTTTGAAATATTGCCACTGTACAGATCTATTTTCAAGAGAGTAGTTTGCAAACAATTCTCTTCTTAATGCGTCCTACTTCGAGTAATTACTGTTGTTAATGTTAAAAATTATTACTTATAACGTTAATAAGTATTGGTATTAACGAAAAAGCGTCATTACCAACTAAAACCGCATCTTACAGCACACGAAGTGTTCTCGATTGTAATGCACACAATGCGATATATAATTTCAGTTCTACAACATCGCATCCAAAAGTATTTTTACCCTGGCTCCCTTTATCAGTTCGATGTCACTTAAGCGTTAATCTTTTTCTTAAAGTTTCCATATGTAACAGGATGTATTCCATGATGATGTAAGTGACGAATAAAGTACCCTCATGTTTGTTTGCGATAGAAGGTGTGCCACGGATCAAAGTGGCTGATAACAGCTCACATATCACCTCCGCTTTCTTTACAGTTTTTGACACTGAAAGTAACAGCAGTACCTATGTCATCGTCACAAGCAGACAAGACGTGACGAAATTTTAAATAAAGGAGACAAATTCATCATTTATTTGGTTCTGATTACAAAAGGGACTCTTGCGTCACAGGCAAGAACCTATGAAAAGTTCGGACGTTAAACATCCTACAGCCATCCTCTATCCACTCTGGTTACATCACTAGAAGAATCTGCCATACAGACTGAGCTTTCACAGGGGAGACTTAGTACAGGTTTTCATCTGGGAATGCCATCCACTAATACCCGCGATCGAGGCCAGGGCTATGGTACCAACAATCTCCTCTTCCTCCCCCGCAGCCACTTTAGCAGCAGCCGTGGCGGAACTACCGCAGACAATGCCGCCACTCCGTGGGAACCACAAGTGTGCTCATGGAACAGCTGGTTCCACTACTTCCCAAGGGCCTTTATACATCCTTCCTGGTCTGACGGATCGGACGTTAACCATTTTCCGATACTGACCGATCACGCAACCCTACTCAGGTTTCCTCGCCGAGTCACCTATCAAGGCCATCGAAATGATCGACGTCCCGTCCAAACCAGAGGCACCGTACTTCCTACGTGCATCTACAATGGGAGAAGTATGCTGAAGCCAGTAACTGGTAGAGCGAGACAATTGGTGGCGCCATTTACTCACACCGAGCTTAAACAACAATATGCTGGAGTCAAAACTTTCCTCGCTATGTCATGTGGAGTGATCCTCTGTTATTCGGACCTAATTAAAGCTGCCCGTACAGTTATAACAATACTGAATCTTATTCATCCTTGCATGCATACCAGATACGCGCCAGATTACGCTGCGAACACGGATTCCATCTGGTTGGATTTCTCATAACTTTACGACGGAATTGGGCTTTAAACGACGACCTGCGTCATTTGACAGTGTTCATCCTTCATGTAACAGCACCCGTCAAGAAACTTTCCAAAAAGATGTTCAAATGTGTGTGAATTCCTGAGGAGACTTACACACTACGTTAACATAAATTAACTTACGCTAAGGACATCACATACACTCATGCCCGCGGGAGGACTCGATCCTTCGAAGGAGCGGGCGCGCAGTTCGTGACATGGTGCCTCTAACCGAGCGGCCACTCAAGTCAAGAAACTTCTGTAACGTGCTGAACCCATTATTTTTTTACAGGACTCGTAACTAGTGTTCAAATGAAAGGAATGGCATCCCTGTTGTAACACGCTTTCAATCAAAACGTGGGCAGTGAATGGCCAATCACAAAATAAGTCATTGATGATACACAACTGAAGGTGTGTGACTGAAATCAAAATATGCAGTTAATGTGTCAAAGTCCTCAGCCCATACATTCTGATCAGAATGCTCTCTCGAGAGAATATACTTAATAGTTCCGTACTGCCGCCGACTGGCAACTGCACATTCTAGCTTCATCAAAAGGCTTTCCATTGCTTTCTAGTTTTAAAAATCAATAAAGGTGCAGAGTCGTACATAAATATTTGTTAGTAATAACAGGAAATTGTTCTGGTAGTTATAGATTTTGCCAGAGATTCTCCTTTAGTGTTATAATGTGCACAACTTAAATGAGAACAGTAAGCTATACAAGTTATCCAATTCTCCCCTGTCTAATGAAACTCCAAGTCGAAAGTACATAGAAAATAATACAGGAAATTCTTTTGACTATTCCCCACTGCACGATCACCAAAAATCTCAACGCATTTTATTGACACAGGAGACATCTCGTAGCTGCTAGTCTGAAGACAGGATCTGTATATAACCTTCTACAGGCATAAGATGTAAACCTTCTTCTTGAGAGAAACATTAGTCCGTCAGCTACCTAAGCAGTAGTATCGTGAAAAGAACTACCTCCATTAACTATCATACTCACTCTTTGAATGACGTTTTCGGATATGACTTCTTATTTTCAGTTTGTTGAGTAGATGTGGATAAGATGGTCACCAACGAAATTTCGTTTTTGTTGCGCAACGGATATTGTATAACTTATATAAGTTATGTAAAGTTCATCTATGGAGCAATATAAACAGAGGATAACAAAAGTTTACCATCATACTGAAAGGGGCCTTACAGGATGTCGTGAGAGACGAACTGAAGACAGGAACCTGTCCAGAAGTAACGTCCCATAGCGCTAATGTGTGTCCGCTTAACGGCTCCAACATCTGCCACTACGCCCCCGTCCGCAGTAAACGTGAGTTCCTACGCTAACAGATCTCGTTTGGTGTTGCTGTGCCAGTCGTAGGCGTGTCTCACGCCATCTAAGGTCAGAGGTACTCCCAGGCCTATACAGGTCAATCAGAATAAACTCTCGTTTGCCACAGAAAGTGTAGCACCATGGAAGGCATCTCACCTGTAACTTCGGAAGCCTGTAGTATTGTTGTAGAATGTTGCCAGCAATGGGCATCTATGCTCAATTTCTTTCTCAAGGTATCATCTACAACCCCTCGAAGGTTGTTGGTATATTGAAGCTACACACTGTATATTTTCGTGTGTGTGTACACATTCGGTGCGACCAGTTTGTGGAAAGGGGAGGAATGTGTACTGAAAACTAACATGATATAATTTTTGTGTAGTATCAGTTTCCATTTTATTTCGAAGTGGTGCCAGAACTATTGAACGTGTTGCGTGTACGCTTCTGATCAAAATTATCTGGATATCTATTAGTGGACTTGATATTGGGCGAACCATTCTTAGGCGTCATGACAGCTTGGACTTTGCTGGGGACGCTTTCAGTGAGGCTTCTGAATGTCTAAGAGCAGATCATTCCTCAAGAAACGAAACCTCAAAGGGTAGTGATGCTGGACGATGCGGTTTGGAGCGAAGTCGACATTGTAATTCATTCCAAAGGTCTTCCATTGGGTTTAGGCCCGTACTTTGTGCAGGGTAGTATGTTTCGGCAATGTTATTATACACAAACCATTGCCTCACAAATACTGCTCTATGATAGGGCGCATTGTCATTCTGCTACAAACAGGCACCGTCTCTGAGAAGTTCCTCACCTGTACACTGTACACAATGTTATAAAATATGCTCATAATGTTCTGCATTTAAGTTTTATTAAGCCCAGAAGGGTATACGAGAAACACCCCCATACCGTAACACCGCCTCCTCCTTATTTCACTGTTGGCGCTACACAAGTTTGCAGGTAAAGTTCACCAGGCTTTCGCCCAACACACACCCTTCCCTCAAACTACCGCAAGGCATAGCGTGATGCATCACTACAACTTAATCGTTTTCAGTCATTTACACCACCCACCTCAAGCGTCTCCTAGCATAATCTACAGAAATTTGTGGCTTGTAAGAAGCTGTTCAGTCACTGAGCTAATTCTTTTCAGCTCCCTAAGAAAGGTCACTGAGCTGGTTGGAATGCTGGTAACACTTTGGAAGTCATGAGTGATTACTTCCTCTGATTTACGTGACAGTTTACAGTTACCGCCAGCAGTGCTCGACTATACCCGTCTGTCAGTGCTTGAAACCTGCTTAGTCTTCGTTTAGCTGTATATGCCTCTTCCTTTTCCCATTTGACAATCACATCACCCACTGACAATTTGGGCAGCCTTAGAAGGGTAGAAATATGTCTGATGGATTCGTTAGTGAGATTGAACCCAATGACTAGTCCGCGTTTGGTGTCACTGATCCCTCTTGACCGACCCATGCAGTTGTTATACTTTTCTAGTGACAACAAATACTCTTCGCCTCTTTTAATACTGCATAACCCTAAATCGTGAAATCTAATGGTCAGTTCCGCATTACGCAGGGTGCGCGGGCTCTCTTGACCAGCTATTGTAATTATGGATCAAGTGAATTGCTTCTGGGAAATATCGCAAACGGCATTTTTATGGGAAATCCTTTGTCAAAATGTAAGAAATGGGTCACTGAATTAGAACTTATACTAGAACATCAGCCGCGCAAAGGACGTTCCGAAAAAATGAGCACAAGGGGATAACGTAGACAAATCGTACAATACTGAAAGTTACGGTTACTGCATACATAGCAGCAAACCGTCCACATAGACCTAAAGAACTAGCTATGAGAAAGATCTATGTAAAATATACGCCACGTTTGATGAATGTCATCAAAACTAAAAAGTGAGAGTGATTTTCGTAGGAATGGATAGATGTTTAGAATTGGTTCCCGTGTTCATACAGGAAAGGGAACAGAGAGAAAATCAGAGCCTACAAGAAACTTGAAAAACATGTGGAAAGGAGAGAATTATGGAAGACTTAGGCACGAAATATTTAATTGTCTCTCTGGTGCCTTTACCTTTCCTAAAGCCAAGCTGGTCGTCACCTACCTCATCCTCAATTTTCTTTTCAGTTCTTCTGTATATTTCTCTTGTCAGCAACTTGGATGCATGAGCTGTTAAGCTGAATGTGCGAAAATTCTCGCACTTGTTACCTCTTGCAGTCTGCGGAATTGAGTGGATGATATTTTTCCCAAAGTCAAAAAGCAGGTCGCCAGACTCATACATTCCACACTGAATACTCGTTTTGTTGCCACTTCTACCAATGATTTTAGAAATTTTGATGGAATGTTATCTATATATTCTGGCCTATTTAATCTTAAGTTCTCCAAAGCCCTTTTAAGTTCAAATTCTAATACTTTGATATCTCTTTCTTCTATATCGATTCCTGTATCTTCTTCTATCACATCAGACAAATCTTCCCATAATAGAGCCCTTTAGTATACTCTTTTCACCTACCCACTCTCTCCTCTGCCTTTAAAACTGGAATTCCCGCTATACTCTTAACGTTACCTCTATTGCTTTTAATTTCACAGAAGATTGTTTTGACTGTACTATACTGTGAGTCAGTGCTTCCGACAAACATTTCTTTTTCTATATATTCCCATTTTTCAAGCAGCCATTTCATCTTAGCTTCGCTGCACTTCCTGTTTATTTCATTCGACAGCGACTTGTATTTCCGTATTGCCGAATTTCTCGGAACATTTGTGTATTCTCTCCTTTCATCGATCAAGTGAACTACTTCTTCTGTTACCAATGGTTTCTCCACAGTTACCTACCTTGTAGCTGCGTTTTCCTTTACACTTTCAGGATTGAACCGTGCTGTCTACTAAGATATTCCTTATTGTTCTATCTACAGCCTTAGAGAACTTTAAGCGTATCTCGTCATTCCTCAGTAGGCACTTAGTTTCCCACTTCTTTGCGTACTGATTCTTCCTGACTAATCTCTTAAGCTTCAGCCAAATCTTCATTGCTATTAAATTTTGATTTGAGTGTGTTTCTGCTCCTGGATACTCCTTACAATCCAGTATCTGGTTTCGGAATCTCACTCTGACCATGATATAATCTATCTGAAATTTATCCGTATCAATCAGCCTTTTCCAACAATACCTCCTGCTTCTGCAATTCTTGAACATAGTATTCGCTATTACTAGCTGAAATTTGTTACAGAACACAATTGGTCTTTTTTCTCACTCATTCCTTGTCCCAAGCCCATATTCCTCTGTAGCCTAATCATCTATTCCTTCCCCTACAACTTCATTGCAGTCCCCCATTTTCGTCTCCCTCTACGTGCCTTATTACCCTTTCAATATCTTCATATACTTTCTATGTCTCTAAATATTCACTTTGCGACGTCGATATATATACCGGAACCATCGTTGTCGGTGTTGGTATGCTTAAGTTTCTGATGAGAACAATCCTATCACTGAACTGTCGTACCTTCCCATTCATAGCGAGTCATACTCCCGTTGTACCATTTTCTGCTGCTGTTGATAATACCCTATACTCATCTGACTAGAAATCCTTGTCCCCTTTCCATTTCACTTCACTGACTCTATCTATATTGACTCTTGCATTTTCCTATTCAGACTTTCTAGCTTCCATGGCCTGTTCAAGTTTCTGACATTCTACACTTCGACATCCAGAACTTCTCCTTCCAGTGGTTATTCAATAATCATCTCATGGTCACCTTCCACTCCACACTTCCTCCTTGGAGATCCAAAATGTTCAAATGTTCAAATGTGAGTGAAATCTTATGGGACCTAACTGCTAAGGTCATCAGTCCCTATGCTCACACACTGCTTAACCTAAATTATCCTAAGGACGAACACACACAGCCATGCCCAAGGGAGGACTCGAACATCCGCCGGGACCAGCCGCGCAGTCCATGACTGCAGCGCCTTAGACCCTCGTCTTGGAGATCCGAATGGGTGACTAATCCTGAGCATTTCGACGAAGGAGAGCGCATCATGACACTTTTTTCAGTTAGGGGCCACATGTCCTGTGGATTTACCTTATGTATCTTTAAGGGAGTGGTTTGCACGCCTTCTGCATCCTCATGCCGTTGATCATTGCTGATTCGTCCTCCTTTACAAGCAGTTTCTTACCCCAAGGACAAGAGAGTGTCCTGAACCTATGTCCGCCCCTCCACCATTTCTGACAAGGCCTTTGGCAGAATGAGGGTGGCCAATTATGCCGGAAAATTTCGGCCGCCAATGCTAATTAGCAATGAAAATTTCAGTGGTGACGGGCTTCGAAATCGGGATGCAGAACGTTTGATTACAAATGAAAAACGCTACCACCAGTCCAAGAATATCGACCTGGAAAAAGCGTTCGTTAATGAAAAATTGTGAAAGATGTCCGAAATTCTGTGAAAAATAGATGTAAGCTATAGACGGAGACGGTTAATATACGATATGTACGTGAGCTTAAACGGAATAATAAGAGTGGTCGACCAAGAACAAAGTGCTCGGATTAAGGGGCTCCGGAACGCCCTATACTTGCAATGTTAAAATAACGCTTATAAATTACATCTCTCCTCACAAAGTATTTGACGTAGGAAGTTGAACTTTTTACAGATTATTTATTGAAATATGGGCTACAACTTAACACAGAGATTTTACAAAATTTTAGTTCAGTTATTAAAGAAGATTTTTTTTTCAATTGTAATGAAAATTCACAACATTTTTTTGCAATTTTTTATTTATATATTCAAAAATATACAGTTTTTTGGAAAAAGGCTGTGTTAAATTATGCAGAAGGTACTGTGTAACATTTACTGAAAGTTTGAAACAAATATGTTTGGAAGATCCTTAGAAAACATGTAATTAGTATGAGAAAATAAAAGTTTTGGGAATCGAGCGACAAAGATTGGATTAACTTTTTAGTGCATTCCAGGTCCATAGGATGGATTATCTTCATCCTCTGCAAACTCCTCCTCCAGCTTCCTCTTGTTCCACCTCCTGTTTACTCTTGCTTGTATTTCTAGACTCTTTACAGCCCTGTCTGCAGCCCGAAGGCGTTCCTTGTCTAAAGCAAGCATCGCTCGTTGTTGTGTTCGTAGATTTTGCTACCATTTTCTTCAGTTGCAGTTACTGCAACACTGTTCCAAAAGGTGGTCATGTATGAACACTTATCACATTTCAGTTGTATTTCACTAGCAAGTCCTACGTGCTTTATTATGGAGAGTTCCAGACCAACTTCACTACAATGAATACATCTTACACAGTTTGAAAAAATTCCTATGAGAACCGACATATCAAATATTTCATTCACATCCGATTCGCCCGTAAAACATTCATAGTTTTCACTCATTGAACCAAGCTTCTTCTGTGAAGTATTTTCTTTCCCACTTTGACTGCTATGGGCAGGTGTACTTGAGAGGTTAGGTTCACTCACTTGGTTATCGTCTTTATTGTTTACAGTAATAACACATACCTTTGGCTTTCCAACATTTCTTCTTTTCTTAAAAGCCTTCAGAGGATTTCTAATAACTTTACTTTTAGTCATTATTATACTTCAACAAAACAGAGACTCAAGAAACAGAATTAATTACGAATATTTTCGAGATAACGACAGAGTAAATAAACATAAAACAATCGACAATCACACCAGCGATATATATTGAACCATCACAGGTTAGCCACAACACATACTTTATCTCACATCACTAAAATGTACCTGATGAACACGGACGTTAATAATAACACCATTTGACAGCAGTTTAACAGCGCCACAGTGGGTCACGCCCATGTGGAACACATTTCAAAAAAAAAATTTAAAATAGTTGTACTCCTCGGAATTGAATAAATTATATGTCTATTAAAAGGTAATAGTCTGCAGATTCAGAAAACGCAAAAAAGTAAAAATTGAACTTTTCATAATTTTGAGCCTTTCCGGAGCCCCTTAAAAATGGTGTAAGACAGGATGCAGTGTTTCCACCCTAATTTTCAATCGGTACATCAAAGAAGCAATGACGGAAATAAAGACAACGTTCAGGAGCGGAAATGAAATGCAAGGTGTAAGGATATCAGTAATACGATTCGCTTATGACGTTGCTATCCTGAGTGAAAGAGAAGAACAATTACGTGATCTGCTGAATGGAATGAACAATCTAACGAGTACAGAATATGGATTGAGAGTAAACTGAAGAAAGACGGAAGTAATGGAGAGTAACTGAAATGAGAAGAGCGAGAAACTTAACAGCATGATTGATGGTCACGAAGTAGATGAAGTTAAGGAATTCTGCAACCTACGCCGCAAAATAACCAGTGACAGAAGGAGTAAGGAGGATATCGAAAGCAGACTGTTGTTGTTGTTGTTGTTGTCTTCAGTCCTGAGACTGGTTTGATGCAGCTCTCCATGCTATTCTATCCTGTGCAAGCTTCTTCCTCTCCCAGTACTTACTGCAACCTACATCCTTCTTAATCTGCTTAGTGTATTCATCTCTTGGTCTCCCTCTACGATTTTTACCCTCCACGCTGCCCTCCAACGCTAAATGCCTCAACGCTTGATGCCTCAGAACATGTCCTACCAACCGGTCCCTTCTTCTTGTCAAGTTGTGCCACAAACTCCTCTTCTCCCCAATTCTATTAAATACCTCCTCATTAGTTATGTGATCTACCAATCTGATCTTCAGCATTCTTCTGTAGCACCACATTTCGAAAGCTTCTATTCTCTTCTCGTCCAAATTATTTATCGTTCATGCTTCACTTATATACATGGCTACACTCTATACAAATACTTTCAGAAACGACTTCCTGACATTTAAATCTATACTCGATGTTAACAATTTCTCTTCTTCAGAACCGCTTTCCTTGCCATTGCCAGTCTACATTTTATATCCTCTCTACTTCGACCATCATGCCCTGGCAAAAAGGGCATTCCTGGCCAAGAGTAATTTTGTTGTATCAAACAAGACTTCAATTTGAGGAAAAAATTTCTGAGAATGTACGTTTGGAGCACACCACTGTATGGCAGTGAAACGTGGACCGGGAAAAAACGGGAACAGAAGTGAATCGGGTATTTGAGATGTGGTGCTACATACGAATATTGATAATTAGGTGGATTGATAAAATAAGGAATGAGGAAAGGAATATGTGGAGAACACTGAAACGAGACGGAACAGGATGATTGGACATGTAATAATACATTATTGAATGACTTCCATGTTACTACAGGGAGCTGTAGCGGGCAAAAGCTGTAGAGGAGGACTGACACGAGAATACATCCAGATAATAATTGAGGATATAGGTTGCAAGTGCTACTCTGAGATGAAGAATTTGGCGCAGGAGAGGAATTCGTGTCGAGCCGCATGAAACCAATCAGAAGATTGATGACTTTAAAAAAAAAAAAGAAAAAATAAGAAAACACCAGAACTTATAATAAACCAAACCGCGGGCATTATTAAAAGGGAAGTCCAGCTTAACCCTCACATATTTCTTGGCAAGTTCGCTCAAGGCGCACCTGTTCTGCAGACAAAGCTGCGTCCTGCGCCACGGATTCAGCGGTGCAGTTGATCAACATCTCCATTCTCTCTAGAAACTTATCACCTTGCTCCTGTATCTGTTTACAGTGCTAATCCTAAGTACTGATGCTACACAAATCTCAAAACATCTTTGTGATGTAAACCACTCGGGCCACGATTCTAAAAATTTGCTAGCTTGGCGGCACAGTGGTTTCGAAAAAAGACGCTAACGATATAAGCTACCCTACGGCACAGTGAAGGCTGGCGATGGTGTTCCTCACTTGTCAGATCCAAGCTCGACGGGGCCACGATGCTACTAGTCGCCTCTGCCAGCTGACGCACCAGTCCGACGCGCTCCTGGAAACATTGCATCTACTGACAGAGAATTAATTAATGCATTCGGCCACAAATGGTGGTTGGAATTGGAGAGCAGAAAGACGTGAAGCACAAAATGTAGCAAAATGTATCTCTCAATTTCGAACGCATGATGACATAGAAACGTTTTGAATACAATGATTTCACGTCAGTTCAGGAATCGTAAATTAGGAATCAGATGCACTGAGAGGAAACTCGCTCTCCAAATTTGACTGACAGCCAGAGTTCCACTACGTGATCAAATGTATCCGGGCACTTGACCAAAAATGACTTACAAGTTCGTGGCGCCCTGCATCGATAATGCTGGAATTCAATATGCTGTTGGCCCACATTTGGCCTTGATAACAGCTTCCACTCTCGCAGGCATACGTTCAATCAGGTGCTGGAAAGGTTATTGATGAATGGCAGCCCATTCTTCACGGAGTGCTGCCTGAGGAGAGGTATCGATGTCGATCGGTGAAGCCTGGCACGAAGTCGGCGTTTCTAAATATCCCGAAGGTGTTCTATAGGATTCAAGTCAGGACTCTGGGCAGGCCGGTCCACTGCAGGGATTTTACTGCTGTTTAACCACTCCGCCACACGCAGTGCATTATGAACAGATGCTCGATCATGTTGAAAGATGCAATCGCCATCCCCGAATTGCTCTTCAACAGTGGGATGCTTAAAATATCAAGGTAGGCTTATGCTGTGATAGTGCCACCCAAAACCACAAGGGGTGCGAGACCCATCCATTAAAAACGCGAGCACACCCTAATACCATCGGCTCCGAATTTTTCTGTTGGCACTACATACGCTGGCACATGACGTTCACCGGTCATTCGCCATACCCACAGTCTACCATCGGATCGCCACATTGTGTACCGTGATTGTTCACTCGACACAATATTTTCCCCTGTTAAATCGTCCAACGTTTACGCTCTTTACACCGAACGAGTTGTCGTTTGGCATTTAATGGAGTGATGTGTAGCTTATGAGCAGCCGCTCGACCACGAAATCCAAGTTTTCTCAGCTCCCGCCTAATTGTCACAGTACATGCAGTGGATCCTGGTGCAGTCTGCAATTCCTGTATGATGGTCTGGATCGACGTGTGCCTGTTACACGTTACGACCCACTTCAACTGTTGGCGGTCTCTGTCAGTTAACAGACGTCGGCCTGCACGCTTTTGTGCTGTACGTGTCCCTTCACGTATCCACTTCACTATCATACCACAAACAGTGGACCTACGTACGTTTAGGAGTGTGGAAATCTCACCTACAGACGTATAACACAAGTGACACCCAATCACCTGACCACGTTCGAAGTCCGTGAGATCCAAGGAGCGCCCCATGCTGCTCTCTTACTGTCTCACGACTACTGAGGTCGCTTATATGGAGTACCAGCCAGTAGGTGGCAGCACAATGCATCTAATAAGTAAACCATATGTTTTTGGGGGTGTCCGGATACTTTTGATCACGTAGTGTATATTCATCGTGTCTTGCGCAAGAGAAAAAGAGCGAAGTTTGATGTTGTTGAAGGAAACAGGAGAAGCGAAACACGCCATTCAGTTAGGAACGAGGCGTACGAGAAAGACAGGCCGAGGCGCGTACGTCACGTAAGTAGTCCTGCGCTCGCTCGCTCAAATCAGCAGGCAAAATACGTTTCGACGCCTGGTAACTCGTAACTAGGCGTGTCCGTACAAACTAAGGCTGAATCTTCTATTGGAATCCACTATTATGGAATCTTACTGTTATTAGTCCTGTAATGGTGGGAAGTCCATGGGCCTATTTATAATTTGTTACGGTTGCACTGGCGTACAATAAAATAAATCATGCTAAAATGATTATCAGTTGTATAAGGCACCACTTCCAGCACGTAATGAGTACTGTTAAGCAGAAGAGACTATATGTTATAAACAGGCCTTTATTCCATTTATGCCGGCTGGCGTGGCCAAGCGATTCTAGGCGCTACAGTCTGGAACCGCGCGACCGCTACGGTCGCAGGTTCGAATCCTGCATCGGGCATGGATGCGTATGATGTCCTTAGGTTAGTTAGGTTTAAGTTCTAGGAGACTGATGACCAAAGAAGTTAAGTCCCATAGTGCTCACAGCCATTTGAACCATTTTTTAAATCTATTTATATCGAGTACTGATCGTAAATTAAAATTTGCTGTAGTACTGTTAATCAGTAAGACTTCATAATATCAGATGCAATTCTCGTTACTACTTACACGCTCAGCAGCGATTTAACAGGTTTAGAAACACATATTGTCTGCTGAGCTGAGCGAGCGAGAGAGTTCAGGACTACCTCCGTGACCTACGCGCCATGGCCTGTCTTTCTCGTGGGCCTCGGTTAGGAATAGCAAATTCTGTGTCTGTACGATCGCTGATAAAATTATTCCCACTAATGGGAGCTGCACTGGCAGCGCTGGCAGTACTTGTGAACCTCGGTGATGGCTAGTTCGATCACGACTGGCGGAAAGCGGAGCGGGAGAAAGTCCTCTGGGACGCAGTGCGCCGGCTGGGGTTAGGGGGCGAGATGAGGGCGGCTGGGCGGGATGACGACCGCCAGCCGCAATTAGGGACGGGAACTGGATGGGGTTGGCAGCCCTGGGGTGGATGGCTGACGCGGCGAGCCGCGCTGTCGTTGTGTTTACCTCGCAGCGGCTAATGGGCATTACGCGCCCCGCGTGTGGACCCGGGACCCGCCGCGGGCATCATTAGGGCCCCGCTGCAAGATAATATTCGTTTCATTAGGAGCCGGCCCACCCCACCTTAATTACTCAGCCCTTCCGCCGCCTGTGAACCGGGGGGCGGGGTCGCACCCGACCACTTCCGAGGGAAATGGTCGCGCGAACCTCGCAGCCGGTGTCGATCGCCTGTTGCCGTTCGCTATGGTCACCGGGCATTAAGAAAAATGCAGCTAGTGTCGAGCTAAGACGCCTTTAGAATTAAGAGAGGATTAAAGTACTCCTCATTACGAGCAGCAGGTTAGAATATTCCTGTTCAACCGGGTAATGGATTCGGTTAATTGTTTAATGGGTTCTACGCGCATCCTGAAGTACACTGCCCACCAGCGATACATCAGTTAAATGATAAGTGATTAAGGAAATCACTCTGAAAAATGACTTATTTTAAATGAAATGATGATTTGGACAGTCTATTCACGCACCCTTCAGCAAGTAAGATTACATATTTACAAACAGAATTCGGCCTCAAATCCAGAGCTCAGTTCTCTTAGGCGGGGTGAGGGGAGGGACAGGGGTCGAACAAAGTTTGTAGAAGCCTCCTCTTCTCCCCCTAATTCTGCCACATTGCTTTAACACGGTCACATTTAACGAGACGCACAAGCCTGTAACAGTAATAATGATATTCAGAATGAGATTTTCACTCTGCAGCGGAGTGTGCCCTGATATGAAACTTGCAGAACTAGCACCCCTGAAAGAAAGGATATAGCGGAGACATGGCTTAGCCACAGCCTGGGCGTTGTTTCCAGAATGAGATTTTCACTGTGCAGCGGAGTGTGCGCTGATATGCAACTTCCTGGCAGATTAAAACTCTGTGCCGGACCGAGACTCGAACTCGGGACCTTTGCCTTTCGCGGGCAAGCGCTCTACCAACTGATATTAATTAATGATTGATGAATGCTGCACACAGCGTATAAAACTGACAGATTGCTCTACAACTACAGTGGACCTGAAGAAATTGGTAATCCATTGTGAAGACAAATATCACAGTACACTGCAGTTAAGAATATCACAGTAGTAATTATGAGACATGTAAAATTTTTTAATATAATAAAAACTGTAATAATATCAGTTACACTCCGATATCCGTCATCATCGTCCTGAAATGTTTTCAGCCCCAGGCTGAGTCTGTTTGGTACATAATCTTCGCCATCTAGCGCTGTATTCTCACCATCGTTCCATCTTGTCCTATTGTCGCCTCGTTTTTCAACACACTTGTCCGCACCATTCAGCCATCTATCCCTCGGCTGTTCTCTTCACATCTCCGTTTCATATATCTTCTTGGAAACCACTGTCTTCAAGTAGCAAGACCAACTTAGGCTTGATGTTTCTAACCTGCTCTGCAAGGTCCCCTCTTTAAGTATTTCCCTACCCTTTCAATCTTCATCCTACCTCTGTTTGTTACTCCTGTCCAATCCCTAAGGAACTTCATTTCACATGCCTGTAATGTACCTCAAAATGGCTCTGAGCACTATGGGATTTAACTGCTGTGGTCATCAGTTCCCTAGAACTTAGAACTACTTAAACCAAACAAACATAACGACATCACACACATCCATGCACGCGGCAGGATTCGAACCTGCGAACGTAGTGGTCACGCGGCTCCAGACTGTAGCGCCTAGAACCGCACGGCCACTCCAGCTGGCCTGTAATCTACCTACATCTGTTTTCTTCATTAACCATGTTTCAGATGCATTAGTCAGTATGTAGTAAATTCTTTGCTTTTATGTGGGAAGCCTCTCTCCCAAACCCAGCTCCTAACATTTCGCAGAAATACAGTACTTCTGCCTGTCTGCGACATTCACTGAACCCTTTCTTATTTCTTCCAGTTTCCTCTACCATACTCATTAAATTCTTGAAACTTGTTTATTTTTGTGTGTAACCAGGATATCAGATTAAGTGAAGTTTCATTCCATACGCTCTCACAGTTCCTGCCCAAGCATCAAGCTGTACATTACTCTCCTCCTCCCTGTTTCTCCAGATCATCAAGTTATCTGCGAACACCATTACTGTCACATTGACTTCTCCAGTTGTTTGTGGCATATTTGTCGCTATTTCATCCGAGGTCGAAATGAAGAAGAGAGATGACAATGCAGTACCCTGTTTCACACTACTTCTTTGCTTGAACCAATCTATTTTTTAATTCCGAACTTCCACACAACTCAGATTTAAACAGCATTTCTCCTCCACTCTGCTTGTTCTCTCAGTTTCCACTCCCTTCTTTTCTTGTGCTTCCCATGCTTACCTTCTAGAGACGCTATCAAGTCCTTTTCCTGTACTGAGAAAGGCCATCACCAGATTCATAGTGCAGCTTCTGGAGCTGCCTCACTGTAAATGTCAGGTCAGCGGTTGATCTCCCAGGTCTCAAGCCATGCTGTTCCTCTCTCACTTTGTTCCCGATCCTTCTTCGGATTCTGCTCTCGAGGATCTTTTCGTATACATTGGCGCAGTGTGCTATCAGTCTGACTCATTTGTAGTTTCTACAATCCTTCCAGCTACCTTTCTTGAATAATGGGGCAAGTAGTTGCACTTGGCGACGAGAAATTTAGGTAGTGCATATGTCATACCATTAATTTAAGTGCTAAGTCTCACTAGGTAAACAACTTTCTATGACCAAGGTTGTAGAAATACTTCTTTATTTCCGGCAACCGTTGTCGACAAACATTTATGTTATCTTCTGATCTTGACAAATCTGATCTTGATTTGTTAATTGCGAATTGGAAGCTCATGCCAAGTTGTCATAGTAGTGGATAACATATAGCACATTACATAAAGATTTGTGAGCTCTAAAACATTTAAAATCAAAAAGCACCTTCTGCACATAGCCATTTCCTTATATGTAGCACTCGCAGATAATTCGTAAGTTTAAAAATACAATATATAGTATAATGTACATTTGCACATCTGTTTACGATATCTGGACAGGTTTCATTCGTTGATGATCCGCCTTGTATGTCGTATACGGTGAGTACCAGCATATATGCAGTCTAAGGTGGATCATCACTGAATGAAACTTGACAAGCTGCTGTAAACAGATATGCTAATGTGCATTTTACTGTAATCTTTTCGTGAGCGTTATATACACGGAAAGAGCTACGTGCACAACGTAATTTTTTTTATTGTAAATATGTTATATCTAACAAACCTCTGTATAATAAGCTACATTTTATCCACTAATATGACAACTTGGAATCAGGCTCCAGTTCACATCGAACACCTTTTGCCAATACTAACATTTGAAGAAGATATGATAACAGCAGTGTCTATCGAAACTGGCTGTGGAAAAAAAATATTTATCTGATCTTGGCTGCAAAAAGTTCCTTGCCAAGTAAAATAGATCGCTGCTTCTCATTTCTGAATACCAGAAAATACTGTCAAACTCTCACTACTTTGAAATGAAAATTCTTGTTTTGCTGTGCTTTTCTGTTCAAAGCCAGGTTTGATTATATCTCGACGTAGTCTAGCCAGTGTCAGTCTCTCCGTTTAACTACTACAAGGCACATTCATTTGAACCTGTTTACTGAACTCGATCCTAGGTCTACGTCTACGATTTATTTTCACCATTCGCCCTTTCCTTCTCAAATTAACAATTATTTCATGTCCCAAATACCGTCCTATCAACCAAGCCCTTCGTTTAGACAAGTTGTGCCACAGTTTTCTCTTTTTTCCCCATTCGATTCACGACTTCCTCAGTTGTTACCCGATCTGTTAATCTAATCATCCGGTAGTTACACATTTCGGAAGCTTCCATTCTGTTCTTATGTTAACCGTTTGCTATCAGCGTCTTACTTACGTACAAGGCAACAGTCAGGACATAAACGTCCAGAAGACCCTTCCTAACATGTAAGTGGCCAGTCACATCAATGAGACCACCGCCTATCTTCGCCATCAACGTGCAATAACCACACACATATGGCACTGGAGGATATCTTCTCGGGGGGACGCGGAAAACAGTGCAATCGTTGTCGTAATGTGGAAACAGAGCGACATATCTGACTTGCAAAAGGTCATGATCATTGGCTTTCGCTCCAAGGGTGGAAGCTTTTTCGAAATGGCTAAGTTTTTAAACTGTTCGCCTGCCACCGTGGTTAAAATAGACGATGCATGACAGATGTGATCGACGACTTTTGAGATACATTCAGCTGTCGAGCAACTATCCGGCCGGATGATCTAAGGGGCTACCAACAGTATCTCCTCAACGACCGACCAGAAAAATTTGCTCCATGCAGGTCTCCGCACCAGGCGTGTGGTTCATGTACCCATGCACACTGCGGTTCTTCAGCGACAAAGGTCGAAATTTGCACGCCAGCATCTCAACTGTATGTCCACTGAGTGGTGACAGGTGACCTTCTCAGATCAATCACATTTATGCTCCATTCGACAGATGACCATTGGCTGTGTGCCCGTATAACAATTGTCGGATGGGTCGAGGCCGGAGAAGGGGGTGATGGGGTCTGGGGAATGTTTTCTTCTCGTTCCCTGGGTGATCCTGCTATTCTGGAAGGCATACTGAATCATCATAACCATGTATCTATTCTAGGGTGCCATGTCCATGCCTACATGCAATTTATTTTTTTCCACAACACGTTGACATCTACCGGCAGGACAATGCGACGTGTCACACAGCTCACAGTGTAGTGCGTGACACTAAGACCACCAGGATTAGTTTACCGTACTTTCCTATCTACCGAACCGCAAACCTAGTGTCGCTGGCCACGGACCTGGAATCGGTATGGCTCAACATCCCTGTCGGTACATTTTAAAACCTCACTGACTCTGCACCTGCACGTGGAATTCCCATAGCATTCTTGATGTTACCACCCTTGATTTAAATTTCATCGAAGGATTCTTTTGCTTTCCCACATGATGAGTCAGTCCTCCCAACAATATTTTTTTCTATATTATCACATTTGTCATGCTGCCATTTCGTGGAAGAGCTTCCGTCCACGCCGTCAATTAACATTGCCATCCCTGCATAGGTGTGGGACACTGATGCGGAACACAGCTATAAGATAAAAAAGAAGAAGGATTTGTTATATACAGGAATACAGACTGTAGTGTAGAACTTGCCCATAGCGATAACGTGGTAGGTCACAATAAAGGATAAAAATATATTTTATCGACTAACTGGCGTAAACGTAAATTAAACTGGCGCAGCCAAATTGCGGAACATTCAGTTATGTCATCAGAAATTAGACCTGACGGATGACCTTGTTACAGTATTCCAATTAAACGGAGTTTTGGCAAATCCGAAGCTAATTTACGAAATAACATAGCGAACAAATTGGCGTATTCTCAATTTGGCACGAGCAGCGGAAGTGGTCGATTACAGCAGCAGAGCGAATCTGGATGACAGAAATACAGATAGGAACTAAGTGAAAATAATGCACCACTTCGTGTTTATGCAGAGGACAAAAAGTAGTAATGCTTCATAAAATAAAACGTCTCATCTCCCACGACCTGTGTCAAAAACGTTGCTAATTGTTCCATTTTTATAAAATTGTTGTACAGGCTGTCAATTGTTGCACCATAATTTCTTTGCGGTTCACACAAGACCATAGATTATTTGAGGCCGTATAATACGGCTTTCACTAACGTTGTCGTTCAGGTCGGTCCAATATATTGTGCAGTTGTAAATGCCTGTATGAAATAAAACTTTATACGTACAGACGAACGTAATGAATGATTTGGGGTAAGTGTGGGTTCACTTAGTTAGCGTGAAAGTATAATCCAGCTGCTCATTGAGCTCCTGTGGAAACACTTCAAGAGAGGCGTTCTGCATCAGCGATATGGTTCAGCTTTAAAATACCGAGAATGTACAATCCTAGAAGAGTCAACGAATATATTATTTTCGTCCCATGTGTATCTCAAACAACATGAAGATATAGATGTTTCGGTTCACCCAAAGGCTTACCAGTAATCGTTCTTCCCACGAACGATACAGGACAGGGACAGTGATGCAGGAAGTGTCCTTCGTCGTAATATATGCTTGAATACTGTTAGCCGGTGTGGGATCCGTACCAGATAGGGTTGATAGAAGAGATAGAGAAGATCCAACGGAGAGCAGCGCACTTCGTTAGAGAATCAATTAGTAATCGCGAAAGCGTTACGGAGATGATAGATAAACTCCAGTGGAAGACTCTGCAGGAGAGACTCTCAATAGCTCGGTACGGGCTTTTCTTGAAGTTTCGAGAACATACCTTCACCGAGGAGTCAAGCAGTATATTGCTCCCTCGTACGTACATCCCGCGAAGAGACCACGAGGATAAAATGAGAGAGATTAGAGCCCACACAGAGGCATACCGACAATCCTTCTTTCCACGAACAATACGAGACTGGAATAGAAGGGAGAACCGATAGAGGTACTCAAGATACCCTCCGCCACACACCGTCAGGTGGCTTGCGGAATATGGATGTAGATGCATAAAATTGCATTGCCTAAAGCTTCAGAAATAGGGTTCAGGGAATGCTACGCTGTCTTTAGTATTGAATGAAGTCACTGACAGTTCATTGTCCTTAATCTGAAAGCAAAACAAAACAAACGAATGAAAGCCAAATATGTTATAAACGCGTAATTGTAGCACAGTCAATTGTAGTCACAGTTCGCGTATGTGAGCGATACATGGCAGGGAAAGGACAATTTCTGAGAACAGGATTGTCTTGCCCATTATACACCATCAGGTGCGTGCTAGTTTTAGACAGGCATGGGGATCCTAACAGGTCATGTGTGTTACGATTCAGCAGCGTAACAGAGACATGTGTGTCCAACTGAAATTTCACATATTTACCACAAAGAAACTAATGGACGAAATGTTTGTTGGACTGTCGTAGCACTGACGAAACGGTTCGCTTGCTCGTTTTGCTAATGCATGCAGCAGGACTTCAGTACGGTGCATTGATTACATGGGCCCTGTGACTAGACTTCTGTGAGTGCGCAGAATTCTTACGTTTCTTCCATTGCAACCATGGGGATTGTGCTTGACCTTTCTTGCCACAAGTGTAGCGCTGTGCTTGTCGGAACGCGCGGTCTTGGCGTTTGTCCATGAAAAACACCGAGGACGTGACTTAATTCCGTTCACCTGTTTAGAGAGCTGCTTACGCAGCTTGGAGAACTGTTTATGCATCCTGGTCCATGCATGTTGTCACTGCCTACTGGGCCGCTCGCAAGCGAGGGACGACTTAATTGGTGGCTGCTCAAATTTATCGGCCGACACGTCGCCTGAATCGTACTGATCTAGTATTTGCACTACATGCTGAAATGACGCATAGGACCATCTCAAGATCTGTTCTCTAGCTCTGACATCAGTGACATTGTTCACGATCACATCACGCAACATAACATCAGAGTGGAAAGCACCACATGCACATTTGAATTTGCATATCCTCGTCGTACCATTCAAATCTATTATCCACTCGCGATAAGTTTGTTGTGACCGTTTCTTGAAACGAAAGAACTGGTAGCTACTGCCACTACATTCACTTGTTGGTCGTAATAGTTAGTTACGTATTACGTATCTACAACTTGATCATAGGAAAGTTCACTGAGAGTAGCGTTAGGGAATAATTTCTGAACGAGGCGAAACACTACACTTCCTACCATTGACAGAAAGTACTGTAGTTTCACAGTACCTGGTACAACGTGAGCTTTTACGTGGGCTTCATACTGTTGCCACCACTCAAGCCACTCCTCGTCTTTTTCGTTCGGAGCTACCATCGTTACCTGTGGCACTGTGCTGGTAGATTGGTTCGCCAGGAGCTGATGTACCATATTTAGCAGCGTGGAGATTTGTTGCGTCTGAAACTGGAACAGCAGTGTTACCTACATTGCATCTACCGCTTGCAGCTGAGGTGTCTGAGCAAGGGGTGGATGAGGTGGTTTGCCAACAGACAAGACAAGCAATAAAAAATGCACACAAGCGAAGATAATTTCTGCAACGCTCACCTGGAAACACTGAATAGAAAAAACGCTATACGAGATACTGTTAAAGTAAGTAAACACACCCCTGCAAAGAAAAGATAAGGCAGAATTAAGGCGCCAGCAAAACACAAAGAGAAACTCCATGGCCGCCAGGCACTGGGGTCTTCTTAAGACTTGTCGCCAAGTGTTGAATCCTGCCGTAACGTCAAATATGCGGGAAATACGTGGGGTTTAGGAAGCCTGCCTTCTTAGGTCACTAGACATCATTCAAACAAGTCGTATTAATGAGTTTTATTAGGAATCGAACAATGACAATAATTAACTTTGGCAATAACACAGAAGTGTCGCAAGCAAATAGCGATATGCACATAAGATGTCTCTTCAGTATACACAATACCTAATATAAATGGAGTAATTCTGTTGAATCTTCTATTCAGGCCGATAGCTGTGAAGTTTCCGTAGAACTGGGCCGCGGCCTGTTCTCTCCGCAGAGAGGCCGTTTCTGTCGACTTGTCGTCCAGGCGAGGAGTCTGTCAGCGTGCAATTGTCTGATGTCTTCTTCATAGCCCTCTCTGCCCTCTCGTTCCCGACTGCTGTGCCAGCGCTTGACTTTGCTGCGTAACACCCTTACAGCCAAATAACGGTCTTCTCTGTTGACCTCACACGTAGTCGGCCCTGCACTGGTCTTAGTACAGTTTCGATCTGTATAAAGTGTCGCCACAACAGAGACACAACAGAATGATTCACATTAAACCATCGGGTCACATCAGTTTGCGACTGTCCTGTTCCCAGTCCTCCTAGTGCTCTTCACCCCAGACAGTCTGGTAGTCGTATTCTCTATGTCATACTGCATGCATAGTCAGTGGCTGTTTACACAACGATTGCGGATGTGAAACTTCCCAGCAAATACTATCCCCTCTGACAGGTGCCCTGACAACATCGTTGGCGTGATTGTTAGTTGACAACGATCACACAGACATTTGTCGACAGATTGTATAAACTGACCCATGGCCTTCGGGTAAAGTCTTTGATTCGTACTCAAAACGCCTTAGGTCCCGTGTTCGAATCTCGCCACTGCCTAAAGATTGATTAATAATCAGCATTGGCGGCCGAAGACTTCCGGCATAAGAAGTCATCTTCATTCTGCCAACGGCCTTGTCAAAGAGGGCGGAGGAGCGGATAGAGGTTCAGGGAACTCTCTTGTCCTAGAGGTGGGAAACTGTCCCTAAACGCAAAACAATCAGCAATGATCAACGATATGAGGATCCAAAATGCAATGAAAAGGACTGCATTAAAGGCACCTAACGTGAATCCACAGGACATGTGGCCTGTAATTGAAAACGAGGAAATGCAGAGAGCCAACAGTGACATTTCATCATGGTTCAATAAGCAAGGGTGATAACATCAAGTGTCCAATGGGAATGCCACTGGTAAATGCAAACGAGAGAGCGGATAGGTGGCAAGAATACATTGCATGCCTCTATGAGGGGGAAGATTTGTCTAACGTGATAGAACAAGAAACAGGAGTCGATTTAGAAGAGATAGGGAACCCGTTATTAGAAACAGAGTTTAAAAGAGCTTTGGAGGAATTTTGATCAAATAAGACAGAACAGACAGATAACATTCATCAGAATTTCTAAAGTCGTTGGGGGAAGTGGCAACGATACCCCTATTCACGTTGGTGTGTAGAATGTATGAGTCTGGCGACAGACCATCTGACTTTCGGATAAACAACATCCACAGAATCGAAAGACGGCAAGAGCTGACAAGTGCGAGAAATACCACACAATCAGCTTAACAGCTCATGCATCCAAGTTTCTAACAAGAATAATATACAGAAGAATGGGAAAGAAAATTGAGGATGTGCTAGATGACTATCAGTGTGGCTTTAGAAAAAGTGAAGTCTCCAGAGAAGCAATTCTGATGTTGTGGTTAATAATGGAGGCAAGACTAAAGAAAAATCCAGACACGTTCATAGGATTTGTCGACCTGGAAAAAGCGTTCGACAATGTAGAACGGTCCTAGATGTTCACAATCCTGAGAAAAGTAGGGGTAAGCTATAGGTACAATAAGTACAACAGCCAAGAGGGAATAATAAGAGAGGACGACCAAGAACGAAGTGCTCTAATTAAAGAGGGTGTAAGACAAGGATGTAGTCAATCACCGCTACTGTTCAATCTGCACGTCGAGGAAGCAATGAAGGAAATAAAAGTCAGGTTCAGGTGTAGAACTAAAATTCAAGATGGAAGGATATCAGTGATGGGATTCGCTGATGACATTGCTATCCTGAGTGAAAGTAAAGAAGAATTACTTGATCTGCTGAATGGAACGTACAGTCAAATGAGTATAGAGTATGGATTGACGGTATATCGAAGAAAGACGAAGATAATGAGAAGTAGTAGAAATGAGAGCAGCGAGAAACTTAATATCAGGATCGATGGAATTCTGCTATATAGGCGGTAAAATAACGAGTGATGGTCGGAGCAAGGAGGATATCAAAAGCAGACTGGCAATTGTAAAAAGGGCATTCCTGGCCAAGAGAAGTCTGCTAATAGGAAATGTCGGCTTTAATTTGAGGAAGAATTTTCTGAGAACGTTCGTCTGGAGTAGAGCATAGTGTGGTAGTGAAACGTGGGCTGTGGGTAAACGGGAACAAAGGAGAATCACAGCATTTGAGTTGTGGTGCTACAGACGAATGTAGAAAATTAGTTGGACTGACAGGGTAAGGAATGAGGAGGTTGTGTGCAGAATCGGAAAAGAAAGGAATATGTGGAAAACACTGATAAGTGAAGGGGCAGGATGCTTGCTCATCTGTTAAGACGTGAGGGAATGACTTCCATGGTACTAGAGGGAACTGCAGAAGGCAAAAATTGTAGAGAAAGACAGACATTGGAATACATCCACCAAATAATTGAGGACGTCAGTTGCAAGTGCTACTCTGAAATGAAGAGGTTCGCACAGGAGAGGAATTCGTGGCGGGCCACATCAAACAAGTCAGAAGACTGATGGCCCAAAAAAAAATAAATAAATAAATAAAAATTTATCGTTAATTAGACACAGGATGGGGAAATAGCGGTTGCTTGCTTTAATTTTGGATACTAGTGTATTTATACAAGTACATGATCTTCTAACATTAAATCTAACCCGACAGCATTAGTATATTAAGATTATGATACTGAAAGTACATCAGTTGTACACAATAGTGATTGCTGTTGCCGTGTTCCTCAATCTGAAGACTAATTTTCTGTAGTTTTCCGCACCAGTCTACCCTGTGCAAGCTTTTTCATCTCTGTGGAACTACTACATCTTACATCCATTTTAAGATTGCTGTATTGAAGCCACGGTTTTTAGCCCTATAATTTTTAGATTCCACATTTCCATTCGTTACGAAACTTTAGATGTCTTCATGCCTAAGGGTGTCTCGAATTACCTTTCATACAAATAGTTCCAGAAATGTCTTTTCGCCCAGATTCGATTTCATGCCTTCTCATTTGTTATTCTATTTAAACACCTAATCTTCTCATTCTTCTGTAGCGTTACGTCTCAAAATTTCGCTTCACTTGTCTTAAATGTTTATCTTTCAAGCTTCACTTTGGTGCTAAGGTACACTCGAAATACTTTTTGAAAAGATCTCCTAACACATTTATATTCACTGTTAACAAATTTCTCTTTTTTCAGAAACGTTATTTCTTGCTGTTGCCAGTTTGTGTTTTATTGCTCGTCATGGGCTATTTTACTGCAAAAATAGGAAAATTGATTTGCTGCTTTTACTGTCACTGGTTCTAAAACAATTTCGTAAGCCTCACCAGGTTTAATTCGACTACATTACATCACCTTCGTTTTGCTTTTCTTGATGTCCATCTTACAACGTCTTTTAGACAGTATCCAGTCCATTCAACAACTCTCCCATATCCTTCGCTCTCTCTGAGAGAATTGTACTGCTTACGTCAATCCTCAAAGATTTTATTTCTGCTCGACGAACTTCAAATTTCTTCCGTAATTTCTCACTGGATTCCTTTCTAGCTTTGTCAGTGTAAAGACTGCATAACAATTGAAATACGCTCTCATAACTAGAGTCTGGTTTCTGTACTAGTTATAGACAACCTTTGGAACAATACATTTTTTCCCCCTTCTGTATTACTAGCTTAGCGTCCGTTGCTTCACTCGTGTAGATTTTATGGCCTGTATGGATTTTTTTTTCCTTTCGTTTTCCTTGAATAGAATTTTTTTTTGTTCACAAATTGCATTACTTTCTTTACTTTTCACGCCAATTTACGCCATAGAAGCATGGACTTTTCCCAATGTACTACTGACCAAAAAGCGATTCTGGTAGCTGAGATCCTATATTTCCTTTACTCATGCCTTTCTTGTTCTTGTGGAGATATTTCCGTAAAAACATTCATCCTCTAATACCAAATTCCTTAATTCTAACCGAGAACTAAAATACGAGTACAAGAGTTCATAGAATTAACTTAATTTTTTTTTAAATAGTGAAATATTTTCTTAAAACTTTCACCCCGTATTTCATCCCCTTCGGTATCGAATTTCGAAAAACACTGAAACACATATTATTCTATATCTAAATGAGAATCCAAATACCAATTTTCGTAGATGTAGCTTTCAAAATGATTTAGTATTTCTTCAGTAAAGATTTATTTTCAGAAAACTTTCATCCGCTGTTTTACCCTCTTAGTGGTTGGATTTCTAAAAATGCTGAACACGTACTTTTTTGTTTCTGACTGAGAAACCAAATATCAGTTTTCGTAATTCAAACTTCAAAATTGCCTTCATAGCTAAAAGCTATCAGAAACCGTTTTATCCACTATTGCACCCTGTCACTTGTGAAATTGTTCCCACAGTATAAGATCCATACCAAATTTAAAGTTTTTTTGGTTAGCAGCTTGGGCACGTCGATGATGGGTCAGTGAATCAGTCTGTTCCCATTTCAGTCGTTTGCGGGTTGAATTTTCAAAAACAGTAAATCACTTAATTTTTTGATACCTAACCGAGAAGCAAAACACCTGTTTTCAAAGGGTTAGCTACAAAAATTCTTTCGCAATGAAATACTTTTATAAAACGTTTCAACCCCTATTTTACTCCCTCGGGGGCTGAATTTCCAAAAACAGAGACATGTGTATTTCTTAATTCTTAGAGAAGCTACATCCAGATTTTCATAGCCTTAGCTCCATAAATGCTTGCATAATGATGTGTTTCCTTAAAAGCTTTTATCAAAAATTGCAGCATAATAGGTGTTGAATTTCTAAAAACAGTGAAAAATGTTTTTTTTTTTAATTTCAAACTGAGAATCGAAATCCGAATTTTTATTGATTTAGCTTTAAAAAGGCTCTCATAATGAAATACTTTTATAGGACATCTCGTCCCGTATTTCATCCATTAGAAATTGAATTCCAAACACCACTGAAACACATATCATTTTACTTGTAACCGATGTGTCAAATTCCAATGTTCATAGACGTGGTTTCAAAAACACGCTAGTAGTTCCTTAACAACGATACATTTTCAGAACAAAAATACATTTCACCCTCTGTTTCACCCCCATAGGTGCTAAATTTCCAAAAATGCTAAAAACACTTCTTTATTCCTGACCGAGGAACCAAATACCAATATTCATAGGTCTCCGTTCAAAACTGCCTTAATTGCGACATTTCACCAACGTAGGCATGGGATACCGAAAAACCCCTTGTAAACCACTTCAACACCCAATGCCAATCTGAAGTCTCTATCCGTAGTGGTTTTGGCTGGGTGATGACAGAGAGAGAGTTAGTTGATCGGAAAATTTCCTTTTATGTGCAGAGAAGATGAGGCTATAAATGCAGCACTTGAGATGTCGTTAACGATACTCAATAAATCAGTATTCCGCCATTGCCGGCACGGTAACTCACCGTGTTCGATCAGAATTCTGGCTGCACTCTGGGATAAAAAAATTAAAAAAAAAACCGGAGTGACTTATTCAACGATGAACTTCAAGGGGTATCATGTAACGTCCGCCGTATAAAAATGTGGAGAACAATAATAAACAAAATGAAGAAGATTGAAAAGATAAGTGATAAAGTGCGAGATTACAAAGCCGACAGCCTTGGGTTTGATTTCTGGCCAATCTTTGGCTATTTATCTCTCACTTTTCACTTCTTTCACCTCTGAAAATGATAGTTCAGATGAAAAAGCTGCTTTGGTCGTGGTTCTGAATCCTATCTAAACTGAAGGTCCCCCTGCATCTGGCTGGGTAAAACATTTCAAAGGGTGGCGGAAAATGGAAATTTGTGGTAAGTCCTATGGGACCAAACTTCTGAGTTCATTGGTCCCTAAGCCTACACACTACTTAATCTAACTTAAACTAACTTACGCTATGGACAACACACACACCCATGCCCGAGGGAGGACTCGAACCTCCGACGGGAGCAGCCGCGCGAAACGTGACAAGGCGCCTCAGACCACACGGCTACCCAGCGCGACGAAGCGTGGAGGAAAGGAAAGGCAGACCACCACCAACAGGACCATGTCTAGTAAAACACTCGAGCTAATCGTCAAGAAACTGAAGGCTCAGTCAAAATTTTCGGGGTACTGTATGTGCCTTTAAGCGGGTAACAAGTTCAAACTGCCTGTTGGCACACTGGCTAGCGTTACGGGTGAGGTTAGGTTAGTGGTGTTTAACGTCCCGTCGATAACGAGGTCATTAGAGACGGAGCGCTAGCTCGGGTTAGGGAAGGATGGGGAAGGAAATCGGCCGTGCCCTTTGAAAGGAACCATCCCAGCATTTTCCTGAAACGATTTAGGGAAATCACGGAAAACCTAAATCAGGGTGGCTGGAGACGGGATTGAACCGTCGTCCTCCCGAATGCGAGTCCAGTGTGCTAACCTCTGCGCCACCTCGCTCGGTGCTAGCGTTACGTCTTTGCACTTTTATTCCCCGTGTTCCGAACCCGAATATCAGTTTTCATTTAGTTTTTCATTCATTCACGCATCAGTAGAAGATTACTACATCAATCTTTTGCAGTGTGAACTGAAATAACGTTGTTCTCATTCGTCTACTAATTGCAAGTCTGGTGAATAAAAAAAAAAAAAAAAAAAAAACAAAAAGAGAGAGCAATAGAAGAGAGAGAAAATTATTTGGAATTGCTTTCGATAAAATTGCTGTTGGGCATCTTGCTTCATGATCATTTACAAGCGCCATTTTTGGCTAAAGTGATCCGTTATGAGTGGTTTCCCACAGATTTATTTCCAACGTGTGAAAACTTCAGCAGTGTTAACGACGTTTCTTTCCCGGTTTAGATTCATAAGAAAGAATGTCACTGTGGCACACCTGCCTTCTCGTGATGCTCGTGGTGTTTGGAACTTGTCCGTTTCGAATGTTGGTACGATCAGTATAACCCAAGGGTATGCACAAAATTTTCCTGAAGCACAAATAGAAGAATAAAATGCCAGAATTAATTCAGAATTGATATCAAATTAAATACATAAATATGAAAACTGAGAAAGACTGTAACCCTTGAAAATACTATAGACACGTATTTTACATAACAATAGTACGACATTTATCATGAAACCCAGTTGTAATTTTACAAGTAATATAACACCCTTGTATCCCCTAACTTGGTAAGAAACATTCACATAGTATATATATATATATATATATATATATATATATATATATATATATAAAAATCGGGTTTCGAACACGGGGCGCAAAAGTAAGAGATGGCAACCCTATCCATTGCGCCATCACTTCGCTAAAAGGTATTTAAGCTACGTCGATTACTCAGAAGCTACGCTGATTTCTGGGAAACGCTCGAGTATCTACAGACAAGCTGGGATACGTGTTCGCTTATTTTGACTTGTGTTCCACTGAGTGAAGTTTCTGGATATTCGTCAGCTACAGAGTGAGACTAGGCAAAGCACTGTGGTGTTCACAAAAACCTTCGGATAGATGACTGCTTTGCGTTATTGGGCTACGGAGTAGAATACAAAGAAACTAATGTTCCTGAAGTATTGTAATTTGCAATAGCTGCCGTATTTTATTCAGTACTGGGAAAATGGTTTCGCTGTTCGCGGTGCAGTAAACACTGTGCGCTGGCGCAGACGGCGGGCAAACAGGAGCGCAGCGCTGTGCCGTGCAGTTAGCTGGCGGCAGGCGCCCATGAATTGGGCATGAGCCCGGCTGGGGCTGAGCCGAGCTGGGGCGACGCGCGCGCCGGCGATGAATTCCTGCCGCGCCAACTTTGATCCATATTTAAGCCGCCTCTGTGAGCTTGCCGCTGGCGCGCTTCGTCGTCGCCCCACATTCTGGAGATGTATCCTCTGTAATACCGGTTCTCAATCAGTATTCAGTGCTGTCAAATCACAGGAACTGACTCTGTAAAGAAAGCGTTAGTGTTCTACAATCTAATGTAAAGCACTTAGTACCTTTCCTACACTACTGTTTGGAAAAAATGAAAGACCAAAGCCGACAGAAGTGATCACAATGAAATTTATTCCGTTGATTGGGGACATGACCGTACAAAAATGATTGCAGATCTGTACATGCACTGCGGCTGTGGTAATTCAGTTCGATGGGCGGCATGACTCGTCAACAGGCAGCCCAGGAAAACAGTGGTACTCATCGTTCTTCGAAGACAGCTAGCACTCCTTGCCAGATGCGGCCCGATATTATCCTGCTGAAATATGGTGTGGAATGGCTTGCAGGGCGGGGGGTGGGGACAATGCCTCGGTCTGATGCAGCGGTAGCTGTCCAGGTTGCCCTCAAGGCGGAAGAGACGAGATCGCGTGTTATAGGCAATGGTGCCCAAACCATCACAGTGTTTGTACCACTCAAAAATACAGTCTGTCTCACTGCGTTCACCACGACGGTGTCGAAAGCGTATGCGGTCATCACTGCAGGGCAAGTGGAAAAGGGACTTGTGCGAAAACACTAAACTTTGCTATCCAGAACGCCGGGGTCGGCGTTCAAATGCCCATTGCAGTCCACAACGTTGGTGTTTCCTGGTCAGTGGAAGCCGTCGCAATGGAATTAGTCCAACCAGTCGAGCCCTAAGAAGAACGTTCGAACCGTCGATGCAGGCGTATCCACAACCGTTGCAGAGGTTCAACGTCGCTTCAGCACTGTGGACGAAGCTGTTCATTCCGTTGCGACCAAGAGGACAAGGTCGCGTTCACCTCGTGCTGTGATCACTTTACGTCATGGACTATGCTGCTGGCACTGTGTACGGCCCTCTTCTCTCCACTGGTTCCACATCGGTCTCACTGTTAAAACAGCTTGCCCTGTGCAAGGCGCGGTTTCTAGGAACGAACAGTCCCTCGGAGACCAGTCATACCGTTCGAACGCACTCACGTCCCGATATTCCACCCTGTGATGTCGGCGAGGCAGAGTGGTAATTCGTGAAATGTTATCACCACGAATGACGGCTCCCACTGGCTGAGCATTGCGTAACGCTGGCCTGTCCGGTTACGTAAAAGGAGGCGCTGTTGGACTTACTTGCACATCACCTCTGTGCCGTATAAATTACTTATTATAGCAAACACCCGTGGTCTCGGGCCTGATCAGTAATCAAAACGTCAT
Organism: Schistocerca serialis cubense; assembly: GCF_023864345.2. Classification (NCBI taxonomy): domain Eukaryota; kingdom Metazoa; phylum Arthropoda; class Insecta; order Orthoptera; family Acrididae; genus Schistocerca; species Schistocerca serialis. The sequence goes on from NC_064638.1 coordinate 534,476,712, forward strand.
CTGTCCTTGGTTTGAATCCAGCCAGTGCTTAAATTTTGATTAATAATCAGCAATGCCGGCTGAAGACTTCCGGCATAAGAAGTCACCCTCGTGCTATCAACGGTCATGTCAGAGAGGGTGGAGGAGAGAACAGAGGTTCAGGACACTCTCTTGTCCTAGGGGTGAGGAAACTGCCCCTAAAGGTGGAAGAATTACCAATGAAGAAAGGATGAGGATACATAAAGCAATCGAAACATTGCATTAAAGACAAGTAACGTGTATCATAGCAGATGTGGCATGCAATTGAAAAGTGTGATGATGATTTGTCCATTCGCAAAAGATTCCGGAATAGTACGCCATTCGGATTTGCGGGAGGGGACTGCCAAGCGGGAGGTGAACATGAGAAAAAGTTTGAATAATCAACAAAAGGATAACGTTCTACGAATCGGGACACGGAATGAAGCTTGAACGTACAGGGAAACTAGAAAATCTGAAAAGGGAAACGCAACTGATCAATCTAGATATAGCAGGGGTCCGTGAAGTGTAATGAAAAGAAGACAATGATTCCTGGTCAGATGAGTACAGGAATATCAACAGCAGCAGAAAGTGGTATAACGGGAGTAGGATTCGTTATCAGTAGGAAGGTAGGGCAGAGAGTGTATTACTGTGAACACTTGAGTGATAGGTTTATTCTTATCAGAATCGACAGCAAACCAACACCGACAACGATAGTTCACGTATACATGCCTACGTCGCAAGCTGAATATGAAGAGATAAAGAACGTATATAAGGATATTGAAAGTAAATACAGTACGTAAAGGGACACAAAAATCTAATAATCATGGGAGAATGTCATTCAGTTACAGGGGTAGGAGTAGAAGAAATGGTTACAGGAGAATATGGGCTTGGGACAACGAATGAGAGAGGAGAATGAGTTCTGTAACACGTTTCAGCTAGTAATAGTGAATACTCTGTTCAAGAATCACAAGAGGCTGACGTATACATCGAAAGGGGTGGTGATAAGGTACAATTTCAGATAGATGACATCATGGTTATACAGAGATCCCGAAATCAGATTCTGGATTGTAAGGTTTACCCAATAGCAGATACAGACTCAGATCACAATATACACACATCAAAAAAAGTTTTGCATCGATTCGCTTTCGAGAGTTCCGAAGCCTGTACAGAAAACTGGTATAGAGATCAACAGAAACATCATTTTCGCCTTTTTATTGCTTATGATAATACATATTGCATGTTATACTACCTTACAGCGAGACCTTCAAAGATGGTGGTCCAGATTGCTGTACACACCGGTACCTCTAATACCCAGTAGCACGTCCTGTTGCATTGATGTATGGCTGTATTCGTCATCGCATACTATCAACAAGTTCATGAAGGCAATGTTGATTCAGATTCTCCCACTCCTCATCGGCGATTCGGCGTAGATCCCTCAGAACGGTTTGTGGGTCAGGCCGTCCATAAACAACCCTTTTCAATCTAAACCCGGCATGTTCGATAGGTTTCTGGACAAAATGCTGACCACTCTAGTCGAGCGATGTCGTTATCCTGAAGGAAGTCATTCTAAGATATGCACGATGGGGTGCGAATAGTCATCCATGAAGACGAATGCCTAACCAATATGCTGCGGATACTGTTGTACTATCCGTCAGAGGATGGCATTCACGTATCCTACAGCCATTAGGACGCCTTCCATGGCCACCAGCGGCGTACGTCGGCTACACATAATGCCACCCCAAATTAGCAGGAAACCTCCACTTTGCTGAACTCACTGGACAGTGTGTCTAAGGCGTGATCCGATTGCCTCCAAACACTTCTCTGGCGATTGTGTGGTTGAAGCACATGCGACACTCATCGGTGAAGAGAACGTGATGCCAATCCTGAGCGGTACATTCAGCATGTTATTGGGCCAATCTGTACCACTTTGCATGGTGCCATGTTTCGAAGGTGGACCTCGTCATGGACGTCGGGAATGTTGTTGTGCATCATGCAGCTTATTGCGCACAGTTTGAGTCGTAACAGATGTCCTTTGGCTGCACGAAAAGCATTATTGAACATGGTGGCATTGCTGTCAAGGTTATCCGAGCCGAAATCCGTAGGTAATGGCCATCCACTGCAGTAGTAGCCCTTGGGCGGCCTGAGCCAGGTAAATCATGAACAGTTCCTGTCTCTCCATGTCCGAACAACATAGCTTTCGTTCACTCCGAGACGCCTGGACATTTCTCTGGTTGACAGCCCATCCTGGCACAGAGTAACAACGCAGACGCGACTGAACCACGATATTGATTGACTAGGCGTAGTTGAACTACAAACAACAAAAGCCGTGTGCCTCCTTCCTGGTGGAACGAGTGGAACTGATCGGCTGCCAGATCACTTAGTGTAGTAGGCGCTCCTCATACATGGTTGTTTACATCTTTGGGCGGGTTTACTGACTGCTCTGAACAGTCAAATGAGCAGTGTCTGAGATACAATACCCACAGTCAACGTCTATCTTCAGGAGTTCTGGGAACCGGGATGATGCAAAACTTTTTTTGATGTATGTAGTAGTGACGAAGAGTTGGCTAAATTTTAAGACATTATTCAGAAAGAATCAATACCCAAAGAAGTCTAATACAGAAGTACTAAGGTATGCTGAGATACAGTTGAAGTTCTCTAAGGCTACAGATACAGCAATAAGTAATATCTCAGTAATCAGTTGAATTGAAGAGAAATGGACATCTCTAAAAAGGACCATTACAGAAATTGCAAACAAGAAGTAGGTAACGGTGAAGAAACCATGGGTAAGAGAAGAAATACTTCATTTTATCCATGAAAGGAGGACGCACAAAAATGTTCCGGGGAACTCAGAATACAGATATAAAAGTCGATGAGTAATGACATAAATAGTAGGTGCAGGGTAAGTAAGACGAAATGGCTGCATGAAAAACCTGAACAATTCGAAAAAGAAAGTATTGTCTGAAGGACTGACTCAGCATACAGAAAAGTCGAAACAACCATCGGTGACATTAAAAGCAAGGGTTGTAACATTAAGAGCACAACTGGAATTCCACTCCTATTTGCAGAAGAGAGAGAGGATAAGTGGAAAGAATACATTGAAAACCTCCATGAAGGGGATGATTTGTGTGATGTGATAGAGGCGGAGCAGGAGTCGTTCTAGAGGAGATAGGGGATCCAGTATTAGAATCAGAATTTCAAAGGACTTAGGATGACTTAAGATCCAGTAAGGCAGAAGAGATGGATAAAATTCCCTCAGAATTTCCAAAATTCATTAGGGGAAGTGGCAAGAACTCGACTATTAACATTGGTGTGTAGAACGTATGAGTTTCACGACATACCATCCGACTTTCGGAATAAAATCACCCACACAATTCCGAAGACTGAAAGACAAGTGCAAGAATTAGCGCACAATCAGCTTAACAGCTCATGCATTAAAGTTGCTGTCAAGAATAATATACAGAAGAATCGAAATGAATATTGTGGATGTGTTAGATGACGATCAGTTTGGCCTTAGAAAAGTTAAAGGTACGAGAGAGGCAAGTCTGACGTTGCGGTTGATAATGGAAGCAAGACTAAAGGAATATCAAGAAATGTTCACAGAATTTGTCGACCTGGAAAAAGGCTTCGACACGAAAAATGGTGCAAGATGTTCGAAATTCTGATTCCAATGGCACTGAGTACTACGGGATTTAACATCTGATGTCATCAGCTCCCTAGGACCTAGAACTACTTAAACCTAACTAACCTAAGGGCATCACACACATCCCTGCCCTGCCCGTAGAGGTCGCGCGGTTCCTAGAACCGCTCGTCCACAACGGCCGGCGAAATTCTGAGAAGAGTAGGTGTAAGCGATAGGGAGATACGGGTAATATACAATATATACAAGAGCGAAGAGGGAATGATAAGTGTGGATGACCAGCGACGAATTCTTTAGATTAAATAGGCTGTGAGACAGGGATGTAGTCTTTCTCCGCTACTGTTCAATCTGTATATCGAATAGGCAATAATGAAAATAAAAGAAAGGTTCAGGAGTGGAAATAATGTTCAAAGTAAAAGGATATCAATGATACGTTTCGCTGATGACATTGCTGTGAGTGAGAGTTAAGATCTGCTGAACGGAATGAACACTCTAGTATTTACAGGATATGGATTTAGAGTAAATCGCAGATACTGAGAAGTAGCAGAGGTGAGAACAGCGGGAAACTTAATATCAGGTTTGCTGGTCACGAAGTAGATGAAGTTAAGGAACTCACCTACCCAGGCAGTTAAATAATCGATGGGGGCGGAGAAAGGAGGACATCAAAAGAAGAACGGCAATGGAATAAAGGGCATTCCTGGCCAAGAGAAGTCTACTAGTATCAAACATAGGCCTTAATTTGAGTAAGATATTTCTGAGGATCTACGCTGGGGTACAGCATCGTATGGTAGTGAAACATTGAGAGTGGGTAAAACCTGAACAGAAGAGATTGGAAGAACTTGAGATGTGGTGCAACAGATGAATGTTGAAAATTAGGTGGAATGATAAGGCAAGGAATGAGGAGGTTCTACGCAGAATAGGAAAGGAAATGAATATGTGGAAAACTCTGATAAGCAGAAGGGACAAGATGGTAGGAGATCTGTTGAGACATGAGGGAATGACTTTCATGATACTAGAGGAAGCTGTAGAGGAAGACCGAGACTGGCATACACCCAGCAAGTGCTACTCTGACATGAAGAAGTTAGCACAGGAGAGGAAATCCTGTCGGACCTCATGAAACTAGCCAGAATACTGATGACCCTTAAAAAAGAAGTTATAGTTCCGCTGTTCTACACGTCCTCTTATCGTGGCGTGTTGCAGACCGTTATTACAGAGTGTTTCGCTTTTTATCATTGACTCTGGCTTAATGTAACTTCAAATTTTACTACATCTTTTAGTGTATATAAGAACATATCGACGTCGCTTAGTAAGCTATGCTGAACGGTAAACGGGTCATTTTTGAAGAAGCAAACATTTTACATCAACACCTGATTTACTCTGCGTGGGCCATGAAATGGTGATAGAAGCGTCATACTGTCGTCGGACTGCGTTTCTTTTATCTCAGTTAATTATCACACTCTTTAGCTGACGGAGAGGCTGAACCCGATAGCATTACCATGCTCGCGTTTATTTCCTTAGTTATTTGTTCTCATCTTATTTGAATACTTCGGCTTGTACCGTTGCAATAATATTTTTGTCATAATTGCGACCTGTACATAACGAGGAATCACAATCATAATAAAATAAGACAAATCAGAGCTTATACAAAAAGACTTAGTTGCTCGTTTTCCCCCATACTTTTGAGGACTGGAGCGCTCAATAATTGAACCCTCTGTTCTGTCAGTTCTAGAGTACTTATTTAATGTTGATCACGATTAAAAGTATCGAAATGATCGGTGTGCTGTGGGATATGGTATCTGATAAAACAACAGAGTATTGTACAAATGTTCCCTTAAAAGTTTCCCATCAGCGTTGACCTCTATCATTCATCGTATGGAGCAATAGAGAGGACGCTATGAAGGACCGAAAAGTTGTAGTTAATTCCTTACTTTTCGCCAGAGGTATTTCATAAATTGTGTTGTTTACATGGTGAAAAGTGTACTCTTCTGCTTGTTACATTATACTCTATATTTTCTAGGACTGTCTGGTACCCGAGATCTACTACTATGAAACTTGAAAAGTATCAAACCATTCACAGCCTCGCACTTTCAATTTTCTTTCATATGCATTTGATACCGATCAAAGTCATATGCAGATCGATCAACGCATTATCTTTTGTTCAAATGGCAAAGATAACTATAGTTACTGCGCACATCAAGCCATGCTTAGTAATCTGCTCTCTATGTGGTAATCTTGGGACAGCTTAAAAGCACGGCGTTGACAGTGGATTGGGGCGTCCCTGGCCCCCAGGCAGATGCTATGAAAACGCGTCTTCCTCTTGGCGCTGCATGGTGGATGCAGGAATCTCCTTCCGAGAAATTTGGAAACGAAGAAGTACACATTGACCCGGAGAAAACGGCTCCCGTGTAATGGCCGTTTTACGGTATGTCCCTTCGGGTACTTTGCTTCCTACACAGGGTACACTGCGCTAGCCAGTGATGTCGTAGTAGGCACATGGAGTGAGAGAAAAAATTTTCCATCTGTCGATCGTCGGGAATGAAGAAGCTGAGGTCACTGACCGCTTTTCAAAATTTTTTGACCGGAGACTACGGATTTAGATTCTTTTTTTCAGGCTGATACGAATAAGGATGGCGATAGCTGTCAGTAGTTCTTCGCTTGTAAGGTCAACGAAGGTCATACATTGGGCGTGATTTTTCAGTTTCTGAATCATCGCATCCTAGAGTTTCATCTATCACGTTTACATCGCAAGATTTCGAATATACATCAATTGAAGATACGGAATCTCTTACTGTTATTCTCTGACCAGGCAAAACTTTTACTATATTTTAATTTTAACTTTTGAAGATTTAAAGAAACTTGTTTTGCACGATAAATAATAACAGCCAAACAGTTTCAGAATAAATATTTATTGAAATCGTTGACCACGGTTTCTGTATATCTAAATATACCTTCATCAGAAGCAAAAATACACTAAAGTCACAAACTGCAATGGAGATACATAATACAATAGTGCCAAAGGTGTCGTCATTAGTTAAAATTAATAGTAACTCCATCTGTACAGCATAACTATGAAGACAAGGTCGATGCGAACACGGCATATTATCAGTACTTAGCCGTCAACTAGGATAAGTAGTGATAATATGCTGTTTTCGCATCGACCTTCTCTTCATAATGATGCTGTACAAATGGAGGTGATATTTTAACTACTGACGACGTCCTTGGCACGATTGTTTTATGTATCTCCACTGCAGTTTGTGATTTTAGTGTATTTTTGCTTCTGATGAAGGTATATTTAGATATACCGAAACCGTGGTCAAGGATTTCAATAAATATTTATTCTGAAACTGTTTGGCCGTTATTATTTTTCGTGCAAATCAAGTTATCACTACCTTCACCATCAGTTTCAGAGTCGTGGTAAGCATCTGTAATTCCTTCCTCACTCAAATCGTAATCTCTATCCTCAAGATTTCGAGTTGATTGATCGCGACTTTATCTTCACTTCATGTAGATCTAGATGTTTACTTTGCAATTCCCAATTAAGTGCCTGGCTGAGGGCTCATCGGGTCAATTTTAAGCTACTTATCTAACGGGAGAAAAGCGCGCGGGAGAAATGAGCTCTTAAATTCTTCCATCCGAACTCTAATATCTCTTATTTTATTATGCTTGTCTTCATTCCCTACATAGGTGCGTATCCCAGTACGTGTATCATATTCGTGATACTTCGTCCTTTATTTCGTGATATTACATAACGACCTGCCCTTCTTTGATCTTTTTCGATGTCCTCGGACAATCCTATCTGATGCGAGTCTCATACCGCACAGCAATACTCCATAAGTGGGCGGACAAGGTTCAAATGTGTGTGAAATCTTATGGGACTTAACTGCTAAGGTCATCATTCCCTAGGCTTACTCACTACTGAACCTAAATTATCCACGCTGCCCTCCAATACTAAACTGGTGATCCCTTGATGCCTCAGAACATTATCCTCGTTTTGCTTCTGTTGATGTTCATCTCATATCCTCCCTTCAAGACACTAACCATTGCGTTCAACTGCTCTTCCAAGTCCTTTGCTGTCTCTGACAGAGTTACAATGTCATCGGCGAAACTCAAAGTTTATATTTCTTCTCCATGGATTTTAATTCTTCTCAGAATTTTTCTTTTGTTTCCTTCACTGCTTGCTCAATGTACAAATTGAATAGCATCGGGTAGAGGCTACAACCCTGTCTCACTCCCTTCCCAACCACTGCTTCCCTTTCATGTCCCTCGACTCTTATGAGTGCCATCTGGTTTCTGTACAAATTGAAATAAGCCTTTCGCTCGCTGTATTTTACCCCTGACACCTTCAGAATTCGAAAGAGAGTATTCCAGTCAACATTGTCAAAAGCTTTCTCTAAGTCTACAAATGCTAGAAACGTAGGTTTGCCTTTCCCTAATCTTTCTTCTAAGATAAGTCGTAGGGTCAGTATTGCCTCACGTGTTCCAATGTTTTTACGGAATCCAAACTGATCTTCCCCAAGGTCGGCTTCTACTAGTTCTTCCAATCGTCTGTAAGGAATTCGCGTTAGTATTTTGCAGCTGTGACTTATTAAACTGATAGTTCGCTAATTTTCACATCTGTCTACACCGGCTTTCTTTTGGATTGGAATTATTACATTCTTCTTGAAGTCTGACGGTATTTCACCTGTCTCATACATCTTGCTCACTAGATGGTAGAGTTTTGCCAGGTCTGGCTCTCCCAAGGCTGTCAGTAGTTCTAAAGGAATGTTGTCTACTCCCGGGGCCTTGTTTCGACTCAGGTCTTTCAGTGATCTGTCAAACTCTTCACGCAGAATCATATCTCCCATTTCATCTTCATTTACATTCTCTTTCATTTCCATAATATTATCCTCAAGTACATCGCCCTTGTACAGACCCTCTATATACTCCTTCTAGCTTTCTGCTTTCCCTTCTTTACTTAGAAGTGGATTTCCATCTGAGCTCTTGATAATCATACAAGTTGTTCTTTTTTCTCCTAAGGTCTCTTTAATTTTCGTGTGCCAGTATCTATCTTACCCCCGGTCAGATCAGTCTCTACATCCTTACATTTGTCCTTTAGCCACGTCTGCTCAGCCATTTTGCACTTCCTGTCGATCTCATTTTTGAGACGTCTGTGTTCCTTTTTGCCTGCTTCTTTTACTGCATTTTTATATTTTCTACTTTCATCAATTAAATTCAGTGTTTCTTCTGTTACCCAAGGATTTCTACTAGCCCTCGTCTTTTTACCTACTTGATCCTCCGCTGCCTTCATTACTTCATCCCTCAAAGCTACCCATTCTTCTTCTACTGTATTTCTTTCCCCCATTCCTGTCAGTTGTTCCCTTATGCTCTCCCTGAAACTCTGTAAATCCTCTGGTTTAGTCAGTTTATCCGGGCCCCATCTCCTTAAATTCCTACTTTTTTGCAGTTTCTTCAGTTGTAATCTACAGTTCATAACTAATAGATTGTGGTCAGAGCCCACATCTGCCCCTGAAAATGTGTTACAATTTAAAACTTGGTTCCTAAATCTCTGCCTTACCATTATATAACACTGGTCAACACTCATTTTCTTGCCAAGGATATTTGAGTGGCTTTAGGATGGGTTAGTGGTGCTGAGGACGAATATAGCAACCATTAATGCAGTTTGGCTCTAGTTTTTGAGATAATGCATGATTTATTCAAAAAATTAGAAAAAATTGCTAATACTGAACTCGAGCGCTACAAACTACAATGAAAAAAGAAAATAATCTTTATAAATAGCTTCTATGAAAACCTGATAGGCATTTGTCCACGTATAAAACATAATTGAAAAGTTTCTCTATAAGTATATCATTTTCCGTCCTTGACGAACCGCTTCCTGCACGCTTTCCTTTTATAGGTCTCTTCAGAACAGTCACGTTGCAGATTCCAGCAATAATCTGCCATCATATGCCTGTCCCATCTTCCTTTATATCATTCGTCTATTCCTTTCATATCTTGATGGAACCGCTCTCCTTGTTCCTCACTGAAATCACCTAGATTACGAGGAAATCGATCCATGTGGCTGTGAAGGAAGTGCAATTTTATGCTCATGTTAGCTCCTAAGTTTTGAAAGTTAGTGAGCATGTTTTTGACCAGTTCCTCGTAATTGGGAGCTTTATGGTTGCCCAAAAAACATTTTACAACAGCGACAAAACTGTTCCAGGCCGATGCTTCAGTGACAGTCATGACACTTGTAAAATTGGTATCGTTGATGAGCCTTCGAATTTGAGGACCATCAAATATTCCTGCCTTAAGTTTTTCACTACTGAGTCCAGGGAACGTATTGCAGATGTATGTGAAGCAATTACCATTTCTGTCTAAAGCTTTGGTGAATTGCTTCATTAGTCCTAACTTAATATGTAATGGTGGAAGAACAATCTTGTCCCTACTAACCAGAGGTTCATTAATGATGTTTGCTTCACCAACAGCCATATGTTCCCTTGGAGGCCATGTTTTCTGCTTCCAATGTTCGTGCTTTGCCCTACTATCCCACATGCAGATAAAACATGGGTGCTTTGTGTATCCACTTTGTTGTCCAAGCAAGAAGTTCACCATTTTCAAATCAACACAAATCAACCACTGGTGCTGCATATACTGAATTTTCTGCAGAACCATCTTGATGTTAACATATGCTTCACAAAGTTTTGTTGAGTGGGCAATTGGAATAGATGCGTAACGATTGCCATTGTGTAGGAGAACACATTTTAAACTTCTAGTGGAACTGTCTATGAAGAGACGCTAGTCCTCTGGTCTATATTCCGGCAGCCCCAATTCAAGTAAAAGTCCAGGTATATTGCTGCAATACACTATAACCTCTTCTTGGTTGAAGTATGGAAGAAGGTCTTCTTCTCTCGTCCGGTAAGCTGTTATTTTAACACGTGGATGAAGACAGTTCTTTTCCTTAAGCCTGGATGCTAAGAGTTCTGATGCTTGCTTTGAAAGATTGAGTTCTCGTATCAAGTCACTGAGCTCCTTCTGGTCCAACTGCTGGGGTTGTGTCTCACGTCCTTCGTATTCCGAACCACTACTTGTACATTCCTCGCCGTGCACATCGTCATCAGATGATGTTAGCGTGGGTAATGTTGTGAAGGTTGGTACAGGAACATCGTTGCTGTGCACCACCGGTCTTCTTGCTGACTCCAAATTGGGATATTCCCACTTTCGTTTTTTGAACCTATTAAAACCTTTCACATTAACAATGCAAAAATAGCAATCATCTGTATGTTTCTTCTGCTCTCGCCATACCATAGGCACTCCGAAGTTTAAGCTTTTCCTTTTTCGTTTTGTCCACTGCCGTAAGCACTCCACACAGCATTTACAAACTTTATGGGGTGCCCACGCCTTGTCTTGATCTCCAAGTTTAATTCCGAAATATGCCAGATACGCTTCCTTCACAAAAGTAGTGATATTCTTCCTGTTCTTTTGAAGAACGTATTCACCACAAATGTAGCAGAACTCATCTGGATGGTTCACGCAAAGACGGCGTGAAGAACTCATGTTTTCCTAAAACAAAATTGCACAAATACTACATATTATGCAGAACTTTCTTGCATTTGCATGTCAATCACATCCAACAAACATCATTAATTGTTTTGTGTGAAATGAATACTCATCTCTTATTTGCTACGTCATGATGAAAAGGTTCTATCTCCTTGAAGCTGCACTGCACATGTGTGTGACTTTCGACCAACGCCATTTTTCTTGTTTACACTGAACGCTACCTATCGGCTGTTGCGGGGATTACCTCGGACAACAAATGAATGTCGAGTACCGCCGAATTCAAATCTGCACAACCCTCAATATCTTCAACACACGCACCGCACAACAGGACTGAACACATGCTGACAGTGTGATGTTTGCATGATGTAATCCTCAACCACACAGATGCACTCCCTGAACACAATTGTTTAATAAAGATAGTACAATATCACTAATTAAAAAACAGGTAGCAAATACATTACACCATATATGGACCCTGCAGTCGATATTATCCACATGAAACTCTCATTTCCACAAATAACCTATATCTCAAAAACCAGAGCCAATCTGCAAAAAGTACAAATATACTCGGAATGAGTATCATAACAATATCCCATTTTCGTTCAAACTTCCGTGGCAACGAAAAAAAAATTGTTTTGTAGAGCTGTGTAATCTATCTGAGACCTGTCAGTATCTCCAGGCTTCTTCCATGTATACAACCTTCTGTTATGATTCTTGAACCAAGTGTTAGCTATGATTAAGTTGTGCTCTGTGGAAAATTCTACCACGCGGCTTCCTCTTTCATTTCTTACCCCCAATCCATAGTCACCTACTACGTTTCCTTCTCTCCCTTTTCCTAATACCGAATTCCAGTCACCCATAACTATTGACTTTTCGTCTCCCTTCACTATCTGAATAATTTCTTTTATTTCATCATACATTTCTTCAGTTTCTTCGTCATCGGCAGAGGTAGTTGGCATATAAACTTGTACTACTGTAGTAGGCGTGGACTTCGTGCCTATCTTGGCCACAATAATGCGTTCACTCTGCTGTTTGTAGCAGCTTACCCGCACTCCTATTTTTTATTCATTATTAAACCAACTCCTGCATTACCCCTATTTGATTTAGTATTTATAACCCAGTATTCACCTGACCAGAAGTCTTGTTTCTCCCGCCACCGAACTTCACGAATTCCCACTAAATCTAATTTTAACCTATCCTTCTCCCTTTTTAAACTTTCTAACCTACCTGCCCTATTAAGGGATCTGACATTCCACGCTCCGATCCGTAGAACACCAATTTTCTTTCTCCTGACAACGACGTCCTCTTGAGTAGTCCCCGCCCGGAGATCCGAATGGGGGACTAATTTACGTTCGGAATATTTTATCCAAGAGGCCGCCATCATCATTTAACCATACAGTAAAGCTCCATGCCCTCGGGAAAAATTACGGCTGTAGTTTTCCCTTGCTTTCAACCGTTCGCAATACCAGTACAGCTAGGCCGTTTTGGTTAGTGTTACAAGGCCAGATCAGGCAATCATCCAGACTGTTGCCTCTGCAACTACTGAAATTCTGCCGCTGAGGCACACAAGCCACCCCACCAACGGCAAGGTCCATGGTTCATGGGGGATGCCCCTGTTGGTTACTTGTCAGTAGATCGTTATCCTCGACGTCTTTCATAATATTCGAGCACAGAATATATTCCAAAAGCCTACTGCAAATCGACTTTAGTGAAAAGTTCCTGTAATTCCGCTGATTATTTCTATTTCCCTTCTTGGGTACCGTTGTGATTTGTGTAACTTTTCAGTTTTAGGTACGGATCTTTCTACGTTCGAGCGGTTGTGTTTGATCGATAAGTAATGAGCTACAGCATTAGCATATAATGCAAGGAACGTGAGTGGTACACACTATGGACGGAAATCCGTGTCTTTATTAGGTGTTTTAAGCTGGTTAGCTACAGCAAGGATATTTACTAGCAAATTATTCATATTTGCAGTTGTTCTTGATTCAAATTCTGGAGTATTTACTTCGTCTTCTGTGAGAAGGAATTTCGGAGAGTCGTATTTAGTAACTCTTCTATGGTGGTACAGTCATTAATTTATGTCTCTGAATTCAAACCGCATCTTGTCTATTCATATATAGTTAGACTGGAATGACTAGACACTATCTCTTAAGAAAATGTCAAGAAAATTTCAATATGGTTTTCTTAAATAACTGTATTTTTCGTTTATCTTTGATGGGTTTGGATGTTACGGTATTCAGTGTAGCTACAACAACCGTGAAGTCACTAATCCCTGAAAATGTGATGATGCTCCTTATTTGGTCAGGATCATTTGTTGATAAGAAATACAAATGTTCAAATGTGTGTAAAATCTTATGGGACTTAACTGCTAAGGTCATCAGTCCCTAAGCTTACACACTGCTTAACCTATATTATCCTAAGGACAAACACATACACCCATACCCGAGGGAGGACTCGAACCTCCGCCGGGATCAGCCGCACAGTCGATGACTGCAGCGCCGCAGACCGCTCGGCTAATCCCGCACGGCTGTTGCTAAGAGGTCAAGTATGTTTTCGCAATCATTTACACTTCGAGTAGGGTCCTGAATTAGATCCACAATAATTTTCTGAGAACGCATTCAGTACGATTTCGGATATGTATTTTCGCCAATTTATGGAGGGTAGACTGAATTCATCACCAGAGATAATTTTGTGAGTAGGGCACGTATTTGAATAGAAGCACAAGTTCTTTTCGAACAGTTCAGCAACTGTATCAATGAGTCATGGGGGAAGGGAAGAAGGCGGAAAGGGTGGGTACGGGGTTAAGGTCCCAATTTTAATTTATTCCAGCTGGCAAATATTAGCTCTGCCCATAATAACTCACAGAAACTATCTACTTCAATTTCAGTACAAGGTAAACTACGTTTGATGGCAATAAACACCCCACCACCAGATGTATTCAGTTTACCCTTTTTGAACACGGTTAGGTCCTCTGTAAAAATTTCGGCTGCAGTTATTAACTGCTTTAGCCAGCTTTACGTATCTATAACGATGTGTATTAGTACTTGGACCTCTGGTTCTTTTCCAACTTCTAATTCTTGCAGAGTCTAGAAAGATATTCAGGCTTCAACTCATAAAAACTTTCCGAATGTGTACAGTTCTGCACACTAATATGAGAAATAACAAAAAAGCTTCTTGTACTTACATTACACTAACAATAGGGTAATGAAGAGTAAATGTGACCGAAAACAAACAGAACGAGAGCGGCCACCCTTTCTGTTCTGTACAATAGTAAGGCTCGTACAGATTAAATGGATTATGGGCAGAAAAGTAGCCGCAAAAAAGGGGCGGGGAGGGACAGGTGACAAGGAGTGTAATGGTGCAAGGAACAGCTGGCGCCACTAATCCGAGAAGCTGACCGTTAGTGATGGGCAGTTTAAATAAGCCAGGTGTCCTACAAAATATTACAGCGCGACCCATAGAGGTTTCTTTACGTTAGACAGGCCAGTTGCGTAGCTTTTATTAAGCGTTGAGTTTCGGGGAGCGATTTGCCACTCCGTGGGCCCAGAGTGATACAGATCTGCTGGAGGCTCACACCTTTATTTCGCTTACTGTGCTAACTGCTCTGTTTTTCTGTCCGCTATGAGGTGTCGAAAGCGAAAGTCAGCCGTCCCCTATCGGTCCTAACTGTTGCTTTAGGGAATGGCGTTTCGGAGTACCTCGACGAGGAACCTACCGAGCAGGATTTACGAAGAGGCGCCAGAGTCGTATGCGTCACTTGCAAATTCACGGATTGTTGTGCATGCACGACACCTACATTTGTACAATCTGTAGAAACTTCAGGTAGCAGTAGTGGAGCACTACCTAAGACGAGAAGTGTTTGCACAAAACACACACTGACCCATACTCCGGCTACGACTCCGCACACCCGTGAGAAACACAGCTAAATGCACATTCGCTGGGCATTCTGAATTTGCACAATGGTCGTATTTGGGAACAAGAAGAAGAAGAAGAAGCTCATTCACGGGTGATTAGTGTGAGACGGTGGCTGGGATATTTATTGAGCTGGTTGTTGAGTCGTTAACTGATGCCTACTTGATGATGCCAAATTCACTAACAGGGTTGATGTAATTCATTTTTCTCACAAATGTTGATTCTACGACATTAAATGACGTACCACCAGAGGTGCGTGAGGAAGCGTCGTCATGATACAACTGTACCGCGTTATCTGAAGAAAGGTAGTCAAACTGATGGAAAGTTAGAACGATACCTGTTCCATGGCCACCAAATTCAATATATCTTACACTTAGTCAACCACCTTCAGTAAGCCAGTATGATATTACTGTGACATCAGTCACCTTATTTGACGAGTCTCCGTAGTGACCACACAGCCGCAAAAATTGGTCTTCTGCAAAGTCTGAACAAGTCGGGATAGAAGTGAATAGATTCAAACGTTGTGTGCAGTTTTGGCAGATTACTCAAATACCTTCAACTTCGCTGTGACTGTGATGTGTCCATCATCCAGATCAACTCACCAAACTTTCCGCAAATAGTATCTGTGTATCCATCTAACACGAATGGCTAATGCGTGGCATAGCTAAACAGAATACGAAGCACTATGCGTGCTGACACTGACTTAGCCATCCATACTTCGACACTCCACAAACCCATACCACGCATTTCCACTCTAGGTTGTTCCTCTTTTAAGGACCAGCTTCCAGTTCCACATGATGTACCACGGGTTGTCTATACTGCGTCTGTGTATACCTGATAGTACTCGTACTAAGCAAACTAACAGCGTATGTCGTATTGTTGTCAATAGTCTTCACAGGGTCTCCGGCCTTGTTAATATGTAACACAATAAATGCACTTTCCATTATTGAGAAAAAATTGAATCATTTAGGTATACATTAGTTACATGTAGAGACAGTCACTGCTGATATGGTGACGAAATGGAAGATCAGTGTGAGAACTACAGAATATGTAAATGGTAGTGACACTAATCTTCTCACATTCAGTACATGTATAATCACGCAAGGAACGGCCACTGTAATTACTATTCATGATAACGATATTATTTTACACAAAACTATTTAAGACAGATACGTGAACACGTTCTATATTCATGAAATGTGTCCATTACTAAAGATCCACTGACCGATTAGCTTCCAGTGCATCTGGCAACTTCATGCACTACAAGTCTTCCGAATGATATGAGATAACAAACTGTTACATACGGAGAATTTCGCACTGAAGTGCAATGAACCCGATGTGAGTTAACACCATTAAATCAAAAGTAAAGCAGTCTGAAGTCGAACAGTTATTTCTAACCTTGAATTGTGAGATATTCGCGCTATTACGTTAACCGTACAACTAAACCGCTGATATATAGCGTTCACTTCAATTTCTTTTTCCTAATTTGTCCAAATGGAACTTATCAGCTAGAACACTCTCTATACATTTAATAGACTGTGTTTACCATGAATAACAATATACGGTAATAGGAATTATGTACGTTTGGACCATTATTGGAAGTAATGTTCCCATATGATGACGCTACATTAGAGAAAATATTACAGTTTACTACAAGTTGATATATGAGCGATGTTTAATCATGATTCCTCAGGCCGAAAGCTCCTAATATGGAGTTATGCTATCATACGAAAGTCATCTTCAATATGCAGAAATTACTGCTGACCTTGTAGGGTGGACAATTGTGTCAAAATCAGTGTCATCCCATCAGCAATGACGCTGGTGTAGTTCACAGGTTTAATCATACATCCTTCACCAGCACCTGCATTTATATCTTTCCCTGCAAAACGCTGTTAACGACCTAGTTGGGAGGACTTTTACATCAATGTGCTTTTTTCAGTCACCCACGGTAAGTCACAGGAGGGGATACATACAATAGTATTGTACCCTGAAACCAGTCCTTTGATAAATAGAGATAAGAAATGCCTGTTAGAATTTTTTATAAGGTCTCGAAGATCACACCGCTGTGGAACCCATCAAACTGCGCCTGTATATGCTCAGTGTGCCATGCTGATGCATTGTGAAATAGATCCCACTGACTTGAGGAAAATTTCAGCACATGCTCTACAAATATTTTTAAAGTTATAACATTCGTAAAGTAGTTACAAGTATACAGAATTTTGCAAATAAATCGTGACCTGCCAGTCACCTTAAAATCAATTGAACATATATGATAATTTTATAACAAATATTAATCTCTCAAATATAAACGTTAGTACAACCAACCTTTGTACTTCTAGCATAAAACGAAAGTACGTTATCTGACTTGGCGACACTTTTACGCTATTAACACAGATAAGTTATTATGTTTATGGTAACATATAAGGGGTATTGGAAATCCCTGTGAAGTACATGAGACATGATATGCTGACGGCGGGATTACATAGAAATACTTCACAAAGGAGAAAATATGGAACAGATAGGTGACTATTGTGGTCAGAGTCTGACAGAGTGATGAATGACGCGTGTTCAAACTAGTCAGCAGGAATTGATTATACATCAGAGGAGATACTGCTTCCCGTTTTTTTTTTTTTTTTGAGCTGATGGAAGAAAAATGTCCTACGAGCATGGTTCTCCGTGGCCTGTAAGTATTTGTTAAAAGATATCTTGCCTTACACCAAGAGCTGATTATAAAAATATTTGTGAGATCCGTATCCAGGCTTAGGGCGCATCTTCAGTAAAATGTGATACAGAAGACACAGAAACAGCTTTACGCATATTGATATCTGCTGCACATCACTTGTACACCTAACAGCGGAAACGCTAGTTTCCTTACATGACATGTTCGAAGGGTCTACGGATTGCGCGCAGCCGTATGGTGCGTTAACACGCGCTCGCCAGCCGACCTGTCCGGAATGCTGACAATTTGCTTGGTCAGTAGACGCGCGTCCGGTCGCACTGTGACGGGGAGTACACGATTGGCCGCCGTCCACAGCCGGCAGTATTAACTAGCGCGGCCTCAGGCGCGAATATGGTTCAAATGGTTCAAATGGCTCTAAGCACTATGGGACTTAACATCTATGGTCATCAGTCCCCTAGAACTTAGAACTATTTAAACCTAACCTAAGGACATCACACACAACACCCAGCCATCACGAGGCAGAGAAAATCCCTGACCCCGCCGGGAATCGAACCCGGGAACCCGGGCGTGGGGAACGAGAACGCTACCGCACGACCACGAGATGTGGGCGCGCGAATATGTCTCTTTCCTTAGCCCACCATGGAGCCTTTCGATACGACCGTAATTAACTGGTGTTAGGATGTCAGACACAGTGATGATGGGTGCGCGTAGTGTGCGTGTTTTATAACCCGCCTTTGTTAATAAAACCTTTTAAACCTACTTCTTGTGTTCTCGTATAGCCATACCTCAAGAACCCATTACCTACAAATCCTGACAGAATATTCGTGTAATCATCATCCGGGGCAACAACACAGACTAACCTCCTTATAATGTGCTATTTATAAAATAAAATGTGTGTCAGTTACAAATTTCCTACGAAGTCAAAATCAATGTTGATTAGGGGAAAAAAAAAAACGATACCGCTGATATTTGTTGTTGTTGTTGTGGTCTTCAGTCCTGAGACTGGTTTGATGCAGCTCTCCATGCTACTCTATACTGTGCAAGCTTTTTCATCTCCCAGTACCTACTGCAACCTACATCCTTCTGAATCTGCTTAGTGTATTCATCTCTTGGTCTCCCTCTACGAATTTTACCCTCCACGCTGCCCTCCAATACTAAATTGGTGATCCCTTGATGCCTCAGAACATGTCCTACCAACCGATCCCTTCTTCTGGTCAAGTTGTGCCACAAACTTCTCTTCTCCCCAATCCTATTCAATACTTCCTCATTAGTTATGTGATCTACCCATCTAATCTGCAGCATTCTTCTGTAGCACCACATTTCTAAAACTTCTATTCTCTTCTTGTCCAAACTATTTATCGTCCATGTTTCACTTCCATACATGGCTACACTCCATACAAATACTTTCAGAAATGACTTCCTGACACTTAAATCTATACTCGATGTTAACAAATTTCTCTTCTTCAGAAACGCTTTCCTTGTCATTGCCAGTGTACATTTTATATCCTCTCTACTTCGACCATCATCAGTTATTTTTCTCCCCTAATACCAAAACTCCTTTACTACTTTAAGTGTCTAATTTCCTAATCTAATTCCCTCAGCATCACCAGACTTAATTCGACTACATTCCATTATCCTTGTTTTGCTTTTGTTGATGTTCATCTAATATCCTCCTTTCAAGACACTGTCCATTCCATTCAACTGCTCTTCCAAATCCTTTGCTGTCTCTGAAAGAATTACAATTTCATCGGCGAACCTCAAAGTTTTTATTTCTTCTCCATCAATTTCAATACCTATTCCGAATTTTTCTTTTGTTTCCTTTACTGCTTGCTCAATATACAGATTGAACAACCTCGGAGAGAGGCTACAACCCTGTCTTACTCCCTTCCCAACCACTGCTTCCTTTCATGTCCCTCGACTCTTATAACTGCCATCTGGTTTCTGTACAAATTGTAAAAGCCTTCCGCTCCCTGTATTTTACCCCTGCCACCTTTAGAATTTGAAAGAGAGTATTCCAGTCAACATTGTCAAAAGCTTTCTCTAAGTCTACAAATGCTAGAAACGTAGGTTTGCCTTTCCTTAATCTTTCTTCTAAGATAAGTCGTAAGGTCAGTATTGCCTCACGTGTTCCAGTGTTTCTACGGAATCCAAACTGATCTTCCCCGAGGTTGGCTTCTACTAGTTTTTCCATTCCTTTGTAAAGAATTCGTGTTAGTATTTTGCAGCTGTGACTTATGAAACTGATAGTTCGGTAATTTTCACATCTGTCAACACCTGGTTTTCTTGGGATTGGAATTGTTATATTCTTCTTGAAGTCTGAGGGTATTTCGCCTGTCTCATACATCTTGCTCACCAGATGGTAGAGTTTTGTCAGGAGTGGCTCTCCCAAGGCCGTCAGTAGTTCCAATGGAATGTTGTCTACTCCGGGGGCCTTGTTTCAACTCAGGTCTTTCAGAGCTCTGTCAAACTCTTCACGCAGTATCATATCTCCCATTTCATCTTCATCTACAACCTCTTCCATTTCCATAATATTGTCCTCAAGTACATCGCCCTTGTATAGACCCTCTATATACTCCTTCCACCTTTCTGCTTTCCCTTCTTTGCTTAGAACTGGGTTTCCATCTGAGCTCTTGATATTCATACAATTCGTTCTCTTATCTCCAAAGGTGTAATTTTCCTGTAGGCAGTATCTATCTTACCCCTAGTGAGATAGGCCTCTACATTCTTACATTTGTCCTCTAGCCATCCCTGCTTAGCCAATTTGCACTTCCTGTCGATCTCATTTTTGAGACGTTTGTATTCCTTTATGGCTGCTTCATTTACTGCATTTTTATATTTTCTCCTTTCATCAATTAAATTCAAAATTTCTTCTGTTACCCAAGGATTTCTACTAGCCTTCGTCTTTTTACCTACTTGATCCTCTGCTGCCTTCGCTACTTCATCCCTCAAACCCACCCATTCTTCTTCTACTGTATTTCTTTCCCCCATTCCTGTCAATTGTTCCCTCATACTCTCCCTGAAACTCTGTACAACCTCTGGTTCTTTCAGTTTATCCAGGTCCCATCTCCTTAAATTCCCACCTTTTTGCAGTTTCTTCAGTTTTAATCTACAGGTCATAACCAATAGATTGTGATCAGAGTCCACATCTGCCCCTGGAAATGTCTTACAATTTAAAACCTGGTTCCTAAATCTCTGTCTTACCATTATATAATCTATCTCATACATTTATTTTCTCCAGGGATCTTCCATGTATACAACCTTCTTTCATGATTCTTACACCAAGTGTTAGCTATGATTATGTTGTGCTCTGTGCAAAATTCTACCAGGCGGCTTCCTCTTTCATTCCTTAGCCCCAATCCATATTCACCTACTATGTTTCCTTCTCTCCCTTTTCCTACACTCGAATTCCAGTCACCCATGACTATTAAATTTTCGTCTCCCTTCACAATCTGAATAATTTCTTTTATTTCATCATGCATTTCTTCAATTTCTTCGTCATCTGCAGAGCTAGTTGGCATATAAACTTGTACTACTGTAGTAGGTGTGGGCTTCGTATCTATCTTGGCCACAATAATGCGTTCAATATGCTGTTTGTAGTAGCTTACCCGCATTCCTATTTTCCCATTCATTATTAAACCTACTCCTGCATTACCCCTATTTGATTTTGTGTTTATTACCCTGTAGTCACCTGACCAGAAGTCTTGTTCCTCCTGCCACCGAACTTCACTAATTCCCACTATATCTAACTTCAACCTATCCATTTCCCTTTTTAAATTTTCTAACCTACCTGCCCTATTAAGGGATCTGACATTCCACACTGCGATCCGTAGAACGCCAGTTTTCTCTCTCCTGATAACGACATCCTCTTGAGCAGTCTCCGCCCGGAGATCCGAATGGGGGACTATTTTACCTCCGGAATATTTTACCCAAGAGGACGCCATCATCATTTCATTATACAGTAAAGCTGCATGCCCTCGGGAAATATTACGGCTTTCAGCCGTTCGCAGTACCAGCACAGCAAGGCCGTTTTGGTTATTGTTACAATGCCATATCAGTCAATCACCCAGACTGTTGCCCCTGCAACTACTGAAAAGGCTGATATTTACAATCTAATTATAACTAAGTCTATTTGATTACGACAGCACATGTATAACATTAGTCTTACGTTGCAATACACGAGTCGCCGTGCTTACCTATAACAGCTGTCAAGTGTCAAACGGTGACATTGGGCACAAATTTCGTGGAATGTAAACAGGGAACCGATGTACAGACCAAAGAGTGTCTGTTATAATTACCTTGTTATCGCTGACATCATGTCTAGATGCATCTATGAACACATATGTATTGCGTACCGTGCTTACACAATTAGTATATACGAATAGCTTACACTTGATTAAGTATAGGAGTGTAGAATATATATAAAGAGATAAAAAGTCATGGTACCTCCATGAAATATATATATTTGAGAAGTACATACATATGACGAAACTTACTGACAATATGCTTAACGAAGGGACAAAACTAAGAAAAAAGGTATTTGTATAGAACTTTTAGCAGCGTTTTAATTGAATTAGTTCACATTGTAGTTCCCTCACTTTCCCAAACATAACATCGAATAATTTGACATGATATGTTGGTTCACCATTATACACTCCTGGAAATTGAAATAAGAACACCGTGAATTCATTGTCCCAGGAAGGGGAAACTTTATTGACACATTCCTGGGGTCAGATACATCACATGATCACACTGACAGAACCACAGGCACATAGACACAGGCAACAGAGCATGCACAATGTCGGCATTAGTACAGTGTATATCCACCTTTCGCAGCAATGCAGGCTGCTATTCTCCCATGGAGACGATCGTAGAGATGCTGGATGTGGTCCTGTGGAACGGCTTGCCATGCCATTTACACCTGGCGCCTCAGTTGGACCAGCGTTCGTGCTGGACGTGAAGACCGCGTGAGACGACGCTTCATCCAGTCCCAAACATGCTCAATGGGGGACAGATCCGGAGATCTTGCTGGCCAGGGTAGTTGACTTACACCTTCTAGAGCACGTTGGGTGGCACGGGATACATGCGGACGTGCATTGTCCTGTTGGAACAGCAAGTTCCCTTGCCGGTCTAGGAATGGTAGAACGATGGGTTCGATGACGGTTTGGATGTACCGTGCACTATTCAGTGTCCCCTCGACGATCACCAGTGGTGTACGGCCAGTGTAGGAGATCGCTCCCCACACCATGATGCCGGGTGTTGGCCCTGTGTGCCTCGGTCGTATGCAGTCCTGATTGTGGCGCTCACCTGCACGGCGCCAAACACGCATACGACCATCATTGGCACCAAGGCAGAAGCGACTCTCATCGCTGAAGACGACACGTCTCCATTCGTCCCTCCATTCACGCCTGTCGTGACACCACTGGAGGCAGGCTGCACGATGTTGGGGCGTGAGCGGAAGACGGCCTAACGGTGTGCGGGACCGTAGCCCAGCTTCATGGAGACGGTTGCGAATGGTCCTCGCCGATACACCAGGAGCAACAGTGTCCCTAATTTGCTGGGAAGTGGCAGTGCGGTCCCCTACGGCACTGCGTAGGATCCTACGGTCTTGGCGTGCATCCGTGCGTCGCTGCGGTCCGGTCCCAGGTCGACGGGCACGTGCACCTTCCGCCGACCACTGGCGACAACATCGATGTACTGTGGAGACCTCACGCCCCACGTGTTGAGCAATTCGGCGGTACGTCCACCCGGCCTCCCGCATGCCCACTATACGACCTCGCTCAAAGTCCGTCAACTGCACATACGGTTCACGTCCACGCTGTCGCGGCATGTTACCAGTGTTAAAGACTGCGATGGAGCTCCGTATGCCACGGCAAACTGGCTGACACTGACGGCGGCGGTGCACAAATGCTGCGCAGCTAGCGCCATTCGACGGCCAACACCGCGGTTTCTGGTGTGTCCGCTGTGCCGTGCGTGTGATCATTGCTTGTACAGCCCTCTCTCAGTGTCCGGAGCAAGTATGGTGGGTCTGACACACCGGTGTCAATGTGTTCTTTTTTCCATTTCCAGGAGTGTAGTTGGTTGACAACCTCATTATGTGGAAGACACAGATTTTGCATTATGTCCATACAACACAAGATGTTCTTCATTATGGTTAACATATACTCCACCACCTAATTTTTTCGTTGCCAAAAAAGTGCTTTTTCGGTCATCGTTCAACCCCTAAGTTCATCACATGCCCATACGAGTTCAAACGCAGTATTCCGTTTTTCTACTACTTCAGTGATGCACGTGGGGGGGGGGGGGGGAGGTCTTCTTTCGCTTCCCTATTTCTTTATGTGACATCTTCTGTGGCCTCAAGTTAGCTTCACCTTAAAAAACTCATCTGTATCTCGTAAAGTCTTTTTCTATTGTGTCTTGTCATTTCCCAACATCCCATGCCATATAATCAAACGTTTTGCGATGTTGATCCATATGAACTTTCTTTGGTCTTTTACTTAAATCTTATTTGGTCCTTCTATAATAAATGTCTGTGCGTACTACTCAATATAGATATGTCACATATGTATCTAGCGTCAGGGATATCAAGACACGAGTAATATACACTCTGTGCTCTACCAATTAATTCTTTGTTACCATTCTGTGACACTAGTGTTAGCTGTCATCAAGAAATGTCACTTTCTGAGATTCGATAACTATAAAATAAAGGCACAGCGACGTGTGTACTGCGTGGTACGATTAATGCTACATCCTATTGCAAGTGTATAGATATGGTTATAATTGGATTTTAAATATCAACAGGTTCCTATGTTTGCTAGATCAAAAGCGATACGGACTTCATAAAGAATTTTTGTTTGAGACCTACGCCTTTTTGCGTAGATGTAAGTAAACTCATGTTTCTTCTATTGTGTACGCAGATATTATTAAGTTGTAGATATCGATACGCATAGAACTACTTGTATGTCCTCTGTATGAGGTCTCATCGACCTGTTCTCTGAGCCCCAGTACCGGTCGGCCAGTTAGATATGACGTTATCAATATCCCCTTTAAGACCTGTGATCAGAAGTTCAGAATAGTGGTGTCATCATGTAATAAAATAACACGCGAGTATATCAGTCTTAGGAAGTGATAAGTTAACAACAAGCAAATCTGTCTTTGTGCACCCTAATTAAATAAGGAGGTATGGAATACTTCTTTAGCATTTGAGCACGTAGTGAAAGCCATCGTAAGTATCAAGTGGAAATAGATCTTAACATAAAATCGAGTGGGAGTACAGCTATAGATGAATAATATATGTATATAGGGCGGACCATTGATAGTGACCGGGCCAAACATCTCACGAAATAAGCGTCAAACGAAAAAACTGCAAAGAACGAAATTCGTGTAGCTTGAAGGGGGAAACCAGATGGTGCTATGGTTGGCCCGCTAGATGGCGCTGCCATAGGTCAAACGCATTTCAACTGCGTTTTTTTTAAATAGGAAACCCCATTTTTTATTACATATTCGTATAGAACGTAAGGAAATACAGGAAGTGTTCAGCCAAATGTGAAACCTCAACCACGACCTGCAACAAATGATGATGCCCAAGCAGGTGTTTTAGCTGCTGTCGCGGTTAATCCGCACATCAGTAGCAGACCAACTGCGCGAGAATCGGGGATCTCAAAAACGTCGATGTTGAGAATGCCACATCAACATCGAGTGGACCCGTACCATATTTCTATGCACCAGGAATTGTATGGCGACGACTTTGAACTTCGTGTGCAGTTCTGCCACTGGGCACAAGAGAAATTACGGGTTCAAAAATGGTTCAAATGGCTCTGAGCACTATGGGACTTGACATCTGACGTCATCAGTCCCCTAGATCTTCGAAATACTTAATCACACACATCCATGCCTGAGGCAGGATACGAACCTGCGACCGTAGCGGTTCCAGACTGTAGCGCCCACAACCGCTCGTCCACTCCGGCCTGCGAAATTACCGTACGATCACAGACTTATTGCACGCGTTCTGTTTAGCGACGAAGCGTTATTAACCAACAGCGGTAACGTAAATCGGCATAATATGCACTATTGGGCAACGGAAAATCCACGATAGCCGCGACAAGTGGGACATCAGCGACCTTGGCGGGTTAATGAATGGTGCGGCATTATGGGAGGAAGGATAATTGGCCACCATTTTATCGATGGCAATCTAAATGGTGCAATGTATGCTGATTTCCTACGTAATGGTCTACCGATGTTACTACAAAATGTTTCACTGCATGACATAATGGCGATGTACTTCCAACACGATGGATGTCCGGCACATAGCTCGCGTGTGGTTGAAGCGGTATTTTATGAGAGGTGGATTGGTCGTCGAAGCACCTTTACCATGGCCCGCACGTTCACCAGATCTGACGTCCCCGGATTTCGTTCTGTGGGGAAGGTTGAGGGATATTTGCTACGGTGATCCACCGACAACGCCTGACAACATGCATCAGTGCATTGTCAATGCATGTGCGAACACTATGGAAGGCGAACTACTCGCTGTTGAGAGGAATGTTGTTACACGTATTGCCAGATGCACTGAGGTTGACGGACATCATTTTGAGCATTTATTGCATTAATGTGGTACTTTCAGGTAATCACGCTGTAACAGCATGCATTCTCAGAAATGATAAGTTCACAAAGGTACGTGTATCACATTGGAACACCCGAAATAATATGTTCAAACGTACCTACGTCCTGTATTTTAATTCAAAAAACCTGCCTGTTACCAACTGTTTGTCTAAAATTGTGAACCATATGTTTGTGACTATTGCAGCGTCATCTGTAACAAGGCGAAAAAAGTGGCCTAACAAAAACATTCATATTTCTTTACGTACTACACGAATGTGCAATAAAATATGAGGGTTCCAACCATAGCGCCATCAGGTTCCCCCTTCAAGCTAGACAAGTTTCGTTCTTTGTAGTTCGTTTGACGCTTATTGCGTGAGATACTTAGCCTGGTCACGTTCAATATATATATATATATATATATATATATATATATATATATATATATATATATATATATATGAGACATGCCGGGTTAGCCAAGAGCGCTAATGCGCTGCCTCCTGGACTCGGGTTGGCGAGCCAGCCCCAGGTCAATTCCAGATTAAGGACGAGGGCTGGTGTGCGGCCCAGCCTGAATGTGGTTTTTAGGTGGTTTTCCACATTCCACTAGGTGAATACCGTGCTGCTCCCCACATCCAGCGTCAATTACATGCCTCACAGACATCTGAAAACATTCACACTATTTCATGGTTTAGATGTAGACGGGTGGGTACACTCATTCTGTCCTGGGCGTATGGGATAGCGGCAGTAAGGGCAACTGTCCACCCCTTACAATTAACCATGCCAAATCCATACTTAATCCTGCCGATCCCGTGCACAATGCAGGACAAAGGTAGTAGAAATAGAAGAAAAAATATATTGCGAGCGTGTGGGTGCTATTTTATCATTCTGCGCAACGGATTAATCTGAGATGTACCTTTTACTCTGTGGCTCCTGCAAGATGCAATTACCACCCCTACAGTACTACAGAAGTCAGACAGACGCTCCTAATGTCCTAAAGAGAAACGCCAGAAAACCTTTCAGTCATAAATATCTGTAAGAAATGACACAAAAATTCACAAAATTTCTTACGTAACTAGTGGGATACTTGGGTACTGGAGTAGTGCTGGTTAGTGTAAGAAAAACATGAAACTAACGAAAATCATTATATTTTTTCAAAAATCTGAGAAACCACAATGGCACTATTAGTTATGAACTGAACAAGCTATTTCTGGGTACTTTTCGGACTGTGAAGTTACCTATTAGGGATAGGAGTCGCTAACGAAATTTCTATACAAAGTTTAAGATTGTTATTGACTTGGCAGAATGGCTGAGAGCCACGCCTACTCAACTTGAATAATTATCCGTTAGAATGTTGCTGGGTACAGTCGAGGATGTCGTGTGTGAAATGCAGTGAAGTGTACTGTTTTGGAGGAAATATGGGGCTCGCAAGAGATGTAGCTCACAATACCGTAAGCTGTGATGACTGCTGTCTGCGCCGCTGGCAGCTGACAAATAAGATAACTCTCGTGCTATATGGATTGACCTTCGTGAATCAAACTCTCCCTATGCCTTAAAGAAGTCAAGGACTCCTATTCGCCCCTAGTCTAACTATTGCCGTGGTACAGCAGTCAGATAACGAGTCCACCGCGATGCCACTCAAAAATTCGCTCGCAGGCGTTTAACTATATCTCTGTCCATTCACACCGCACAATAAGTGTGCTGGTCAACACATTGAACAACGCTTAATCATAAGGACATAATATAGAGTCACACTCCAATTCACTCTTGACAGAGGTGATATCCCAGTGAAGTACTGAGGAGAGACTTGTTCCTTGCTCTTTGAGTACACGTATCAGCACACACGCTCTCATTACGTGTTCTCACTCCAAGCGCGACAACAGAACGGTCCCTCTCCATGCCAGATGTGAAGGGGTATATCTTTCTGTCTCTTCTGTTACTCCTTCAGCTCAAGGCGTCAGAAATATCGTCTGCCAATCAGCATTGTTCTTCTAAAACGGAAGAATGACGTTTCGTTTAAGGTGACCAATCCGGAAATCTGTAGCATCAGCGCTTGGCGTTTGCTGTTTCCCTGTGAAAATTTTTGAAACTGCGTGCTAGATTTGTAAAGAACGCTTAGGCTGGGTGGTCCCACACAATGTAGCCGAACACAGGGTCGTTCTGCCTTTCACTCGGGCAGATGCTGTCTGCTCTATGGGTGGTCGAGGTTGACTCATCCTCTGAAGCGACCAGTGTACCGGCGTGCGGTCTGTCTCTCCCGAACCACAGAGTAACGATATCTTTGTCTGTGCCCGAACTATAAGCTCCCGTGACCGTCATGTCTGGAATGTGTGTGTGTGTGTACGCCAGCCTCGAGTATTTCAATCTCGGTGCACATTTGCGATTTTCTTATTATTTGCATATCGTATACATGAATTTGTACAACTTTATCTTACCGAGTTTGGGTTCGAATGAAGCGTCTTGATGCGTGGAATATGATTGTGAGGGCGGAATATGCAAGCAATGAAGGTCAGGAGACCACGACATCTTACAATATAAACACATAATATAAGTAGAAGGTCAGCAACGACACGTTTGCCGTAACAAAGATGTCTAAGATGATAATGTGTCTACATCTGTATTCATACTCCACAAGCCGCCTTACGTTTTTTGGTGGAGCGTTTTGCGGGAACTACTATCGTTAATCTAACGAAAAAGCTGGAAAAAAGTTTCTGAAGAGAAAGAAAAATGTAAACAAACAAATACTATAGATGTGATTTGAACAGTTATCGGGTATCCGACCGGGTCGGATCCACGAGAACTGTTCAAATTGGAAATATGCCGGGATAACTTCAGATCGCATACTATAGATGTGGTTCGTCGTTGACATAGCTAGGTGCGAGGAGATCTGTTTAATGGACTGTATACTTTGTGAAGAAAATATTCGTTAAGAATAAACATAAGGAAGACTATTAAACAGTTAGTAGAAGGGACAGCAATGGCTTGTTTAAAATTATTGAAGCAGAAAGGAAAGTATTCCGTTTAAATGGAACAATTAAAAAATATGTCAAATCCAAGGAGGATATTAGATATGGACTTGCATGGTCAAATAAAGCATTATTAAATAATTATGTAAAATTATGTAAAGATTTTCTGAAGCTGTATGTTTGGAGACTAGCATTGTCTGGATGCAAACAACAGGAAACAGGGAAAAGAACCCTATAAGCAGTTGATATATGAGTCTCCCATACAACATCATCGTTTAAGTGGATAGGTGAAGTCATAACCAATAGGTAGTAAATGGAACAGATGAGGAAGAAGTGATCAACTCGTGTTACGTATGTTCTGACCTCCAAAAACAACCTACTTTTCACTAGGTGGAATAGAGGAACAACAGCACATACTACAATACAGAAATCAGTTTATAGGGGAAGTTAGGACTAGGTGTTACACAGA
The DNA here is from genome assembly GCF_023864345.2 of Schistocerca serialis cubense. NCBI lineage: Eukaryota > Metazoa > Arthropoda > Insecta > Orthoptera > Acrididae > Schistocerca > Schistocerca serialis. The sequence goes on from NC_064638.1 coordinate 534,506,504, forward strand.
GATGAACAGAGTAGCACATAAATTAAAGAGATATACGGTAGTTCGTTGCCAAAGACTGACGCGTAAAATATCATCTGTATATATGTGGTGTCCGTTCTTTCAGACATGTCAGAAAGGACAGACACCACATATACAAAATTAAGGCGAAGGCACCCTGTAATAAGTATTTAAAAATATATTGTGTGGATAATATTTACCAAGGTCCCAACATTCAAGATGGTAGTTTGGTGCCCAAGGAATGATAGTCGGCTCTATTTCTCTGAGTTATCAAATAGTGAAAATGTTCGTTGGTAGTAGAGTCCACAGTTGTTTATGCACCTTAACAAAAGGGGATTCACCCTTGGTTAGCCACTGGAATCAAAATTATCGGTATTTACTGCATAACGTGGATCTGAGATACGTTCTTACAGGGAGTCATTTCAAGCTCGCCCGCACAGCAAGAACGAATGCAGCTGGGGCACACTGTTCCATATTAAGAAAGCATCGGCGTGTCCTTCCGTCGCAGCCAGCGTGGGGTCGCGGACGCCTCTCGTCGCGACGGTAAGGCGACGCGGCCGCACAGGACGGCGGGCGTGTTTCAACGCTCGCGTCGCCTCCTCAGGGAAATTTGTCGGAGTGTGTCGCGCCCATTGTACGACCTGTTAGGCGGCGTCTCGCAGGACCCATTCAGCTCGCCGCATTGACAAATAACCCGTGCGGCCGTCGATCCAATATTCAGTTTTACGCTGCTCCCGGCCGGGTGCTGTTTCTTTACCAAAGGGTACAGACAGCCTCACCAGATAACCAGCACCGCCTTATGTACGCCGAGACGTCCAGTTCTTCATAGCACGTACTTTGAAGACTCGAAACGTGAAGGAGTCCTACTTCTGTTTCATACGTCAAGGTCGTAATGAAATCATCTGTATATATGTGGTGTACGTTATTTCAGACATGTCCGAAATAACAGACACCACATATACAAAATTAAGGCGAAGGTACCCTGTGATTTCTTCAGTGCGGATGCGCCTCAGGCTCGAACTAAGGTTATCAGCGAAATGCTGCGACTAATGAAGATAACTGGCATCAGGCACAAAATGGATAAGTTGAGAATTTGTGTCTGACGGTAGGTTTGCTAAAGTAGTCCGTGCAGTTGCGATGACCACTTTATCCGCATGGCAATATAAATAAATAAACCTTGTCTCACTCGTATGCTTTGTACTTCTACTCCACGTTCCCTATGCTTCCCATTTTCCTCAGGGAGGGAATGGGACACTGTGGCCAGGCTTTGGATTGCCTTCCAATTTTGTTCCAACACCTTCCTTTGGGCGACAGGAAGGCTCTATTTTAAAAAAAAGAAGGGTTAGTGGACAGAGTATCTGCGCAGTAAACCGAAGAACACATTCGAATCCAGGTCCGGCATAAATTTTCAACTTCCGTCATAGATTTGAATCAGTGTCCACTTGCAGCCAATGTCTATCATTCGTTTGGTTCTTACAATCAAGTGTAAGGCAGAACAACTACAAAACAAAGTTATGTTGCCAAACAGATATTTGATACCGATATAAACGTAGATGTAACAAGTAAATAAATAAATAAAACATGGGAGATTATACAAATCATAAGCTTGTTACAGTAAATATATATCGCCCTCAGCATTCAACCGCACCGTATCTGAGGACAGTAATTTACACCTGAGTGTCCGCAGGAATTAGTGAAAGATGGAGCTCTACCTTATATAGCTGGTCTGGTGAGTTTGAGAGTACGTTGTTCCGTAAGTAATATGGTCTACAGGAATAATAATGACCTATTTGTACCTCGAAGGATTCCTATTCATTCATTCAATAAATTCTTGAAGGTTATTGCAACACCTAAAAGGTAAGCACATTTCATAAATAGATATAACGTTTATATTTTAATATCCTAATGTGAACGTTTAGAAACAATAATTTGAAGTCACACTATCAAATTTAGTGTACCCAATCAGTTAAAAACGACTGATATATTAATTCATATGGCATTAGTGTCACGCTGTAAATTATACTGGATATCAACAAAAATAACAAGCAGGAGTAGAAAATCTAAAATAATTAACAAACGCTTAATTACCTCTGGCATTATGTGTAACGTTTCCCTTGCTTAAAGTTCTGCGATACTTTTTATCTTTAGTTTTTAATGTGAAATGCTGCAATTAAAGATGTGAAAATGTGTTTCTAAAACCATAGTTTTGAGTTGCTTGTGTCAAGTGTACCTCATAGTCAGTGTACCTCATAGTCAGTCATAGTCAGATGACGGAAGGAAACCCCCGAAAATTACACCCAAACTTTTGCCTGGTAGAACAGACTCTTTAACGCTCTGGAAATAAATCGAGACAGTTTTCGTTTCCTCCCTTATCACATCTTATTGTGGTGCAATGCCAACTTTATCAGTACATGTTGTGGGGTGTTATATTTCATGGAGATTGAGAATGGGCCAATATGGATAAAGACAAGCTTCGCAATTGTTTTTCGCTCACTTCTAACACAGTAAATGGCACTATCTTCTTGCGACTGATACATCTGAGACCATGGATGAATGTGCTGGCCCTCATAGTCTTGATTGTTCTTGAATTGTTGGCAATGGTTATCGCCGTGAATACTGGTTTCGTTAAGCAAGTCCTGTACAAATTAGTTTTATACTCTTGCGAGTAAATTAAATTCCCATCAAAAGTTATTTTCGCGAGTTGTTATAAAGTCAACGTTCATTAATGCTGGCAGTCAAAGAATCTACGTCTGTGTTAACTTTCGTTAGACTTGATTAAAATATTATGATCGCAGCACTGAGTGATTTAGCTATCGAGAATCATTAAAGTTCTCACAGCCTAACTGTCCATTGAAGCTCTCTGTCTCACTTCCCGGTGTTCACTAAAAAACTTGCTTATAAGTTCTTTTTAATAATAAAACTTTTCCCTCTCACAAAGACTATTATGTTCAGAAAAATGGGAAGGTACTCCTGAAATTAAAATTTTGAATACTTTCACACTACATATTTTCACAATAAGGATTCACATGAGTTAAGATGATACAGACAACGTAAGACAAGATGATATGTGAGAAAATGACAAAATGAGAGTGAGATACTGTTGTCTCGACTATTTGACTTACATAAAACCAAAATTGACGTAACCTCTCGCGCCTAGAAGTTGTTAGTACAGTACTTTTTCTTTTGGAATGCTTAATTTTCAATAATTCACAATTATATAAAATTTTAACGAAATTATTTAAAATAATGGGTTATTGCTGCAGAAGAGTGGTTTCATGAAGTACAGGTTAACACAGAAAGCGTACAGCTGGACCATGTTCTTTAGCTTCAGTTACATTCTCTGCCGTGTAAAATTTAATTTTTTTCTCATTTAACCGTTACTTGTTGTCTATGTCTGTACACTTGTCCAACAGTAGTGGGATATCTTTGTGTAAGCTAGAGATACCTGTCAGACAGCTACAGCATACGTTTGCTTATTTTATACCGGTGGCGGAGAGGAGGGACATCAAGGGAAACTGTCAATGGATTTCGCGCAGCAAGGTGTTGATCGCTTGTTTCCTGTAGCTCCGTAAGGCTGTTACTAGAAAGCTGTAGGCCAAATGTTAGGAATACGATTTTGGCAATGTTCTGCAGGAGAGGGCCGCAACCGCCCTCGTACCACAGAAATGGCCTTATATACTGCGAACTGCGTGACAACCAAATACACTCTAATCATGCAACAGCTGTTAAAGCCATGGTGATGGTGTACTCCGACACGCTCTTCAGTGATGGATCGCCACTTTAGTAGAGTCGTAGATAAGCATTTAGAGATATTTGTAACCATTTCTCTTCCACTGATTGAATATCCAGGCGGTGTTTATTCTGGAGAAGAGATAAAAGGTACTCGAAACGCGATCTACCAGATACTGAGAATGTTAGAGTATATTACTGTGTTACTTCGCTGTCGTCTGCTTCACAGAAAGAGTATTAGTGGTTTTCTCGTTGTCCTAATGCATAATACTTTCTTTTTTGCTATTTAAATTGCTCCTCCCTACTTAATTTATTTCTCTTGAAATTTGTTTTTTTTTATCTTTAATTATCACTCTTACGTATTAGCATTACATTTAGTTTCAGTGTACTCACTGTTTTGTCGGGTTTGGCGCCGTTGTTTTCATCTCGGTAAAATCCGTGTGACACCACCCACGATGATTTTCTGTCTGATACAGTATTTAACTAATCTAAATGGGGGAAGACTGTTTAGAATACTGAACACATGATGGACAGTTCTTCCTGATTAGAAGCACACGGAAAATATTCGGCAAAATGAAATCCTCCCACAGAAATAATAAATGAACTTCTGCGTGCGGATAGCATAATCAAAATAATTTACCTTTTCCTGAAGTGCTGTCTTAAGGGGGTAGGTCGTCAGACAGGCCGACTTGAAGCAGGAGAGGCATCGCGGCACATTTTAATTTCAACTGTCTATACTTTTACAAATAAATTCATAGAACGTTGTCAGCAGGATCAGGGAGGATTCAGAAGTCAGACTCACAGCAATGGAAGTTCAAAAACATACTACAAGAATTTTTTTTTAATGCGAAATTTCATCATTTTTTTCACTTACTATTGGCTGCATTTGTTGCTATACGTACACTTTTTTTCATAAGTAAGAGAGATTCTTCGATGAATTTTGCACAGCATACAAACGATAATTACAGGTATATGAAATTCTAGAATTTTACAAATCTGTTATAAATTGTGATAAAAACTGAGATAATAAAGAATAAAATTTGACTTTTTTTAAATATGAAGTTTAAAGTGTAACGGCTCATTCATTTTTTCATCAATTAAATAAACTTATCAGTGAAGGCGTAGAAGAATGACAAAATCTCCTGCTTGGAAGTAACAGTCTGATGATTAAACAATATGGTTGAGAGTTGCTGGTCGTTGGAAATCGCTGTGGGCATTAGGGACTACAGGTGAGCACTCCAAAGTCATAAGCGCCATCCATCCCTGGAGCACCTCAATGCCTTCAAATGGCTCTGCACCCGGGTCCATCAACTCATCAAACGAAGCAAGCAGGAGCGTTGTGAACGACATGGCTTCACCATCAGTTAATATACCTCTCCTTCCCAGGTTTGAAGCAAGCTCAGATGCCTCTATAGATACCAGACCTCTGCAGGCATACCTGGAATTTACACACATGGAGCTGTATCCGCCGATCCAGACGTCATCATCTTGCTAAGCATTATGCTTGCACCTCTACATCTGTGAACTGCTGCCATATCTTTCATCTCCTAAATTACTGGCTGGAATAACAATACCTATCTTTTCCAAACGCTACCCCAAACAATATAGTGCTCCCTTCAGTGACTGGGAATTTCTCAGTGCCCTTGCCGATTAACCTGACACAACCCCTTGACCAGACAGCATCCATTTCGAAAAATGGTACATCCGTAATACCTTCTTGCCGTCATCAAGCGCATCTGGAGCAAATTACCGTCTCAAATGAGAGAATGTTCCAAATCTAGAGCCTAGTAACAACCCACTATATGTGGACAGCTAGTGTCCTATCAGTCGCACTAATGTTCAGTTCAAGCCGATCCAACATACGGTGAGACAGCGGCTATGTTAGCTACTCGCATCTGAGGGGCCTTTTGGCCGATTCCCAGGGCGGTTTTCGGCGAGGTCCTTCCACCGCTAGCATCAACTCCTCATTGTCAACTTTTTTGACCTGACGAAAGCCTACGATAGAACTTGGCGAAACCACATCCTCTCTACTCTCTATGAATAAGATCTCCAGGGCCCACTCCCGATTTTTATAAAGAACTTTTTGTCGCTCAGGGTTCGCGCCAGTGCTTCCAACAATTTGCCTCACGTCCCGGAGAATGGGGTTCCAAAGGTTTCTGTCCTGAGTGTCTCACTCTTTTTAATTACCTTTGATGGTCTTGTGCTAGCAGTGGGATCCTACATATCGGCCTTTCTATATGTTGACGATATTTGTATTGGTTTCTGCTCCTCTTCTATTGGTGTGGCTGAACGTCGACAGCAGGGAGCGATGCAGAAGGTGCAGTTATGGGTCGTAACCAACGTCTTTCAGTTTTCAGCTGCCAAGATTTGTATAGTGCACTTTTTTCATCGTCATACTGTCAACTCCTAACTGGAAATTGATCTCGATGACCAACTGCTTAATGTAGTGGAGACCTGGTATATAGTTCTGCATTGCCCTGAGTGTTGCAGCTGCTGGACCCTATACATCAGTGTGGAGCTCAGCTTGCAACAGGAGCTTTCTGAACCAGCCACGTAAACACCCTCCTCTGTTGCAGATTAGCCGACCACAATTGCTTCTGAACTACCGCCCAGATCCATTGTTTACCTCACCATCCACACCGCCATCTCCTTTTCCATAACATGGCGTTCCATACCCCACAACAGAGGCCCATTTCGGGCATTCCAATTGCAGTTCGTGACCGGTCACTTCTTAATGCACTGGACACTTTCCCTCTAACATTTTTTCCTGCGAGTCCACTCACGAAAGCCTGCATGGTCCACGCCCTAACCACAGCTTCGTCTGGGCCTATCAAAAGGCCCAAAAGGCTCAGTTCCACCCGAGGCCCTCCATAGGCGCATTTTCGCCAAGTTGCAATGCTCAGAAATTACACTGATGGCTCGATGCCCAATGATCACTTTGGACTCGCTTACGTTCACGCTGACCACACTGAACAATACTCATTGCCAGATGGCTGCAGTGTTTTTACTGCATAGTCGGTAATGGTATCTCGCACTCTCGAGCATATTTACTCCTGAGTAGATGAATTTTTTGTCACCTGTGGTGACTCCTCAAGCAACTTAAAAGCTCTTGACAAGAACTTGGGTCGCCATACTTTGGTAATGACTATCCAGAAGTCTCATTATGCCCTTGGAAATAGAGGACAATCAGTGTCTCCAATGGGGCTGTAGGACATGTTGGGCTCCTGGGGAATGAACTAGGTGACAGACTGACCAAGCAAGCACCTTGTAACCCAATTCTGGATTTTGCCAAGGTTTTTGGATCTGGAATACTGAATGGCGCACTCTCAGTACACCAAATAAAGTACATGTTGCCAAGGAGACAACGAATGTGTGTGGTCATCCATGTGAACCACTCACAGGAACTCTGTTGTCTTTTGCCGGCTCTACAACGGCCTGCTTGACTGACTCATGGTCACCTCATCCAATGTGAGGACCTGCCTCACTGTCACTGTCGTTCCTTCTTGACTGTGGTCCAAATATTGTTGGACTTTCCAATTATAACAGCCCGGCTATCCTTCATTGTGCAATTTTGAAATATCCTGTATGTCCCATTTTACATGGATCCCAGACACTTGGGCAATATACTAGGAAATTACACAGAGGTGATTTGGAAGAAACGTTCTTTATAAAAATCTGCATTATCCCAGTATCCCGCCCATGACTTAAAGTCTGCAACCTGCGTTATTAACACCTGATCCTCTCTGATCATTTCATTTGCCTACAAACTGGTACAACCAGGTAGTTGTAAGAGTTGAGTGACTCCAATGTCACCCACTGATGTAGTCATAGGATACCAAAAGATGTAGTGTCACGACCATTATGATTCCTTACATGGTCTTATTGAAGAAAGACAGGACACGGACTTAGGTAAGTGGAAAGTACTGTAGGTTTACTGAGTGGGTTTACTGAATGTCAAGAGAAACTTTTAAAAACAGTTACTGATATCAATAGCCCTAACAACAATCAAACATCGCTGCATAGTTGTATGTGTTCTATCGTATTACTCAGTTCTTAGCAGAAAAAATTATTGAAATACTGTCTACGCAAGCGAATTGTCCTTCTGATTTTAGGTAGAACAGCAGCTAATAAAATTAACAATTTCATAAAATAAAAACTTCATACATTGTTAACTATCTTATTAGGCTTTTATGAACCGTACTGAGTTTCAACTACTACGTTCCAACAACACTAGTTTCGAAGTACAGGAGAAAAATTATAAGGCTTTTCTTGTCATTGACAAGTGTATTTATCCATTTATGAAGTATATAAAGTACGAGGGGCGTTCAGAAAGTAAACTCCGATCGGTCGCGAAATGGAAACGACTATGAAAATCCGATAAAGCTTTGCACAGATGTGTTGGGTAGTGTCTGTAGTATAACCCCAGTTAGAATCACGTCGCTCTTCTCATTTCTGAGCTCGCAGTGAGTGCGTAAAGATGTCTAGAAGATAGTGTCTGCCGCCAAGTACGAGGGCCTGGTGAGAAATTTCGCCTGAAGCTATGCAGCTAACATTACATAACTGTCGTGCTGTTTCTTCTTCAAGACAATTCTCAGCCGCATTCTGCAGGGGCAATGAAGATGCTCCTGCATCGTTTTCAAATGGAAATGTGAGATTACCCACAATACAGTCCGCAATTGTCTCCCCCTGAGTTTCATCTCTGGTCACATGAACCGCTGTCTTTGAAGACAACATTTTGACACAGACAACGAGGTGTAGGCCAGCGTGGAGAATTGGCGGAAAGCACTGGCGGCTGCCTTCTATGATGAGGCTATTGAAAAGTTGGTACAACGCTATGACAAAAGTCTAAGTCAGAACGGCGACTACGTAGAGAAGTAGCTGAAAGGTGTAGCTAATTGTTACAAGTAAAACATTTCTGATGTTCACTGTGGTTTCAATTTGGCAATCAATCGGAGCTTACTTTCTGAACAGGCCTCGTATACACTAGGCGCTTAAGTAAAATATTATGATTAAAAGCCATTTACTTCTCCAGCACTGTCCACCCCTTTGACTGGTCTGTTTCAGACGTTACTAGTGGTTTCTGATTTTACGTGACTAAGACATTACCAATCACCAGCTACAGTCAGGCAAAAGCCCTGTTTCCTTGACGGTCTACCTGTATTAAATGGAACTGGAATACACTTTAATTGTGTTCATGAGCGTAGGTGACGTGGCAATAACGTCGCTTCACTAAATGTATCGATTTCCGAAATTCGTGTGTCGTCTGTGGTAACACGAAGTCGAACATCAGCTTCACGTTCCTCTGTCCCTGCTGATCCACTCACCGTGATATACGATAGTAGAGCAGCAACTAACGGATACAACGTCCGCCCCCGCGATGTCCGCCTCGCCACAAACTGCATAGTCCACCGCTTCCCCTGCTGCGTGTGTCAGTGCCAAGCCGTACTGCACTGCACGGCTTCGTACGCCCTTAGTTGGTGAACACAGAAACTTGCAGACAGCAACGCTCGTGGTCGCCGCTTGTCCTAAACTACGTTCTCCAACTTAGCTGCCTCTCGTCCTCCTCTACAACAATCAGATACCGATTACATGCACTAGCTGATTTGCTACGGCTCGACAATAGCAAGGCCGTTACTTCTACATAGCCCACATACATCTCTTCAGATGTGTGGTCATCGATGTGGAAGCAGGGGATGTGGAGTGTTCTAATACATGTTTTTACATCGCGGTTCAGATTCTGATTCTTACTTTCTGACATATCAATAAGTGCTTTAAAATGCACTGTCGCGTTGACCACTACCGCATTAACTTCTTGTCACAATCGGCTGCTGGCGATTTAAATGTGAAACATCATCTCACGAAACACAGAAAGGAAAAACAAGCGCTGAGTTACATGGATGACGGGTTTCGTGGTTTTAAACCTGTAGAACTTTTAGTCAAACTGAAGACTCCCTGCAGTCATTCCCAAAGGTATAGACGAAGCTAATGCCAATTGTGATATACAATGGTACGTATTCTTCTAGCATTGGACAAGGAGAAAACTGAATAGGCAACACGTTGGTGAAGAAGAATTAGGAAATTTGTGGTAAGGTCCGTGGGACCAAACTGCTGAAGTCATCGGTCCCTAGACTTTCGCACTACTAATTCTAACTTAAACTAACTTACGCTAAGGACAACACGCACACCCATGCCCTAGGGAGGACTCGAACGTCCGACAGGGCAGCCGCGCGAAGCGAGACAAGATGCCTCAGAACGACTTGGCAAAGAACTGCATATTTAAAGGTACATAATTAGTCAGCTCTACTAAATAATTTCCATAGCTAATGATGCTTTTACGTGTAGGTAGTACGTGTTTTTTGGTATTACTGAAATATGATTCATTACACTCTCTGATTTTAGGATAGACATTATTTAATAGGTGGGAAAATAAGTATTAGCTTTAAGATAAGTAAAGAATGTAAAAATGAAATCCATTTGACGATACATAAATGGTTCAGATGGCTTTGAGCCCTGTGGGACTTAACATCTGAGGTCATCAGTCCCCTAGAACTTAGAACTACGTAAACCTAACTAACCTAAGGACATGACACAGAGCGGTTCTAGGAGCTTCAGTCCAGAACCGCGCGACTGCTACGGTCGCAGGTTCGAATCGTTCCTCGGGCGTGGATGTGTATGATGTCCTTATTTAGGTTTAAGTAGTTTTAAGTTCTAGGGGACAGATGACCTCAGCTGTTAAGTCCTATAGTGCTCAGAGCCATTTGAACCATTTTACATCACACACATCCATGCCCGAGGCAGGATTGGATCCTGCGACCTTAGTAGTCGCACGGTTCCGGACTGAAGCGCCTAGAACCGCTCGGCCACCGTAGCCGGCTTGATGATACAGCTTGTCATTTCACGAGAAGAGCAACAGACACAGGAAGTACAGCGGCACGCAGGATAATGACGACAAATGCTAACGAACAGAAGGCTTATTGAAATTGTGAGAAAATACAGTTATCAACTGTTTGGATTACAAATCAGAAACAATACGGAACACTGCTGTGATCGAATAGACCTCACAAGATGTGCCATTCGATGGAACGTGAAATTAATTGATTTTACGAGAGATACGGGCAAAGTAAGAATTCTGCTGGAATGCTTATAGAGGGAGCGTGCTTTGGGATTTGGGAAATGTGCCATCTTTTACTGTTCTGAAGGAGTGCATCAGTAAAGATCATTAAAAGTTGTTAAAAATAATTTAACCTGCCAAATGAAACACACGAACCCGTTCAGGGCGAATTTTTCACAGAGCGAGGGTATACTCATACTTCAGAACAGTTGCAATGGGACTTAACAACTAACATACGAAAACCCAAAAGTTATAGTGATAGCATAATACTATTGCGATATTTTTAATTGTGTGTCGAGGTGACGTTAATTGTTTCGGACCAAATACTTTCTTATAATCATAACATTTTAAATGGTAGCTTCTATCAAAATTGATATTCTGACAGAGCTGATGCACAAGTCTAATGTCAATCCTGTGGAATTGAATGACTTGAGACTGGCCACACAGACCTGCCTTGCACAGAACTATTTCCAGTTCCAAGGCACTCTTTATAAACAATTAGATGGCTTAGCTATGGGTTCCCCTCTTAGTCCACTGTTGGCTGAAATATTTATGGACCATTTTGAACAAAATTTTCTAAAAACAGAACCTTTGAGTGCAAACATCAAATACTGGTTTAGATATGTAGATGATGTCCTGTGTATGTGGACTGGTACTACAAGACAACTCAACACATTCTTGAAAAACCTAAACGGTCAACATAAAAATATCCAGTTCACTATGGAAATTGGCAACAAATCCATAAACTTCTTAGATCTCACCATTGACATCAGTACACACACACATTGTTTCAAAATTTACAGAAAAACAACAACTACAGACACAGTAATACCTTCTTGCTCACAACACCCCATAGCTCACAAACATGCAGCTTTCCACTCAATGGTACACCGTCTCATATCCATCCCCATGTCCAGAGATGATTTTAAAGCAGAGTTAGATACAATAAAATTTATTGCCTCAGCCAATGGCTACAATCCAGTTCTTATTGACCACATCTTGCACAGGAAACAAAAACGGAAAATTATACCCCTCCTCTATGCCCCACCTGCTTCCCCATCCACTGTCTGCAAGAAATGGTGTACTCTACCATTTCTAGGTAAGGTATCACAGACTATAGCCAAAGCACTGAAATCCCGCAAGTATAGGGTTTCCTACTATGTCAGGAACACTACAGCCCAGTGTGTTTTTAATAGCAAAGATAAGATCCAGTTATTAGCCAACAGTGGGGTATACAAAATCACCTGTTCTGATTGTGAAAAATTTTACATTGGTCAGTCAGGCAGAGACATATCAACTAGGCTGGCTGAACATGAACGCAGCTGGAGGTTGCAGAATTCAGACTCTGCATTTGCTGAGCATGTACTGAGTGAGGGTCACAACTACCAGCCAGTGTCCCATGTACTTCACTTAGCAAACAAAGGCCATAAACTCAACCTGCTGGAAGCCCTTGAAATTAACAAACATCTTGCTCACAGTCCAGATCTCATCCTAAATGACCAGACACAACTCAACACTTCCCCTCTCCTAAACTTCATATAATCATCTTTGTTGTTCATTACTTCCCACACCCTCTCTTCCTACATATTCCCATTTTCCTGTAGTCATTAAGTTGTTTTATTTGTTGCAGTTGTCTTTGTATTCCACATATGCTGTAGTTTCAATAGTTAAGGGTTTGCTTTTAACTTGTACTTGTATTACTGTCCATGTTTAACTCCCCTTGTAGTTGTCTCATCAAATACTGTTCATATTTTACTTTGCTCATTTATTTAATGTAAACTGGTATACAGCCACTGCTTTGATTATAAAGTTAATGTTAAAATGCAGTACCACCACACTCTCAAACTGTAGGTTCCCTCAAACACCTCAATTTTCCTGCATTTATTAATTTCTGTTTATCGTATTGATATAGCTTAAGTTCTTCGTGTATTCTGTATTTACATTGACAACTGTCTCTTCTTTTTTAATTGGTTGTGTATCACTCTCCATGTTTCATACCTCTTGATGCAGCCTTGCCTAGTACTAAGTTTATCTTACTTCAATAGTTTGGTTTATCAATAGATACCGTTATGTAGGCATGTTATTCTTATATTGTGCTAAGGTTTTCCTGTCAACTCCATTGTTATTTATGTACTGTTCAGTTTTTACTATTTCATTGCAAAGATGTTACTCACTGTATGTTTCTACTTCACTCTAGATGTGTTACTTCTCTTCCAGTGTTGTCTGCTAACATTTAACTTCTTTGGTGATAATACTCAGTAAATGCCTGAAGATGGCCTTGTAAGCCGAAAACCGGTTAGCAATAAAAATAATATTGTAGAACAAAAGCAAACTGGTGCTTTTCATTTATTATTGATATACGGTAGTCACAGAACACATTATCACGGACTTCAACAACATTCCAGCTGCTGCCGCATTAAATTGTTTTACTTTTCTCGACTACAGCTGTCACACTTGGTGAATTTCATTCATGTAAAATTAGCTTCAGAAACTGAAAAGTATATCAGATTCACTGTCACGTAAATTAATTTCCCATCATGACTGAAACAGGTGTCGCGTGAACGAATGAAAGTGTGTGCAATGAAATGAGTCTTCTAGTAAGTAATACCCTGACACTTTACTAAATGTATAAAGTGAACTAAATTACTGCAATTACATTACTTAAACTTTCTATTCTTTCAATGCTGAAAGTGTTGTTGGCATTCAATGTGATTCTTATCACTTCGACTAGTGACAATTCGTAAATTACAAACATTAAATTTCTTTGACAGTATTCTCTTTAGTACGTAAAAAAAGTAATTCTCTCTTCTTGAAACGTAAATCAACTGGAGCTACCTTTACATTACTCCTAGCTACCATTTTACAGGAATGACATCATGTGAGTTCCTTAAAAAGAGTAATAACACAACCTTATACTACAAAAATAGCTGCTTTGCCAGGTTGGCTAACGCGCTATGAATGATTAAAAAATTCTCTCAAGAAAGGGTTCTCTTTGTAAATAAAAAATGGATCCACAACAGTTTACTCACAACGTCACAGTCAAGCATTCGTCGAAAATGTCGAGGAACTGCTGAAAGATTCATGTATTCGCAGCGCCACGAACGAAAGGCCGATTTGAAAGGTCAATGGTTGAACATTTTGCGTTTCTGCACTTATCTGTATCACGAAGTTTCTGGAAGGCAGGGTACAGTATTAGCAAGGTCACACAAATATTTATCGATATTTACCTATCACTCACATTAAATTTATCGAAGTGAAGATCAAGTTGGAACTGCAACTCCATACCACGTAAGCATTAGCCTGAAGTACACTTTCGAGACTTACATAGACGATTGGCTAATTTAATGCAAGTCAAATACATATATTTCTAGTTGTTGAAACGAAACCACTATTCATACTCTATTAAACCGCCTAAAAGGCTGCGGCTCAGAACTTTTAACTGGCGATTAGAATTACTGGCTTCACAATTATTCTTTCTGAGGTAATGGTTTAATTGAAGCAACAGATCTCTGTGTATCTGTTCCCTTTATGTTCACTCACTCACTCACACACACACACACACACACACACACACGCACACACACACATATTCCCTCCTTTTGTTTTCGTCTAGTTAGATTAATAATTGTTTAGTGGGAAGCAATTTTGGTTCCGACTTTCACTCATTTAATTTACTGGTAGTTCTCGATGATCACCACTTGGCACCATGTTCGCTGTCTTTTTGTAATTCTTTGTACGTATTGATGAATCTCGGTTTTCCAAAAAAGTTGTATTTAAGATTCTATAAATGGATTATGTCGGGGTCTTGACGAGATGCATAAACCATGGATTTTGTACTTCCTTCCGTTATTTATTTGCTTGTTCTAGGTGGTTTATTGTTTAATGGGCTGTATATCATATGAACCCGCGAACATGCCCTGTAAAAAGCCACCATGGCCGCAGAGGAGCATTGTAGATTATTTTATTAGGTGTGTTTTTATACGACTACACCGTAGCTAAACTGTTCGCGTACTGGGCTCGAGACACGTTATCACTCTCCTAAACGGCCATCACTGCATGAGTTCCCACTTTACGAACAAAACTCACTACTGAAGATCACTCTTTACGGTGAATATTGGGCAGAGGAACATCGTTCCCTGTCCCAGCGGTTGTAATTCGCGAACCATTTTCTCTCGAAACGCCTACAGCCGGCCTTAACACTTTATTTATTGTGTAGTTACCAGCTTCGGTGCTTCAGTGATTCATCTTCAGGCCTTAGTTGATTATGAAGGAGGTCACGATCCATAAATACGCTGCATCAATGGCCAACATAACTGGTTTACCCACACTATCTCTAAATCAGATGTCAGAACTCCAACCATTAATTGTCAACTGACTGAAGAAGGTGCACTGAAGCGCCGAAACTGGTAGCTGCACAGTAAATAAGATCAGAAGGACGGCTGTAGGCGTTTCATATTCTTGCAATAGTGAACAGCCGTGGTCGCCAAGACCTCCAGTCAAAAGACCGAACGTACAAAAACTTTCTCTCGAATCCAAAGAACTAACCGTACACGAATAGGTGTTCCGAACACGATCATATCGCTACTCAAGTTTCCATCTTACTGTGAAACGATAACACATGTTTAACAAATTGCTTTGTAGGTTACAGGCCATTGATAATTGAGTCAAAATGTTAGTCAATCACTCTAAATATATTAAAAGACTTTTAAATAAAAGTTATAATCAAAAGGCTATCAATGGCAAAAATTTCTATTCCTAACATACATTTAATTTACCATAACTGATCAGCTGTGTGTTCTACGTTTTTTAAGCAAGAGAGTTATCACGGTGAGTTGTTCAAAGAAGTTTCTGTTAGTGAACTTGGCAAAAATTTTCTAACTTCTGGAATATGTTTCGCAGTTATCTCTTTCAGATGTGTCCAAATGTAAAATTCCTAGCGACGGATCTGTTTCTTCAACATGAACTTTGTTCACGCAACGTTTCTGTTTCTTGACAGCGTGCCAATGAGAGTATCAGGCCGACCTGGTGCTTACTGCCTCCATTATGGTTATCTTACGCACTGTGATCGTCTATTTCGAAACAAAAGTAGGTGAAATTCTTCGTCACAGGTTGGCAGACAGCTGGTTTTCCTTTCACGTGGTATGTTCGTGTGAGAATGTTGGCAGTACTCTATCGAAGAGACGTTGTATTTATACGTAGCATCACAATCCATAACTACTGTCAAAATTTGTAGATAATATCATTGTAAATGCCATACACGTAATATGAACAGACTTTAACCACGAATGGTTACAAATATCTCTCAAAACCAGAGGACGAAACTAATGCACCATACTGTGTTCGTGTTTGACAATTCACACTTAGTACTAAAGTGCTAGCTCATACAAATAAAACCTCTACCGGTGAACTTATTGAGACTGATCAGAGATGATCGTTATATGTTGTGATATGAGGATTCAGTTCTCTTGACTGCATGATTATGAAATAACCAGCTCACGTTGTTACTCGTTTCTCTTATCGATTGTGTAACAGAGCACATTTGTGCTAGTTCGGGTAATACTGACAAATAGACCTTACCATCAAATACCTTCTTGCGGTTTCGCTCTCAAATGTAGTTGTGAATTGTTGAGCCCTGCCTCGAATTGTTTTTTACAGCGCTTATTGTGCGAAATAAGTGATAGTATACGTTCGTGTTTACACACGCATTTCTCTGAGATGCAATTCATCTACAGGGCGACGTCATGCAATGGAAGGGAGGCCCATCCACGTTACGATTAAACATACCAACGACGATGAGAACCTTATCTCAGAAAATTAGCTTCCTTACACAGGTACCCGCGAAAAGCCTGTTTCTTTTTCTTTTTTTTTAACTTAATCTCACGGCCATTGCAGTGTTCGTCAGACAATTTGATCGTGTTAGTGTCATTTAAAAATATGTTCGTGAAAATCTTGTGGGTTGCACAAGATCTGAATACAGCTTCGAACATCTTGCTTAGACAGCTGTTATCCGCATAAGAAATGACGATTAAAGTAATTATTAGCAATAGACTTTCGATACTTACAGGAAACTGCCGATTTATTCCTACAGGAATGTGCGGAACACTATTTTTGTGCTTATTTACTTACTAAACACAGTTGAGCTCATGTTCACAACAGATTGGTTTTTTTTTTTTTTCACTGTTGGTTGAGTTGTGAGCATCTAAACGAAACTCACGTGCACAGGTCGGCCACGCCTATCAGCACCAACTCACTGAATAAAGTTGATTATTAGGCAACATAACATCATAAAAATGAAGGAAAAACAGGTTTCACCGTCGTAGACCCTATAAAAATCATTATTATAGCAACCATTCCCGAGTTCTTGTTTTTGATCTGTGGAGGGTGGGATAGAATCACGTTTTTTGATGATTAGCAAGCTGTAGCAGCGCCATTCACTCGGCAACATGGACCAGCATGGAGCCTATGACTGTTAGTCATTAATGAACAGAAAAACATTTGTAAAAGTCAAAGGTAAACACAATTAAATTTGAGCTTGACAATAGCAGCCCGCAGTCATCCATCATTGTCGAGATCTCAGTATGTTTTACTACAAGCACATTTTAACAACAGTTTACAGGATGTCCGTAACCCACGTCGACACAATAGCTTTATAGGGAACCAAGAATACCACAGTTCATTTGGTATAGCTATATTGCCAGGTCAGTGAATGTCTGTTCTTCCATCTTGAAATGTATCGTTAATCAACAACTGGTGTATTGATAATCGGTCAAATCAGTATATGTATCAGGGCCGGTTTAACACTAGAAGTACCACTTGTGTCAGTTTTGACCCACGAGGGTTTTTTGAGGGGTCTAACTGCGTCTGCTTACGTGTGGCGCAATGCGGCAGATTTTCGTCATAGACCCACGACTGCGGTGCTCCTCGGCAGGCCACGGACGACGGATTTAAGCAATAGCGACTGTCTCACCGCAAGTACATTGTACAGTGCGGCATTTTGTAGACATTTTATTTACTTTAGTACATTTTGGCACTTTGAATGTAGTTCGTATATTAGGAAGTAAGGACGATAAGAAGAAGAAAATTGTAGTAGAGTCGCTGGCGGACTGTACGCTGTGTACTCAAATTTCTCGAAAGAAAAATCACACATCGTCTGAAAAATGAAATGATCGTGTAGCATTTATGGGTGGGAGGCCCCTCCAGGGATGTTCAGCCGCCAGGTTGCAATTCTTTTTTCATGTGATGCCACACTGGCCAACTTGCATGTCGGTGATCATGAAACGATGATGAGGAAAACACAACACCCATTCCATGGGAGAAGAAAACTTCCAACCCAGCCCACTGCACGGTAGGATAACGCATCATCACTCAGCTAAGCAGGCGGACACGCAGTAACACTAAAATAATACACATAACACAGTGGGCAATAACTGACAATACCGAACATAGTAGAAGCAGCATTTTAGTGGTGGTCACCTATAGTGCAGGTTTACACGACTCTTCCCCGCCTTATACACTTCTTTAAAGAGGCCTCCTTTTCTCTGAGGCTATTTCTGAATTCAATGAAGGCATTTGAAATCTGTCTTGCCACTCCAAGGAAATGTGTATTTTAGTCACCAAATGTGTTTTCTTTTATTGAAATAGAGAAACATCAGTTGTCTTAAAGAAACATGTATACCATTTGGCATGCTTTCTCCATCTAAATATAGGTTATTACAAAAGATTTTGATGTTAGTACTTAAGATTTATGCTCACACATTTAGAAATACGAAAGTCGCTACGCTTCTTTCTCAACTTATATATTTACTGATCAATGAAATCTCAGAAATTGTCAGGGAAAAATGCTAAAACTTGTCTGAAAATCAGGGAAATGTCAGGGAATTTCACATGGGGAAATTTGTGGCAACACTGAACGTTACTACTGACAACTTTTTCGCCTCTGTGAAACTGACACATGAGCTGAAACCAAATGGAACAAGTTTAGTTGGCACTCCTAGGGGATCACTCAAAGTGGTGCGTCCTGCGGCCCAAAGTAGAGACGACGCATCGTTCAGAACATTCTTACAAGTCGGGCGACAATCTTCTCACAGGATACCAAGAAAAAAAAAATTTCTGTTGTGACTAGCAAGCATGATGGATGTCCGACGGATGAGAATACTGAGAAGAAACTTCCAGAAACTGTGAATTTTTGTAACGAAGCTGAAGACAGAGTCGATACAGTTGACCAAATGGCTTTACACTGTAGCCTCCGAGATGACACCCAGCTACGGCTTGGGAAATTCTTTTTACAATATTCTTTACCTTACCATGATCAACTCTCACAAATTTTTAAGTTACTCAGCTGTAAGAAGATTTCACATTGAGACTGAAGGGTAGCAGATGAGATTGCAGCCCCTTACAAACTGCAGAGAGAAGTCAATCTCCCCTTGCAGGTACTCGATATCGGCGCTGGCCAATATGGAAACAGCTGGCGTTGACAGATTCAGGTTTCCTGCAAACAAGAGACGGAAATAAATAATCAAATGTATACTTCAAGTGCAATGAGTATGTGTGCAAAAGCTGCCCTAGCAAATATTCTTGTCGGATGTCTGAACTGTGAGCCCGTCCCGGCTTAGTCAATGCTGTCAATTTTTCTTCTCAAATATTTCTAAATACTTATAATTATAGACTGAAACTATTTGTTCTTATGTTATAGTTCCTTCATTATCAGCTGCATCATTTTAGAATCTTTCACAAATACTTGGTACTTCAAATGAAACCACAAATTTACTGTGATCGGTCACTGTATATTTATCTCCACGACACGATTCAAAGGTTCTGGCATCAGGTGGATTTACAATTATTAGTTTGACATGTGTGTGTGAGTTTCTTGTGTTACGATTTTTGGAGGAACTTAGGGCACTGTCTAGCAGAGAAACAAAACCCCATTTCAGATCAGTTTTGGGATTTTTACAAAAAACTAAATGTATATCTAACGGTAAAAATAAAGTAAGAAAAATAGTGTACCTCCTGTGGTCACATGTTCCTTTCACTGTCGTAACACACAACACGTGCACTGTCATATTTTGTAAACAAATATGGCGTCAAAAATTATCAGGCGCATATAGAAGAAGAGAAACATGATCACAAAGCACAAGGAATATACTCATACATCATGACAACATTATTACGGAAGAAGTTTTAAACGACTTTGGAGATCATTGTTTTGAGGTTTTATACATATTTCAGGCGGTATATAAATCCGATTTTGTCACGTTTATGCAGATTAAACTTCATACTCGTTTATGTAATTAGGTGACATGTTGCAAATTTTAAGTATATACATTTTTTTAATTTTATGGGACTTAACTACTAAGGTCATCAGTCCCTAACCTTACACACCACTTAACCTAAATTATCCTAAGGACCAACACACACACCCATGCCCGAGGGAGGACTCGAACCTCCACCGGGATCAGCCGCACAGTCAATGACTGCAGCGCTTGAGACCGCTCGTCTAAACCCGCGCGGCTTAAGTATAATTATTGTGGGAGTGGGAGAATTACACATAAATATCAATTTTGGTTAGGGTTCACAGATATCAATGAAAGATTGGAGGCAGAGGGACAGGAAGAGAAAGAAAGAAAGGAAGAGAGAGTGTGGGGGGAGTGATTGTATGAAAGCAAACTTTCCAGAGCGAAGGTTCTTAAGATTATGTCTATTACATGTAATAATAACTGCCTAAATGTTGGGGTAATACGGTAGTTAATGCTTTAAAACATGCAAATAGATGTATGATTTGTGCCCTTAGTTGATGTACATATAGTTTCAAGATGACAGGGGTACAAGCTGATGGTGTGAGGGTACATTTGTAAATGAAGTCAAGCCCTTGCACATTTAGAGTATTCATGGTAACATAACTAAATAGTTATGGTAAGTATTAAAGTGAGTGTGTGTGAGTGTGTGTGTGTGTGTGTGTGTGTGTGTGTGTGTGTGTGTGTGTGTGTGTGTGTGCAATGCAGATTTAGTAATGTAGACAACTGCTGAAAACAGAGATGATACTATTGTAAACATTGTCAGTTTTGTCATTTAAATGGACTCAAATCATTCGGTTGTGTGTCTGTGTATTTGGAGTGTTTCAAGGACGTCTAAACGTTTTTACCATTAGGTTGGATGTGTTGGATATTGATACCTGTGTTGTTAAAACGGTGTTTCGTTTCAAGCAGGTGGGTGACTATTGCTGATGTGTGACTTTTTTTTAGTGTTGCTATGTGTTCTTTGAATCTAATCACAAGTTATCTTGACACTGGTCTTACTTGTCTGTAAAAGTAAAAATACTGTTAATACTCATATAAGCACTATATTTTATTTTGTTTCAATCTTTTTACCTACTGCTTTAACGATAATTAATGAAAGATTGTGGAAATTCTTCTGTAAAATTTAAAATAAACATGTTTGTCCCTGAAAATCTGTGTTTGACAGTGTACTATTCATTGTAGAGACCAAATTACCCTCTGGTTACATTTTGGAGTCTTCCTAAACGTGTTATCAACATGATGACACTCAAAACACCGCCCAACTACGAATTAAACTTTGGTTTCCTTCTGTGGGTCAAAAATGACCCCCATGGTACCACTAGGGGTACGGCAAAGTCCTGTACTTCTACTGTTAATCCATGCGTTTCCATTCACTCCACCGGAAGATAGATGTGGGGTAGCTATCGGTCTGCCACACGGGAAACGATTGGTAAGATTATTTGAGGAGTGGAATGGAAGGCAGCAAGCAAGCACAGAATTTTTCAGATTCAGTATCCACACGTTCTTGTTAGACCACACTTACTTTTCTGGTTGTTAACCAACAATACGTTTCTAATAAACTGCTCATTGATTGAGCTGATTGATTTTCGTGCAAGCATTTGATACTGCCCACAACGATACCTTCTCTAATATACTTACAACTTTCGTCCTCAAGAATTTTTTTTCGATATTTCAGCTCTCTAGCTTTCCCTTCAGATTTTACCCTCTACAGCTCTTACTAGTGCTATAGAAACTCTCACCAATGTCGTAACTCGTCCTATCATCCTATCCCTTCTTCTAGTCTGTGTTTTCCCCTTATACGTCTATGATTTTGCTGTAGATATTCCTTAACTGTCACTTAATTTTTCTATGTGCTTCTACAACAGTGCAACCCAAACACTTTGAATCTCCTCTGTACCTATTTTACAACAATCAGCTCAGCTGCATACGTCTCTGTACATTCTCAGAAATTTCGTACTCTAATTCAGCTGAATATTTGATATTACTAAACTTCGTTTCCGAGGATTATCCTCTTTGATTGTGCTTATCTTCTTCTTCTGCTCTTCTTGTTTCGTCCGTCATGCGTCATTTTGCTTTCGAGGTGGCAGATTTCCTTCAGTCTCTGTAATGCGTGGTCCCTACTTTACGTTAATCCTTCCGACAAACAGTCTCGTTCGCCCTTCACTCATTTTTTGTCTGGTTTCCTGTACTTTCTGCTCATTTCATTCCTAAAGATAACACTGTTAAATTCAAGTCTTTCTGTCGACAGTATCATACGCTCTTCTTACTTTAATCAGATAAAGTATATTTTAAATTTCTTCCTTGTAACTACGTATATTTGTTCGATCAGTTTATGCGGTTGCCATTTTTTGAAATATCCATTTCTCTGAAACTAAACTAAGCACTGTGGTATTCATTGACGCAGTAACTGTAGCGTTGTTGTTGTTGTTGTTGTTGTGGCCTTCAGTCCTGAGACTGGTTTGATACAGCTCTCCATGCCACTCTATCCTGTGCAAGCTTCTTCATCTCCCAGTACTTACTGCAACCTACATCCTTCTGAATTTGGTTAGTGTATTCATCTCTTGGTCTCCCTCTACGATTTTTACCCTCCACGCTGCCCTCCATTAGGGAATTTCAAAAACAACTCATCATTCTTTAGTACTTCAACATCGCAGGTTTTCCCACAGTGGTTCTTCCTGACGATTCTCTTAAACGTTAATGTACTCTTCATCATTGCAAAACTGTGATCTGAATCTGTATCTGCTCCTAGAAAGGCACTGCAACCTACTTTGTGGTTTGGGGACATCTGTGTCGCAATGGTGTAATCCAGCTGTAATCTTCCCGTTCATCCAGTTCAAATATTACTCCTCTTCATGTAATTTCTGATATTACAACATTTCTATTATTGCGTTACTCTGTTGCTTCCGCAACTATAGTGTTCAAATCATCTATAATTATAATTTTCCAACTCCCTTCACTTCTCAAGTTACACGTCCAATATCCTAGTATACCTTATTTATGTCTTAATATTCCGCTTGAGACGCCATAATGTATACTTATACTAGTTTACTGTTGATTCCAATGAGAATAATCCTATCATTGGTCGTTGCGCAAAACACTCTCTTCCCTACCGTTCTGTTCTTGATGAGTCCTACCCGCGTCACAGGAATGTTTTTCTCTCATTTTCTTGTATTACCCTCTATTCGTCTGATCAGAATACTTTATCTTTTTTCTATTTGACTATATATAGATGGAGTCTCTGGATTTCTCTTTTCATATTTCCTAGCTTCTCTGCCACATTCATTCCTCTCACATTCCATGTACCGACTCGAAGAGTTTACTCTTTCGTTGCTTATTGAATATTGTTCTCGTGATTACCTTCCCCTTCGCGGTCCACGCCACTCCATATTTGGAACTAATGTGGAATTCTTTGTCAATAAACGGATAACCCAGACTCTTTTCCTGTTAGAGACTTCAATTCCAATTGATGAAAATTGTGTAAGCAGCGGTTTTTGTTACGTGTCGCATCTTAATGCTTTTGATTATTTGCGATTTTCCCCCTTTTTAGCGTAAGTTTCCTATGCCAAGCGCAAGAGGATCCGCCGGACCACTGAGGCTCCTCCACCCTCTTCGGCCTCCACCCTCGTTGACAGAAGTGCAGTCGACTTAAATCCAGGGAATGTGGCAGCCACTTCACTGGAACTCTACCCGCTATCCATCTCGAGGGAAAATTGATATTTAGATGTATCCGACCAGATTTGCCGCCACGATGTGAGGCACCATCGTGCTGAAAGAAAGTTGGAAATGCTCGTTTGTGTACAGCAGCGACGTCAGCACATCTTCGTCTATTAACTGTCGGTCACAGGTTGTTGTTAGTGTACACTGAACGAAGCAAGGCCCAGCTGTATGAGAACTACACATTCTGCTCCATCACTATCAAACCAAACTACATAAGAAGGATCCATATACTGAGAATTTGTATCTCACCAGTATCTTTGACTTTGTTAGTGTGGTAGGATTTGGGTGCAGATAGGTTAGAGCTGGTGGTTGAACAGATGTAGGCTCAATTTTAGAAAGAATTTCATAAACATTAGCCTTATTCATGACAATAGAGAGAAAATTACAAAACAGAACTTAATTTTTAGCTCAATATACTTCTGGAAAGCGGAGCTCAACAAGATCAACAATAGAAAATACTTTTAGCAAAATGAAAACAAAATTTAAAGAGTTTCGTCCGAGCAGGCAGGATTAGTGCAAGGAGCGTGGTGCTTTCCATTATCTGGCCCATGGCTACAGGCAGAAGAGTAATAATGAAATTAGCTTCCAGTGTAAAACCAAAGAAGAAGAAACTACAAAAGGACACCCAGATTTAATTAAAGCTGCTTGCATTAGCGCTCAGTTATATAAAGAGCTACGATCGTTACCATCTCAAAGTCGCTTATGCGAAACTACTGTGAAGCATCTGCGGAACTACCTACCCAAATATCTCAATATAGTCTCCTGTACAATATGAGATACAAAGTACACCGCTCTTAGAGGGTAAAATTGCTGGATATATATCGCTAATATGGCACTAACGAAATCAGGCACACGCGGTATAATAACAATGACATCACTCCTGTATGATGCCACTTATAACAAACAGAAACAACAAAATAAATGAGAAGGTCAATATGGCCATTGTTGTAGAAAAACATCCGTCCACCGAGTGTGCGACCACACAACAACAATAACACGCACAGAAATAACAAGATAAATCAGAAAGTCAATATGGCCCTTCTTTTAGAAAAACACCTGCCCACGGACTGTGTCACCACACAACAACGATAACACACGACACTGTACCTGTCAACTTTCCTCGTGTATTACTACTGATCGTCCAAGAAAATTAATGGATAGGCTGTACACTTCACTGTACTCTAGGTTTATAGGTTTAGTCACTGGACCGGCCAAAATACTACTGTCGGCCACTAAGCCACTTTCTTTGTGCTTGTTTTGTAATCTGTCACTGTCTGTGTCATCATTAGAACTCCTGTCGTCTCACCCAGGAAAAGACACCTACACCCGCAATCTTTGTGACCACACAACGGCCTTTTCCTGTGATGACCGTCTGTGAGGGAACATAGACATTTCCTTGGCACACAAGATACCAGATTTCAGAAGGCTTCCCGTTCATGACTCTCCACCAACTGACAGTATTCCAACTGCTTCGCAAGCAACTACGAGACTGTATGGACACCCTTGCTTAGGACACGCACACAGCCAGGGACAGCCCCTGCTGTTCACAACTCGGGGCGGCCAACGCTGCTGCCACTAGAACACAGCTCGCCACGTCCCGTCACTGGCAGTACGAGGCCCAGTTTTCTGGTCAGCCCAACAGTATTTGCTGCCGTCTTTAGTTAAATTCTTTTATCTTGGCGGCTCGCGCATGCCCGCATAGACGCAGGAGATTGCTGCGTGGCCAGTTGCAAACGACGCACGCTCCAAGAGAAGCAGCGCCTAGTATAGTATAGTTTGCAAACTTACGTTTAGGGAGGAGCGCGCAGTTTATGAAGTAAAGCCACCACGGTCGCATTAACCCTTTCGCTGCTACAAAGACGTGCTCCCCGCATTCCGCGCTGTGCGCGATTTTGTCATCACTGCACTGCCCGCCTGTGCAGACACATGGTGTTCCGACTGCTTTGACACACTTATCATTCGATTTCACAAAATCTATTTGGCTCAAAAATTTGATTTTTACACTTCTTCTTGACTGATACCTTCCCCCCCCCCCCCCCCCCCCATAAATGACTTGATACCAAATCCGACGAATTTTTGACCAAATTTGTTGTAATTGGATGTCCCCTTCCGAGAGGAACTAATTTTCATTAGGATTTCTTTTGGCTCTGTGTGTCGTTTTCAAGAGATTCCAGTATTCCCAGTTAAAATGAACACCCTTTATAACTTAAACAGTGTTTATAAATTGGGAAATATTCCATCTTTAGCGACTGGAATAAAACTTTTATTTATACCAGAGTCATTTCGCGTTTTTTTTTTCCCAAAACGTTCTGATTAAAGCATAGTTGGCGAAGTACACAAAACTGAATTGTGGACGTAATAAAACATAGAAACTAAAATATATTGTCAGTGAGGCGAGGTGCGCAAATTTTTGTTTGTCACAATGGACAGAAAATACTTGCCAAAACATAGATCACTCGACGAAGACATCGAATATGATGTTGCCAAAGCAGCGAAACAAAGAATTGCGTCAGACAATCAAGTAGCTCGGCAACGTACAAGCCGAAATTCTGCTCTAAATAATACTTTTAATACTCTCACAAAAGAATATATCTCAATATGAATAGTAAAACAGTGACTGCGGAAGAGAAGATATACAAACAAAACAGATAACATGAATATTGTATGTGTGCCTTTTCATTGTTTTTAATTGCTGTGAAAAGAAATATTGGAGGACAAAATTAGAAAAACCGAAAACTTATTATGATCACAATGAAGAAACAAAGCACTAGAAATTTAAAAAATCACATTCAAACGAATAAAATTCATGATGTAAGACACTTTGAAATTGTTTTTAAATGAAGAAAGTATTAAGCACCGCACAAGGTTTGAACTCAAAACCTTTGGCTTAGCAGCCCAACACCTTGACCAGTATGATAACGCAACTTGTCTTTTAATCGACCGCCGGCCGAAGTGGCCGTGCGGTTAAAGGCGCTGCAGTCTGGAACCGCAAGACCGCTACGGTCGCAGGTTCGAATCCTGCCTCGGGCATGGATGTTTGTGCTGTCCTTAGGTTAGTTAGGTTTAACTAGTTCTAAGTTCTAGGGGACTAATGACCTCGGCAGTTGAGTCCCATAGTGCTCAGAGCCATTTGAACCATTTTTTTTAATCGACCTCCTGGAGATCTCTAAAATGTCACACAAAATACCAACAAACATCGTTGGTATGATTATGAATTACTCACTCTTCGTCGAAGTACAATAGGATATAAAGAATTACCGTTGTTCTTTATTGCGAAAAAGCGGTTCGTGAGAATGATACAAACACCTTTCCTTGCTGTCTCCTGAACTATGAGGCTTATTGCTTGTTTGGTTTATTTAATTAATAGAATATGAAGCAATTGCTATAAAGAACGCTTTTTCCAAACTTTCTATAAAAGAAAGTCTGCTATCAAGACTTTACTTTTGTTCTATTACTTTGTTTATGACTGAACGTTTCTAAAACTGAAGACGTTCGTCGGTGCTGTGCACTGCAGTCGAGCTTTGGCAACGTCGTCCTCTGTTCATTGGCTGACTGTGTTTTGTAACGTCAGATGCGCAGAACAAACCTGAACTCGGCCACCGTCATAAATGACGCGCACTTTAGCAATGCAGCATCCAAGCCTGGAGCAGCGCCAGTGCCTTATCGAAACACTAGCGCTAAGGCGGCCACATACGCAGAAAACAAGGTGTACTGATAGTTACCGAATCACGACATATTTTTGTTCACTCTTCGTTCCGACAGAAATTAGATTCATCTGTAAGCATCATATTATACTTCAGACGAAAGATTTCGTCCAGCTTTTGTGTCATCCGTCCTACAAACAGACCCCGGTGATGTGGGTACTTCTTGGTAAGATGTTATATTTGAATAATGCAATGATGCCATTTAACGTGTGGCCTAATTAATTGTGACCTCAGTCACTGTAAGATGCGGTGAGTACTGTGCTGCGGACTCTCACTGAATGATGCCTCAATGATGATTGGTGTTGTTTTAGCCATCGCCGATTTCGGTTGTTCAGCTTTTGTTTTGCCTGGGACAAACCCATTTCCACAGTTTTTCACTACATGTTTCAATATTGCACTGTTAGTGACGGACGTTGTGTCTGGGTGGTTAAAACTGTCTGTGGTAACACTGGCAATGGTATCAGGACGATCTCAATGCTTTCGGCTCGCGTTTTTTAACACCATAAGTCACATGACGAAAGGCAAAAATATGTCGACAATGCATAAACCTACGCTCACGTAAAAGGTATGATTGTTATTCTGGCGCAATTCTTTTGCCTTGTGATACATCATATGATACCTTTTCCTTTCTTTTAGTGTTCAATCCTGAGGCTGATTTTCTGCAGAGCGCCATTCCTCTCTTCTGTCTGCCTTCCTCTTCATTTCCACGTATGTGTTACATCCAAGACGTGTGGGATTAGCAGAGCGGTCTAAGGTGCTGCCGTCATGGACTGTGCGGTTGGTTCCGGCGGACGTTCGAGTCCTCCCTCGGGCATGGGTGTGTCTGTTTGGCCTTAGGGTAGTTTAGGTTAAGTAGTGTGTAAGCTTAGGGACCGATGACCTTAGCAGTTAAGTCCCATAAGATTTCACACACATTTGAACATTTTTTTGTTACATCCAACGTCATTCATGATCTGTTCCATGTATGATATCCATGGTCGCCCCCACCGATTCCTTCCCTCCAGTAGCTCCTTCTGCTAATGTTCCTATGATGTTGCTGTGTCGTAGGATGTGCTATACAAGTTTGTCTCATCTTGTTTGGATGTGCTTCCACAGAGATCTGGTTTCCTGTACTCTAGTGAGCACCTCGTCATTTGTTACTTTGTCTCTCCAGCTGATCTTCATCATCCTTCTAGAGCATCACGTCTCCAGGGTCTCTAGGAGTCTTCTCTCTTCTCTTCCAATTGTCCAAGTTTCACATCCGTATAGCGCCACTCTCCAAAGTAAACCTTTCATGATACGTTTCCTTATTTTCAGACTAATGTTATTGCTGGTGAGGAAGTTCCTTCTCCGATTAGTTGCAATTTTGGCATTTTGTATTCTGCACGCAATTTCGTTCCGGATTCTACCATCCATTGCGATTTTGCTTCCCAGGTAAGTAAATTCCTCTATCACTTCCAGCTCCTCTCTTCCAAATCTCATTCTCAGAGGTTCATATTCGGCTCCTGTACTGCATACCATCACCTCAGTATTTTTCTTGTTTATTCTCGTTCCATACTGATTGCATAGAATTTTTTCCCTTGTTCTGAGGATTTCCTCTAGATCTTCTTTTGTCTCCGTGACTGCAGCAATATCATCTGCATAATGCAGCATGTCAATCTTTTGCCCATTAATTTTGATCCCCACCTCAGTAGTTTCTCGAATTTGGTCTATAGCTTCCTGGATGTAAGCATTGAATACAAGAGGAGAGAGAGCACATCCTTGCCTTACCCCTTTTCTAATATTTGCTTCTTGTTATTGGTGACAGTTCTTAATCACTGCCACCTCATTCTTGTAGAAACTGAGTATCACACGGATGTCTTTGTACTTTATTCCACTTTTCCTCTGCACTCCGAACATCTCTTGCCAGATAGTGTTATCAAATGCCTTTTCCATGTCTACAAAGCCAATATAAGTTGGTTTATTTTTCTGTAATAGCTTTCCGATAACGAGTCTCAGTGCCAGAATCGCCTCTCTTGTTCCCAATCTCCTTCTCAAGCCAAACTGATCTTCACTCAGCATATCCTCCAACAGCTCTTCAATTCTCTTCAGACCTATTTTTATAGAATTTTTGGTGCATGTGATATTAGGTTTAGAGTTCGGTACTGTTCACATTTTGTAGCTGCTGCCTTCTTTGGTATAGGAACAATGATATATTTCTGAAAGTCTGTCGGTATCTCTCCTGTGTTACAGATGGACCTAATAAGTTTAAGCAGTATCATTTTCATGCTGTCACCAGCATTCTTTATTAGTTTTCCTGGGATGTCATCAGTACCCGTTGCTTTGTTGTCCCGTAGTTCTTATAGAGCTCTGTCAAATTATTCTTGCAGAATGTCATCTCCCTTGTCGTCTTCGTCTACTTACTCTTCTCTTCCTATTACTTCATCCAAAAGAGGTGTTCCGGCATACAACTCCTCTGTGTATTCTTTCCATCTCTTCACCATGTCTTCACCAAACAGCATTTTCCCTTCTTTATTTTCTATTGTGCCTCAGATGACACCTTTAACATCTGAAAATTACGAATTACAACTTTTAACATGACCACCATGTTGTTACCGTAGCCTCGTAGTTTTTCTCACTCTCCCATCTCATGCTACTTGAACTTTGTTCTGTTTGTGGACCACTTGTTGTCTTAGAGGGATGATTCCACACCTACGGACATTCGGTAACAAGGTTTGGCGCGAGTGAGTTCGCCGCCCGCCGTGCTTTTTTGCACCAGTGCCTGCCGCGCGCCTGTCCGCGGATGTGCTCTGAGCGGTGTGGCGAAGAGCGGCGCGGCGCGTACGTCACGACGAGCCAGCGGCGGCGGCCGCGTCCGCACTGCGACACGCCTGCTCATCCATTCTGCATGCGACGCGTCCGGACCAGAGCGACGAGGGTGGAGCGCAGCCAGCCGCGGCCGGACGCTGCACAGTGGCTGCGTGGCGCGCCAGCTGACCGACTCACTGCCACAGGCGATGCCACGGAGCAGGTCTACTTCAGTCGTAAATAAAAAGACTTATCTTGCCAGACTTGCACACAAACAAAAAAGAGAAACAGCCTGGTTTAGTGGTTTATACATAGTTTGAAGGTGGGTACCTCTAGCTGGTGCGAAGCGGCCGTCTGTCGATTAACTGAAAACTTGCGTGCTTAAAACTAACCTGTTATGTATATGTAAGACAAGGCGTCTGTGTATATGTGGGTACGTCTGCGATCTCTTCCCAAACTCCTTGATCAATGTTGTAAGTAGGCTCTTTAGGTTTTTATGTTGGTAACGCCACATAGCACTCTGTATGAAAACCACTGACTGTGCTGTGTGTAGTCTGTGGCTGGTTTGCATCGTTGGAATATTTGCTATTGTAGTGTTGGGCAGTTGGATGTGAACAGAGAGTGGCGTTGCGCAGTTGGAGGTGAGCCGCCAGCAGTGGTGGATGTGGGGAGAGAGATGGCGAAGTTTTCAGAGCGGATGATCTGGATGTGTGTCCACCAGAAAGAGTAAATTTGTAAGACTGGATGTCATGAACTGATATGTATATTACGACTTTTGAACACTATTAAGGTAAATACATTGTTTGTTCTCTATCAAAATCTTTCATTTGCTAAGTATGGCTACCAGTAGTTAGTGCCTTCAGTAGTTAGAATCTTTATTTAGCTGGCAGTATTGGCGCTAGCTTTATTGCAGTAGTTCGAGTAACGATGATTTTTGTGAGGTAAGTGATTCGCGACAGGTATAGGTTATTGTTAGTCAGGGCCATTCTTTTGTAGGGATTATTGAAAGTCGGATTGCGTTGCGCTAAAAATATTGTGTGTCAGTTTAGTGGTGATCAGAATAAGTAAAGAGAGAAATGTCTGAGTACGTTCAGTTTTGCTCAGCTGCATGAAAATCAAATAACGTAGAGGTTTATCAGCACATTCATTACAAATTTTTCTATGGGGACGTTTCAACGTCAACAAAATATGGCATGGAAACAATAGACCTCACGAGTATCAGCACTATTACGTTGAGGGGAGTCTACTGAGCACTCTTGCAAAATGGTTCAAATGGCTCTGAGCACTATGGGACTTAACAGCTATGGTCATCAGTCCCCTAGAACTTAGAACTACTTGAACCTAACTAACCTAAGGACATCACACAACACCCAGGCATCACGAGGCAGAGAAAATCCCTGACCCCGGCACTCTTGCATTTGGTACCGAAATATAATAATGATACTAATGTAAACTGAAAAGGAACTATTTTAACCGATGTATGTCTCTGATAGGCTTCATAATGCAGATCGCTGACTGTGCACAACCGCAGAGCCAAAGATACTGCTTCTGGTTGGTTGGTTGGTTGGTTTGGGGGAAGAGACCAAACAGCGAGGTCATCGGTCTCATCGGATTAGGGAAGGACGGAGAAGGAAGTCGGCCGTGCCCTTTCAAAGGAACCATCCCGGCATTTGCCTAGAGTGATTTAGGGAAATCACGGAAAACCTAAATCAGGATGGCCGGACGCGGGATTGAACCGTCGTCCTCCCGAATGCGAGTGCAGTGTGCTAGCCACTGCGCCACCTCGCTCGGTACTGCTTCTGGTTTGAGATTGTAGTGTTGGACTGAGAGAGCGCTTGGTGCACAGCAGTAGGTAGCTGTCTGTCAGCGAAAGAGATGAAGTAGGCAGTTTTTTGTGCTGTTCTCTGCGAAGCCACCTGGTGTTAGATTAATGTTGGAGTTACGAGAACATGTAAGTAGAAGTATACTCGCAAGCAAGGAAAAGATGTTAAATATCTATGTATCTCGTTTCGCCACTGTGTAAGTGTAGATGTCTTGGCTGATAATTTATAGCTGTTGAGTAACCCAAGAATGTACGTAAATTGATTTGATGAAAAGGATTGTTAGATATTTCCCTTTTGTAGTGTTTCTAACTTTTATTAACGTAGGTAATTGTAATTTGATGATTTGTGTTTATGCTTGTTTACTAAAGTTAGATGATACTTGATGTATTTGTGAATCAATTAGTAAAAAAGGTGTATTTTTTCTGAGTAATGTAATTTCAGTTGTCAAATATTCTGGAAAGCCAAACTTAACTTGGAATAGAATTTTACTAAAAAGTCAGTGTTAGTAATTCACCATAATCAGTACCACCCCCTCTACGGGTCATATGTTTCTCAAAGACGTTGGATTTTTCTTAAACGTTTTCATTTATCAGCCAAAAGAATTTCATGTACATTCCAAAGTATCACGGTCAGCACGATGAGCCCGTAGCTGGCATATTTTTATTGTTTTCAATGAGAGACTAGAATATGTAGCGTTCCACTATTGCTGCTTTAGAGGTAAGACAATTTAATTTATTAGTTACGTGCAAGCGGAACGAAGTTACTTTTGAACAGGGCCAAAGGGTTCAGCACCTAACGGGCTGAATGTATTTAACAGTGACTGTATTTCCTTATTGGTACTGGGAGTGGCATTGAACATTCAGTTCGTGTAACGTTTAGCTAAGAATAACACAGAGCAAGCTCACCACTTGCAGTTACAACATGCTGTACGATAACTCCAGTTATGTATCCGTTCCACATTCACGCATTCACTTCGTAAATTATTTTCAGAAAGTTACACATTTGCACCCGCACTCACTTAAGTATCCCATAGGGTGGTGGGGTTTCGGGTTCCCCTGGATAGGTCAGGAGTCCACAACACGCAACAAGCGGCTACACGGGTAGCAGGGGTTGAGTGGCGTGGGCTGGCCGGTTTTTTAGGTTAGATGGCCTTGGGCAAGTACAGAAAGGGCAACAGCCTCAACGGGTGCGGGGCAAAGTCAGGACATGCGGGGACCAAGCAGCAATCGGTATTGTAGTTGTCAACTGTCGAAGCTGCGTTGGTAAAGTACCGGAACTTCAAGCGCTGATAGAAAGCACCGAAGCTGAAATCGTTATAGGTACAGAAAGCTGGCTTAAGCCAGAGATAAATTCTGCCGAAATTTTTACAAAGGTACAGACGGTGTTTAGAAAGGATAGATTGCATGCAACCGGTGGTGGAGTGTTCGTCGCTGTTAGTAGTAGTTTATCCTGTAGTGAAGTAGAAGTGGATAGTTCCTGTGAATTATTATGGGTGGAGGTTACACTAAACAACCGAACTAGGTTAATAATTGGCTCCTTTTACCGACCTCCCGACTCAGCAGCATTAGTGGCAGAACAACTGAGAGAAAATTTGGAATACATTTCACATAAATTTTCTCAGCATGTTATAGTCTTAGGTGGAGATTTCAATTTACCAGATATAGACTGGGACACTCAGATGTTTAGGACGGGTGGTAGGGACAGAGCATCGAGTGACATTATACTGAGTGCACTATCCGAAAATTACCTCGAGCAATTAAACAGAGAACCGACTCGTGGAGATAACATCTTGGACCTACTGATAACAAACAGACCCGAACTTTTCGACTCTGTATGTACAGAACAGGGAATCAGTGATCATAAGGCCGTTGCAGCATCCCTGAATATGGAAGTTAATAGGAATATAAAAAAAGGGAGGAAGGTTTATCTGTTTAGCAAGAGTAATAGCAGGCAGATTTCAGACTACCTAACAGATCAAAACGAAAATTTCTGTTCCGACACTGACAATGTTGAGCGTTTATGGAAAAAGTTCAAGGCAATCGTAAAATGCGTTTTAGACAGGTACGTGCTGAGTAAAACTGTGAGGGACGGGAAAAACCCACCGTGGTACAACAACAAAGTTAGGAAACTACTGCGAAAGCAAAGAGAGCTCCACTCCAAGTTTAAACGCAGCCAAAACCTCTCAGACAAACAGAAGCTAAACGATGTCAAAGTTAGCGTAAGGAGGGCTATGCGTGAAGCGTTCATTGAATTCGAAAGTAAAATTCTATGTACCGACTTGACAGAAAATCCTAGGAAGTTCTGATCTTACGTTAAATCAGTAAGTGGCTCGAAACAGCATATCCAGACACTACGGGATGATGATGGCATTGAAACAGAGGATGACACGCGTAAAGCTGATATACTAAACACCTTTTTCCAAAGCTGTTTCACAGAGGAAGACCGCACTGCAGTTCCTTCTCTAAATCCTCGCACAAACGGAAAAATGGCTGACATCGAAATAAGTGTCCAAGGAATAGAAAAGCAACTGGAATCACTCAATAGAGGAAAGTCCACTGGACCTGACGGGATACCAATTCGATTCTACACAGAGTACGCGAAAGAACTTGCCCCCCTTCTAACAGCCGTGTACCGCAAGTCTCTAGAGGAACGGAGGGTTCCAAATGATTGGAAAAGAGCACAGATAGTCCCAGTCTTCAAGAAGGGTCGTCGAGCAGATGCGCAAAACTATAGACCTATATCTCTGACGTCGATCTCTTGTAGAATTTTAGAACATGTTTTTTGCTCGCGTATCTTGTCATTTCTGGAAACCCAGAATCTACTATGTAGGAATCAACATGGATTCCGGAAACAGCGATCGTGTGAGACCCAACTCGCCTTATTTGTTCATGAGACCCAGAAAATATTAGATACAGGCTCCCAGGTAGATGCTATTTTTCTTGACTTCCGGAAGGTGTTCGATGCAGTTCCGCACTGTCGCCTGATAAACAAAGTAAGAGCCTACGGAATATCAGACCAGCTGTGTGGCTGGATTGAAGAGTTTTTAGCAAATAGAACACAGCATGTTGTTATCAATGGAGAGACGTCTACAGACGTTAAAGTAACCTCTGGCGTGCCACAGGGGAGTGTTATGGGACCATTGCTTTTCACAATATATATATAAATGACTTAGTAGATAGTGTCGGAAGTTCCATGCGGCTTTTCGCGGATGATGCTGTAGTATACAGAGAAGTTGCTGCATTAGAAAATTGTAGCGAAATACAGGAAGATCTGCAGCGGATAGGCACTTGGTGCAGGGAGTGGCAACTGACCCTTAACATAGACAAATGTAATGTATTGCGAATACATAGAAAGAAGGATCCTTTATTGTATGATTATATGATAGCGGAACAAACACTGGTAGCAGTTACTTCTGTAAAATATCTGGGAGTATGCGTACGGAACGATTTGAAGTGGAATGATCATATAAAATTAATTGTTGGTAAGGCGGGTACCAGGTTGAGATTCATTGGGAGAGTGCTTAGAAAATGTAGTCCATCAACAAAGGAGGTGGCTTACAAAACACTCGTTCGACCTATACTTGAGTATTGCTCATCAGTGTGGGATCCGTACCAGGTCGGGTTGACGGAGGAGATAGAGAAGATCCAAAGAAGAGCGGCGCGTTTCGTCACCGGGTTATTTGGTAACCGTGATAGCGTTACGGAGATGTTTAATAAACTCAAGTGGCAGACTCTGCAAGAGAGGCGCTCTGCATCGCGGTGTAGCTTGCTCGCCAGGTTTCGAGAGGGTGCGTTTCTGGATGAGGTATCGAATATATTGCTTTCCCCTACTTATACCTCCCGAGGAGATCACGAATGTAAAATTAGAGAGATTAGAGCGCGCACGGAGGCTTTCAGACAGTCGTTCTTCCCGCGAACCATACGCGACTGGAACAGGAAAGGGAGGTAATGACAGTGGCACGTAAAGTGCCCTCCGCCACACACCGTTGGGTGGCTTGCGGAGTATCAATGTAGATGTAGATGTAGATGAATGATAAAATTCATTTAAAACAGAATGTTAAAGCGTGTATTATCTCCTGGATATAGTAGGAATCAAGATATGGACAAAAACGTGTTTTCCTACCTCTTTGTGAGTAGACAGTCTTGTAAGACTGGTATATAGTATGGGAACAGTCTCACTATGCCAAATCAACGACTTGTGCATGGCAGTCTATATGTCAGGGGCAAGAAAAGAGCGTCTGGGCCCCTAAATGTGGGATGTCGGTGGCCCTGAATGAATGAAGTGTTGCGCTGGAGTAGCAACAACCTGCCATTTCTTTTCAATTCTTTTTTTTTTTTAATCTCATCAATCTTCTGACTGTTATGGTGCAGCCTGCCACGTAGTCGTCTCCTGTGCCAACCTCTTCATCTCAGAGTAGCAGTTGCAACCTATGTCCTCAATTACTTACAGGACGTATTCCGATGTCTGTCTTCCCCCACTGTTTTTACCCTCTACAACTACCTCGAGCTCCATGGAAGTCATTACCTGGTGTCTCTATAGATGCCCCATCATCCTGTTCTTTCTCCTTGGGCCGGCCGAAGTGGCCGTGCGGTTAAAGGCGCTGCAGTCTGGAACCGCAAGACCGCTACGGTCGCAGGTTCGAATCCTGCCTCGGGCATGGATGTTTGTGATGTCCTTAGGTTAGTTAGGTTTAACTAGTTCTAAGTTCTAGGGGACTAATGACCTCAGCAGTTGAGTCCCATAGTGCTCAGAGCCATTTTTTTCCTTCTCCTTGTCAGTGTTTTTCACATACTCATTTCCTCTCCAATTTCGAGCATAGTCTCCTCATTCCTTGTTGTAGCAGTTCGCCTAATCTTCAGCAAGCTGCTCCAAACGCAGATTCTCAGAAATTTCTACCTCAAATTAAGCCTATGTTTGTTACCAGTAGACTTATCATGGCAAGGAATGCCCTTTTTTCCAGTGCTAGTCCGCTTGTGATGTCCTCCTTGTTCCTTCCATCATGGGTTATTTCGCTGCCTAGGTAGCAGAATTCCTTAACTGCATTTACTTCGTGAGCACCAATTCTGGTGTATCTTTATCGCAGTTGTCATTTCTGCCACTCTTCATTCCTTTCGTCAATCTCTGATTTATTCTCAGTCCATACTTCGCACTCATTAGACTGTTCATTCCTTTGACGTGAGACTCTAATTCTTCTTCACCTTGACTCAGACCAACGTTGTCAGCGAATCGTGTCATTAATATCTTTCACTTTGAATTTTATTTCCACTCCTAAATCTACTTTTACTTCCATGATTGCCTCTTCAACGTACAGACTGAAATGTGGGGACATCACGGTCTTACACCCTCTTCAATGCGAGCACTTCGTTCTTGGTCTCCACTCTTATTATTCCGTCTTGGCTCCAGTACGTATTCTACATATATCACCCGTCTTTGCCTATAGTTTACTCCCACGTTTCTCAGACTTTCGAACATCTTCCACCATTTTACATTGTCAAACACTTTCTCCAGGTCGCAAAATCCTGTGAACGTGTCTTGAGTATTCTATAGTCTTACGTCCATTGTCAGTTGCAAAATAAGAAATAAGAATTTCCTGTCTGGTGCCTTTACCTTCCCTCAAGTTAAACGGATCGTCACGTAACATATCCTCAATTTATTCCATTTCTCTGTATATTATTCTTGTAAGCAAATGAGATGCAAGAGCTGTTAAGCTGGTTGTGTGACAATTCTCGCACTTGGCACCTCTTGCCGTCTTCGGAATTCTGTGGATGGTGTTTATTTGAAAGTCAGATGGTCTGTCGCCAAACTCATAGATTCTACACACTAACGTGAATAGTCGTATTGTTACCACTTCCCCCAACGATTTTAGAAATTCTGAGGGAATGTTATCTATCCCTTCTGCCTTATTTGATCTAAGGTCCTCCAAAGCTCTTTTAAATTCTAATTCTAATGCCGGATTCCTGTCTTTTCTAAATCGACTCCAGTTACTTCTTCTATCACATCAGACAAATCTTCACCCTCATAAAGACTTTCGATCTATTCTTTACACGTATTTGTCCTCTCGTCTGTATTTAGCAGTGGAATTCCCGTTGCACTCTTAATGTTATCAAGCTTGCTTATAATGTCACTGAATGTTGTTTAATTTTCCTATGAGCCGGATCAGTCCTACCGGCAATCATTTCTTTTTAGATTTCTTCACATTTTTCATGCAGCCATTTCGTCTTAGCTACCTTGAATTTCCTATTTATTTCATTCCTAAGTCGCCGGAATATTTTTGTACTTCTTCCCTTCATAGATCAATTGAAGTATTTCTTCTTTTTCTCATGGTTTCTTCGCAGTTTCTTTCTTTGTATGTATGTTTTCCTCCCCAACTCCTGTTATCGCCCTTTTTAGGTATGTCCATTCCTCTTCACTGTACTGCCAATGAGCTATTCCTTATTGCTGTATCTATAAAATTACAGAACGTCAAGCGTATATCGTCATTCCTTAGTATTTTCGTACCCCACTACTTTGCGTAGTGACTCTTCCTGACTAATGACATAAACTTCAGCCTACTATTCATCACTACCATTTTGTGATCTGAGTATATATCTGCTCCTGGGTTCGACTTACAATCCAGTATCTGATTTTGGAATTTCTGTCTGACCATGATGTGGTGTCACCGCCAGACACGACACTTGCTAGGTGGTAGCCTTTAAATCGGCCGCGGTCCGTTAGTATACGTCGGACCCGCGTGTCGCCACTATCAGTGATTGCAGACCGAGCGCCGCCACACGGCAGGTCTAGAGAGACTTCCTAGCACTCGCCCCAGTTGTACAGCCGACTTTGCTAGCGATGGTTCACTGACAAAATACGCTCTCATTTGCCGAGACGATAGTTAGCATAGCCTTCAGCTACGTCATTTGCTACGACATAGCAAGGCGCCATTACCAGTTACTATTGCTGCTGTAAAACATGTACCGTCAAGAGCGATGTTCACCATTTATGGATTAGAGTTAAGTATTCCACAACTACGTCCTTTTTTGATAAAGTCTAACTTCCGTGTCCTGTTCCAGACCTCACGCCAGCCTTCGTGAGCTAAAACGCGTGCCTTTCGGCTTCTTCTCATAGTGGGTTGGCTCTCTTGCCAATCCACAACACATGATATAATCTGATTGAAATCTTCCTCTATCACCCAGCCTTTTCCAAGTATACCACCTCCTCTTGTGATTCTTGAATAGAGTAAAACGGAACTTTTTGTACCGTTCCATAATTTTCTCGTTAAATATCCGGTACAAGAGAATTAATAGCGAGAGCTTTTACTTTAACCTGCAGAAATAAATCAGTAGGTAACAAGCATGAAGGAATGGAACGAACGGCGTTTGTTACTATATTTGTTTTATCTCATGTGTTCCACGTTTCCCTGCATCCTTTCCCTAGTGCGACCTGGGCTGTTCGA
This sequence comes from Schistocerca serialis cubense, assembly GCF_023864345.2. NCBI lineage: Eukaryota > Metazoa > Arthropoda > Insecta > Orthoptera > Acrididae > Schistocerca > Schistocerca serialis. The sequence goes on from NC_064638.1 coordinate 534,546,079, forward strand.
ATGAGAAACTATGTGGAGTAGCAGAAAGCTTTAGTCAGAGGTTGTAGCTATACATGAATAGTGTGGTTCTGTGGTAGGGTAGTACCAACCCCTAAATGCCAACAAGTTTGGCAAAGTGTGCAAGTGAGGTGAGTGAGGTCGCGAAGCCATGAGTATTGGCTCTTTCAGTTTGGCGAACGACCCCCTTCACCACCACTTTTGAACGTGCAACGCGTAAGTGATGCGCCCGCAGGACTGGTTCCTGCATAGCGGCGCTGAGCAGACGTTGAAGAGTTAGCTATCAGTTTTATAGTAGTATATCAAAGGTATTAGAATGTTTCAAATCTGTTCGTTACTAAGTTCCAGATGATGAAATTAAGTGTGAGATTACCACGAAACCTCCACAGTGGAGTTTATATTCGTAATTTGATTAAATTTCAGTAAGACCTCTGCGTTTGTGCCTTGGTCAGGCACGCACCATGTGCCTTAAGCTCACGGTAGTATATTTGATCTAAGCGTAACAGACGTTGACTTATTTGAAGTATTTTAATTTGGTGTTTCTTTCACAGTGATATTATGGGGGATTTTTTAATTTCTGATATGTTTTCTTTGTGTACTTGGTTTCCCCCCACGTGGTCGTTTGGAGCTACCGCCACATTAGTAAAGTGCAGTTTCATTCCCAAAAAGTACAGTAGATTCACTGCAGTTTCGTATAGCTCATTTCCGAAATAGTAAATTTGTGCCGGAAAGAAGAACTTTGAATCATGAAAAATGCGCGTTTTCACTCTGGTTAACTCACGTTGTTTAATAGAAAGGTGGGCCACATCAGTAGATACAAGGTACGAAGATATAATTATGCGGTAGTGCGTGAGTTAAGATAGGGAAGAAATAACCTTGTGTGTCAGAAGTTTTCATTTCTTTTGGCTGTCGCAACTTGGCCACGTGCGTTAACTAATATCAAGGCGATAATTAGTAAATGTTTCTTGTGCCCCCCCTCCATTACTATTTGATTTGCTTGTAATGCAGTGCGTTACATAAAATATAAGGATTAATACATTTTAATGCCTTGTGATGGAACGGAGACTTGCAAAATTTTCCTTCCATGTGATAGTAAATGTGTCTGCTACCCCCGCTCAGGAACATGGTGTTGTTTCAGAACGCTGGATTAAAGAAAAATTGGTAGTCATAGGCAAGTCGACCTCATGCTACCCCTTTTTGGCGTTTTAATGAAATTTGAAATTTTAGGCAGATACTCTTCCACCTTGACACAGTTCACTTTTAGTGTCTTTTGCTGAACTTGTTCTGCGTCACATATAGTAATTAAACGTAATATCAATAGAAGCCTTGGGTTTAGGTGCAATTGTGTGCTTGCATAAAATTCCACTGAAGCCAAGTCTGCACTCCCCTCTCCCTTTCCATAATTACGTAGTAAAAGCAAATCCTGTTGACTAGCGAGACCATTTAGCATGATGTATAATATGAGAGCCCTTTCTGTAGCATAAGAATGGGCAATAAGTATTCCAATAGAGACACAGCTAATTGTTCAAATGCTATAAGTAGTCAATAAATATCAGTTAATCTAGTTCATCTACTGATGTCTTTCTCCCTTTACCATTAACAACTTAAAGAATAGATGAAACCTAAAGTATCCAAACCTCCTTAGAAAATGGAAAATAGAATTGATAAAATATCCCTTTGATATGTCAGGCAAACTCCCCACAAATTAGTCCCTACTTTAGTCGCATGCTGGGTCAACAAATAAAAAATAATTTAAAGCTCTATGCTTCCTATTAAGCCATGCATAAGTGCCTTCTGTAGTGGTTATAAGGATTGCGTTATCGGTTGCCTTCAAACTTTTATGGGTAAGTTAAACCCACCTGTTAAAAATTATTGATACCCCATCAGTAGCTCGCAGGGACCTGTAATGTCGTGGAGCACACGAGTTTTATAAACAAGTACTACAGAGGGTAACTTGCGGAAGCAGTTGGACACGATAACCGATCTTAAACAGCTTACCCAGTCGAACTGTATCACTACCATTGGTGGGCTAGTTACAATGCGAGAGTATTTCATATTACTAGCTAAAATTTATTAAAGAGCTCAATGCGTCTCTCTCCACTCCCAGTCCTTTTCCCAAGCAAAGCCCATATTCTCCTGTAATCTTTTCTTTTACTCCTTACCCTACAACTGCATTCCAGTCTGCCATGGCTATTAGATTTTCATCCTTCTTTATGTACTATAGAATACTTTCTATATCCTAAATACTTTCTCCACCTCTTCAACTTCACCTTGTGACATTTGCATGTACATATGAACTATCGTTGTTGGTTATAGTTTTCTATCAAATCTGATAAGAACAACCCTGTCACTGAACTGTTCACAGTAACGCACTCTGTGCCCTATCTTCCTATTCATAGCGATTCTTATCTCTGTAATCCAATTTTCTGCTGCTGCTTATGTTTGCCTATATTCATCTGCCCAGATATCTGTGTCTCCTTTCCATTTCACTTCACTGACTCCTACTATATCTAGATTGAGCCCCTGCATTTCCCTTTCCAGATTCTCTAGCTTCCTACCACATTCAATCTGAAGCCATTAGTTGGATGATTCAGTATGTTGTAGCTCTTCTCCGGAGCACACCACCTTGATGAAGCACTGTCCTTGTGGGTGGAGAGGCTTGCGTGTCCGTGGGAAGCTGAGGGCTATGCCAAAAGTAGAGGACCTACTGCCGGAAAGGCCTCAGCTGATGGATCAGACTAAGAGTGCCCCACAACGTCCCATCTTTCCTGTCCACTCCTACCCTATTCCCTGACCCAACCCAAGGTGTGATGCGATCTGTGCTGAGGGGTGCGTGGCACATGGGAAGATGTGTCGCAAACGGAGCCTCAGAGATACAGGCGACTCTCTGAGTAATTAGCCTTACACCACGCGGGGTATTCGTGGTGTAGACCTTCTACATCAGCAAATCTCGTGGGACCAACATGGACACGACTACAGAAAAAAAAAGAAACTGTGGGGCAAATTGAGACCTCAGTACCCAAACATTGGGGACTGAACCGATAGAAGGCATTTCCACTACTGAATGAGGGTCTAGACCTGAGCCAGGGGTGGGAACTGTAACCGAGAAGCTAGACCAGATTAAGATCAAAAGCTTGTCTGGTGCCCAAAGGAGGAAGCTACTCAGGGAACAGAGGGAAAAGGAAGGAAAGGAATGGCTTCCTAAACACAAGTGGAGGGATGTAAAGGGACTAGAACCCAAGACCCCAGGAAAAAACTGCCTCAGGTTGAAGGGGACACGCAGACCCCCACAACGTCAAAGACAGGTAGTAAGCGGATAAGGGAGGAATCAAAGACTCCCTCCTCCCTTGATAAGCGATTCCAGAAAAAACCGAAAGAAGAAAACAGGAAACAGACCTATAGTACTGCAGTCTCGGGTTTTAGGCTGGCAGTTATCGCAGGAGGAACTAGTACAGATAGCCCTGTTTGAAAAGATTGGGGGGGGGGGGGACACTGGCCCAGGTCCCATCTTCAGGAGGGTCTGTCTGGATTGTGGTGCACTCATTTTGGTCTGTGAGGTGTTGCACACAGCAGAATGGCTCAAGGACAAGGTGCCCATGATATCCCCGTGGAAACATGCGAAGCTGCTGGTCAAGACGGCAGCGGAGCTTCTTAGGACAGCAAAGATATCACTATGGTACCCAAGATCCTTAAGGAAGTCTCTCCCAAGACTCTGTTCGGAAAAATAGGGGCCCAGAAGACTGGAGAGTGATCAGCTAGTAGGTTGCTCCGGAAGGACGAACCCTAGTGGTCGAGGTTGCTGAGAAGTCCCTGAAGGCGATGTGGGAGCAGGACCTGAAACTATATTTAGGGTTCTCGAAGGTCACCATCAGGGTTCTCAAAGACCTCAAAGATGGCTGTAAGATGGAGCCTGGAGATGCTGCAGATTAATCTGCAGTGCAGTAAAGGGGCCTCTGCTGCCTTTAGCCGCTGCCTGGGGAGACAGAAAGTGGATTTGCCCTGATACAAGAACCCTATTTATGCAAAGGGAGTGTATCGGGCCTCGGAGGCACTGGAGGTAAGCTAATCCGTGCTAGGAATCTAAGAAACTCCGGAACATGCATATATGTAAGAAACGGAATTTCTTTCATGCCGATGATGGATTTGTGCGCTAGGGACATAGTGACCATGCAAATGCAGCAATGTGAGGGAGGTATCACGAGGGAAATTGTCTTTGCCTCAGCATACCTTCCTTACGAAGACAGTTCACCCCCTCCCTTGGAGGTGAGGAGACTGGTAGAGACTAGCAATCGGCAAGGTGACTAACTGCTGGTGCGGTGCGACGCCAGTTCCCACAACCTAGTGTGAGGCAGCAAGGACACCAACAGTAGTGGTGAGTACCTTCTTGAATTCCCCTTAGCTAACAACTTAGAGGTCCTGAATAGGGGCAATTAACCTACATTCAGGAAGAGCTTCAGGGGAGAAGTAATTGATATAAGATTTGGTTCCATGACGGTGGGTAGCTACGTCAAACAATGGCATGTGGTGTTGGAGCTATCCTCATCAGGCCACATGTACATTAAATCCAATGTTGAAATGGGAATCAGACAGACCATGACTGATAGAAATTCCAGGAAATCAGACTGGGAGACATACAGGAGGGACCTTGACTTCGGCTTATCAGAAATTAAAGCCACGATAAGGAAGCCAGTAGAATTTCAAGAAGTAGCAGAGTCTGTTACCTCTGCCACAGTGATCTCATATCAAGACAACTGCACAATCACCAGGAAGTGCACAAATAGGAGTGTTCCCTGGTGGAATAACTAAGTAGAAACGCAAAGAAAACCGGTACAGAGATTGTTTAATATTGCGAGACGTAAATGACAATGAGCTAAATATCGTGAGGCACTTGTCAGTTACAATCCTGCAATAAGGCAAGCAAAGAAGGCATCCTGGAAGGCATTCTGTGAGGAAGTGTAAGGCACGGCTGCACAAGCGAGACTTCACAAGATTCTCACTAGAGTACCAACTAATCCAGGAGGTATGTTGAGGAAGGAGGATGAAAAATATAGAAAGACAGCAAATGAGACGCTGGAATTGCTCCTCAAAACTCACTTTCCTCAATATGCTCTGTCAGATTACACAGACCAGTATGTGACCCCAGAGAGACAATGGATGTCAAGCACTCGAAGAGAGGACTGGGAATCGGCCAAGGAGTGTGTGAATTTCAACAAAATTCAGTGGGCGAAGGGAACATTCAAGCTGTTCAAGTCACCTGGCCCAGATGGAATTTTTCCACCTCTCCTGCAACTGGCAGGAGAAAAGCTTATAAGAATGCTATGTAGGCTATTTAGGGTTAGCTTAGCAGTAGAAATCATTCCCAATGTTTGGAGGGCAGTGAAGTTTATCTTCATTCCAAAGCCTGGGAGAACTGATCATACCGAGGCCAAGGATTTGAGACCAATCAGTCCATCCTCCTTCGTTCTAAAATCATTGGAAAGTCTGGTTAATGTATACGTTGGGGAGAGAATGCTAGGTAGGGTCCCTCTACACCTTAAACAACACGCATACCAACCAGGTAAAGCATGTGAGACAGCTCTCCACCAACTCGTCACGAAGGTGGAAAAAGCACTTCACTTCCAAGAAATATCCCTCTGGAAGTTCCTGGATATCGAGGGGGCCTTTAGTAACACGACCTTCGATTCCATGGTAAGGGCCGCAGAGGTGCATGACTTGGGGACCACTATATGTAGATGGACCAGAGCCATGCTTAGTGGAGGGAAGGTGTAGGCTACCACGATGAATGAAAAGATGGTAATTAAGACCACTAGACCCCCACAACGAGAAGTTTTGTCTCCTCTGTTGTGGAATCTAGTGGTGAACGAACTCATTGAGGAACTAAATTCCAGACAATGCTTCTACCAAGGATACACAGATGACCTTGTCATAGTAATACTTGGCAAATTCACTGACACAGTCAGGAACATGGCAAAAGGAGGGTTGGACATTGTGCAAAAATGGTGCATTAAACAGGATCTGAGAGTTAATCCTAAGAAGATAGTTGTGGTGCCATTTACAAAGAGACATATTAAGCATACAAGTTGGAATCTAAAGCTCTTTGATGAAACTCTACCTGTGAAAGAGACAATGAAATACCTAGGAGTAACCTTGGATGAGAAGCTAACTTGGACCCCTTATATTAAGAGTATCTGCTCCAATGCAAAAAGTACTTTAGTGAGTACTAGGAGGGCTTGTGGCAAAAACTGGGGCCGAAGCTCCAGGGGTATGCACTGGATACACACCACAGTGGTTAGACCTAGGATTTCCTATGGGGCCATAGTGTGGTGGAAGAAGGTAGAACAGCGGGTTGCTGCTAAAGAGCTTGCTTATGTCCAGAGATTGGCCTGCTTAACCATAATGGGCAGTCTTTTGCAGAAAAGATTGGGTTTGGGAAGAACTTCTACCATCAGTTAGCAAATATGGAGAATACAATATTAAGAAATAAATAAATGGGATGCATACAGGACAAGTAACTCACTTAGAAAATTTAAATAGAATTAGGGAAGATTGCATTCAAAATTTAAATATAGCAGTTGATAGAGCTACAGAAACTTTACGTGAAAAATTGTACCTCAAACAGTTACTGAAAATTAAAGACCAACTTTTGTCCTTTTGAAATTATTTAACAGTGACTGAATACACTTACTATGTCAGTAGTATTTGTAAAAAGCATTATATAGAATCAAAGATAGACATCCAAATTGTGAAGGAATGTTATTACTTAATTACAGTCCTCATTCAGTAAGTTACTATCAATGAATGAAAGAAAATTAAAGAACTATTTGCTGGCTAAATTATTTTAATAATTTAAATCAAAACACTCAAGAACAATTGATTAATAATTTAATAAATATAGGTGCAGCATATTGAGTTTTAAATTACATTGGACACATTGGACAATAAATTTGTTCTTCTAGCCACTAAATATGGAATTTCTGTATTTAGTTTCATACAGACTGCAAAAGTAACAGATCTTATGAGAAATTTGTAAGAAATACTTGAAAGTTATAATATTGATTGCACAGTAGTAAAGTATAGTGATCCACTAGATTTAATGTATGAATACATGCAGAATGGTCTCTAGCGAATAAAACAAAATAATTTACATAAAAAGGTCAGTGACAGAATATTATGATCAGTGAAATAAGATTGAGGAAAACTATAACTTTATTGTAAATATGAAAGAGGTAAGAAAAATTATTTTTAGTAAATGGCAGCTATTCCAGCAACAGCTAAAGTGGTGTCAAGTACAAATAGTCGAAGACTTAAGTCTGTTTTAGCTGGCACTAATGCAGTTTCTGTAATTTCAGAAAGACGTATCATAAAGTGACTGCTTCAGCTGTCTTGAGATGGTGTCAGTATATTTGTATTTATTCAGAAGAAGAATTAACAATTAAATATAGGTTATGTGATTAAAGATATTTGGATTCATTTATTTGAAGAGAAAAATGTATTAATTACAAATGATATTCAGTATCTAATTTAAGAAGACTTTCATGGGGGCAAATATTTGCCCACATATGGTGATGCAGATTTTCATAATCATAAAAGACATTATAAGACTTGTCTACAGCAAAATGAATTTAAATTTGAAGTAATAAAATACTATGTTCCTGTTTTAAATGGTTGTCCATTTACTGAAGATGAATTAAAAACTTGTAATAAACATTAGTTTCTACGAAAAAAGTAAGTTAAAATTGGCAGTTGAAAGTTTAAAAATCGATAATGTTGATGAGCAATCAGAATAGTAAATGTGTTAGAAAATATTACACTAAATTACAATAAATGCTAGCTGGTTTTCTAAAATATGTAGTATCTGTTGAAAAGGTTAAAAAACTTGCAATCGAATTTGAAAATCTAATAGATACAGAACAAGAACAACTTCTTAGCAAACAGAAGAAGAAATAGCTAAAAAAGTGAAAACAAATGAATGTAAAAGTGTCGAAATTAGAAAAGAATGGTATCAACTCTGTAGTGACTGCTAAACAAAACCTTAACGATCACTTCTATAAAATTGGTGGAATAACAGTTAAGTTAATCAAATCTAGATATCTACATACGTTACTGGTGAAAATGTAGATAATAAATTCGAACACTCTTACATCAGAGAATGTATTAAGTATCGTTCTATAGAAGAACTGTTTACATCACCTAGACAGAATGTAGATAAGAAGAAGGTAAACATTTGTACAACATAAATTTTAGTGATAGAAAATGTCACTTAGACATTTCTAATGATTGAGAATATAATTTATTTTTGAATGAACCAAAATTAATTGAATATGAAGTTTGAGATAAAATATTCAGCAACATATTGCTAACTCCTAAGGAAATACCACTATTAAAAATTTCAAGAAAACTCACAATTTATGTAAACTACAAGATAATAGATATAAGTGTCTTAGATGAACTGACTAGAGAGGAACTAACACTAATTATTTTGGAATTCTAGGTATAATATCCTGATAAAAATAATATGGTTAGGCAAACACTAGAAAATCTTATTGAATTAAATGGACAAAAAATTAATATATAAAGAAATATGCAAAAAGATTCAAAGACTATTATAAAGGAATGTAATTCAAATTCAGATATAAATTTCAAGTACCATCACAAGCAACTTACAGTTGCTTCTTAAAATATTCAAAACAATAAGGAATTCTTTTTGTGACTGTATAAATAATACACATTTTCATCAGTTAATTATTTCATGAATTTGAAGATTATCTCCTGATCTTCTTCAGGATAAGACACAGATAGAAAAAATGAAAGTATTAGTTTTTCTCATTCATTCTGTTTGGTACATTTATATACTAAAATGGTTATAAGACAATATTATTTTTATATACTCAACCATTATGCCAATTATCAGATCCTACCCATTTATCATACATTTATCTCCTTTATTTTTGAAACCTCTTTCAACAAAATGTACATCCAAATATGTTGTTTTCTGTATACATTACTCATAAAAATTTCCTTTTCTTTGTTTACCAGTTACGTCTTTTAGTTTATATGTGACTGGATTAGAATGAAAAGCAAATTGCATTTCACAATTTTTTTAACAATTAGCTGTATATCCTTTTTTCAAGATGTCCTTCAAGTTCACTAACTTCAGTTCTATCTCCATTTTCAAATTCATTTTCATCTTTACCTACCAAAACAGTTGATTTACAATTCGTTTCATTATCTTCTGTTGGTTTAATCTTTACAGTTGAATGTTCTGTGTTATTACATTCATTAACTAATTTAGTAACTAACTTAACCAATTTTTAATATCCTTAAGTAGCTACATTATTTCCACATACCTTTTTTAAGCATTGTATTAAATATTTAAATAACAGATGGTCTTAATTCGCTAAAAATTAATTAATTATTATTTTTCAACATGATTTAAGAGCTCTATTATAAAATTCTTCACCAGTGTCTGTTTTGAAATTTTTTAGTGATTTATGTTTCAATATTTTTGTGAAAGTTTCCAGTTATATTTTTACCTAATTAATCCTTCACAGAAATAGCCCACCAAAATTTTGAAAATATAATCATTTTATTTAGTAAATAATTGTATGATTCATTTATTTTGAAATTCCTTTTAATTTCCCAGAATTCATTTCAACTGAATCAGCTTCCCATAAAATGTCTATACTGGGAGAAACTGCACTTCTTATTTTATAATTTTTCTGTTTGCTTTATGTAATTCATTAATAGTTTCTTCACAAATATTTGACTAAGGCAACACATTTGATTATATAATTTTCTTATCGAATTTACTCTACTTAGTTTTATGTACAGTACAACAACCTTCAATTTTTTGTCTTCCAGTTTTAGTTTTTATTTTGTGAGGATTATGTTTTTCAGTAAATCTGTAGATCTCAAATTGTAGATATGGTTTACCATTTATATAGAATAAAACTGAATAAGGTTTCAATGGTTTCACCCAATATAATTAACTTTATATCAACTGGAAGAGTTTCTACTTTGTTCTTAATCTTACAATTAGAAAATTGTATTTGTGCACTAATTTGATTGAATAGATGTCAGGAGTCGTCATGGATAGTTCGTCAAAAACACTCATTGAATGATCAAAATCATTAATTGCTAAGTCTCTGTTTATGCTATCACAAATGACAACTTTTTAAGAATAAATTAATATTCAATGGAATTGTGCATTATTTCTTCAATTCTTGTCATAAAAGTAATATCAATAATTTATTCATCATTTACCCTTCGTTAAAATTACTTAAATCATTAAGTAAGCAGTTAAATCTGTTTCATTAACATAATTATTCATCTGCATTAAAATTCTTGTACATTCAGGTTTTGTAGCTTATCATAATTCGGAATATTTTTTGTAAGAGCGTAATAATCATTTACTATATCTTTTAGATCTACTACATTTCTACCTTTAAATTCCAAATTTCGTTTAGTTGTTTTAAAAATGTTATGTCATTATTTAAGAATTAGTTTAATGAAACTTCCTGTTTTTGGATAAATTTTTGCTTTTAATTCCTTTTTCTGTTTTCTAAATTCATCTGGCCATTAATTGTGTGACCTTTAGACTGCCCTTATTCCCAAAAATGTCCATTTATTAAATTTAAAATATCTTTTCACACATAAAACAAATAGACATAAGTGTTCATATATTACTTCAACAAAATTCTGTACTCTTTCAGTGTTACAATATAAATAATTTTTCCTAAATAATCTGTTTCTGCATATTACCACCAAATAAATGAAATACTGGTTTTTTATCTTTATTCTTGTGATAACAACTCCAGTAACTACCAGGATAATCTGATCTAACTAAATTAACTATTCCATGTTCTAAATGTTTTGGTTCATTAGGTAATGCATCATTCACAAAAAATGCATGAAAATCTTTAATTTTCAATTGTTTAACTAATTCTCATGTGTCAAAATCTGATAATGGATTATTGTACTTTCTAATTTCTTTTTGAATTTTTGTCTGCTATCCTTTTTTCTCAATTGCAAGATAATATGTTTTCTGTTCTTCTAAATCTGCAATTGTCTTTTTCCTGTTTATTAATGCCTTTACAGTAGCTGCAGAACCACCAGAAAGTGTACGAATAGTTGGTAGATTGGTAGTACAGCTAATAATAATAGAAGAAATCCACCTTTGTGTTGTGTTGGTACTTTATCTTACTATCGTTTAAGATATTCAATAATATTTTTCGCAACAGGAATACCAAATGTGACTAGTGAAATTACAAGTGTTTTTGGGTGCTATCCTAACACAGCCTTACTGCCACTTTCTCTTACTTTCTTTCTTGATCATTAGTGAAAATGGTTGAATACTATTTAATTGTTCACTATTCAGTTTGAATTTAATGGATTTTAGTTTAGTTTTGCAACTTTGAAGGGAAATACATTCAATTGAAATGGCATTCATTACACAGATAAAAAATTTATAATGATTAATAATTTTACAACCCCATCTACTTTCATTAATCCACAGGCTTCAGTGTGCTCCAGCTGGTGCTAATTTAATGACCATACTTTGTTTTCGTTTTCCATACATTATTCCTCTAACTCCAGTTGCAGCTATATCTTATGCTAATGAAACATCACTCACACGCATTCTTCTTTTGCAGCTAATTCAAGTTCCTTATCTGCTTCATGTGTGTTTCCCAAATCCCTGTTCCTCTATAAGGAATCTAATGGGTTAATTCCTGGATCACCACATGCTTCCTTTTCTTCTAATTTGGTCCCAGGTCTGCAGTAGAAGGAGCCTGGAAGATGCATCTCAAATGGTAATTTATTAATCAAAGCGTTTACTAAACCTCCTCCATATATCTCACTTTTCCAAAACGTGTGAGGGAGAATAATCAACAACCTAATCGAATATGGAATACATCTAGTGTTATTAATAATAAAATCACTTAATTAGTATGTTAACATCTGTATTATTCAAACTTTTCCATTATGATAATTTTTATTTCTAGCAATTTCTTCTCTTTGAATTACTGTTAATCTATTAGTTAAATCTCTAACATCTTTCAACCAAACAAATTCGACTGGCTTTTCTGTATGGTTTTTAATTACACAATCATTTGTTTTTGCCTCTGAATAATCTGAAGAATCTGAAACTAATGGTACTTGATGTACTTTTGGCTAATTTATTTTATCAGTTTATTGTATTTTATAGCACTACTTGATTTGATTTTATTTCTATTAGTTTCTCAATATAGTGCTCGTGAAGGGTACAATACAACTGCATAATTTGGTAATCCCACACAATCAAATCCTTCACCCATATTATCCTTTTTTTGTTCTTTTGTTAAAAGATTCATTAGACCATATGAGACTTTGTATTCTTTTCATCCAATAATTAATTTAACAACAACTTAATCAACTGCAAATACCTAACAAATTTAAATCTATCAAGAGGTGTTAATCCAAAACGTGGATCTTTACTGTGATTAACATATTTTAATATTCTTTCATTTACATATTTTTCATTACATCACTGTGTATTTTTAATGTCACCTTGAGTCTGAGCAATCTTTTTCTCTGTTCATTATACTTATTCAATGCATCCTGAATCCCTGATTTACATAATGTGAAGTCATATTCAGCAGGTATATCATGAGACCAGTTTTCAAATTGGCAATAAATCTTAAAATTCTTCTAGATAATGATATGGATAGAGAGGGACCATTTGTTTTCCACCTCTTTACTTTCTTCTGTAGCTCTCAGAACATTACCACCTAATCCTTCAATTCCTTCATTAACTTCTTCAATTGGCTTGATGAGAGGTTTAACTTATTTTCTATTTTTTCTGTATCCTGTTCATGGATGTTTCTTCCAAACCTTGAACAGTTCTTTCTATTCTTCGTCTTTCTCTCTATATCATTTAGCTTTTTCAAAACCCCTGGTTCATATTTTGCTTACATTTGGTTCAAATGGCTCTGAGTACTATGGGACTTAACATCGGAGGTCATCAGTCCCCCTGAACTTAGAACTACTTAAACCTAACTAACCTAAGGACATCACACACATCCATGCCCGAGGCAGGATTCGAACCTGCGACCATAGCGGTCGCGCGGATCCAGGCTGTAGCGCCTAGAACCGCTCGGCCACCTTGGTTGGATGCTTACATTTATTAGAGACAAGAAACATTAATTAAACAGTTTTACGAATATATCCTTACCATTTATGTAGCTGTGAAATACTGTATTGTATTTGTGAATTTTCCTTTCATTCGGTTTTCTAGTCATGTCTATAAGAAAAACATCAAAAAATGATCATTCCAAAATTTACTACACAGTTCAAACAAATTTCGGTCTTGCAGCCAGTCGTCGTTCAATAGTTCGCACGATATTTCAACTGGGCACCTGTTAGTCATCTTCAGGTGAGCCGTCGCAAACTGGCTCACCTGAAAATGACTCGCAGGTGCCCAGTTGAAATATCGTGCTAAGTATTGAACAACGACCGGCTGCAAGCCTGAAATTTGTTTGAACAGTCAATTTGCCAAGAAAATTTTAAAATTTACTACACAGTTCTTTACGATCATCAAACTTCAAATTACTACCAGCAAACTCTTGATAATTGTGGTTTAAATTTCTTTCCCTCATCTGAAAACATTCAAAAAATTAAATTTATCTCTGTGTAATTGTTTTGGTATTTTTGAAAACCTTTGACTTAAATATAACAATGTAATTCTTTATGTCTTCCTGTAGTAAAATATTCTTTAAATGTATCCTGTTCCCAAGAAGAAAGTCATCAAACACTACTACAGACTTATCTACACATTGACATAAAGGAATAATTTTATAATTATTTTCATTCAAAATAGTATTTTTTCATTGTTTTTGTTTCTAATTTTTTTACATCTTTTTTATAAATTCTTGAATTTTGACGGGTCCAACCTTTTTGAATAAACATACCTATGATTAATATTTTCCAGTTCAAACATCCTTGGGCTAGGATATAATTGCCAACCAATAATGTAGTTTTATCATAACCACTTGATCCCATTTTTGCACATTGAGTAGAATTTGCTGAAAACTAACGATTTTAAGTTTTGATTTCTTTTCTAAATTCTAATTTTCAGTTTTCAATCTGCTGTTCATTTAAATAAATTTTTGTTAATATAAATGGAACATAGATAATTTCAATAAAGTCGTAACCCACCTATTCTTGGAAACGATTAACCATTCCACTAAGAGAAACTTATAAAAATGTTACATTAGTTGGGTTTTATTCACCTTTTTAGCTTCAAGTACTAAATAATATTATATAATGTAATACAACGTCAAAAAAATAATATACTATATAATGATGGTGAAACAATAGAGTTTCCTATAGGGCAGTATAGTTTCAAAAATTTTGAAATATTTATTCATTCAAAAAATACAAATATTCATATTAAAGTAGCTGAAATTTCAAACAGAATTGTTCTCGAAAGTGATATAAAATTCCATGTCGATATAAAGGAAACTATTGCAGTATATTAGGATTTCTGAATGAAGTGGTTGATGCTAGTGAAAAGATTGTTACCAAAAGCGTTTCTAAAATCATACCATTTAAATTAATTAATATAAATTTTAATTTTACTGATGGAATATGTGTTAAACATACTGATTGTTTCCAGAGAGAAAGGAATATTTTTGCTTTATTTGAATGGAATGCTGGATTTGGAAGACCAATAAATTATGAACCACATTGTCCTGTAGATATTGCTATTTTTGAACCTGTTAAAGATATAGAAATTGCTATAACCAATGAAAATGGCTTGGGTAATGGTCGTTTTAAAAATATCTCAGTAAATTTTATATTTAATTAATCATGAACAAAATCAAGAGTTATTAGTTTTATTTATTCCCTGTGAATGAGAAAACAAAAAATAATTAAAATCTAACCAATAATATTCGTGATGGAGGGCTTCATTCAGTTCAAGAACAATTGTACATAAGCTTTAGAACAGATGGATCAAAATCAGATTATCCAGCATATGAAGGAAAAGCCAATAAAAAATTTGTCCTTATTTACGTGGCAAAACTGCTTTATTTTTGTCCATAAAGAAAGGAACTAATATTTTATCTAGAATCTAACATCCTTTTATTTTATCAGCTACATTATTTTTGATGTTATCTGCTATTGATAAAATAAGGTTGGAAGAACATATTCTTAAAAATGAAAAATAATGACTTAGAAAAACGAGGTACTTTATCCATCCTTAGTGTCAGTACCACCACTGGACTGTTGTTAATTTACAGTGTTACGTTTACACTTACACAGTCATGATTTAGGCTTCAAAGTGCTGTTACAACTTCTGCACCACTTGTTAGCAGCAGACGCAGTAGCTTAAACAAAGACTGAGACGGCGTGGAGTTTTACATTATTTATTGAACTTCCTTTACAACTCCTCCCTCGTTGTCACTGCCCAGCCCTGCAGATCCCTCCGCCTGTGTGCTGCTGTGTAGATTCTCCAACAATGCGTGCAACGCGCGCCACTGATCGCACTCGGGAGCCCCAGGCCACCAGTGCTCCGCTGAAGCCAGGATGCCGTGTGGTTGAGACGAATTCGTCGCCACTCGGTGCCCCAGTATGGGCACGCCCATGGAGCCGCGTCGCTGTGAGGTCAGCTGCCGACCGGTGGTTGGGAAGCTGTCAGTTGCAATGTCTGCGACGTCCCGTCGTGGACAGACCGTGCACTGTGACCTGGGTTGCCATGAAGTCTGGGCTGCGGCCAATCCTGCTGGAAGTACTCGCTGTAGTTAGTCAGCCATGGTGCTGACCGAGTTCGGGCCGACCTCCAGAGATGAAGTTGACACCTGGCAGCAAACAGATGACTCCTGCAAGCTGGAACAGACTTCCGGAATCGTCTTTTACGAAGATTGAACATTAGGACACGGACCACGTCCGTCCTAAGATGTGAATTGCTTCCTAGCGGCTTCTGTCCATTGCAGCCTGCGCTGCACTATTTATATCCGACAGGAGAACCTTTTTTTAGCCTCAGTGATAGCTTTTTGTTATTGCTCCTGCAGTATATTGCAGCTTAGCATAGTGTGCTGGCCTCACTTCCCCTTACTCAGCACTCTCCAGGTTTTTCTCGGAACTCCGTCTGTGTGCGTCATTGCATCAGCTTGTTGGTAGACTGCTGCTTTCAGAGAGGCTACCTGTGCTTGCCTACTTCGCAACGCCTTGGTCGCCAGTGTGCCTCTGTTTTGCCGTTCTCTACTGCGTGACGCAATGCTTGCTACATGTGTTCGCAACAGTGCCATTATCAAGTGTCTTCTGGAAGCAGGTTAGGTAATAAGAGTGAAATAACAGTATAAGAATCCATATTTATAATGCTTATTTACAAGTGTCATAAATTGCATAGGATGGCGTATTGTCATATTGAAATAAACTATTAGACTAGATTGTCTAAAAGTTGCTGTTTGTGGCAGAGCCTACTGCTTTGTTTTGTTACTGAGTTCACCATCTAGACTGAATAACAGTTGACTAAGTGTCAAATTGTCTTTGTTAAAGAAATTCCTGTTATAATCAGGTGACTTTCTTTTTAGTCTTTTTCTAGTCCAAAGATATGAATTTCATGATTTGGAATACATTCTGTGCAAATATTTAGAAAATTTTATTGTTTCATGAAGTAGTGTGGTGACTGCCTACAGAAAAAGAATATTGATTAATTTTATAAAGAAAAGTATTGAAGAGATGGGTTTTGTTGGATTTGTAGAGAAAGTGTAGCAAGACATCAGAAAATGTGAATGAGGTAGAGCTTTAGGTAAAAAAAACAAACTACAAAAACATGTACAATCGACAACTCATAATAATATTATGGCTGCTCAAGAAGAAAGTGTTACAAAAATTAAGAGATCTCTTACATCCACCATAATTCATTTTATTTATTTTATGTTCACCTTTTATTAAAAAAAAGTCAAATTTTTTTAATTATGTTCACCCTCTATACGAAAAAAGTAATTATTTTGAAATTCGTGAACGTGATAGGAAAAAGTATTATTTTTTAAATTTTCTGATTAATTTAATATATTTGTATCTGCCAGCCTCCAGTACTCAACTCCCAATAAGGAAACGTTTTACACACACTTGTTCACAGGGCACGATCCATCTGTGTCCAAGACAGCCTTCCAACTGAGATGAAGCACCTTGAACGACAGTCCAACAAATGGATATGGCAGTAAACAGATGGGGTGTGCATTTAGACAAACTGTACAAAGACTACAGCACGAAGGAAAAGAAGAGCACAAATCCCTCAGATATATCCAATTTTTCGCTAAAACTTCCGGAAAATCATCAAGATCTTTAATGATGTGAAGTTCAATGTTCATTTCGTCCATCCCCTAAAACGTCGACAGCACTAGACTCAGTGGAGGACGATGCAGGGCTTCGCAAGCCATGAGTCTACCTAATCCCTCGTCAAGGCAGCAGAGGATAGCTTGGGAAACTGTATGCATGGTAGAAGAGAGATTCCTTGAACATAAACGCTACACTGAATCTGGGGATTTATAAATCGCCATGTCTTGAGCGTCTGGGAAAATGAAAATAATGGGACAGGAAGAAGTCGATGCGCTGCATTCATTGTGTAAGAAATATGGGAAACTGTGGTTAGAAGATTGGTCGCTGTCTCTCTTCATTCATCTACACAAGAGAGTGTCAAGACTCCTTCAGCTAGCGCAGAACAAGCATGTTTTGTTGCAAGAAAAGGAACTCGTTAATAGATCCTCTACATACGACAGTTAACTGAGAAATCGCAAGAGTTTTGTATTCCGGTTTCCGTCTGCTTCATTGACTATGGGAAAGTGTTATATGCGAAAGATATGACAGATACTTGCTGCATTAGGTGTACCACCATACTTTACAGCACCGACCACAATTCTATACAATAATTACCTCGCAGCTGTGAAGACAGTTTTTGACATGTCTAATTTATTCAGTGTATCGAAAGGTATCAGGCAGGATTGTGTGCTATGTAGCTAACTGTACAACACGTATGCAGAGTACGTCACTTGGATTGATCTTCATGGTATGACTAAAGGCATCTCCATTTTTGGAAGAACTGTTAACAATCTCCTTTGTTAACGACACCATACATTTAGCCAACAGCTAGGATGAAATAGCTGACTTACTAAGAAAAGAAAAGGACATTTCTCGGTCATACGGATTAACTACTAATTTCGACAAGTCTAAACTCATGGTAACTGACGGAGGATACCATTCCCATCTCACAAGACGGTTAAAGAAACCGGAAGTCGTGCATTGTTTCATATATTTCAGATGGACCATCTGCGACATGGGAAGCTATGAAGATGGTATAAAAGATGGAAAACTTTATGGGAAATGGGGATGAAGAGGTTCCCCAGGATTTGAAAGAACAGAGAGATCCCGAACAGCACAAGTATCTGGTTAGTAGAAACATTCGTGCTTTCCTTCTAGTGTTATGGCCGTGAAACATGAACCCTTTAGGCCAGAGACAAGCAGTGATGTAGTCGAACTTTGGTGCTAGACCAGGTTGCAGCTCATAGAATTGGCTGAAAAAAGGACTAAATTTCCGATCATTGAGCAACGCAGTACACTAGCACACCCTTCTTCTCGTCCTACCCAAGAAATTCTCTATTTCGTAGACTACATTGTGCGTGAAGAGATGGAAAAAAATCTAGTGAAAATAATCAGTGAAAATAAGATCAAGGGAACGAGACTAAGTGGCAGAGCAGGAAGCAGGTGGATACATAACATCATGATCTCCACTCTAGCATTTCAGCTAGAAGCCGATATGCGTCCAGGATGAAGTCGCTTGGTTTCAGGAGCTCACAAGGCTCAGAAATGAACACAACGACTTATTTATCGATAAATCTACGATTTATAGAAAACGAACGTGTGACACTTTGTTATGAGGCGTAACTAGTCATACAAAGTGGTGCTAAGAAAGTTAAACTGTGATTAATAAATACTCTCACTGATAACACAGCCTATGTGTCTAGTCTTAAACCTGAAGGATACATGTTTAACAGTAGATGCATTCGCTGTATTACCACTAGGAATATTTATTGCTCATAGTTTGACTTTCAAGTGCAAAGGTATGTGTGCGTTTTGGCATCCTGTTGTATAACTAGTTTTAATTAATAACAAGGTATATTGAACCATGGATTTAATTTCAAAGGATATTCTAAAAAATATAATTTATTTACTAGCGATTCATCAAGAACGTTGACACATTTAATCACACTATGTGAGGGTTGAAGTAGTTGCCACGGAGTAAATGATGAAATCAAAGTCAAATTGCTTTTAACAAATTGGAATTTTATTCCTAAAAGCTTTTTTTTAAAGAAACAGATTTAAAATTATAAGCACAAAGCACCCTCTAAATATCAAGTTACAATTAATTCAGAAGCAGAAAGAAACAATTTTTTTAGTGTACGAGCTTTCAGGCTGAGAACCTTGCCACTCCCTTTTGACACGGTCGTAGTCACGACCGCTCACAACAACCTCTGAGAGACTACACTGGTGCAAATCTGCAACGCATCAGATTACCTTAAAGTAAAAGTTTTAACAATTCATACAAGCACACAAACTTTGCACCCCGTAGGAGAGATGTAAATGGTACAAAACACTAAAGTTAAAAGAATAACATGCCACCGAAGGTGCAACTTGGTTTTAACTTCTAAGAAAAGTCATGCAGTAGAAGGGTGGCAACCTTATATACTAAAATGATCATTTAAATAAAAGCCCATGAAGTGCAATCTTATATAAAATTATACAACGTTGGCCCAACGAGTTTACATGCTCTCTAGTACACATATGCCGCCTCTCAAGATTATAGGGAAGATAAAAAGGTATTTCAGGAATTAGACCCTTACACTCCAAGCAATAAATTCGTTAACACACCGAATCCGACAAACATGACAGAGGCAGCTATTAACGTACGGCAGATTGATAGGGAGATTACCAAACAACCCGAACCGCAGGTTTCCCTAACCCGCCCCTATTCCACAAGGGAAAACAGACCACCCAATTCATAAATAACCACCTTCCCGCAGTTGGGCAAACGGAGAATAATGGTGGGACGACCCCAAAACAAAGCGGCTGGTGACCTCACCAAGAAAACAAGTAGAATTTAACAAGTAAATGAAACAACATATCACCAAT
This sequence comes from Schistocerca serialis cubense, assembly GCF_023864345.2. NCBI lineage: Eukaryota > Metazoa > Arthropoda > Insecta > Orthoptera > Acrididae > Schistocerca > Schistocerca serialis. Next base: position 534,566,245 of record NC_064638.1, read on the forward strand.
CACTTAACTTCTAATAAACTTCGATTTCTGGAGAAGACCTGACGCAGCACCCCCCCCCCCCCCCCCAAAAAATCGCTCTCCCGAACCGTCCGCTGCCAGCCGCTTCAATGGAAGCAGGAAGGCGCGCCGATCTCCCGTCTCACGGCGTCCCAGCACGCACAGGCCAGACCGATGTCGTGGGTTGACCCCTGTTGCTCTCGTGTCGGCCGCGAAGCCACTACCCCTCGCTGTACGGCGCGGCCCACTGGACTCACGTGGCAACCTTACTTGCGCCGACGCTCAAGGCGGACAAGTCATCTTGTGTCTCAGTGCGCGACCGACCAACCGATCGATCCAACCACCAATGACCAATGCCTGAGCAACTCGAGCAGACTGGCGGCCTAACAAGCATACTCAGTTGCAGGAACTAAGCCCCAGCCGGGCGACCACTCGCTGAGTTCTCTTACTGGCGGAGTGGAAAGGCTCTCAGTTATATGGCTTTAAAGATTGATCCGAACGAAAGACATACTAACACTCCGGACGACATACAGACACTAACGGCCCCACAAATTCGGACGAGAGACAGACTAGCAAGCCGGGGACGAGAGACTGAACCCAGACTGACTCCAGACTCACCCAGACTGACCTACTGGCGAGCTCATGGCGCCCCTTAAATGCACGTGAACAGGCAACCTTTCCCCTTTCCCACCAGACACCAAAGCTGCGATTGCCATAGCGGCGCCACCACCAGAAACGGAAGGCGACTGCTTCACACAACGCGCTGCGGCGAGCTCTTCAAAACAGCAATTTTTATCACGGCTCATATGTGGTTTGAGATTGGGATAGAAAGCTGAAAAGGTATTGTTAGATGTGCTGCTTGTAACCAATAGTGATAGATTTTCCTAAAGTGTCTTGAATTATTCGCGATTCTGTCTACTGATCATTGAGTCTATTGCTACTCCGTACTTTCATTCATAATATAATGATATTTCTGTTCTCAGACCATTTCTTCTCACATGGGAAAACAGACCATTGTGCAACAGCAATGAAAGTTACTAACAAATAATTAGATTGGTGGGTCAATGAATCCGAACCATTCAGTCACATGTGGGGCAAAATACAAGAAGTTTTACCAAAGGATTCTGAGAGATACTCTACCTCAGGTCTCATTCAAGACACTGTGTCTTCTGGTGAAAGTTTGCTTCGGGCTGATTTTGAGCACGACGTCCATACGTTAGGATCGTTACTGATCGTTCATACGCAAAGACTTATCGTAACCTGGGTACTGAAACATCTGGGTGCTGCCTCTCACAAATTTGAGAAGGGTTACACCGCTTTTTCTGATGCCAACTATATACTGACAGCCACCTTGTAATAACACTCTCTAAAGAACTCTTGTAAAAGTGGCCTCACAATGTTCTATTTGCCTCAAAATAATGGCTAGCATCTAGGAATGTGACCGTGAAGTAATTATGAGCACTATAGATATATTCTTGTTCTATTCGTTCCTTCTGTCAGAGGGAAGTGTTTAAACAGTTTTACGTTTAGGTTGTACGAGGTAAGTAAAGTCGAACTGGCCATAATACAAAGTAAATACAAAAACTGGATAGCAAAGCAATGATTATACACTTTTATTAGGACCTCATTATAAGAAACTGAAGGCCACTTTATTAGCTTGCAGAGCAACTGCACAGTACGTAAATTAGCATATCGATGTCCGCTTGATAAAATTTTTCTGCATTATATAACACTAACTATCATCTCAAAATTTCGATGTAGGTGCTTTGTGACTAAATTAGAACAAAAGGAAATGTCTGTTGCCTCTTACTCCTTAGTTTGTTGTGCAACATCGTCTCTTACATTCGGTTGTATCACGAGGCATCTGTTCCTCAGCTAAAAGGATAAATTTTGGAATGATCCTCGACTTGAAATGGGACGCTGAAGATCAGAGTGTGTAGTTCATATTACAACCGCTTGCTTTTGATCTCATTTTAAAATTACATAAAAACATTGTGGGTGACTGAGTGGCATAACTAAACTTCGTTGGGATAAATTAATGAATTTTAGTAGTGCCTTTACGACCATTATCTCTCTCCTTATCACCCCCTACTCTCCCTGTCTCTTGCTCTGTCTCTCTATCTAGCTGTATACGTCTATCTCTTCCTCTTTCTCTGTCTCTCACTATTCCTCTCTTTTTTTTCTACTATTTCGTTACTGACAGCATGCCACAACTTCAAACCCAGCACTTTCCCATCAGAAATATCTTTTCACAAAAACTGCATAGTATAGCTGTTATTACACTGCGAAAATGTATATGAAGATTTATCAGCATAAAAAGGCTCTTTCAAGAATAGTGAATTCAAAATATATTAAATAAATAAATACGAAAATAAGTACCTACATAATGATGATCTCCATTGTGTCACGTACTACGTAAGGTACACCAGCGGTTTCACGGGAGTGGGTGGCGGCTCAGTAAACTTTTACGCAGAGTGATGGCTGTTCCCCGTATGATACAGTGCCATAAACTCAGGATACTGAACGTCTTTTGTGCTATGTTTGAGCACCTGCAAAGCAAACCCATCCGTGATAAGAGGGCTCTTTGTATTGTTGTGAAACTTCAACACGGCTTCGCTTTGACGTCGTGACGTGCAGTGGGTCCCGTAAGGGAAGACTTTGTGGGGGGATAACGTTGCTCGTTAAACGCCCAACATCGATCAACGTCAGAAAGCACTTGGAGGCGGGACGAGCAGCCCTGTGGGTAACCCGCTTCTCCCCTCCAGCAGCGCAAATGTTTCTGTGTACATCAAACCCTATTTCGTCGAATTTTGAAGAATGATGGATGCCTATCATCAGGGCGCATGCTATCAAAAAGGGCATGACCCAATTGAACGGTCAGGGTGAGTACTAAATAGAACTAGTGGGCTCCTGACGTTATCCTGCTTTTTTCATATCGTAGTAACGCTATAGAGTGTGGATGTTACTATTTAACTTCACCTGGACGTCGTTCACTACTTCCCATTTGTCGAAGCTGTTATAGAGACTGTGGACGCTCTGTTCAACTATCTATTCCTTCCTCCACCGTACTCCTTAAAGCCTTTTCTAGAGGAGAACCTTTTCAGTTGGTCAAGTAGTCAATGCATAAATTAATACAGAATAGAAGGTGAAACATACTAGTTATGTAAGCTGTGCTAAGAATTAAATGAAATTAAATCTGTATAACACATTGATACTTTCAAATCCCAGATTAATGAAATTATCGCAACGTAACATAAAATCCCTAGTGGACTTCCAGTTACGATATGAAGCAGCTGTTTGTCTAGTTAACTGCGCTGAAAGCATTTTTGAAAATTAAGCAGTAATCAAATGATATAAGCACACTTATCTCCTTAGATCAGCGTTACTACCTGATACGCTGTCGTTATATGGTTTTCCCTTCCTGATTCTACATAATCAATTTGTAGGATTCGCTAGAAAGATGTGTTAACTTCATTATTTGATATTGTATCTCGTTACGTCTTTAGGTTATGAAACTCACACACCTCCAGCGAAAGTATAAAAATGTTAAGAAGAAATACTCACATACCAAATTTATAATCACCTTACTACGATATTCGTTTGACATCGGTACTTAAGTATCTGAAGGAAACATAGGTGCAACAGCAACAACCTTGATGAGAATAATAACTGTATCCCGTCATAAAATGCCAATGGCTAGCGCTTCTGAAAACTGGAGACTCAAGAAATAAACTTAAAACCCTGATGCGATGTACAGGATGTTTAGGAGTTACTTTTACAAATTTTCTGGGCTTATTACTCACACCATAACCTGAAAGAAAATCAGGAATCCAAATACTTCCTGATTTACTGTAGTTCAAAACTGCAATGAAAGCTTTACGTACTACTGTCAGTGACGGAAATTTTATCTGCAAAATTAGTGACGGGAACTTTGTAGTCAGTAATGAAATTTGTTTTGAGTTTATATCTCCAAAAGCCAGTCTGGTGATATACTTGGCGTATCCTGGATGCAATATGCTGTCTTGTGGGCACGTTGAAATTTGTCATTAGTATATATTTGAAATCAGTATTCCTTGAATATGTAACGTACGTGAAGACTGTCATCAACATTTTGCTTCTCTAGTATTCGTGAGTTATTTGATAAATGTTCGGATTAAAGATTGTAGCGTATTTTTCCTGTAAGCGGGTAAGTGTGACTTTAATGGTATAGCCATTTTTAATGGAGGAGGGGGAAAAATAGCGAAGTCTGTCGAAGAGTGAAGGATGGTTTTCGTTTTACTCGTCTGATTCTGCTTCAACGTGTGCGAGGTATTTCGCTGTCAGTAATAATTTTTCACCGACGGTTTGCATATTTTGAAAAACAACTCTTTTTAGTTGACAGAAATCGACACATCACACTTCGTGTTAGACATCGGTAGATAGCGGTTAATACATGGCTTAAAATAAGGGGAACTCTATGGTAGGCCTACATTATATACCAGTATCTCTTACAGATGTTGTCTACAAGAACTTTATTTCAGTCTGCCAGACTTGATACAGGGCCAGACTTTCAAAATAAGAAGTAGGGCCTAAGTGGTTTGTCAGACACTTTGCCTGAGATGCTCTGAGTTAACATATGTATTGACGAATGAATGGGTAGGAATAATCACTTATGTGTTTTTGTGGTTCCTGCAGCTGCATTATTTTGGACTACGGTGTTTGAGGCCATCGAAGAAGATCAGGGAATGCAGTAGATATTTCTTGTACGCAGACAAGCAGAAGCATGTGTGACAATACAGGGTTGTTTGAATGTGAGCAACATTCGATTTTCCGACAAGATTATTTGTCTGTTTAGGCAAGAAGAGATTATTGTGGTCATTTTTTATCAGTTGCTGACAAAGTAAATTTAAAAAAATGATCTTGTGTTAAAAGTGACAGAAGGATTTGTACTTATTTGTCACTACATCCTTCCTTCCTCCTTTCTACATATCACGCAGTATGGTGGCGAAAATTCGTATTTGCTTATCGAAGAATTTCATTAAACTGTTTTTATATCGCTAAATTTTAGGTCTGAGTGACACAAATGTGTTCAAAAATGGCTCTGAGCACTATGGGACTCAACTGCTGTGGTCATAAGTCCCCTAGAACTTAGAACTACTTAAACCTAACTAACCTAAGGACATCACACACATTCATACCCGAGGCAGGATTCGAACCTGCGACCGTAGCGATCGTGCGGTTCCAGACTGTAGCGCCTTTAACCGCTCGGCCACTGCGGCCGGCGCACAAATGTGTGCCAAAAGCTATATGTTATGGATAATTTTATCTAACCAACATACACCCAAGACCAGTAGTAAGCCTCACAACACCACAACAAAACTACGTGAGAGAACCTGTTGTCAACAGCCTAGGTTGGAATTATATTAGTTCTAAAGGCCGTTGTTTGGTACATGGTTGAGCATCACTGCTAGTGCTACGGAATATTATAATTCTGTGTCTCCGTGTTGAATGATATTTTCGCGCTGCTGTGTTTGTGAAGATGTTCATTTAACCATCAAAATGTAAACAATTGCATTAGTTAAAACATAAAAGTAGAAAGTTAAAGCCCTTTGGGTTGTTAGGCAGCGTCATATTTTATTCTAAGATAAGCGACGTTTGGACCCCTCTGCTGGGATCTTCTTCTCGATGTTTCGCTGTCCACTATTGCTAGAACACGAATGGCCACGAAAGCCTGCAGAGTAACACCGAGAAATAACAGCCGCAGCTAAACTAAATTGTGCACACTTCTGCAGCACGATATAAATAACGCCTTCAAAACGTCATTGGATGAGACGTATGAAAGAGAAGACCACTAGTGTGATGAAGCATGGGCAGTGAATTAGCATGAAGCAAAAGATAATAAAAAGTAAGTACCATTACACGGGATCAATATCGAACGCCGCAACCCTGCATATGGATTCAAAGAGACAAAGGATTAGGGCTTCTGCAAATGGAATGCTAATGTTGTGGTACTGCGTCTCGTAAATCGTAACTGTGAAACTAGCTTGAATGTGGAATGAATACAATGAATGGGTCGTCAACAACGTCTAGAGTCCAGTGTGTTCAAAAATGGTTCAAATGGCTTTGAGCACTATGGGACTTAACATCTGAGGTCATCAGTCCCCTAGAACTTGGAACTACTTAAACCTAACTAACCTAAGGACATCACACACATCCATGCCCGAGGCAGGATTCGAACCTGCGAACGTAGCGGTCGCGCGTTTTCAGACTGAAGCGCCTAGAACCGTTCGCCACACCGGCCTGCCATCTAGTGTGTCAAACCTCCACTTCAAACTATGATTGCCGTCTTGTCCTCAGGGCTGTAACATGTCATCCTGTTTCATCGACCCTTCTGTCTCGGTACAGAAAACTAAAATGCGTTTAAACATGACATGAGTAATTTTGTCGGCTGCTATTATTCACAAACAACAAATTTTTCAGACTACGAAGGGGCTGCTTAGTTGTAAAATGTTGTATTCTCAAACGAGTTAATCTTTAATCAGTCACATGGTGTTAGCAGAATATGACGATATCATCACCAAATCTGGCAACTTGTTGAGCAATGTTGGTATGATATTGCGTACATCATGTGACTGCTAGTTACGCAGACCTACATAAATATGAATGTACGCAGAAGGCGAGGGGAAGTGGAAATAAAACCTCACACAGTTGAAATGGTATGTAATGTTCTTTCGATGATTTAAAAATCGAATCATATTTAAAAATATCTTACCAGTGTGGGCCCACTTACCCATATGACATTCGATCCCCCCTGACCTGGACGTATGCACAATTTCGGCTGGGAATGGAGTCATAAAGGCGACGTGTATTCTCCGGTCACTGGGATAGAGTTTATGTCTTAACTAATCCGACACAAGCCCTGTCGGGAACCGATCTGGGGATCTAGCTGGCCACGGGTGTGCCTTAACATCACGCAGACGATGTGTGGACGAGCATCACCCTGATTAATACGGCAACACGATACTGTCGCAGTAAGAGGTAACAACTAATGACGTGGGATGACCGTGATGTACCGTTGCGATGTCAGAGTTCCCTCAACAGTTCCAGCCATGATCCGAAGTCATACTCGATGACCCCCCCCCCCCCGGCCCCCCTCCCCCCGAAACAATCACGGCAGGAGTAACACCGTTGTGTCCGTCCAAAACACTGGAACAATGTGAGCTGTCTCCTGTCGCCTCCATGTTCGCCAATGGTCATCCGGTGTAGTGCAAAACGGTGATTCATCGTTGGGCGTCATTCATCATTCATGAGCAGTCCGTGTTGCCCTACAGCGTCACCACTCGTCCTGAAACTGAATGTATTAAAGTCAGCCGACGAATAGAGCAGTAACGTTGCATGGGGGCTTAATTAAATAAAATGCAAATATTTTTTTATTTTTTGTAGCTGTCTGTCCGATTACGCAAGTCTCGTAAACGGTTGGCCCTGACTAGTATTTGTACGCAATCTGACTGCATAGAATAACAACAAACAATGAAAGAAAATTTTCGTTAACACAATTAATTAAGTCCCCAGCAACTATAAAACCTACTAAACCAAAGCACAAGTGTAATTGTTCTGTGTGTGGGAGTGTGACTCAACGTACACATCTGGCACGGTTCTTCTTCAACAAGACAAGAAATTTTAAATACCATTTATACTGAAGTAATTAAAAAATAGAAATACTATAATTGCGTAAGGAAAGCAGAATTACACTCTAATACAAGAACACAAGCCAGATGCTTTTTTGACTGAACCTGTAATGACGCATTATTCAGGACATTGAAATAATGAGAAAAAAAAGAAAAGTAGTTTGTTACCTTAATTCATATTGATGAAAAGCAGTCTAATCATTACAATATCTCCAAACCGACTCGCTACTACCATATCTCAACCAGAACTCTCCAATATCACATCTCAGCAAGCACTGCCTACTAGCACATCTCAACAAACACTCTCTGCTACGAGTTCTTAACAAGCACTGACTGCTACGAGTTCTTAACAGGCACTGACTACTACGAGGTCTCCCCAAGCACTGTGGAGGCGGCTTAATAATACTCTTTGGCGCAATCTCTGGCGCAGTGTAGCCACCTTTCATATGTCCCTCCTCCACAGGCCAGAATTTGATGGTATTTTTGCCAGCATTGGTGGTGAAAATACCACCAAATTCGTCCACAAAAATACAGACAAAAATAAAAGATAATATTAATACCTAAATATCACATAATTAGTGAAAATTTTGGCTTTGCACTGACCGTTCAATAACCTAATACACTCCTGGAAATGGAAAAAAGAACACATTGACACCGGTGTGTCAGACCCACCATACTTGCTCCGGACACTGCGAGAGGGCTGTACAAGCAATGATCACACGCACGGCACAGCGGACACACCAGGAACCGCGGTGTTGGCCGTCGAATGGCGCTAGCTGTGCAGCATTTGTGCACCGCCGCCGTCAGTGTCAGCCAGTTTGCCGTGGCATACGGAGCTCCATCGCAGTCTTTAACACTGGTAGCATGCCGCGACAGCGTGGACGTGAACCGTATGTGCAGTTGACGGACTTTGAGCGAGGGCGTATAGTGGGCATGCGGGAGGCCGGATGGACGTACCGCCGAATTGCTCAACACGTGGGGCGTGAGGGCTCCACAGTACATCGATGTTGTCGCCAGTGGTCGGCGGAAGGTGCACGTGCCCGTCGACCTGGGACCGGACCGCAGCGACGCCCGGATGCAGGCCAAGACCGTAGGATCCCACGCAGTGCCGTAGGGGACCGCACCGCCACTTCCCAGCAAATTAGGGACACTGTTGCTCCTGGGGTATCGGCGAGGACCATTCGCAACCGTCTCCATGAAGCTGGGCTACGGTCCCGCACACCGTTAGGCCGTCTTCCGCTCACGCCCCAACATCGTGCAGCCCGCCTCCAGTGGTGTCGCGACAGGCGTGAATGGAGGGACGAATGGAGACGTGTCGTCTTCAGCGATGAGAGTCGCCTCTGCCTTGGTGCCAATGATGGTCGTATGCGTGTTTGGCGCCGTGCAGGTGAGCGCCACAATCAGGACTGCATACGACCGAGGCACACAGGGCCAACACCCGGCATCATGGTGTGGGGAGCGATCTCCTACACTGGCCGTACACCACTGGTGATCGTCGAGGGGACACTGAATAGTGCACGGTACATCCAAACCGTCATCGAACTCATCGTTCTACCATTCCTAGACCGGCAAGGGAACTTGCTGTTCCAACAGGACAATGCACGTCCGCATGTATCCCGTGCCACCCAGCGTGCTCTAGAAGGTGTAAGTCAACTACCCTGGCCAGCAAGATCTCCGGATCTGTCCCCCATTGAGCATGTTTGGGACTGGATGAAGCGTCGTCTCACGCGGTCTGCACGTCCAGCACGAACGCTGGTCCAACTGAGGCGCCAGGTGGAAATGGCATGGCAAGCCGTTCCACAGGACTACATCCAGCATCTCTACGATCGTCTCCATGGGAGAATAGCAGCCTGCATTGCTGCGAAAGGTGGATATACACTGTACTACTGCCGACATTGTGCATGCTCTGTTGCCTGTGTCTATGTGCCTGTGGTTCTGTCAGTGTGATCATGTGATGTATCTGACCCCAGGAATGTGTCAATAAAGTTTCCCCTTCCTGGGACAATGAATTCACGGTGTTCTTATTTCAATTTCCAGGAGTGTATATAAAATACAGTAGGCAATACAAATTCTTTCATACATGTGGCTTTAAATATTAGTTTACACAATACACAAAAAATCAGTTTATACAAATGTTCACATAAAATACTTTTAATTATTAAAAAAAAAACAAATAGTTGATAACTCCAGCCCAGCAATGGTCAACAGGTGCAAACACCAACAAGTGACTTCATTTTAGTAAAAGCAGTTCCATCTGTGGCACCCAGTAGTGTTGAGCAGGTACACACAGCAACAAGTCACATTATTTCAGTAAAAAACAGTCCATCAGTGGCACCCAGTAATGTTGAGCAGGTACACACAGCAACAAGTGACATTATTTCAGTAGAAGCAGTTCATCAGTGGCACCCAGTAGTGTTGAGCAGGTACACACAGCAACAAGTGACATTATTTCAGTAGAAGCAGTTCATCAGTGGCACCCAGTAAAGTTGAGCAGGTACACACAGCAACAAGTGACATTATTTCAGTAGAAGCAGTTCACCAGTGGCACCCAGTAGTGTTGAGCAGGTACACACAGCAACAAGTGACATTATTTCAGTAGAAGCAGTTCATCAGTGGCACCCAGTAGTGTTGAGCAGGTACACACAGCAACAAGTGACATTATTTCAGTAGAAGCAGTTCATCAGTGGCACCCAGTAAAGTTGAGCAGGTACACACAGCAACAAGTGACATTATTTCAGTAGAAGCAGTTCATCAGTGGCACCCAGTAGTGTTGAGCAGGTACACACAGCAACAAGTGACATTATTTCAGTAGAAGCAGTTCATCAGTGGCACCCAGTAAAGTTGAGCAGGTGCAGACAGCAACAGTGACATTATTTCAGTAGAAACAGTTCATCAGTGGCACCCAGTAATGTTGAACAGGTGCAGACACCAACAAGTGACATTATCTCAGTAGAAACAGTTCCATCTGTGGCACCCAGCAATGTTGAACAGGTGCAGACACCAACAGATGACATCTTTTCAGTAGAAGCAGTCCATCAGTTGCACCTAGCAATGATGAGCAGGTGCAGACAGCAACAAGTCACATTATTCCAGTAAAAGCAGTTCATTAGTGGCACCCAGCAATGTTGAATAGGTGCAGATACCAACAAGTGACATTATTTCAGTAGAAGCAATCCATCAGTGGCACCCAGCAATGTTGAGTAGGTGCAGACAGCAAGAAGTAACATCATTTCAGTAGAAACAGTTCTAACAGTGGCACCCAGCAATGTTGAGGAGGTGCAGACACCGACAAGTGACATCATTTCCATAGAAGTAGCACCATCTGTGCACCCAGTAATGTTGAGCAGCAGCAGACACCAACAAGTGACATCATTTCAGCAGAAGCAGTATATCAGTTGCACCTAGCAATGATGTGCAGGTCCAGAGAGCAGTCCATAATATTCACTATCACTGATCACACTGTTCATCAGAGTTTATTAGCAGAAATCAAACATGTCCTAGTGGCACCAATTATGTAGAAAAAGTACACGTAACAGTCCATATTATTCACTATCCTAATCACACAGTTCATCAGCAGAAATTAATCATTCCTAAGTGGCACCCATTATGTTGAAAAGTGCAGGTAACAGTTCATAATATTCACCATCACTAATCAGACAGTTCAGGCATGAACAATAGTTTGAATCCACATACAAATGCTTTTACACTAAACATACAAATCATAACAAACACACAAATGATGTCAGATAATTGTCATATTAACTATTACAAATACACAAATATCAGTAAACCTATAATATTCATGGGTGTCAGTGCAAGCCACAACATACAAATAAAATAATATTTAGGAGATAGGTGGGTAGGATTAGGAAAGGAAAACACACAAAACACACTCACTCATCTTTCATCCACATTAAGTACTACTGTGTAATTGAATAGTGTTAACTGTGTAAATGCAATTCTGTCAAAATTTGATGTTCATCTTGTGTATCAAGTAGTAGTGGCAGCAATGTATAACAGTCAATAATAGTTAGTCAACGTCATAGTCATCATGTCAAGACCAATGTTTGCCAAGCCAGATCAAAATGTACAGTTGCTGAACAACTGTCAGTGAGCCAAGATATGCAATTACTTCCTCTCTCCAAAAAAAAGTATGTACTGCTTATTGATTTAACAAAGTGTGTGTAGACAATCTTCCTTCCACTTTAGTGTTCTAGTCTGCTATCATCATCCTCCTTGTTCCATATAGACCAACAAAAAAAATATGCTCCTCACTTACTTTACCTCTTATCCACCAAACCTCCAATAATCATCAGCATCACATAATCTCAATACTTCAATAATACCTCTTACGTCGATATATATAAACCTTATCATTAATAGCATTTACCTTACCTCTTGTCCACCAAAACTCCAATAATCATCAACTTCACACAATCTCAATAATACCTCAATAATACCTCTTCAATACGTCGATACATATAAACCTTATTACCAATATCATTTCACTTCCATAACAACTCTTTCCTCTAGTCAGTCTCCTCGAACAAGTACAGATAAAATCCTAATGCAAACCTCATCAACCCATACAATCCGAAGACACACTGTCAACACACAACCTCTGTGTAATCCATCTGAGCCAAATCTTCTACTCATATGAATTATAAACAAAAGAAAAGCATACATGACCTCTAACAGACTTAGTTCGAATAACTCTCAGTAATTAAGTACGATTACGGAGTGTGAATGATCATAATATTTCACAGTGTGTACACCACTTCAAGAATTATGGCAGAAGCAAACATGTGGAGTATTTCTTGTGTCAAGTGTCACTTCCTACTTCAATTGCTCACGAAAAATGCAGTGTAATAATTGTTAATGGTCTAAACCTAGTAATGGTATGTCATGTCGTTAGCTTCCTTCCTACTAGCATACATTTATACAGCTTTCATAAAACCTCCAGCTCATGTGGCTTCTATGAAGTTTCTTGTACTAATGTCGTTCGTCGAATTATAGCAGTTCATTTTCTTATCTTAAAAATATAAGGCACTGAGCGTAAGCAAAACAAGCAATAGCGAGTAAAATACCAGTAGAGAACAGAATGTCAACAAGTGGATGCACCACAATTCTTACAACGAGGCTCCGCCAAGCGAACAATCTATAATTAATCCAATAGTGTGACCTAAACTCTCTGTTTGTACACAGTATATCAGCATTTCTATACACCAAATTAAAGAGTAGTTATGATAACAAACAGAAATATATAAATATGCAATCCATACGCATAGCAGCAAACAGGTCATTAGCATCATATCAGCATACGCAAATAAATGTTCACATGTCATCTTAATAAGTAAACATGAAGGCGCAAGCAGATAAATCACAAAGTATAACTTACATACATAATCACATCAGCAAAATTAATCAGGTTACAATTATAATTTAAATAAATAAGCACAGCAGGCACATAATAAAAAAATATGACATCAGTGAAAAAGCAGTGCAGCCAAGCGATGCATAATATACACAAGTTACAACCCAGTTCATTAATAATCATTGTCAAAATCAGTTAACGTACGCAAGCACGTCGCTTCACAAGTAATTTCATAGAACATGAAATTAGCACAAAGTATGAATCACGTAATCGCGAGCAGCAAATTACGTCTAAAGTACGTACCTAAGTGGAAATATGTTACCTGAAAAATGAACTCAATTAACAGTTACATTTTTTTTAGTTTACTAGTTTCTTCTTCGAAATTACATTCTTCCTGAAAATTTCTCGATAACAAGTCGTCTTAACGTCGGACACGCACAGAATTTACCTGAAGTTCTTAAATATTTTATAGAACCGTATCCTGAAAAATACTGAATGTTAATAACATAATTCATCAAGTCACTATAGCTTTATACTGAATTTAATCGGAGAAATTATACTGTGTATTTGTTTACGGCTGTAAGTGCATTCGCACTGAGCGCTCGATCAGCTGTAGTCGCGTGACGTAGGAAGCAATTGCTTGCGGTCAACGACTGCCTTGTGCGGCGCGCAGACTTGACTGTTGCTTTGAGTATGTGCCGCCGCCAAAACACAGCGCGGTATCCTTGTATTCTCTGCGTGTTTACATGTAGCTGTTAGTTTCTCTAAAGTATGTCATTCCACAAAAATTTTAACGTTTGATATGTGATGTATTCCCCTAGAGCGTCGTGATTTAAGAGTTTCTACTTCGACAGCGTTATCATGAATAATTTTGCGAATTCTATATGGACCGTTATAAAGCAGAAAAAATTTGCGACACAAGCCTTTTCCTTTGTGAGACTAACGATGAGACTTAATTAACACTTTCTGACCAACCGAAAAAGTTTTTAAACGACCAGGACGCTTAGCTGATTTCTCTCTTCTAGCAGCTGCAGATGCAACATTTTGCAGAGCCAGGTTCACAACTTCAGAATGCCGCAGTTTCCGTGTAGGCGGAAAAGGAACGATTTCAGATATACGATTTGTCGGTGCTTTGTTTTTTAATATCAATATAGGCGGTAAAGAAGTTGAATCATTAGGAAGTTCATTCAGAATGTTTTGAAAAATATGAAGATACTGATCCCACGTTCTGTGATTCTGATGACAATAAAGACGACACAATTTATTGATTTCCTTCATCCATCTCTCTGAAGCGTTAGATTGAGGGTGAAAAAGTGAAATGAAACTTGGTTTAATTTTACGACGCCGTAGAGTACGAAGCCAAATTTTAGAACGAAACTGTGATCCATTATCTGATATAACCTTATCAACATGACCAACTTCTTTAAGAAAATGTTTGATGAAAGCGTTAGATACTGAACGAGCTGTTGCGTTGCGTAACGGTGTAAAACACACATATTTTGATGTCAACTCCACTGCTACGAAAATGTACGCAAAACCATTAGTAGAACGAACCACTGGACCGAACAAATCGACTGCAGCCATGTCCTTTAATTTCGCTGGAATGATAGGAAACAACGGTGCTCTGTGAGAAATTGTTGCCGGCTTAGCCTTTTGACATAATTTGCATTTGGCCAGAACAGATCGAATATGTTTTTCCATATTACTGAAGTAACAATTTTCTCGTAATTTATGAAAGCATTTTCTGGGACCAAAGTGTGCATAACTGAAATGCGTATACCAAATCAGCTTATTAACCCACTCATCAGGAATACAAACTAACCAAACAGAGTTGTCAACCGATTTTCGTTTAAAAAGAACTTTCCAGTTAGATCGCAAAAACGAGGTGTGACTAAATTGTCCAATCTAACAAAGCGTCTAAGAAAATTACAGACACCAAGGAAACTACGAACCTCACGTTTTGTGGTAGGAACAGCATAATTACGAATAGCGTCTAATTTTTCTGGATCAGGAAGATTACCTTCTGTAGAAATAACGTGACCAAGAAATTTCACCCGAGAATGACCAATTTCAGATTTTTCTAAATTCACTGTAATGCCAACTCTCGCAAAAATACGTAATAATGAATCCAAAACTTTGTTATGCTCACTCCAAGAACGTTTAGCAATAAGAATATCGTCAACATATGAAGTAATATTGTCACGAAGATAAACAGGTAAAATTTCATTTAAACTAGGAATGAATACTGCTGAAGGTACAGTAAGTCGAAACAGTAATTTTCGAAATCTCTTTTGGGTAAAATCGTCATATCCGGTTATTGTTTACTTACTCACTAGATAGATTGATAGTAGAAGAGTTGTTTTGACAGATGCAAAGAATAGTAAAAGAGTAGGCAGCGGTGCAGAAAACTAAAAGGGAAATAGCACCACTACAGCTCGGGGCCCTACTCACGCAACGGCACATATTCATTCAGTGTAGTGAATCCCCTGAGGACATTAATTGCCGCACATAATTTTCAGTTTGTGTCTTAGTGGCCAATTCGGTGGAAGTGCGTACATAAATTGATGTAATCATGAACATGGATGTATGTCATTCTTAGAATTGCGAAAGATCTTAAATTTCAGAACACTTAAGAAGTGTTTATAGTCAAAGTTTTCGCCTCGTGGCGACAAAGACCTGCCGTGCCTGTCCCTGTCCCAATGACGATTATTGTTAAATTCACGCGCCTGGCGCTCTCTTGTTGCATCCCGTAAATGAAACAAATTATTTTCTTCAAAGCCCTCTGCTATCTGTGAGTCTAGATTTCTTCTGCTGTCTTTTCCAACGATTTCGCCTTCAATTTGTTTGACTTGCTTTTTTGAGGCCTCAAATTCCCTTTTCACGCGTTCATTAAATTTTCCCTGATTTTCAACATGCTTATTTATGTTCTGATACTCTTCGGTTTCTGCAAATGGTAATGGAGCTGTATCATCCGAATCTCTGTCCCCATGTAAACTAAGATTTGTCAATTTATCTGAAATCTCCTCAACTCTTTCCGATAACTCACCTATTTGTTCTTTCTGTTTATTTACGTCTTCCGTAAGTGTCGTGACTCGGGTTTCAGTATTGACAGACTTGGTAGTTAACTGTTCATATTGTTGTGTTAGATTATTTAATCTGTCATTTGGTACGGATTCCTCGATTCTCTCAGATATTTCTTCCTTATCTTTTGCACGTTGTAAATTTAACTCTGAAAATTTCTGTACTATCACGCGATCTCTTTCTTCCTGTTCTCTATCCTGTTCCCTTTGTCTAATCTCTACTGCAATTAATCTATTATTGTGAGCATTCAAAATCGGTTGTACTTCTTCTCTGATTTCTTTCTTTAATTCATCTTTCATATTTTTGAAACATGTCCCTATTCGTGAATCTAACCGTGTTTCCATTGTTCCCATCTCAGTTTTAATTGTCCCTATCTCTGTTTTTAATTCAGATCCTAACTGTGATCCCAATGAGTCTAACCGTGTTTCCATTGTTCCCATATCAGTTTTAATTGATCCTATTTGTGATCCCATTGTTCCCATCTCAGTTTTAATTGTTCCTATCTCTGTTTTAAATTCAGATCGAAAATTTAATATTACACTCTTCAACTGCTCCATATCAACTTGTTCGAAATTCCTTTCGCCCCTAAGATTTCCCACAAAACCAGCTTCCTTCGTCATAGCTGTAAAGCTATCTGTGTTCGATACTATTTCAGAATCTTCTATCGTTAATCTCGTATTCTGTGAATTTTCTAATAGAGAAATATTTTGAAATGGTTCCGGACTGTCTTCCCGACTTATTAAATTGTTTTCAACTCCATTATTCATCATACTGTTGTCCTGTGTTGGCGAGTTCGCCATGTCAACAATTTCGTTATTCTCACTATTCATCATTTTTGCCTTTTTCATTGATCGCGTAATCATTTACAAAATATACAAAACTCGTCACTGTACAAAAATTACACACAATGACTCTTTATCTCCAACAATACCATTTACATGAAAAGTTTCCCTCAAACACGATTAATCGAACAATTGAAATAATTGCACTAAATTGTCAAACGCGTATACAAGACAACAAATCAAACTCTGAAAAAAAAATACCGTTAGAAGAATGACAATTACCAAATCTACACATGCAAAATAGACTACAATTACCAAACTACAAATTACTACAACAATACTACGGTCTACTATTTTTACAATCAGAAGATTTCAAGGGACGATCCGAAGCAGCGGTCGCCACGTGCATGGGGGCTTAATTAAGTAAAATGCAAATATTTTTTATTTTTTGTAGCTGTCTGTCCGATTACGCAAGTCTCGTAAACGGTTGGCCCTGACTAGTATTTGTACGCAATCTGACTGCATAGAATAACAACAAACAATGAAAGAAAATTTTCGTTAACACAATTAATTAAGTCCCCAGCAACTATAAAACCTACTAAACCAAAGCACAAGTGTAATTGTTCTGTGTGTGGGAGTGTGACTCAACGTACACATCTGGCACGGTTCTTCTTCAACAAGACAAGAAATTTTAAATACCATTTATACTGAAGTAATTAAAAAATAGAAATACTATAATTGCGTAAGGAAAGCAGAATTACACTCTAATACAAGAACACAAGCCAGATGCTTTGTTGACTGAACCTGTAATGACGCATTATTCAGGACATTGAAATAATGAGAAAAAAAAGAAAAGTAGTTTGTTACCTTAATTCATATTGATGAAAAGCAGTCTAATCATTACAATATCTCCAAACCGACTCGCTACTACCATATCTCAACCAGAACTCTCCAATATCACATCTCAGCAAGCACTGCCTACTAGCACATCTCAACAAACACTCTCTGCTACGAGTTCTTAACAAGCACTGACTGCTACGAGTTCTTAACAGGCACTGACTACTACGAGGTCTCCCCAAGCACTGTGGAGGCGGCTTAATAATACTCTTTGGCGCAATCTCTGGCGCAGTGGCTCAGTGTAGCCACCTTTCAACGTCCTGCTGCTGTTGCTGCTCCCCGACCAAAGGGGCGGGATGTTTCAGAATGTTGCAAGACATCTTTCATTTATTATTGGGAGACAGGAACACACGTGAAGGGATACAGTGTTCTAGACGCATAATACCGATATCCTCCGTCCTGGTGGTCAGACATGATTGCTCGAAACCTTGACAAAGTTTAGGACTACCATCACAGTTTCCATCCAGTGGACCATCCTGTTACTGTCACATCCGATACCTCGATATTGTGCGATTTGACCAGCCATCCAAACGGAGTTCCACAAACTATTACTGGTGCTGACAACGCTGTAACACAAGAGTTCGTGGCAGCTGGTGTCCTTCACAATGATCACTTCACACCTTACACTATCCACGCCCCTTGCATACCTTACCAGGCGTTGTGACGACGCTAAACACGAGAAACACTAATGTTTTCTGGTGGCCGTTCGGCCCGTTACAGAGACTACCACTGTAATGACACCCGCCGATGGTGTGAAGGGTTGTACCAAGTCCTATTGACATCTGACCATGTCTCCTGGGTGCATCAAGTTTTTTTATCAGGCAATGTGTTCAGAACTGTATGGACAGTGAAACTCCTCCACATTAAAATGACGTGCAGCGCCGGGATTCGAACACGGGCCTTTGACTCTCGCGGACTAATTCTCTACCAACTGAGCTACCCACGCACGCCTCACGACATTCCTCACAGCTTTAATTCCACCAGTACCTCATCTTCTACCATTTAAACTTCATGGAAGTTCTCCTGCAAATGGTCTAAAGGGTCGTGTTAGTGTGAGACAGATGGTAACTGCATATACAACTCTACAGTTGCGTTCTTCGTTCAGTCTCGGGAAGTGGAGCTCCGAGAAACGTCTAATCGAAGTGAACATTTTAAATCAAAACGATTTGAGCTTTACTGTTTGCCATAGCAAAGTATCTTGTACGTTTATACGCATGGCGCGGTGCCACAGTACTTTCTTCTGTCTAGTTCTTTACAACAACGACTGCTATATAAATAATACTGAGCGAATCTTCTCTTATTCGGTTTCAGCTTGTTGCTACTATCACTTACAAAGGCTCTCTTAAAGTAGTAGTTTGACTACGATAAATGCCGTATATTCACTGCATACTATGAGTTTCCTGTTATATTCCCGTGTTCCTATTAACTGCGAATATGTTGAGTAATTCTTGAAATATCAAGCAGTATATAGAAGAGAACTGATTGCGTCGAAGAATTAATGCAAGTCGCTGGTGAAGTGTACATTTTGAGCTTTCTATTGAAAACAATGGCATAATACACGGATTCTGTTAATCTGAGCAGTTCCGTAATATTTTCAAATATTATTTCAGACAGTTTCACTGCTTGAACTTCTCAGTTTTGCCGTAGAATCTAGTACGTGATATTCTCAGTTGTTACTAGTTAATGGGCTTCAGAATACCTTCGAACATTAAATCACTTATCAGTAACCATCAATAGGTATTACGATTCGTGGCTGACGTAATATACGCGTTATGTTCTAAAACCAGTTGGTTTGCGTACAGTTAGTTTCAAATTCTAATTTGAATGAGTAACTGAATTATTTTTATGGACTTGGTCCCTGGCTATCACTTTTCAATAAATTAATTGTCATTGTTTAAAATGCCACTATTGCAGCTAAAGCACTTCATCCAGTATAATAATTTATGGGTCACTTTCCAAACATTAGTACAGTAACAATATTATTTCAAGTTCGTAATAGGTTGCAAATAATTATATTCTACTTACCTGTACCAATATCATAAATCCTAAAGTAACTCTGTCTTTGAAGCTTTCACGACCTTATTGCCAAACCGATTTTGATGAAATTTGGTATGAAGATAGCTTGAACGCTGAGAACGAACAAAGGCTACTTTAGAAAATGTGCAGTGCAAGATACTTGTTGATTTGAGAAATATAATGCGAATTAAGGAACAATACTTTTCCTTTCACTTTTGACACATATCATATTTGTGAAATCGCTTTTATTGTTTGATATGTTCTACATAACTTGATTCACATAATGTTTATAATGCATGTGTAAACTTCGAAATGTTTAATCCATACTTCCATACTAATACCAGTCTCAAGCCCATCCATCTTAGCAGCTGAGCGCCCCGTGTGGTTTAAAGCTTCAGAGGGGCTTCGTTAAAATGCGGTATGACAATCAGAGATACGTCAGGCTTTTAAATGAGTAACATGGCAGGCTATTGGTGAGGCTCCGCTTGATTATGATATGGGAGGGCAGCTGCAGGTAACAGGGAGACACGTAAAGGCAACTGAAATTATTGCTGGTACTAATATTATAAAGTTTGAGTTTCACCGAACTACAAATTTATATTCTTTCCTCTTCGGTTTAATGCTGTTTAATAACTTCAGATAACCCACATTTTATTTTAGCACTCACTGTCACCCATCATTACAAAATTACTGATAAGTGTCAAACTCTCGTGGTCTTATGGTCGCTGATGTTGTCGCATGAGACTCCCCACCCCCGGCCAGGACTGTGCGTGTTTGTGTTTGCTTCCTTTTACCATATCATCATCGACTCGCATATCGCGGAAGTGGCGTGAAAGAAAAAGACTTGACTAAGCGGCTGAACATCCTGAATGATGTTTGCCGGCCAGTACTAACATCCGCAGATTTTAATTTCTTTTTCGTGTTATGCAAGCATGGCCACAATTGCTAGGTAGAATACAATGCTTATGCATGCCTCAACGTGGTCAATCCATACTTCCCAGAGCAAAATTATTCAATGTGAAAGCAGCCCTATTGGTTACGTTTTCACGACTAAACCACTGAATCGATTGCGAAGAAATGTGGTGTGGAGAAGCTCGGAACCTGAGAAAGAACACAGGCTAATTTAGAATGGAAAAAAAATTATTGAACCCTAGGAGGGTGAAATCAGGAATACAGCATCGTTTTTCACATCAGTGAGCATGAACAAAATAAAAAATTATTAATTTTATTGCGTAATTCTACACTGTATAAATGTACACTCCCCTCTGCATGCGCCCGTCGGCAGCGACGCAGTGCGTGCCGCGTCATCCTGCGTTGGGCAGTTGCGGCCAGCGAGGGGGAGAGGGGGGATACACATGACGAGCTATGCTTACCCGAACAGTCGCATACGAGAGGGCAGCTTTGGCGTTGCTCAAGCGGGAAACAACGACAACACGGCTTCTCTAAATCAGGATCACTATAATGGTCATTGTTACTTTCACTTCAGCCAACATTTGTGTTAATTACCAAGCATTATTTATTCTTTCAGTGTCATTGCTAAATGCCTCACTCTGTTTGTGTTTTTAATTGAAATAATTATAGCTCCCATGCAACAATGAAAAAAAGAAACGAAGAAAACGGGATTTGTGTGGTAGATAATGATGGTTTATAAATCGAATAGGCTTGTAAAACAGACCTTAAAGTAATTTTGATCTATTCATTATTGTTGACAATGGTATTTCGAAGGTTGTCAGTGTCGATCTATTTTGTTATGTGAAAAATCACCGATTTTTTTCTGTCTGAACTGTAACCAGGTTGATTGTTCGTAAAAAATATATGATTGAGTTCAGAACATTATGTCATCAGATACATCTGTGAAATCGTCACATCCATATCGATTCGATGAAATACAATCTTGTATCGATAGAAGATAACCATCGGTACTCTACCATACTGTTTTACCACGTAGGTAAAATCGCATAAGATATTGGGAGAATTTTTTTGTGTCTTTTAAACATATGAGACGTTAACTGACCGTAAGTGTACCGAACTAGGAAATGAGGATTCAGGTTTCTAGTCTTCAAGCCGTGGGAGAGCATGCATGGAGATTCCTGACTAGGGGATGTTACAGAGTGATTCTCTTCGATTTTCGTCATACATACAGCAAGGTGAATACCAGGATATTAAGTTTCTAGAGCAGCATGGCGCTGTTCTCAAAACAACACGAAAGAATCGCCTTCGGAGATTTGAAGATATCTGAACGACATGAGGCAGAAAACGTGTTGAAATTACTAACATCTCGTCAGTAGCTGAGCATGTAACAAGGAAGTCAGCGAGTAGGTGGTGCGAATGTCAACCGTAACAATGTGTTTTCCTTACGTCTATTTGAATTACATATTATTAACATTGAATCATAATTGTTTAACATAAATAACATCTTCTTACTTTAATTACTTATTGTACGAAAATAAATTAAAATTTAGTGCAGAAATGCAAATGGATGTTTGTTAGATTAAAAATATTACGTATTCAATAGCCGTCTCCTCTACTGGTACCTAGAAAAAAAATTCTTTGTTTGGTGTTTCATACCAAATTGTGAATTTTCATGTGCATGTTCATTATAAAGAGAAAGGGGTCGTTTTATTTAAAAGCTATGACGTAAATTTATGAAGAAACATTTCCATTTGTTCATAAATACTGAATGTGAATGTAATAGATAATGATACTAATGAGAGTCGAAAGAGAGAATTCACGATCAAAACTTTCACACTACTCACTCAGCCACTGGTGAGTACATTAATCAGCTAACTATATTAACAATTATCAGTAATATTCTGATTTTCTAAACCACTTTTTTCGAGTTCTATTTGGAATTGTGTCGTATTGCGTTAGGAAATAGACGTCGAAGCACTAGTCCTGTAGGTATGAAGAAAATCATAGAGGGCCTGTCTGTAAGATCCCCTTTTGAGAAAGTGGAATGAGATATGGTGGAATAAGTTAAAGTAATGAGGTATGGTGGAAAATGTTAAAGTGTATAGCAGGTAAGGAAAGACCCAAATGGAGAGGGATGCAGATTGACTGTCTGAATCTAGACGGGACGGGACCGAAACGACTTTCGGTGCAGTCAGTGATTGGCGAACGACGACGCGGTCGGCGAAAGAGCGCCGGGAACAAAGCGGGGCGCCAGCAGCGGCGCGACGCAGATTTACGGCCTGCGGGGGTTCCCCGCGGCGCGGCGCGGCCGGCTATTGATGGCCGACGCATGTGCGCGGCGCGTGGCGCGTGCTTGGTGCGGCGTGCGGCGGCGCTAATCCGGGCGCGGGCGTGAGCAATGGCCTCCGTATTTCAGGCCACGGCGCGGCCACGCAGCGCCGCTCCGCGCTGCAGCGTAATTGCAGCTGCACCAAGGAACCAGTAGCCGGCCCGGGCCAGCGCCATCTGATACGTCGCATCGCCACCACCACCGTGGCTTTGCTCCAGTACATAAATCTCTGGCCGTGACCGGTAAACGGGCCGAGATTTATTAGGAATTGCGGGTTTGGTCGCACAGTTACGCTTCGTCCCGTAAAGGCACGGCGTCCGTAACCAGGAGCTACAGCCGTCGGTGGTTTTGCTGTTATTGCTTGCACCCAACTGTTTCCAGAGTCTCGACGCGTACCGCTTTGGCTCCCACGTGTGTCTTAACGCGTGGTCGCCCAGCTTTACACTCGCGCATGTACAGAGTAAACGGTGTTCATTCAGCTATTTGTGGCGGATCCTGAACTCTGCATGTGTTGCTGGTGTGTCCTTCATAAGGAGACCGGCGTATCCGCTGAAACTGATGAGACGCGGCGTAACTGACACTTTCAAGAAAAATATGTAATCGTCGAAACAAGCTAAGTTTAGGCGTTAGAAAAGGCGGGAACAAATCAGTAGATCGTGAATCAGAAATTTCAATGACTACAAAACAGAGATTTAAATAGAAAGATCTCAGAAGCGCAGAAGGCCAGAAATCCAGGTTCGGTTTATTCGTGTCCAGTCAACCAATATCTTACAAACGTTAAGACTTTCTCCCTCAATCGTTACTACGTTTGCCTACCTCAATCGGTATAAAAGAATCTCTTTTATACCGGGTGGTCCATTGATAGTGACCAGGCCAAATATCTCACGCAATAAGCATCAAACTAAAAAACTACAAAGAACGAAACTCGTCTAGCTTGAAGCAGGAAACCAGATGGCGCAATGGTTGACCCGCTAGATGGCGCTGCCATAGCTCAAACGGATATCAAATGGCTCTGAGCACTATGGGACTCAACTGCTGAGGTCATTAGTCCCCTAGAACTTAGAACTAGTTAAACCTAACTAACCTAAAGACATCACAAACATCCATGCCCGAGGCAGGATTCGGACCTGCGACCGTAGCGGTCTTGCGGTACCAGACTGCAGCGCCTTTAACCGCACGGCCACTTCGGCCGGCAAACGGATATCAAATGCGTTCTTTTAAATAGGGCCCCCTAATTATTTATTACATATTCGTGTAGTACGTAAAAAAATATGAATGTTTTAGTTGGACCACATTTTTCGCTTTGTGATAGATGACGCTGCAATAGTCACAAACGTATAAGTACGTGGTATCACGTAACATTCCGCCAGTGCGGACGGTATTTGCTTCGTGATACATTACCCGTGTTAAAATGGACCGTTTACCAACTGCGGAGAAGGTCGATATCGCGTTGATGTATGGCTATTGTGATCAAAATGTCCAATGGGCGTGTGCTATGTATGCTGCTCGGTATCCTGGACGGCATCATCCAAGTGTCCGGACCGTTCGCCGGATAGTTAGGTTATTTAAGGAAACAAGAAGTGTTCAGCCACATGTGAAACTTCAACCACGACCAGCAACAAATAATGATGCCCAAGTAGGTGTTTCACCTGCTGTCGCGGCTAATCCGCACATGAGTAGCAGACAAATTGCGCGAGAATGGGGAATCTCGAAAACGTCGGTGTTGAGAATGCTACATCAACATCGATTGCACCCGTACCATATTTCTATGCTCCAGGAATTTCATGGCGGCGACTTCGAACGTCGTGTACAGTTCTGCCCCTGGGCACAAGAGATATTACAGGTCGATGACAGATTTTTTGCACGCGTTCTATTTAGCGACGAAGCGGCATTCACCAACAGTGGCTCACAAAGGTACATGCATAACATTGGAACTACCGTAATAAAATGTTCAAACGTACCTACGTTCTGTATTTTAATTTAAAAAACCTACCTGTTACCAACTGTTGGTCTAAAATTTTTAGCTATATCTTTGTGAATATTACAGCGCCATCTATCGCAAAGCGAAAAATTTGATACAACTAAAACATCCATATTTCTTTACGTACTACACGAATATATAATAAAAAATGGGGGTTCCTATTTAGAAAAACGCAGTTGATATCCGTTTGACCTATGGCAGCGCCATCTAGAGGGCCAACCATAGGGTCATCTGATTTCCCCCTTCATGCTAGAAAAGTTTCGTTCTTTGTAGTTGTTTCGTTTGACGCTTATTTCGTGCGATATTTGGTCCGGTCACGATCAGTGGACCACCCTGTAGAATCACTTTTGGTCCGTTTGCCTGACCGATTGCTAAGAACCATTTTTCTCAGCAACGGGTGGACATGTGAACTGGAAATTGATGGTGTAAAAGACAAGGTTTTAAGTTAAAGCAATCAAAACATGAGGCCATTTGCATCCTACATTTCATTACTTTTTGCAAACTCAGCCATGAAAACCTATTCAGTACTTCCGGTTGACATGTAATCACGAAATTTTTTCGAAAAGTTAAGCTTAACAGTGTTCATAAAGGATAGAATCAAATAATTCTTTATTTGTAATTACATCACATAATTTGTTGTCAATTTTTATCCAATTGTCTATCTCTGCCTTTGTTACTCAGCAACAGAATCATGTATCAAGTTGAAAAAAAAAATTTCAAATGAGTGTGAAATCTTATGGGACTTAACTGCTGAGGTCATCAGTCCCTAAGCTTACAGACTACTTAATCTAAATTATGCTAAGGGAAAACACACACACCCATGACCGATGGAGGACCAGCCGCACAGTCCATGACTGCAGCACCTTGAGACCGCTCGGCTAAACCCGCGCGGCTGTATCAAGTTGAAATTTTTGTTGCATCAAATAGTTCATGGTCTCTTGGCTGCTGCCTTAATGCAATCAAAAGATACCTACATTCATGTCATATATCCCGATACTGGCAAAGTTACACATAAAAACCTAGTGAGCTAGTACGGCTGGCTATTTTTTGTTTTGTTTTTTTTTTTGTTTCTGAAACCACCCGCCTTCTCAGTACATGCCACGATGTCAATATCGAGATCGGATTGGAGTCTCTGGTCGCCGCATATCTTTGCGGAGTTGGCTTCCCGCGTGCCGCGAGGCACACGGGACGGCGATGAAGGGGGTCGCTGGGAGTTAGCTCGGGAATGTCCGTAAGGAGCGACGTCGTTGTCGGAGGGCAAGGCCGCTTTGTCCGTGGACCCGGCAGAAGCAGTTGGTTGGGGACGGAACATCGTGGGATCGAAGATCCTACTGTGGAGGGTCGGTGTTGTCGCGATGGCGATCATCGTGTGGTCATTCAAAGGTTGAAATTTGATTTCTTGTTTCTGCCCTTGAATTACGACGGAGAATTACTGCAAGCTTGGTGTATGAGATGAACACAAGAATTCTAAAAAGGTGCACTTTGGTGGCGCGTATATCAGAATTGTGAGTGGTGTAAGCTTTGCTTGGGTACTGCAGTCTCCAGTTAGAGTGCTGTTCGGGAGGAGTGCGTTGACATCGGCTTTGTCATCTGTTCAGCTGCTTTGACTGGATCGGATCGAAAGTGGATCTAAGTGAAGGACTGAATCATCGCTTATCTTATTAAGAAACCTAAGTCGGCCCCCAGCGTGTTAAACTCTGTTATCTACAATTATAACAATTAATTGACACTCTGGTATTGTCCACGAGTGAACTTTGAAGGTACTGTTAAGTGTTTGTAGTTATGGAAAGATTGACTGTGGAGCTTTTCAGTCGGACAATTATGAATGGTTTTAATTGCAGTTCACTTCTTATGGTATTTTACGGTTCTACTTGTCCTGGAAATCACCCATAGTATTTTCATGATTTAGCTTGGGACGTCTTTCTGTGGTTTGATGTGGCCCTCCCAAGAGTTTAAAGTCCCAAATATTTTGTTACTGCCTTACTGAGGTTGCCTCGCAACAGTTGTTGATTTGTCTCTTATCGGCCACACCATACTGCTCTTTGGTGCAGTGTGGCATAGTCGAATTGCTCAGTAGTAGCGCATCTACTCCCTCGCCCGTTGTAAGATTTGCGAGCCTCATCCTCACCGACGTGCAGTCCTAGAATGCAAGTTGTGTAAGTTGGTTGCTCCCTGTTAACGTTCTGTTCATCGTGCAAATTCTGTCCCGTGCCGCATGTGATCCTAAAGGGCAGCGTGGTGCACAGCAGCGCATGACGACGACGAAATCAAAAGATACCTATTGTATATTTTTTAACGGCTGTAACCACTGAGTTTAAGAGCTGATTTGTGTTTCTTGATTTTGAAAGGAAAAGTTTTCCATACCTGGTTAATTATAACATCTATGTTTAATTATTTGTCATAATTCGTTGGCTGTAGTATACATCACATGTAAGGATGTTTATGGTGTAAAGAGTTTAAAAGGAAGGAAAATAGTTTGTGACACGCTGCGCATCGCAGGGTGTATGGAGTTTTAGTGTACGTTGATCGTAATGAGATTTTATTGCTTTTAAGTTGTTTTAATGAATAATTTTGTGATCAATATTAATTGCCTTTAGAGATCACAGGTCAAATGAAAATTTTGGTATTACCATGTGGCTTAGAATCTTTTATTTAACATTCAATTATGTAATATGTATTTTTTTCCTTGGTCAAAAAGGGATTTAGAGATTTAAGCGTTCTAAATTGATTCTTAGAGCTGCTCTTTGATCTGTTAAAATAATACTTCAGGAACTTTCATTAACAAACTATATTGAGGATAGTGTGGTTCATGATATCGAATGTTCACTTACTATTTTAAAATCAGGTTAGTAAAGTTGTAAAATTTTAAAGGTAAAAAATTCTCTTATTAGAGAAACGGTGCGTGCCCGTACTCTCCAGAACTTCCACGTATTCAGAGCACTGGCCTTCGGACGTTGCCTGATGTTTTCCCCGTCATCTATTGAACGATTCCTGTACATATTTGAAAGGCTTCTGTCACGGGGAAGGTTCGTTTCATGAAAATATTTTTGTTAATGGAACAAGTAGAAAGATTCCTGGTCATATGGAGGGTTAATAAAATGTTTCTACTTCCAATGCTTCTAGCTTATTTATCATTCTCTCTTTCCCTGATAATTACTTCTCTGATTTTCATTTTCATTATAAATACGAGATTCTATTTTAATTGTTTAGAATAATAGCAAACCAATGAATTAAACGTTAGATTATTTGACTGATTGCAACATTTAACATCTTGATAATAATGTCCATCTCCTGGGTTACTTTACAATTATAAGCCAACGGATAATTTACTCAAGTAACGGATGGAGACTGGATGTATTCATATTCATGCTAGTACTTGTGTGTTAGTCATACATTTAGTGCACACCGGATTTTCTTTCATGCACCACGATTAGTATGGTGCATCAAGTTACAAGTAATGCTGCACAGTGGAACGCTATCTAGACTTGGTTATGAAGTTCCGTGCTAAGGTGCATTCCGCAATTCTAAATTAGCAGAGGTCAGGCTGAAAGCTCCGCCCACTAACGAGCCGCTACACATCGCATTTGCTCGCCTCCAACGCGGCGGATTTCCCCATAGCCACCAGAATTCGGCCCAGCGCAGCCTCTGTCCCTTCTGCACAACACGGTACTTCACCTCGCAGTCCAACTCCTTTCAGAGTCGAACGCTAATAGCGTGCCTTAAGCAAACTTCCGACTAGGGTCTGTTCTTGCGGTGATGCCACACGTGTAGCTTTAACTAAGAGAAACTGTCCAGGAATGCAATATTGCTCTCGCTACTAACAACGCTAATATGTTAAAATGTATGTGAAATCTTATAGGACTTAACTGCTAAGGTCATCAGTCCCGAAGCTTACACACTACTTAACCTAAATTATCCTGAGGATAAACACACACACCCATGCCCGAGGGAGGACTCGAACCTCCGTCGGGATCAGCCGCACAGTCCATGACTGCAGCGCCCTGGACCGCTCGGCTAATCCCGCGCGGCAACGCTAATAAGACAGGCTAATTCACGTAAGGCACGCTGCATTCCCGGGACTATAAAAGATCGAACCCAGGTGTTACTAGGGACCTTCATAAATTTTACCCACATGATGATTATTAAAACCGCCATACAATGTATTAATTCACAACTTAAATAACAAGAAGAAACTCTCTAGCATGTGACTAATTCGCTATACTAAGCAATCGGTGGATCTACACATTACCTACCACGTGGCCACCAAGTCCACTTGCAGCCTACTTCAAATTAAATCTCAGGATCGTGATTACTATTCCCTTCTTTCTTGATACACAAATTCCCAGAACCTATAACAATTTCACTAACATGGGAACACATTACACATACCTTGTTCTCACCACTGGGGCGCTCGTGCACAATGAATCTATAAGTCACACGTGTTATTCCATTCAATCTCGAAACACGAATGGTATCTCACACACGCATCTTAATTTATGATATATACTGACCTGAAGCTTTAACAGCTGTGTCTTACCATTTCATCGTGCTCTTGTGCAACTCAACTCAGGGATTTACCACTACAAAGCTTTACACGGTATCTTAAAATATTCAAAAGATTCTTAAATATTTCACACACGCATCTTAATTTAAGACCTATCCTGATTTCCTAACGCTGAAATAAAAGAGTTAGTATCGTAGTAGCTCACTTAAGGTGGACTCACCAACCATGCCACGCTTTCTTAGCGAAGCTACCTAACACGTCCACTCACCATGAAGTCCGCTGCTCAGCATTCTTTGTTTTGTATCCCGCCTGGAAGGCGGCGCGTGCATCTGTTCCTTAAATCAGTAACATAGGCCGACTGTAGGAAGCGAGTAGGAGTAGGTGAGGTAAAGCTTTCCGTACTGCAAGTAAAGTTAAAGTGGTTTTACTGTAGTATAAACATATGCAAACATATTACATAACCTTAGGTGATGAGCTCGTAGGTGTGCAGCCACAGTCCAGATGAGAAAGTCTCAATAGCAAGCTAAGCTAAAGCGATGGTTCTCGGCCGTCCGCTCTTCATGAACTTAGCGAAAGTGGAGCGGCGCTCGTAGAGCTGCACAGCATCGGTTAGAGGGCGCTGTGGTCGGCGAAGATCTTCCACTCTCGTAGTGCCAACCTACGCTGTGGCATTGGCACTTTCGATACCACACTTGGTTCCCCCCGGAAGTCCTAAACAAAGTATCTTAAAAGAAACTCCCCTCTTACTGCCAACCTTACTCATCTCTGATTGACCAAGACCTGAAGTTTCAACTAGCTTTTGCTCTCTTTGGAGCACCCTTACATCTCAGTCCAGCAGACGCTATAGATTGCTGCAATACTGAATTTGTACAAATATCTTTCTCTCACAAACCCACACACAACATGGGATATTGATTTAGGGAATTACACAGGAAATGTTGGCTTTAGATGTGTAACATTAATAAATGACCACCGGTTTTGCCTTCCTTGAGTTTGCTATTAGATTTTCTGCTCTAACTGAGTTTACTTTTATGATTGTCATAACATTTTCTACTACATTTTCTACTCAAACTGAATTTATTTGAGTCCAAGCAGGAACCTCTCACTATCCCAGCTAACGCCTGCGAGGCCAGGTCACCTGGAGGATACTTCCCGCTGTCCTAGAATCACGAAATTTGGCAAGGTGCAAGGTTTCACTATACAAGTAAAGGAAAATAATCCTAAAGTTGTGAATTTGTTGTCATTTAATACGAAAAAAAATTGTCATTGGATATATGACTGTCTCTCCGTCCGTCCATCTGTTAAGATACCTTTCTGTCAGGAACAGGTTTACATATCAGGTTGAAATTTGTGCCAGATAGTAAGGTCTACGGTGCCTTGGCGTTGGAATAATATTTAGGTTCTAAGTGAATGCAGTCAAAAGATACGGCCTTTATGTCACATATTTTGACACTCGCAAAATCCCTTGATGAGAAGAAATGTTTCACAGTAAAAGTAAAGGGTAAAATCAGAAAACTGTTTTCTGTAATTATGTCATACGTAGGTTGGAACTTAAGTAGTGGCAACAGTGCTGTGGAGACACTATGCAATGGAATCCACTATTGTCGCTGATAGTACACCTACCTTATCTCTGCACAAATGGACTCACCCGTCCCACGTCACCGGCGTGCTCACAATCGATGGAATAAGTCACTTGTGAGTGAGTGGTCTAACGTAACGGTGTCACAGGAACAACGGAGTTGGATCAAGACTGAATGTGCCAGAGTTCGCACAGCACGCCAATATCATCAAGGTCTTCAAGAGGAGTGCGGAGAATCGACATTGACGTAATGAACAGTGGCACGTTGGGTAAAATACTTCAACCAAGGTCGGCAAACTGTGGCAGACATACAACGGGTAGGTCGTCTTAGCGTCTCCAAAGAAGACGTGCATGCTGTTGTCGCGTTAGTGGACAGTGATCGACGCCATACGATTCATGAGCTCGCCCACGAAAGGAAGACCTGGGCATGTGAAACATTGCATCACGATAAGTTCCTCATGACTTGACGGAAATGCAGAAATGGATGCGTTACGACGCTGCTGAGACGCACTTGGAGCGCTATGAGCGCGAACGAGAGGCTTTCTTACGACGTATCGTAGCATTGGATCGTACGGGACAAAACTGAAACGTCAATCCAACGAATGGCGTCATTATGGGTCACCGCGAAAGTCGAAAGTGCGACAGAGCCCCTGTGTGGTGAAGGTTATGGTCATTCTCATGTACGACTGTGATGGTGTTATCCTAACGCATCACGTTCCTCCACGGCAGACCGTTAATGCACAGTATTACTTTTTGTTTTTGGAGCATTACTTGCGACCAGCCTTGCGAAAGAAGCGACCACACTTTCTGCACAACCCACCCATCATTTTGCACAAAAATGCGCAGGCGCATACAGCACAAGCTGTGGCTGCTCTGTTCGGTTGATGGGACTGGGAAGTACTGTACCATCCACCACGCTCCCCGGACTCAAGTACTTGTCACTTTGATTTGATTTCGAAGATGAAGGAACCACTTCGTGGTATTCGCTTCAGAACTGTTCCAGAGATTCGACAGGCAGTAGACCGCTCCAATTACACCACCAACAGAATTGGCTCTGCCAACGGTATACTACACCTTCCACATCGCTGGCAACGGATTCTACACAACGCTGGTGACTACTCTGAAGGACAGTAACAGGTGCAAACATGTAACTCTTTTGTATCGGTTGTGAATAAATAGTTGCCACTATTTAAGCTCCAACCTTCATAGAAAAATATTCCTTTTGTCATTTGTTATCCGGCTTCAGTCTTGAAATTAAAACAAT
The DNA here is from genome assembly GCF_023864345.2 of Schistocerca serialis cubense. Classification (NCBI taxonomy): domain Eukaryota; kingdom Metazoa; phylum Arthropoda; class Insecta; order Orthoptera; family Acrididae; genus Schistocerca; species Schistocerca serialis. The sequence continues at coordinate 534,598,628 of NC_064638.1, forward strand.
TTCTGAATCCCCGGGATCGAAATTTTGCGAGTGTAAATGTCGATAACAGGAACAACTTGTCATGATTCTTTACTCCCGGAGTGGCTGAACTATCTATATATGTAATTTAGTTTGGTACATATAGCTAAAGTCGCGAGTCCTATCGGATATTGCATTTTAATTCTAAATGAGGCAGGCACATGGCACTAGTTTTCAACATGCTCACTAATCCTCTGTAAACAGCAGTCAGAGCCTTCTAGCAATGGTCCATTTTTCGCCTAGTGAGATCCTTTCCTTACGTCTCTGTGACACAGATCAACTAGTAGCACCTTTTCATTACTGCTGGACGCGGAACTGCAGTCGGCCCTTATACCGCCAGAATTCCGCAGTGAATCTGTGTGCAATTTAAACGTTTTGCCTACAAGAATCGTACTGTCCACTTACCACGCCATTTCACTCCCACACTTTGCTGCACCTGTTATCCGTACCCCAGCAGATCTATGTCTGCCAGATTCCCGGAACATGTTTCCTCTACCGATGATGTGCCACTCCTGTTGCGCAGTGATGTTAGCACGGCACCACATATGCAGATTAGTTTCTCAAGTCCCCTCGTTCTGATTAACGATCGCAATTTCGGTTATTATGCCTTTCTGAAGCGATACCTCAATACGAATGCATGAATGCATAATGGTTTCTTCTAAGGGACTACTACCTCCGTGGTATTAACGGTGCTGATGTATTACGCATACATAATAACAGAGTAAGCTTCATCTGTATAAAAGGTATATGATAGTAGTATTTACTGGAAATAAGGAATACGTGGAAGGGAGGACCCACCAATATAACTTTCTTTTCACACAACCTGATTATTAAACAATATATAAAGTGTGTTTTACAGATAATCGAAGCATTTGACCATAAAAGTTTCTTTAACAGAATGAACAAACTTACAAAATTCGTTTGACCTTCAGCCTTAAGTTTTAATATTCGCAAAAGATATCTGAAGTGCTCTATTGCAAAACAGCAAAAAATATGACAGTATTACAAGACGGCCAGACCTGCAACCTGCTCATTATCGGGTGAAACAGCGGTGTTTACTACCACGCTGGACACAGTCTGTCTTATTAAATGCCCTTCTGCAACACATGAAAACTATATGAGCACAATTGATGACAAGAGTGATTCAATTACCCAAAACAAATTACTTAACTTTTAATTTGAAAACTGTATGTCAAAAGGTTCAGAGTTAAGATGCACGCCTCTGCTTAAGGTTAAATAGATTAGCAAACAATAAGACTTACTTCGAAGTAACCAACCTCTTAATATCAGTCGACAACCAAGGTACGACTGGACCCCAACCTGTCCCTTCTGACAATTGACTAAAACCCTGGTGACAGTTGGTTGATAATATTTTCAAGGTTAAACTGCTTGTCAGTTATTAAGACCGCTCTGAAGAAACGTCTTGAAACATTACTTGTGAACACTTATTCCAAGAGAACCCACTCGGCGTAACCACAAGATACAGCTAAAATACACCAATAATGACCTGGTCTTTCAAACTCAGAAACGAACAGCTTAGTACAACAGGTTCTTCAGATTATATCTAATGACTGAGGAATGTAATTACGATCAAAGACATGAACCGGTTAACAGCTAAATCTAACCACAAGCTTCCTCTTTTGTTTAAGGGCAACCTGTGCCTTAGTACAATTGTTCCGGCTGTATTTACGACCAGGAGCTGATTCATTAGCACACTAATGATCGGGTATAAACCAGAAAAGAAATACCATATATCAGCGGGACAAATTTTCAAACAACCACTGGTGCCTTAGTACAATACTACTGCCTATATCTACGACCAAAGAGCCGACCGTATCAAACTTTGAGGGTCGGGTACAAACCAGAAAGTAATAAGGAGGGAAGATGGACAAAGAAACAAATCACCACGAGGATTACAGAATGTTACTCCCCTTTATCAGGAAGCAGTTCCATGGATCCACGGTGCGTCGCAGTGGTTACTGACTGGTGACGATGAAAGCCAGGTAGAAGAGGGCAGCCAGGCAACGAGCAGTCGTCCGACACTAACGTTAGCAACCAACTGACGGGATGTCGGCCTGCTCCTTGTAGTTGACGCTCACCCCGGTGAAGTACTCCGGCATCTTCACTCTGCGCAGGCTCTCCTTGCGCAGCTCCTGGATTCGCTCGGACCTCATGACCACCTCTTGTCGTGACGCTACTGCCAATCCCCAAACTTCGCGCCTCCGTCTCGGGCTGTTTGTTTTTTTCTTTATTGTATTTCGCTGGCAGCAGCGTAATACGCCGCTCTGCAGCCTACAGATAAAGTTAAGAATCACAATAAGGAGACATAACAATAAAAAGAGGCGATCAAACGGTGTCTGTTTAAAACTGATACATGGCAAAAAAGTAGTGAAGAAAACATAAGAAACAATGAGGTCAGTGATGCCGTTTAGGAACACTTAGGAAATAGGCACAATTAAAAAACACAGCGACAGTCTAGTTTCTGTTCACAGTACTTGAAAAAGCAGTCACACGTTGCACTCACGGAAAAAACTGTACTATAGAGTACGAAGGCATGTGCACATGGTGGGTGGGAGAACTCAGATAGATGAGGGGGGGAGGGCCAAATGGGGGGGGAGCCGATGGAGGGAGAGGGCACAGAAAAAAGGGGGGAGCAAGGCGGACGCGAGAAAGGAGTGAGAAAGACAGAGGAAGGGAAAGAAAAAGGACTAAGCGGGAGAGAATGAAGTCAATGAGTGGGTAGGTGGAGAAACAAACGGATGGAAGAGGGTGCGAGAGGAAGCCCAGGAAAGGGACCGAGGGAGGGAGGTGAGGATCATAGTTGATAGGAGGGATTGCCGGCCGGTGTGGCCGTGCCGCTCTAGGCGCTTCAGTCTGGAACCGCGTGACCACTACAGTCGCAGGTTCGAATCCTGCCTCGGGCATGGATGTGTGTGATGTCCTTAGGTTAGTTAGGTTTAAGTAGTTCTAAGTTCTAGTGGACTGATGACCATAGATGTTAAGTCCCATAGTGCTCAGAGCCATTTGATAGGAGGGATAAATGGAGGGAGAGACATAATCTGGGAGGAACAGTTGATGGAACCCATCTCGGTAAAGGAGGTGAGGGGTGTAGAGGTGGAGGGTAGGGGGGACACAACGGTTACGGCACGGCAGCAGGCGGGGGTTGGAGACCAGAGGAGCAACCTGAGGATGAGGGGGATCAAGTCGGCGGGAAGTATAGAGGACGCAGACATGCTTGAGGAAAAGGAGATGGGGGAAAGGAATCAGGTCATAGAGGATCCACGTAGGGGATGGAAGGTGTACACGGAATGCAAGACGGAGGCCTGGTGATCGAGGAACTGGAGGGACTTATAGAATTTGGGGGGGGGGGGGGGGGAGGATATCTTGGGACCGGCATAACAGAGGATGGGACGTATTAAGGATTTGTAGGTCTGGAGGATGGTAGAAGGGTGCAATCCCCATGTCCGGCCAGAGAGCAGATTTAGGAGACAGAGGCGGTTGTGGGCTTTGGATTGGATAGAGCGAAGATGAGGAACCCAGGTGAGGTGACAGTCAATGGTGACTTCAAGGTAGATGAGGGTGGGGGACCCTCTCCAGCCAAGGACACAATCCACAGATACCAACTCTTCCTCATAGATATTGGCAATGGGGCTGCAAGAGGGGTAGTCAACACTACACCTGGGCCAGTAATGCCACAGCGAACAGCCCACTAATTCAATGGCGCCACAGCTCAGTAGTCTTCCAGAGTCAAACATCGCATCTGGTTGACACACACTGATGGCAGATGACATGGGTTAAAATAGAATTATTAGTGACTTATTACCTTCATTTATACTGGTGTAAGTGCGCTTTTTAGAAAAATGAATTATATTACTACATCACGTAGAACAAAAAGCACTCTTTTGGATGGCTCAATGATGTATCTCTTTGATACAAAATAGCATCACAGGCGGCACCACAATTTCTACTGTGAAATGGGTTCTATAATTCTTGATAAAGCATAGTCAGGTAAGTCTGATGCCACGATTCTAAATTAAATTTTCTGTTCCATCACTGGGCAGTTTTTCATCCATTATTATTATTACACTATAATTATTGTTACTTTGTTGAAAAGTTTGTTTTATTTTAACACTAACAAAACTGTATTCAGGTACGTTTTGTATGAGAACATTGTACAGACTGTTTCAGACCAGTTTTATGTTATTTTGTTTTTACCTAAACTGTTAGCTGGTTTATTTGGCAGATGTTACTGGTGTTTTTTTATGGTAACATGAATAATTCAGAAAGGATTAGAGACCATGAACGAAGGGACAGAAATTTAGGATACTCCTTCAGAATACCATCCCCCGTGAAGTCAGTTCAATGAAAAAAATGATCATGAGCAATGTCGTGGAAGAAAACGAGAAAGATAAGACAGAAGTTGCAGCTTGTTACTGGAGCAGCAAGCAGCAAGCGGTACTTGTTTAAAAAAGATTTACTGCTTCCATGGAGGACTTTATTCCATATTTTACAATTTTCGAGTTGAGCTTCTCAGCTAATCATGCATGTTTACAATTTTAAGATCATGTACTTTATATTACTTTCATAATGAAAAAGATATCCTTAGCGGTATTTAAATAAGGTCATGGATTTTGCAACAAATTAATGCAACCGATTGACTACATACTTCATTTTTTGAAAATTAATTCACGGTTGTTGCTGTCACTGTCTTTGATTCAAAACAGAGATCATTGGGTATCGGTGGAACACGGACGAACTGTTTTTCATAGAATAAATAGTAGCCTCAGTTGCATTACGATGAAGTCATTAACCTTCTGTCGTCAAGTCATTACATAGTTTCGGCCACCTCCGTGTTTTCCGCTGCACTACTGTAATGTCTAGCAAGGTTTCCCAGGATTTAGAGCATTTAGAAGTAATGTAGACTTATATGGGTCAGGATGTACCTTTTGTATCTCTGAATTCATTCTTGATATGTTGATGCATTTTACCTGTCTGGTGATAGGTTACTTATGACAGATTTTCTAAAGCTTTTTAAGATCTTGCTTGTTCAATCTGTATATCTATCGTTACGTTTCTTTGTCTTCGAAAGTATTACCAAAGCGGCCGAGTTTGAAGTAGATGTATGAATATACGAATATCAGATGCAGTAAAAGCACTGTTTAATTTTGGGTTAAATTACATGTCGGTTAAGAGAATTCCGCCTCGTCAAACAAGAAACTATCAGAGTGAGTATTTAAGGGATTCTGTGTAATGCCGAGATGAATGACCAGACCGCATGACCAACAAAACGATGTAAAGCCAATGTATTCTTCCTGCTGCATCCAACTGGCACAGTTCTCCGTATCTTAAGAACTTGAGCATATACTGTTCTGTAGGCATTATCATTACAGTCGTGTAACATAACGAAAAATTTACTATCTTATTTCCTGAGAAAGGAACATTGGTCTCCATGTAATTTGCATTATGGATTAGTTATATGCGTTGAACCTCAGTTCAACCTATTAGGGGTGGAATTATATAATATACTCTTTTGTGTATACCGATTGGCAAAAAACGGAGGACCTCAGAAGTCGGCCAGGAAACGAAATGAAGCTTCATCTGCTCTGCTGATGTTATTTCTGTGATATCAAAATCCAGTCATATTTATAAAGAATTTAGCGGTATGAGCCCACTTGTCAGTATAGCGTTGTATCACTTCAGGAGTAGGTGGTTTCTTGCACTGATTCGGTTGGTAAGGTTGACATAAAGGTATTGTATCCTCTACTGAGGCAAGTTGGCCTAAAATTTTTGTAACTGGTCCTTAATATCCCCGATGAATCTGGCGTCCGAACTGGTCCCCCAAATGTTCTACAGGGGACAGATCTGAAGATCTTGCTGGGTCCAGGAGGACCTCAACATCGCGCAGACAGTTCATAGTGCCGCGTGGCACATGTGGGCGAGCACTGTGCTGTGTAGAACAGCACCGCGATACTGTCGCACGAGAGGTAACACACGAGGATATTCGTGACGTAATACTGTGCTTCCAGAGTTCCCTTAATTGCTATTAGTCACGACGAGAAGTAATACCCGATGCCTGCCCCCACCATGACGACAGGAGCAATACCTGTGTGCCTCTTCGAAGCACTGGAAGAATGGAACCCCCCGAAAGGTCGCTGCCATCAAACTCGTCGACGATGGTCATCCGAGGTAGTGCAGAACATCAGTTCACTGCTGGGCACATTGTGACGGTAGTCGTCAGTTGTCGTACTTCCTGGTAATGTCATCCTCTAAACGGAACCATTTGTGTTGTGGTGTTAACGGTGTCTACGCATGGGACGTTATTCGTTAGCAAGTATGCTGCTAGTCTCCGACCTAGAGTGCGGGATAGCACTGAATGATTCAGTGAGTCCATTACGTATTCTCAGAAGGCAGCTTGCATTCTCCCTTGTAATGGTCAGATGTGGCCGAAGACATGAAGACAAGCATGTATCCATTCATGTTCTCATGTAGTCCAACATCCCGCCACTGCCACATCCAAAAGCCTCATAAATCTGGATTTTACACGATTCGGCCAGTTGTTCTAGCGTAGACCCACAATGAGCCAGCTTCAAACTGTGTGAGGTACTGAGTGCGCCGTCTCACATGCGTACGCAGGATCTCCGTGTCCTTCACACCAATCGCTCAACATCTGATGCTGTTCGCGGTTCTTACATTCACTACGCGTGTCCAGTAACAACACTAAACGTGAGTAACACTACTGCATGTTGGTAGCATGTCACAGAGAATTTCTACCCTAATGATTTACATACATCCCACATTGTATACATAAACGAAGTAGCATTGATTTGCGATCCTGTCTTCTAGGTGTTTAAATTTTATTGTCATTAACGTAGTATTCGTGATTATTTTTGTACATTAGGGACATAATTGTGTCATATCCTTTCTTAATGGCTGCCTACGGAACAAAATAAATGTTCCTTCCAATATCATGTTTTTTTAGGAACAATGGCTTAACCTGGCCGCTTATATACGACATATTTACACATTAATTTCAACTCAGCGGCGGCGGGATAGCACAGTATCCTCTTACATCACTAAACAAATATTATGTTGACTGAATCTTCCGTTGGTTCTTGCTAGAATAACGTTGTAATAAATGAAAACAGCTAGTTTGCTTTTGTTCTACAGTAATACGTCTCTAACATCAGTGTGTTAGGCTTGTTTTATTTTCTTAGACTACACATTATTGCTTTCCACTGAACGGCATACATTTCAATTTCTCTCCATTAAACATAACTTTCTTGAAAATCTTTCTATATATTGTAGTTCCAAGATACTGACAAGTTAAGAACTTTTTGTTTTTGAGTCGTCAGTCTTCTGACTGGTTTGCTTCGCCCGCCAAGAATTCCTATCCTCTGCCATCCTCTCCATCTTAGAGCAGATCTTCCAACCTACCTCCTCAATTATTTCCTGGATGTAATCCAATCTCTTTTTCCCCCTACAGTTTTTGCCCTCTACAGCTCCCTCTAGTAGCATGGAAGTTATACCCTGATGTTTTAGCAGATGTCCAATCATCCTTCCTTTCTCCTTGGCAGTGTTTTCCACATATTCCTCTCCGCTCCGTTTCTGCTCAGAACCTCCTTATTCCTTACCTTATCAGTCCAGAAAATTTTCAACATTCGATTGTAGCACCACATCTCAAATGCCTCTGTTCCGGTTTTCCCACAGTCCATGATTCACTACCATACTATGCTGTACCCCAGATGTACATTCTCAGGAATTTCTTCCTCAAATTAAAGCCTATGTTTGGTGCTAGTAGACTTCTCTTGGACAGTTGCTAGTTGCTTTGCAGTTGCTAGTCTGCTTTTGATGACCTCCTTGCTCCGTCCATCATTGTTTATTTTGCTGCCTGGGTAGCTGAATTCCTTAACTTCGTGACGATAAATCCCAGTTTCTCGCTGTTCACATTTCTAATTCTTCTCATTACTTTCGTCTTTCTACGATTTACTCTGAATCCATACTGTACCCAACAAAGTGTTGAGCAGATCATGTAATTCTTCTTCACTTTCACTGACATTTTTTCACTTTTTCCAAAGCCAAACTGATCGTCATTTATCACATCCTCGGTTTTGTTTTCCATTCTTCTGTATACTGTTCTTGTCAGCAACTTGAATGTATGAGCTGTTAAGCTGATAGTGCTATCATTCTTGCACATCTCAGCTGTCGCTGTCTTCGATATTGTGCGGACGATATTTTTTCGAAAGTCCGACCTTATGTCGCCAGACTCATACATTCTAAGCATAAACGTGAATAGTGGTTTTTTGCCAGCACCCTCAATGATCTTAGAAATTCTGATGGAATATTATCCACCCCTTCTGCCTTATTCTGTCTTAAGTCCTCCGAATCACTCTAATATTGACTCTGATACTGGATTCCCTGTCTGTTATAATTCGACTAATGTTTTCCCTTCTATCACATCTTCAGTGTACCCTTTCCATCAGCTCGCACTCTCCTCTGCATTTGACAGAGGAATTCCAGTTCCACACTTAATTTTACACACTTGTTTTTAATTTCACCGAAGGCTACTTTTACTTTCCTATATGCTGAGTCAGTCCTTATGATAATAAATTCTTTTGCGATTTTTCGCGTTCTTGTTGCAGCCGTTTCGCCTTAACTTCTCTGCACTTCCTGTTTATTTCATTCCTCAGCGACTGTACTCACGAATTTACTGAGCATTTTTGTACTTCCCACTGGGAGAAAACTAGCTACAGTTTTGGCAACCTGGTGCCATCCGGGCGCTGTAAATGCAAGAAAGACGAACAGGAATGTTCTTACGTGTAATGAGTTAGGAATAGTACATGGGCAGGAAATGTCAAACAAGTGAGAAAGGCATGATATTGATTATAAACCGTTATTGATTGAGGAATGACTGTGTAAACGTCATACGGTCGTACAAACAGTGTACAGCGTCATATTTACCTGCTGGCCAAAACTGGAACTAATGTTTTCCATCGAAAATCGGTTTTGCGTTAGCACGTTACCGTATCTAAAATGGTTCAAATGGCTCTGAGCACTATGGGACTTAACATATGAGGTCATCAGTCCCCTTGAACTTAGAACTACTTAAACCTAACTAACCTAAAGACATCACACACATCCATGCCCGAAGCAGGATTCGAACCTGCGACCGTAGCGGTCGCGCGGTTCCAGACTGAAGCACCTAGAACCGCTCGGCCACACTGGCCGGCCGTTACCACATGATAATTACAGATCACACTGGGGGGATGAGTAGCTTCACCTCAATTATAACAACCCGGTACATGCTATTGGTGCCATTTTTCACTGTCTTCCAGCAGAATCATGATTTCCATTCAAATGACCTACGTAAAAGTTTTCTTGTACGTAATACACGTAGGTGCCAAACGAGGACACTAAGAGGCGTTTCCTCCTCTTTCTCGAACACTTCTATCGTAATTAACGCGGTATGGAATGCAAATAGGAGGGCACGTAAGACATTTGGCAGAGGTTAAGGTAGAATGAAAGTGAGAACACCAAGAGACTGTTCAGCACTGTACACTCTACAGGATAATTTAAGGCCCAGAGGTCAGCTTTCCGTGGAGGCACTCGGGCACACGTGCGGACCGGCAGACGGTCATCCGAGCTCTCACGTCTCGCCCGGTTTTAGTACGTTGGTAGAGTGTCACCGCTCGCAGCACGAGTGGCCTCACACGCCGCAGATGAGGACAAATGCCGGCCGGCGGGACGGCGCGAACAAATCATAATCTGGAGCTCCCAGGCGTGCCAACTCCTGCACATAAATTTATTATAACTCGGAGAAACAACGGCTATCCATAGCCTTGCTCTGGCGCCCCAAGGGCACCACAGACGGTGTCCAGCGGCGCAGTTACAGCAAATAGACCTCTCCGTTTTCAAAACTCCGCTAGTGAGAAAAAGGAATGTAGGAAGGAAAAGAGACGTGTATATGTGCTCATCTGGTTGCAGAAACTTTGAAGGTGTCCAGAATAATTTAAAATCAGATCCCGGCGACGTTTTTATAGCAGTGCAACAGTGCCACGTATTTATTTCTACGCTTTTAATATGAGGCATCGGTGGTTTGTTATTGAAAGCAACAAAATGTAAACAGCAACATGTAAACGTCGGCTGCATCATCATTGGTTGGAGAAAAGTGTGGAAATATCGTAGGAAATGCTTGCGTCAGCATAAACGTAGATGCCAGCGAGGCCTGTAGGTTGCGCTGTTATATGTGACCACGAACAGCATCTATGTAGTGAATCAGTACGATGCAAGAGTCAGCCGTGGTCACAGTAGTGTTCCCTGTAGTTGCGAGAGCATTCCGTCGGAGCTATGTGAATTTGGAAGTGGGAAAACTGTTGGTGCGGGTATGGTGAGTGATTCCGTTACCAAGGTAGCCGAAGCGTTTAGTGTTCCAAGAGGCACCTTATCGAAGAAAGTGGAATTTCTCTGCTAAGTCACTGCTCGACGATGCTGCATGTCGAGTGATCGTGGCAGACGGTTATTCAAGACGATTGTGACGAGAATGAAGATCATAACTGCAAAGTCACTGCAGAACTGAATGCAGTACTCGCGAACACTGGCAGCATGAAACAACACGAGGAGAGCTCCATAGGCTGGGAATTACAGGGCGAGCTGCATCGATGATGCAGATTCCTGTAACAGGAAAATGTGGTGCCGAAGCCACAAAACCTATCCGAATTTACAACCCATGGCAGGGATTTGGTGATGATTTGGACATCCATAGTGTTTCTAGCATTTGTAGACTTAGAGAAAGCTTTTGACAATGTTGACTGGAATACTCTCTTTCAAATTCTAAAGGTGGCAGGGATAAAATACAGGGAGCGAAAGGCTATTTACAATTTGTACAGAAACCAGATGGCAGTTATAAGAGTCGAGGGACATGAAAGGGAAGCAGTGGTTGGGAAGGGAATAAGACAGGATTGTAGCCTCTCCCCGATGTTATTCAATCTGTATATTGAGCAAGCAGTAAAGGATACAAAAGAAAAATTCGGAGTAGGTATTAAAATCCATGGAGAAGAAATAAAAACTTTGAGGTTCGCCGATGACATTGTAATTCTGTCAGAGACAGCAAAGGACTTGGAAGAGCAGTTGAACGGAATGGATGGTGTCTTGAAGGGAGGATATAAGATGAACATCAACAAAAGCAAAACGAGGATAATGGAATGTAGTCGAATTAAGTCGGGTGATGTTGAGGGTATTAGATTAGGAAATGAGACACTTAAAGTAGTAAAATAGTTTTGCTATTTGGGGAGCAAAATAACTGATGATGGTCGAAGTAGAGAGGATATAAAATGTAGACTGGCAATGGCAAGGAAAGCGTTTCTGAAGAAGAGAAATTTGTTAACATCGAGTATAGATTTAAGTGTGAGGAAGTCATTTCTGAAAGTATTTGTATGGAGTGTAGCCATGCATGGAAGTGAAACATAGACGGTAAATAGTTTGGACAAGAAGAGAATAGGAGCTTTCGAGATGTGGTGCTACAGAAGAATGCTGAAGATTAGATGGGTAGATCACATAACTAATGAGGAGGTACTGAATAGGATTGGGGAGAAGAGGAGTTTGTGGCACAACTTGACCAGAAGAAGGGATCGGTTGGTAGGACATTTTCTGAGAGATCAAGGGATCACCAATTTAGTATTGGGGGGCAGCGTGGAGGGTAAAAATCGTAGGGGGAGACCAATAGATGAATACACTAAGCATATTCAGAAGCATGTAGGCTGCAGTACGTACTGGGAGATGAAGAAGCTTGCTCGGGATAGAGTAGCATGGAGAGCTGCATCAAACCAGTCTCAGGACTGAAGACCACAACAACAACAGTGTGATATTCCATAACCGTCATGGTTATTCTGTCAAGAATTATGTGACAGTGTTGGCAGATCAGGTCCATTGCATGGTACATTGTTTGTTTCCCAATGGTGATGCTTTATTCCATCTTCTCATAGCTCGCATCGTCCAGGACTGGTTTTCTGAACACACGGTTGAATTGTTGCATCTCGTTGACTACCATAGTCACCAGGTATCAATCTCAATGAGTCTTTGTTGTCTACTTTGGGTAGAAGGCTGCATGATCACTATCCACTTCTACCGTAGTTACCTGGAGTTTCCACCATTTCACAGAAGAATGATATAAGTTTCCCTCGAAAACTATACAGTTAGTTGCACCCAAAGCAGCTCCCATTCCGACACCATATTAGCCATGGTAATGCGTTGTGTTTTTAGTGTTTCCGAATTTTTGTCCTCTCTTGTACTTCTACCTCTGCATAATTTCAAGTATTTGTACAGTAAATTTCAGAAAATACATCGTACCAACGCTATCCATTTTGCGTGCTGTTCAAAAATGATATCAAAATTTTATGTAAAACGATATGAATGGCAAAGGTTTGCTGAAGACAGTGCTATATTCAGTGAAAGTGAAGGAGAATTACGGTATATGCTGAGCCCAAGGTACAGTTTAATGAGTTAAAAATATAGACTAAGAGTAAACCGAAGAAAGAAGAAAACTGTGAATGAAATGAGATTGGTCTTAAACTCAGCTCACAATTGGGGACCACGAATCACACGCTGTTAAGGAAAGCTTAATTTTGCAATCAAGTCTTCAAACGAAACACTTGGGGTACGGTTTAGAATTCATGACATCCAGAAACATATGGGTCAGTATGCGAATGTTGTTTATTTTTGAGGGTTACTTATTGGGTCTGGAGGTGGCACAATGGAATGCCGAGACTGATAGTAAAAATGAAATAAATAAAATAAAACATCTCAACTGCACGGCTGTTGGTGAATTTCATTGTAAATATTTGAACAGCCGCTGTCCCACGTCCACAATGGATCAACAAAGACTACACTGCACTGATGTGAGAAACTTGAGGCTGGAAGTAACCTTCGCATGATGCGTCACTGCGAAGTAACGTAGCTCGCTGAAACGTGTTTCATACATAGAAAGTACAACGGTACAGGAGATAGCGGAAACAAATACTAAATGAGAAGATCATACATGACAATCTTATTCAAAAACAATAATTACACACCAGTCACACCGTTTCATGATGGTCCCCTGAACTTCACAAAAGCTTGAACATTGTTCTTAGTATGGTGTGTGATCACTACGGACAGCAATGAACGCTCTGCAACGTGCTCTCGTGCTGGCCACGAGGTCAGTAAGGCAGTCTTGTGGCAGGGCATTCCGTTCATCCAGCAGCAAGGGTGAAACGTGCTGGACGGTCGTTGGGGCAGTTGGACGTGCTACCGTACGTCTACCCATCGCATCAGAAACGTGCTATGTGGGATTATGTCAGAGGAGCAGGCTGGCCAAATCCATTCGCCGACTACCGTCTCGTTCGAAAAGCTCCTCCAAAACCGCATTCGGTCCTCATTTCATGTGCACTGAACCACGAAAGAAATTGGTAAAGGCATGTATATTCAAATACAGAGATATGGAAGCAGACAGAATACGGCGCAGCGGTCGGGAACGCCTATATATGACAAAAAGTTACAAGCACAGATTTTAGATCAGTTACTGCTGTTAGAATGGCAGGTTATCAAGAGTTAAGTGAATTTGAACGTGGTATTTCAGTCGGCGCACGAGCGATGGGACACTGCATCTCCGAAGTACCGATGAAATGCGGATCTTACTACGCGACAATGAATACCGTGAATATCAGGAATCGGGTAACATATCAAATCTCAGACATTGCTGCGATCGAAAAAAGATCCTGCAAGAACGGGACCAACAACAACTCAAGAGAATCGTTCAACGTGACAGAAGTGCTACCCTAACGCAAACTGCTGCAGGTTTCAGTACTGTGCCATCAATATGTGTCAGCGTGTGAACGATTCAACGAAATATCATCGATATGGGCTTTCGGAGCCGAAGGCCACTTGTGTACCGTTGATGACTGAACGGCTTCACACCTCGCCTGGGCCAGTCAACACCGACAATGGAATTTTGATGGCTGGAAACATGTTGTCTTGTCGGATGAGTCTCGTTACAAATTGTATCGAGCGGATGGTCGTGTACGGGTATGGAGCCGGCCCGGTTGGCCGTGCGGTCTAACGCACGGTTTTCCGGGCGGGAAGCGGGAAGGAGCGCCTGGTCCCAGGCACAAATCCGCCCGGCGGATTTGTGTCGAGGTACGGTGAACCGGCCAGTCTGTGGATGGGTTTTAGGCTGGTTCCCCTTATTTCGCCTCAGTTACACTATGTCGGCGATTGTTGCGCGAAACAAGTTCTATACGTACGCGTACAGCGTACACCACCATTACATTACTCTACCACGCAAGCTTAGGGGTGACGGGTGACACTCGTCTGGTGTGAGACGTTCCTGAGGGGGGGGGGGGGGGCACCGGGGGCCGAACCGCACAATAACCCTGGGTTCGGTGTGGGGCGGCGGTGGGGTGAAGTGGACTGCGGTAGTCGACGTGGGATTGTAGATCACTGTGGCTGCGGCGGGGACGGAGCCTCTCCGGGTACGGAGACTGCCTCATGAATCCATGGACCCTGCATGTCAGCAAGGGACTGTTCAAGCTGGTCGAGGGTCTTTAATGACGTGGGGCGTGTGTACATGGTGTGATATAGGACACCTGATACGTCTAGATACGACTCTGATAGGTGACAAGTACGTAAGCATCCTGCCTGATCATCTGCATCCATTCACGTCCATTGTGCATTCCGACGGACTTGGGCAATTCCATCAGGACAATGTGACACCTCACACGTCCAGAATTGCTACACAGTGGCTCCAGGAACAGTATTCTGAGCTTAAACAGTTCTGGTGGCCGTAAAACTCCCGAGACATGAACATTATTGAGCATACCTGGGATGCTTTGCAACGTGCTGTTCAGAAGAGATATTCAGCCCCTCGTACTGCTACGGATTTAAGGACAGTCCTGTAGAATTCATGGTTTCAGTTCCTTTCAGCACTACTTCATACATTAGTCGAGTCCATGCCACGTCGTGTTGTGGCGCTGCTGCGTGCTCGCGGTGACCTTACGCTATGTTAAGCACGTTTACCAGTTTCTTTGGCTCGTCAGTGTATATGGATAACAATGCTTCGTCATTCATAGAAATGAAGTCAATGCGGAACGCACCCCAGGTAAGAAGCACATAGGAAACGAGTACAGTGTCACATAATGTTGACCGATGAATGAACTGTGTTAAAACATCTGGAGGTCTGTACGCCCATACAGCAACATGACGCAAACGTTGCCGCCGGTATGCTGGTTTCAACGGAACACAACGTACTGGTCGCCAGGTAAAGAGATCACAACAATACAGTCGTTGTGTCACTTTGGAGCGTGAGACTGATGTCTTGCAATGGCTGTGTTTTGTAGCGCCGCCCGTTCTCATGAACCAACGCTGTGAGCACTGCTAAACTCCTGAGCTACACTCGTCACACTTCGTCTTTCCATTTTCCCTATGATTCTTCCCCAAGTGAATTCATCCACGCATTGCCTCCGGGCCATTTTGTAAAGAAGGACACCACCACAGTGCACTGTAACTGCTCGCTGATTGACGTACACTTTCTTCTCCCGTTCCATCACCTGCCTCGTATTGTGGGGCGCTATAAGCACGCTGATTTCACGTCAAGTACGAACAAACTTTTGTGTACGACTGCGATACCTCGGCCCACATGCTCCAAAACTATAATTTTTTGCCAACGAGCAGCTGGAATTTTATGTTACTCCTTCTGAAGTTTGGCAGGTTAGTTTAACTTTTGCCAGTATCGACAGAATGATTTACGTTGGAACAAATGCTTCGATAACCACACTGCCGACGCGGAAAAGTAATAAGTGCCAGTCCATTAGTACCTTTGTACGCCTCTATACCTCCCTGAACCAACCTTTCCTCCCGAAGGGCTTGTTACTCCTAGCGCAGTGGCCCACGGAACACATGATGTTTCTAGCTGGTACTTAAGTTTAAGGACTGATTTCAGAAACACATGAAACAATGTGCAATAGGCTGCCATAAGTAGTTACCAACATTTTATATTAGTTTTTTGTTGTTACTAGAAACAAGGTTGTGCTTTGTGCAGCATTTGTTGATACTACGAGTACTACACATTTAAGTGAAGCATAACACCTTTAAGCTATTTGACATTTGCAGCTAATTCTTAAGTTACAGTATTTTTAGCAAGAAAAATTCTGTACGTTTTGAAAACTAATTACGTAACATGCTGGTGGTACAGTCATTTTAACGACTGTGTACATCTTGTACCTTGAAGCAGAAAAACAGCTATTCCATAGAACATGAAATGTTTGCAGATTAAATGAGTTTCGTAAATGTCTTAACACTTTTGCCTGTTTTTTAAATAAAACAAAAATTTTAAAGCGTAAAAAACGTTGAGGGCAATTTTACTATCACGATAACTAGTTTCGTTTGCTATCTGCAATCACCTTCAGATCTGTAACACATGGGGGAAACTTAGTCTAAGAAAATTATGTACAATAAAGTGTAATACATAAAAAGAACTGTACAGAAGCTGAATAAAATCACAATGGGGAGTTAGTTCTAAAAGTAAAAGTGAACATTTGGCAAATCCAAGTAATAGGGCAGTACAAAATATGTTCATGCTAATAAGATAACATGACGTTCAAAATATAAAAAAGCGGTGAATGTGCGCTGGAAAGCAAAATTAGTTGCATTCATGTAATAACACGCATTCGTAAATACCAAGACAATAACAGCTTTTGTTGTGGATTGGCAAGAGCGCCAACCCACTCTGACAGGAAGCCGAAAGGCACCGGTTTTAGCTCACGCAGGCTGGCGTGAGGTCTGGAAAAGGTCAAGGAAATTAGACTAGCAAAAAACGTACGTAGCTGCTGGAATACTTAACTTTAATCCATAATTGGTGAACATTGCTCTTGACGGTACATGTTTTACACCATCAATAGTAACCGGTAATGGCGCCTTGCTAGGTCGTAGCAAATGACGTAGCTGAAGGCTATGCTAACTATCGTCTCGGCAAATGAGAGCGTAATTTGTCAGTGAACCATCGCTAGCAAAGTCGGCTGTACAACTTGGGCGAGTGCTAGGAAGTCTCTCTAGACCTGCCGTGTGGCGGCGCTTGGTCTGCAATCACTGATAGTGGCGACACGCGGGTCCGACGTATACTAACGGACAGCGGCCGATTTAAAGGCTACCACCTAGCAAGTGTGGTGTCTGGCGGTGACACCACAGCTTTACTCATTCTTTCTTTTTTTCTGGGTCATCAGTCTTTTGACCGGTTTGATGCAGCCCGCCACGAATTCCTCATCTGTGCGAAACTCTTCATCTCAGAGTTGTATTTGCAACTTACGTCTTCAGTTATTCGCTCTGTGTATTCAAATCTATGTCTTCCTCAACAGTTTTTACCCTCTACAGCTCCCTTTAGTACCATGGAAGTTTTTCCCTTATTTCTTAAAAGATATCATATCATACTGTCCCTTCTTCTTGTCCATGTTGTCCACATATTCTTTTCCTCTACGATTCTACGCAGAACCTCCTGTTTCCTTACGTTACCAGTCCACCTAATTTTCAAAGCTCGTCTGTAGCACCGCAACTCAAATGCCTAGATTCTCTTCTTATTTTACCATAGTCCTTATTTCATACAAAGCTGAATCCAAACGTACACTCTAAAAAATTTATTCCTTAAATTGAGGCCTACGTTTGATACTAGTAGACCTCTCATAGCCGGGAATGCCCTTCCTGTCAGTGTTAGTCTCCTTTCGATGTTCTCCTTGCTCCGTCTGTCATTGGTTATTTTGCTGCCTTGGTACAAGAATTTCTTAACTTACCCTACTTCGAGCCCATCAGTCCTCATGTTAAGGTTGTCGCTGTTCTCACTTCTGCTACTTCTCATTACTTTCGCCTTTCTTCTATTTACTCTCCATCCATATTCTGTACTCATTAGAGTGTCCATTCCATTCGGTGGATCATGTAATTCTTCTTCATGTTCACTGAGAATAGCAATGTCATCAGCGAATCGTATCGTTGGCATCGTTTCGTCTTGAAGTTTAATTCTACTCCTGAAACTTACTTTTACTTGCATCGATGTACAGATTGAAGAGATGTACAGATGTACAGACTGGGAGAGAAAGACTACATCTCGGTGTTACACCATTTTGAATTAGAGAAATTTGTTCTCGGTCTTCCACTCTTATTATTCCGCCTTGGCTTTTGTACAGGTTGCGTATTACCCGACTCCCCCTGTAGCTTACCCTTATTTTCCTCACAATTTCGAATATCTTGCACCATTTGACGTTGTCGAACAATCGAATGCTTTCTCCAGTTTGACAAATCCTGTGAAAATGTCTAGATTTTTCTTTAGTCTTGCTTCCATTATCAACCACAAAGTCAGAATTACCTCTCTGGTGTCTCTTCCTTTCCTACAGCCAAACTGATCGTCATGTAACACATCCTCAGTTTTCTTTTCTTTTCTTTAGCATATTACTTCTGTCAAGAACTGGACTGCATTAAGATCTAAGCAGATTATACGATAATTCTCGCACTAGTCAGCTTTTGCGGTCTTCAGAACTGTATGAATTATATTTTCGCGAAAGTAAGATGGTATAGCACCTGACTCATTCAATGACTATAGAAATTCTGAAGGAATGTTATCTATCCCTTCTACCTTATCTGATCTTAAGTCTCCCAAACCTCTTTGCTGCCTTACACAGCTAACTGGCAACGCGCCATATGAAAGAGACTGACTGAAGCTTCTTAGTCAATACATTTTAAAGATACTGCCAAGTATTTTCGCACTCGCAAACTCGCTCATAAAAATCTGCATGTTACTCTCTGTTGGTCTAGAAGTAACGAAATTTTGCAAGAAGCAAAGTTTCACAGTACAACAAAAGGAAAAAATCTGAAAACTGTAAACTTGTAATTATACGAAAAACAACTTTTTGTCATTTGTTATTTGACTGTCAACATGTCCTTCCGTCTGCTACGGCTTCGTTTCTTCAGTAACTGATAGGCGCATAAAGTTCAAATTATGTCACATAATAATGTCTGCGGTCGCTTAACGGCATAAAATTTAAGCTTCTAAGTGAATGCTGTAAAAAGATGTGGTCATGTAAATCACTACCTACGTACTCGCAAAACTTACTTATCATGCACTATACGGTACTAATACCGGTGTGAGACTCAATTGATAAGAGCATCAGAATTCAGATTTTTGGTCTAAACTTCTTTCGAAAGGTCTACTATCTGGCGTGATTGCAGTTAATAATGCTTTACAATGCATCTTCATCGCTTTTTCACATTTTAAACGCTATGCTATTAACATTAACATATTTTGTACTATATTGGTAAATCGATTCGTCAAATGTTCATTCTTACTTTTAGATTTGGCTCTCCATTATGTTTTTGCTCAGCTTTTGTAGTGTTTTGCTCTTCTACTAGACTGTACATAATTTTAATAGGCTACGTTTCCTCCATGTGTTACATACCTGAAGATGACTGAAGATAGCATTTGAAACTAGTTATGGTACTTTAATTATGATACAATAATTTCTTTCAACGTTAAAAAACTCCTATTTAATAAACCATATTAAAACGGCAGTCTCCTCCGTGACAATGTCAGGTGTCACTAATTTTACCTGTCCTGAAAAGGGAAATTTCTGTTACTTTCCAATAACTTACTTCCAAAATATATTTAACTCTTAACTGATTTTTAATAATACTTCTACATAAATTGGTGTCCCTCACTGTTTATTGATTTGTGGCGGGGTAGTAATGTAACATATAGATGATAAAATACAATTTGGGGAGGTTTTCTGCATTGTAACGCCTTTGATTTTCAACACAATATTGGTTCATAGGTATTTGACCATATTGCACCTGTAAACATGTTTTCACATTGGGAAAAACCTTCATTTTCCTATGTGGTGTTTTCGATTTCAGAGAAAGTTTGCAGCAAGTAAAACTTGAATGCTATCATTGAAAAATGGAATAAGAGAATGCAGTAAATTTCTAGCTTTCTAGAGGAGCATGTCTGAAGGTGTTCCACGATACAGGAATCTCACTTATCAGGTGAGTTGTGTTATTTGTGCACAAACCAGCTAACCATGATCGAATTAGGGAGAACCTAAAGTGCAGTCACTAATAGATGCATTTATGATTAAAAGAAATTTATTGATACCAGAAATAAAATTAAATTTTATGAAGAGTTCTCTGCCGTTAGTGGGTGGGGAGGGTACGGAAATTAAGTGTAGACGATAAACATTTTATGCAGGAGGAGAACAGAAGCTTTTTTAAGGAGCTGCTGTAAGTGAATACTAAAAATTAGATTGATGAGTTGGATAACTAACCAGGAAGTACAGAACTGAATTGGGAAAAAAGGAGATTTACGGTACAATATAGCTATAAGAGCAGGTCAGTTTAGGACACATTCTAAGGCATCAAGGAATCATCAGTTTGGTAACGCAATGAGTTGTGGGGGAGAGCATAAATATTGCAGAAAGAGACAGATGTTGACTACAGCAAGCAGCTTCAGATGGGTAGGGGTTTCGGTACATTAGTTAAAACTTCCGTGCTGAGAGGCCGTGGTCGGCCTAAAGACCTTCTTCTTCCTGAAGTTTCGTTACCAACTGCAGGCAACATCTTCCATGGTGTTGGCTCGCCTCTGAAGATGTTGCCGCAATTGGCAACGAAAAGTCAGGACGAAAAAGTTTTATAGACCGACCACGGCTCTCAGCCCGGAAGTTTTTTCTACACTACTGGCCATTAAAATTGCTAGACCAAGAAGAAATGCAGATGATAAACGGGTATTCATTGGACAAATATATTATACTAGAACTGACATGTGATTACATTTTCACGCAATTTGGGTGCATAGATCCTGAGAAATCAGTACCCAGAACAGCCATCTCCGACCGTAATAACGGCCTTGGTACGCCTGGACATTGAGTGAAACAGAGCTTGGATGGCGTGTACAGGTACAGCTGCCCACGCAGCCTCAACACGATACCACAGTTCATCAAGAGTAGTGACTGGCGTATTTTGATGAGCCAGTTGCTCGCCCACCGTTGACCAGACGTTTCCAGTTGGTGAGAGATCTGGAGAATGTGCTGGCCAGGGCAGCAGTTGAACGTTTTCTGTATCCAGAAAGGCCCATACAGGACCTGCAACATGCGCTCGTGCATTATCCTGCTGAAACGTAGGGTTTCGCAGGGATCGAATGAAGGGTAGAGGCACGGGTCGTAAAACATCTGAAATGTAACGTCCACTGTTCAAACAGCCGTCATTGCCAACAAGACGTGATCAAGACGTGTAACCAATGGCACCCCATACCATCACGCTGGGTGAAACGCCAGTATGGCGATGACGAATACACGCTTCCAATGTGCATTCACCGTGATGTCGCCAAACACGGATGCGACCATCATGATTCTGTAAACAGAACCTGGATTCATCCGAAAAAATGACGTTTTGCCATTCGCTCACCCTGGTTCTTCGTTGAGTACACCACCGCAGGTGCTCCTGCCAGTGATGCACCGTCAAGGGTAACCGCAGCTATGGTCTCGTAGCTGATAGTCCATACTGCTGCAAACGTCGTCCAACTCTTCGTGCAGATGATTGTTGTCTTACAAACGTCTCCATCTGTTGACTCAGGGATCGAGACGTGGCTGCTCGATCCGTTACAGCCATGCGGATAACATGCCTGTCTTCTTGACTGTTGGGATCCAGCACGGCGTTCCGTACTACCCTCTTGAACCCACCGATTCCATATTCTGCTGTCAGCCATTGGATCTCGACC
This sequence comes from Schistocerca serialis cubense, assembly GCF_023864345.2. Lineage (NCBI taxonomy): Eukaryota > Metazoa > Arthropoda > Insecta > Orthoptera > Acrididae > Schistocerca > Schistocerca serialis. Next base: position 534,620,418 of record NC_064638.1, read on the forward strand.
AACGCGAGCAGCAATGTGGCGATACGATAAACCGCAATCGCGATAGGCTACAATCCGACCTTTATTAAAGTTGGAAACGTGATGGTACGCATTTCTCCTCCTTACACGAGGCATCACAACAACGTTTCGCCAGGCAACGCCGGTAAACTGCTGTTTGTGTATCAGAAATCGGTTGGAAACTTTCCTTATGTCAGCATGTTGTAGGTGTCGCCACCGGCGCCAGCCTCGTATGAATGCTCTGAAAAGCTAATCATTTGCATAACATAGCATCTTCTTCCTGTCGGTTAAATTTCGCGTCTGTAGCACGTCATTTTCGTGGTGTAGCAATTTTAGTGGCCAGATTGTAATGAAGATGCCGGCTGTGAAAGCCTACACGTTATGAATAGGTTACGGTAGTTGTGCAGAGTTGAAGAGGCTTGCACAAGATAGACTTCTATGTAGAACTGAAGCAAACGAATATAAAGAATACATCAGCATGTGTCATGTATTTTCGTTTAACCACATACTCGTATTTTAGTCATTATTCTGTGTCACATGTCCATAGTTGGGTCGAGAGAATTCGTCTCTGTGGTGGAGATCGTATGTCGCAGCCAATGAGATAGTTCATAAAGTCATGACTGACGAATCATTGGAACTTTCACCGGTAGTCGACGGGAAATGGACATGCACTTGAGTTGCACATGCCATTTTTAACCCGTGGTCTAGGGGTAGCGTCCTTGATTCATAATCAAAATTTCGTTGGTCCCGGGTTCGATCCCCACCACTGCCTAAATTTTGTTAAATAATCAGCATTGGCGGACGAAGACTTCCGATATAAGAAGTCAGCCTCATTCTGCCAACGGCCTTGTCAAAGAGGGCGGAGGAGCGGATAGAGGTTCAGGGCACTCTGTTGTCCTAGGGGTGGGAAATTGCTCCTAAAGGCGGAAGAATCAGCTATGATCAACGACATGAGGATGCAGAAGGCAATGGAAACCACTGCTTTAAAGACACGTAACGTGTATCCACAGGACATGTGGCCTGTAATTGAAGAAGTATCTCCGGGAGGGGACTGCCAAGGGGGAGGTTACCATGAGAAAAAGATTGAAAAATCAACGAAAGGATAACGTTCTAAGAGTCGGGGCGTGGAATGTCAGAAGCTTGAACGTGGTAGGGAAACTAGAAAATCTGAAAAGGGAAATGCAAAGGCTCAATCTAGGTATAGTAGAGGCAGTGAAGTGAAGTGGAAAGAAGACAAGGATTTCTGGTCAGATAAGTATCGGGTAATATCAACAGCAGCAGAAAATGGTATAACGAGTGTAGGATTCGTTATGAATAGGAAGGTAGGGCAGAGGGTGTGTTACTGTGAACATTTCAGTGACCGGGTTGTTCTAATCAGAATCGACAGCTGACCAACACCGACAACGATGGTTCAGGTATACATGCCGACGTCGCAAGCTGAAGATGAACAAATAGAGAAAGTGTATGAAGATATTGAAAGGGTAATGCAGTATGTAAAGGGGGACGAAAATCTAATAGTCATGCGCGACTGGAATGCAGTTGTAGGGGAAGGAGTAGAAGAAAAGGTTACGGGAGAATATGGGCTTGGGACAAGGAATGAAAGAGGAGAAAGACTAATTGAGTTCTGTAACAAGTTTCAGCTAGTAATAGTGAATACCCTGTTCAAGAATCACAAGAGGTGGAGGTATACTTGGAAAATTCCGGGAGATACGGGAAGATTTCAATTAGATTACACCATGGTCAGACAGAGATTCCGAAATCAGATACTGGATTGTAAGGCGTACCCAGGAGCAGATATAGACTCAGATCACAATATAGTAGTGACGAAGAGTAGACTGAAGTTCAAGACATTAGTCCGGAAGAATCAATACGCAAAGAAGTGGGATGCGGAAGTACTAAGGAATGACGAGATACGTTTGAAGTTCTCTAATGCTATAGATACAGCAATAAGGAATAGCGCAGTAGGCGGTACAGTTGAAGAGGAATGGACATCTCTAAAAAGAACCATCACAGAAGTTGGGAATGAAAACATAGGTACAAAGAAGGTAGCTGCGAAGAAACCATGGGTAACAGAAGAAATACTTCAGTTGATTGATGAAAGGAATAAGCACAAACACGTTCCGGGAAAATCAGGAATACAGAAATACAAGTCGCTGAGGAATGAAATAAATAGGAAGTGCAGGAAAGCTAAGACGAAATGGCTGCAGGAAAAATGTGAAGACATCGAAAAAGATATGATTGTCGGAAGTATAGACTCAGCATACAGGAAAAACCAAAACAACCTTTGGTGACATTAAAAGCAACGGTGGTAACGTTAAGAGTGCAACGGGAATTCCACTGTTAAATGCAGAGGAGAGAGCAGATAGGTGGAAAGAATACATTGAAAGCCTCTATGAGGGTGAAGATTTGTCTGATGTGATAGAAGAAGAAACAGGAGTCGATTTAGAAGAGATAGGGGATCCAGTATTAGAATCGGAATTTAAAAGAGCTTTGGAGAACTTACGGTCAAATAAGGCAGAAGGGATAGATAACATTCCATCAGAATTTCTAAAATCATTGGGGGAATTGGCAACAAAACGACTATTCACGTTGGTGTGTAGAATATATGAGTCTGGCGATATACCATCTGACTTTCGGAAAAGCATCATCCACACAATTCCGAAGACGGCAAGAGCTGACAAGTGCGAGAATTATCGCACAATCAGCTTAATAGCTCATACATCGAAGCTGCTTACAAGAATAATATACAGAAGAATGGAAAAGAAAATTGAGAATGCGCTAGGTGACGATCAGTTTGGCTTTAGGAAAAGTAAAGGGACGAGAGAGGCAATTCTGACGTTACGGCTAATAATGTCAGCAAGGCTAAAGAAAAATCAAGACACTTTCATAGGATTTGTCGACCTGGAAAAAGCGTTCGAGAATATAAAATGGTGCAAGCTGTTCGAGATTCTGAAAAAAGTAGGGGTAAGCTATAGGGAGAGACGGGTCATATACAATATCTACAACAACCAAGAGGGAATAATAAGAGTGGACGATCAAGAACGAAGTGCTCGTATTAAGAAGGGTGTAAGACAAGGCTGTAACCTTTCGCCCCTACTCTTCAATCTGTACATCGAGGAAGCAATGGTGGAAATAAAAGAAAGGTTCAGGAGTGGAATTAAAATATAAGGTGAAAGGATATCAATGATACGATTCGCTGATGACATTGCTATCCTGAATGAAAGTGAAGAAGAACTAAATGATCTGCTGAACGGAATGAACAGTCTAATGAGTACACAGTATGGTTTGAGAGTAAATCGGAGAAAGACGGAGATAATGAGAAGTAGTAGAAATGAGAACAGCGAAAAACTTAACATTTGGATTGATGGTCACGAAGTCAATGAAGTAGTGGTGGGGGTTTTTGGGGTAAGGAGACCAGACAGCGAGGTCATCGGTCTCATCGGATTAGGGAAGGATGGGGAAGGAAGTCGGCCGTGCCCTTTGAAAGGAACCATCCCGACATTTGCCTGGAGCGATTTAGGGAAATCACGGAAAACCTAAATCAGGATGGCCGGACGCGGGATTGAACCGTCGTCCTCCCGAATGCGACTCCAGTGTCTAACCACCTCGCCACCTCGCTCGGTCAAGTCAATGAAGTTAAGGAATTCTGCTACCTAGGCAGTAAAATAACCAATGACGGACGGAGCAAGGAGGACATCGAAAGCAGACTCTCTATGGCAAAAAAGGCATTTCTGGCCAAGAGATGTCTACTAATATCAAATACCGGCCTTAATTTGAGGAAGAAATTTCTGAGGATGTAAGTCTGGAGTACAGCATTGTATGGTAGTGAAATATGGACTGTGGGAAAACCGGAACAGAAGAGAATCGAAGCATTTGAGATGTGGTGCTATAGACGAATGTTGAAAATTAGGTGGACTGATAAGGTAAGGAATGAGGAGGTTCTACGCAGAATCGGAGAGGAAAGGAATATGTGGAAAACACTGATAAGGAGAAGGGACAGGATGATAGGACATCTGCTAAGACATGAGGGAATGACTTCCATGGTACTAGAGGGAGCTGTAGAGGGCAAAAACTGTAGACGAAGACAGAAATTGCAATACGTCAAGCAAATAATTGAGGACGTAGGTTGCAAGTGCTACTCTGAGATGAAGAGGTTAGCACAGGAAAGGAATTCGTGGCGGGCCGCATCAAACCAGTCAGTAGACTGATGACCAAAAAAAAAAAAAAAAAAAAAAAAAAGTGTGTAAGCTTAGGAACTGATGACCTTAGCACTTAAGTCCCATAAGATTTCACACACATTTGAACATCTTTGAACTTAAAGAGGATCGTGCCAGTAGATCATTTACCTACACAGAACAAGCAGAACAAACAATTTATAAGAAACATTTTTCACGAGATAATTAAGTTTTCTTTGAATTCTTCTAATAAATTTGTGTCTGGTTTTATATATGGCCATCATTAGATGTCGTCGACCCATCTAAAACTGTTTTAGGTACTTACTAGGTACTCCGTCATCGTCTACGTATCACGTACATTCTGTCGTGTACGATACGCATCGTGATTGCAGAGACAGTAAAACAACTGAGGACCGATTTTTAATTATGTCTTTTGCTATATTTTCAGGGTGACAATATAAAATCGTTATAGCTTCTGGACGGATTGCGTTAGGACGTTCAAACTGCAGAGTTGTCCGCGGGGCAAGATGGAAATTAGTATGGTATGGTTTAGCGACGTCGAAGCCCACTTTAGTTTGGATGGGTTCGTCAGTAATCAAACCTGGCGCATTTGGGGCACTGAGAATCGGCATTTCGTGATCCAGAAGTCTTTTCACACTCAACGTGTGACTGTACAATGTGCAATGTCCAGTCACGGAATAAGTGGTCCTAGTTCCTTGATGGCACGATGAATACCGAACTGTACGTGAAGGTTTCGGAAGATTATTTCATCCTCACTATCCAAAGTAACCCTGATTTCGACAAGATGTGGTTCATCATGCAGGACGAAGCTCGACCCCATCGGGGCAGGAGAGTGTTTGATGCCCTGGAGGAGCACACTGGGGACCGCATTTTGGCTCCGGGGTACCAACAGGCCACTGGCGTGGGGCTCGATTGGCCGCCGCCATATTCTCCGGATCTGAACACATGCGACTGTATTTTGTGGGCTGTATTAAAGACAAGATGTAAAACAATAATTTCAAAACCATTGGTGAGCTGAAGACAGATATTCAAGAGGTCATGGACAGCGTCAATGTTCCGGCGCTTCAACGGGTCACGCGGAATTCCGCTGCACCATATCATTACCATCATCAAACATGTCATAACCTAAATCCGAATATCAGTAGTGACATTTACATGGTTAATAAAATGTGTGCACACCCACGTTTTTAACTAATTTACTTTTCTTTCCATACAGTTCAATAACTGTCACCCTGACAGTACTGTGTACTGAATTTAATTTGCTTCGAGCCAAATGTGGGAGCCCCATTTGATATATTTCACAGCACACAACCAGGTTCTAGCTGTCCTGTCTTCCAAATTTAGGGCATTTCTCAGATTAATCCGTGGAATCCTTCAGTACCCAAGTTAACGAGTTTTATATCACTGAACTCGTCTCTTCAAGAAATTTCTAACGCTTTTACGTGAAGTACTAAGTTCCATTAAGGAAACTATACATGTATCAATATCCTTACAGTTTATACGGGTGTTCCTAACGACTAGGGAAACGAAATCTTTGCATACGACGCCTAGGAATGATAGGTCATATGGTGGGGAACAACATATGTCAGAGAGAACATGTTCACGGACTGTTCCCAGCCACGCTAGACGTCCTATAGATTTGGTTATGCCGTCACGCCCCTGTGAAGTGGCGGCTCTTAAGCACCCGGACGTATGCGTATGCAGTTTATGTGGCCTATAATCCAGTCGGTTGCTCTGCGTAAAAGGGGCTGAGCCGTCGAAAATGTGGTTCTTGATTCGCTCCTACAGTAATTTCATCTGCGCAGTGACTCTCGTTTTTGTGGTTTTCATGTTGAGAATTATTCTTTCGGCTAGCTGAGATAGGTACTGTGCAGTGCATTTCTTCAGTAGATCCATCTAATTCGGTGAAACCGCGTCGTCTCAGGCTAGTGAATACTCACTGTATGAAGCCTAGAGTCAACAGGTAGCATCACTGAATATTTTCGCTAACAAAATACAAAGATTTTGAAACATCCTGCATGTAACATGCGTCGTGGATGCAAGTGCCCTTGTCCGTAACTAATCGTATGCGAGGCTGATTCCTACTCCACTTGAGAATTGCCAAGTATGCACTATGGTTCGAATTGTTATTTTTATATTTATATTTATCTTGTTCCAAGTATTCCGTTATTACTACATGGCAATGATTTCTACAACGGCAGTTATTTTCGACTGTGATTCACCTCCGCTACTAGCATCCTTCCTATAATGACTCACATCTTGAGGTCAAGCCGAATTAATTGTACACTGTAGTTAGTGGAGAAATAGCGGCGCTTCAGTAGTGACAGCTATAATGAGAGAAATAGGTCGAAGAAACGAATCTGTTAATAGATTTATGTCGTTAAAAGCGCGAACGACCTCTCAATGGACCGGCACCAGGCCCGGAACTTCAATTATGACGTTCTGATCTTCAAATCCATCTCTCCCGAGTATACTCATGTCTTCTCACCACGACCACATACTTCGATCAGATGTAATGGAACGAAAAACTTTGCGGTCAGCCACAACAGGAGGAGCGGAAACAAAATAAACACGAGAGCGTAGGCGATGCGGTTCCCTACACAGCTCATCAAAATGGATGTTTTATGCGTGGTTTTTTGTCAGCAGATGGGAAATTTCCAGTACGTATATTTAAAAGGTGATTAGCGTCGGAGTAACATAATACGGCATTTTCCTGCACGCTAATGGGCTATTCGCATGTAAACGATATTAATGTCACCCTACAGCATAAAAGCTGTCTCTTTTATAACAGCGACACATCTGCTACAGTTTGCTGTGTGATATAAATGGAACACAGGATACGTTCTTATGCCCATACACATTCTTTTAGGAAGACTGAATGGTATTTCACAGTGGTTTCCGAAGACTTCAAACATACCGTCGTGGAACATTAAAGAAATAAAATAAGAAAGGCGCGTCAGCTGAAACTGCTATGATCGGTACATGTCTGTACACACAAAAACAATAGACAGGATGAGGGTATCGACACGTGATATTTTTCAGGCAAAGTGGAATCAACAGAACACTAGAAAATCACGAAATTTTTTTTTAACGTAACACATTCTGAGGGTAATAAATATGAACCAGAGCCTGTAATCGACATCGATCTGATTCCTTTACCGATGGAATATCCAACACTGTGTTCTGAGGAAACTGCTGTATCGTTACTAAAGGAATGTGTAGAATCGTTTAGTTATATATTAAAAACGTAAGAAATTGACTGTTCCATATTGTAGCACCCACATGCTTTGAAATCCTGTGCTGAAGGAACCAAGTTTTCCTACTACTCGATATATGGTGCGGACAAAGTTGATACGTTTGGTTTCACCTATAGTGTTTTAGAAAACCTGCCTTCGAGCTTCGCTGAAGTGATAGTAGCTATACAAGATGTGAGGCTTAATTTTAGTACCAATGCCATCATTATTATAGTACCTAAATGCAGAGTATACCTAAATTACAAAATCCCCGGAACAGGAAGAAATCAACATTCTTGAGCTGAAACTATATGCAGATATGTCCTCATTTAGAGTTAGTTCTCGATCCCGGTATTCCTGTCGATGTTATGGTATGCATGCCATGCGTCGTAATTAATCACATCTTCATTCATCTGAAGCAAATGTGGTCCATCACGAAAATTGGGCAGGAAACAGCTACACCTAAAAAGTGAATGTTAACAAATACGTACGGTGCAGCAGATATATTTGCTTCCAATAATGATATCACGAAAATCATTCGGAACGCAGTAAGGGTGACACATGACAGAAAGTAAGTGATTTTAGGAAAGAGTGATAACACTGACAGTTCTGTAGCGTATGCGGTAGGCTCTCAGTTTATGCGTACTCTGAATGTTCAGTACGATTTGTAAGATTAAATATGTAAGAGAAAGAGTCAGTATGATGTACAATTTCTCTTGTAAATATTCGAGCACGACGAATCACCTATAGCGTTATTTTCCAAGTATAAATAGTATTTTAGTACGGATGACAAATATTTTAGAATGGTTACATTTCGATCACGTCTTCTGATGGGCTTGATGCGATTCACCATGACTTCCTCTTCTGTTTCAACCTCTTCATCTCAGAGGAGCACTTATAATATTAGACCTAGAATCCACAATTAACTGTGGGATATATTCCAACATGGTCTTTTTCTACAGGTTTTATCCTCTATAGCTCTCTCTAGTTAGATGGAACTACTCCCTTATGTCTTAATAGATGCCGGCCGTAGTGGCCGAGCAGTTCTATGCGCAACAGCCTGCAACCGCGCGACCGCTACGGTCGCAGGTTCGATGCCTAAGACATGAATGTTTGTGATGTCTTTAGGTTGGTTAGGTTTAAGTAGTTCTAAGTTCTAGGGCATCAGAAGTTAAATCCCATACTGCTCAGCGCCATTTGAACCATCTTAATAGATGCCCTAAAACCCTGTACCTTCTTCCTGGCGACGTTTTCCACGTACTTGTATTATCTCCAATTCTGCTGAGAAACTTCTCGTTTGTTATCTAAATTTCAGTATCTATCTATAGCAACACATTTCAAACGTTTCGATTCTCTTCTTGTTAACATCCCCCACAATCAATTATTCTCTTGTATACAATGCTACGCTCCAGGTGCACATTCTAGAAGATACTTTCTTGCAATTAAGGCCAATGTTGGATACGAGTAGACTTATTTTGGACGGGAATACTGTCTTTTCCTGTGGTAGTCTGAGTTTTATGTCTTTTTTGCTTCATCTGTGATACGTTACTTTGTTTCCATAGTAGCAGGATTCCAACGCTACGTTTACTTCGTGGTCACCGGTATTGAAAAAAAAAATGGTTCAAATGGCTCTGAGCACTATGGGACTTAACAGCTGCGGTCATCAGTCCCCTAGAACTTAGAACTACTTAAACCTAACTAACCTAAGGACATCACACACATCCATGCCCGAGGCAGGATTCGAACCTGCGACCGTAGCAGTCGCGCGGTTCCGGACTAAGCGCCTAGAACCGCGAGACCACCGTGGCCGGCTCACCGGTATTGATGAAATTTTATCACTGATCTCATTACTGCTACTCCTCTTATCACTCACAGCCCATATTCTATGCTCGTTAGACTATTCATTTAATTCAATACGTCCCGCAATTCTTTTTCGCTTTCGTTAAGGATAGTGATGTCATCAGCGAATCTTGTAATAGGTATTTTAATCCTCTCACTGAATGTATCTCTTATTTCCCTCACTGCTTCTTTGATGTATATTTTGTGCCGGAGGGGAGAAATGGTGGATCATTGTCTTATACCGTTTTCAATCCCAGCACTTCGCTCTTCGTCCCCCATTCTTATTCTTCCTTCTTGGATTTTGTACGTACTATGTACTTTCCGTTTTTCCTCTTATTCTTCCTTCTTGGATTTTGTACGTACTATGTACCTTCCGTTTTTCCGTGTAGCTTACACAGATTTTTCTGAGAATTTGTGAAATCTTGCACCGTTTCACATTACATTGTCGTATGTTTTTTCTTGGTTGGCAAACCCTATAAAGGTGTCTCTTTTCTTAAATTTGTCTTTCATTATGGAGCGCAATGTCAGAACTACCTCTCCGGTGCCTTTACCTTTCCTTAAGTCAAACTGATCATTGTTGTTGTTGTGGTCTTCAGTCCTGAGACTGGTTTGATGCAGCTCTCCATGCTACTCTATCCTGTGCAAGTTTCTTCATCTCCCAGTACCTACTGCAGCCTACATCCTTCTGAATCTGCTTAGTGTATTCATCTCTTGGTCTCCCTCTACGATTTTTACCCTCCACGCTGCCCTCCAGTACCAAATTGGTGATCCCTTGATCCCTCAGAACATGTCCTACCAACCGATCCCTTCTTCTAATCAAGTTGTGCCACAAACTCCTCTTCTCCCCAAATCTGTTTAATACCTCCTCAATAGTTATGTGATCTACCCATCTAATCTTCAGCATTCTTCTGTAGCACCACATTTCGAAAGCTTCTATTCTCTTCTTGTCTAAACTATTTATCGTCCATGCTTCACTTCAATACATGGCTGTAGACTCCATACAAATACTTATACAGTAAACCTGCATACCCTCGGGAAAAATTACGGCTGATCATTATGTAACAGAAATCAATTCTCTTTTCCACTCGTGTCAGCAAATCTGATGCATTAGCTGTTGCCCCTCATGCTGTTTCCCAGAATGGAGGACATTTTACCGAATGTTGGACGGTATGTCTCTATTCTTATAGATTCTGAACACTAACTTCAATAACCGTTTTATCGCCACTTCCGCTAATGATTCCCTAATTAGTGCTATCTATGAATGTAGCCTTATTTGATAACAAGTCTTCTAAAATCCTGCTAAACTCTGAGTGTAATGTAGTACCATCTGTGTTACACATACAGATTCACAGATCTTCTACACCACATCAGGCATTTCCTCTCGTAAATATATACGGTATACTTCTCTCACGCTCCATCTCCCCTTTGCGTTTAAAGAGTACACCATGAGGGACGCTCAATTCTGGAACCGATATTCTTGACCATTTTCCAGTAAGATAAAAAATAAATTACGAAACTGACTTTAGACCGTTATTGCTCATCCTTAAGATTGTATTGTGCTCATTTAAGCAAAAACTTGCACCCAGAGAACACTACACGACATCGATGAAAAGTGTCCGCGGAGTGCGAGGGCGGTTGATGGAAGCTCTTAACGCCATAATTTTCAACGTCGAACAAAATCTCGAAAACTGATATTTTCTAATGTAGTACGTCGGGATATTTTTAAAAAAATAATTTTTTACAAAACGGCTGCACTCTGAAGTAAAACCCATTTTTTTCGAATAAGAGTCTCTTAAAAAACGTGCACCAAAAATCTAATTTAAAATACCTCGCAAAATTTCCACATACTACATCAGAAAAAATGCCGACTTACAACTTACAAAAAGGTGTAATGTAATTGCATGTATGTTTCATGAATTACAGCTCCCACCACTTTCAAAAATATTCTTTTGAAAAAAGAAACAATCATTTAAATTTTCAGCTTCAGGTTTTTAATCCGTAAATTGAACAGATTCTTAATGAGCAATGCGAGCACGGTACAGTGACCTTTTTTTGCCGATGTCGAAACACACTCAGTTTGACGAAATTATATCGATTAATTGGTTTCCGCTTTTCAGTCGAAATGTTTTTTGCTTAACTGGGGCTACTTTCCGAACCTTTTCTATCGTTAAAAACACGTTTGTTCGTCATTTTCAAGCACTTAAGGTTTACTTAGAACCAAAAAAAAAATCAAAACGACAAGTTAAGTACATGTGAGACAAGCACCCGCTTTCAGACTGTTTACGATAAACGAATCATGTAAGGAGGAGAAATCTTGTTGAGAATAGCTCCCTAGTTGATACTATTGCCGTCTGTGATATTATCCGAAACTAATAGGACCTCTATTACGTCGGTAATTGTTTAAGTATTACATCGGTTGCATTCGAGCGCTCGGATGCTCCAGACACAGTGTGATACATAGCGGTTTTAAGAAATTTCGACATTTATAGCACACTTTACATGAATGATTCTTAGAAACAGACTTTCCAAGGAAATTTGAAGTCAGTATAGAATTTAGGTTAAAAAAAATTTTTTGTTGCCCTGGTCCATCCCACTTATAGTGGAATTCCCCTCGAACTCTTAATTGTGACTCCTTCGATTTTGAATACAGCGAAGGTTGTTCTGATTTTTGTATGTTCTCAATCAGTTGTTACAACATCCATTTCTCTTTCTGTTTTTCCACACTTTTCCTGTAGCCATTACACCTTAGATTCCCTGCATTTTATAGTTACTTCTATAATAAGTGACTTATATTGCTGTATTATTTATTATGGACGTTTCTGTACTTCCTTTTTTCGTCGATCACTTGAATCACTTATTCTGTTACCGAAGGTTTATTCCCAGTTACCTTTTCGCACCTATATTTGTCTTGGCCCTTTACGATATCTAGAGTCCTCTTCAGTTGCATTGCAGTATTCATGTTCACAACATCTGCAGCCAAAGAGAAATTCAAATGTACATCATCATACTACAGCTCACACTTCATTATTGCTAAATTGTGATCTGGCCCTATATCTGCCTCAGGATACACTTACAATGTCTGACTTTGTAACCCCTGCATGACCTTAGTGTAATCTTATCCTGTCCAAGTTTACTACAGATCTTCATTAGTCTTTGTCATACCTGGTACCGAGCCCATAGTCTCGCGTAACCCCGTATTTCAATCCATCCCCTGGTACTCCAGACGAATCATCCATAATTTAATTTTCTATTTCCTCAGCTTTACTGAATTTCACGTTCAGTATCATATTCCTCCTGTAACTCTTACTCTTCTGCTTGTTACTGCGGCACTGCGGCATGTATACATACTTGTGATGTCATTGATGCTTTCTTTGAAATCAGTACCGCCATCAGACTGTTGTTTATTTACAGTGCTACATTTACACGTACACAATCATGATTACGTCTTCAAAGTGCCATTATCAAGTGTTATAAATTGCCTAAGATGGCATACTGTCGTATTTAAAGAAATTTATTATGACTGTGGCCCTGCATTATGAAGAAATTATTATATTATTTATGGCTTCGATTTTCTGTCGATTCCGAGAGAGCAATCCTATCACTGAATTGAAGGGATCGGCAGGAAAAAAAATGATACGGGACAAATCAATAGTTCTGAGAAAACGCACCACAAAAATTTTAATAAAATCATATAAATCGGATATCTGAAATACATACAAAATCATATTTTTTTCGGGTAGGGCATTGCTTTATTACACAGCACCAGTAGTTACATATTTTTAGTATGTAATATTAATTCGAAAATTTTTTATCAAATTTCGGAAACACGTTCTTAACATTATTCACTCGAACCATTGTAGTCTCAACACACTTACCATTTTTTACATGAAAACATTTTATCTCGATGCATTTACTTAACATTATTATTTTACTTATCACATTGTTTTCTCAGTGCATGATTGTCTATCATTCTTCTTCATCTTGTACTCGCTGAAGCGCAGTACTTCCCTCTGCTTGGAGTGAGTTGTACCAATCATGGTACACAGGAGGAATCTATTTTAAGCTTGAGATAATGTCTCTTAGCTTGTCTCCTTTAATGGGAGGTGGCCCAGAATATTTCGGTTTAACCTCTGTCAGGAAAGATATGCTTGCAGATTCTAGGCAATCATTGCATGTATCACTAAACATTAATGTTAGGGTGGGACTTTGTAGCTCAGCAGAAGCTACGGGTCGAGCACCTCTTCTAACACGAAATTTGCTTTGAGCAGTGGCTCCCTGTGTTTGATGTAACAACTGTTTCAGTGCAGAGAAGCTGGAGAAACAATCTAGAGTCATGCGAGTTACCTTGAATGGCTTCTTTCGCCGGAATGTTCTTCGGACTTTTCCCCAATGATCAGGAACATAAACACTTTGACAATGTGAGATGACATTTTCCTCCACCTGAGGAAAGTCTCTGTCACTAGGTAGCATGTTATGTTCAACTTGCGGGAAGGCGTGCTCGATGTGTATGAAACGACCACACTTTAACAGGCACAGCCAAACCGCCACTAAGGTCCAATTCTTGTTTTGTCCGCCACAGTTGTCAGAAAAAGCAATCGACTTTTCACCTTTGATATCATTGTTTTCAAAATACATCTTTAAACAGCTTGATATTTCGTCTGGTCCCCTTTTAGCTGTTGGTTCATCGTAGAGAAAAAAATGTACTTGGCTATCTGCACAAGAATGGACATTAAAACTATAGCACCATATTTTACACTTATAAAACATTGGCCCTGTAGTCAGTTTAGACGCGGGTAGTGTCTGTTGCAAATCGAACGTGATTGCATGAACATTTTTGTCTTATTTTTCCACTTTCATTGCTTCACGTATTGCAGATTGCCGAGCTTCTGATTTTCGATGGTGAATTTCCTGCCTTATTGGCAATGAATGTATTTCAGTTTCGTTTTTACAGTTCTCAGTATCAATTGAAAGAAAAACAGCCCTCGGTCACTATTTTTAACAAATTAACCTGCTTTCAATACTGCTAGGAGTGTCTTCTTCAGAATTTAAAACGAAGAATGGTCACAGAATAATGACTAAAAACGTATGATGGGGTATAAGTACGGAATCATCGTAAAAGACTGACAGTTCTTATATGTCATTTATTAAATAATAAATATGCCAAAAGGGCATTAGTCACAAAGCTATTTAAGGTAAAGAAAAATGTGATGGCGAGCCACTAAGGGCTCCTCGTTACTAGCGTGGTGCAGGTAGCAAAACGGAGTGATTTAAATTGCTTCATTATTCCGAGGATATTTATTTCTAGGTTACTCATGTTTGCAGCTGTTCTTGATTCGAATACTTGAATATTTACTTCATGTTCTTTTGCGAAGGCATTTCGAAAGGCTGTGTTTAGTAACTCTGCTTTTGCAACACTGTCTTCGTTAGTATCTCCATTGATATCGCGCAGGGAAGGCATTGATTGTTTCTTGCTGCTAACATACTTCACGTACGACCAGAATCTCTTTGGATTTTCTGCCAGGTTTCGCCACAAAGTTTCGTTGTGAAAACTGTTACAAGCATCTCGCACCCAAGTCCGCGCTAAATTTCGAGCTTCTGTATAAGATCGCCAACCTTGGGGATTTTGCGTCTGTTTAAATTTGGCATATTTGTTTCGTTCTTTCTGCAACAATGTTCTGACCCGTTTTGTGTACCAAGGAGCATCAGCTCCGTCGTTTGTTAATTTATTTGGTGTAAGTCGCTCAATTGCTGCCTATACTATTTCTTTGAATTCCAGCCACATCTGGTCTACTCACATTATTAATTTGGGAGGAGTGGAGATTGTCTCTCAGGAAGGCCTAAAGTGAATTTTTATCTGCTTTTTGGAATAGGTATATTTTTCGTTTAAATTTCGAGGCCTTGGGAGTTTCAATATTCAATCTCGCTACGACAACCGTGTGTTCACTAGTCCCTGTATCCATCATGATGCACGTTAGTAACTCAGGATTATTTGTTGCTAAGAGGTCAAGTGTGTTTTCACATCCGTTTACTATTCGCGTGGGCTCATGAACTAACTGCCCGAACCAATTTTCAGAGAATGTGTGTAGCACAGTTTCTGATGATATTTTATGCGTACCTCCGGAATTAAACACGCATTTTGCCAGCATATCGACGTTATATTAAAGTCACCACCAACTATAGTCATATGAGTCGGGTACGTGTTCGAAATCAAACTCAAGTTGTCTTTGAACCTTTCAGCAACTATATAATCTGAATTCTGATGTCAGCAAAAGGGTCCAATTATTATTTTATTCCGGTTGCCAACAATGACGTCTGCCCATACTAACTCACAGGAACTATCTACTGCAATTTCGTGTCAAGATAAACTACTTCTAACAGCAACAAACATGCCACCGCCAACCGTTAGGTTCCTCGCAAAGTTCTCGGCTGAGCTTATCTCCGTATTTGCCCAGGTTTCAGTGCTTATAACGATTTGAGCATCAGTGCTTTCTATTAGCGCTTGGAGCTCTGGTACTTTCCCAACACAGCTACGACAATTTACAACTGTTATACCGTTGTTTCATGTATCTATCTTCGTCTTGTGTTCGGACTGCGCCCTTTGTGACTGAAGTCCTTGTTGTGCATTCCGGAGACCCTCTAACGAACAAAACGGCCCAGCACACAGCCTCTTCTACCCGTGTAACCGCATCATGCGTGTAGTGGACACTTAACCTATTCAGCAGAACCCGAAACCCAACGACCCTTTGGCGCAAGTCGAGGAATCTGCAACCTACACGGTCGCAGATCCGTTTGAGCCTCTGATTCAGATCCTCCACTCGGCTCTGTACTAGAGGTCCGTAATCGGTCCTGTCGACAATGCTGCAATTGGTCAGCTCTGCTTTCATCTTGCAAGCAAGGCTGGCAGTCTTTACCACTACTGTTAGTCGCCCCAAAGCAGGTAGAATCTCTTGTGATAAAAAATGACACACGTCATTGGTACCGACGTGAGCAACCACCTACAGTTTGCTGCACCGTTTGCTCTTCAAGGCATCCGGGAGGACCTGTTCCACATCTCGAATGATTCCACCAGATATGCGCAAGGAGTGCACATTGGTTTTCCTTTCCTTCTTGTCAGCGAAGTCCCTAAGGGGCCCCATGATGCGCCTAACGTTGGACCTCCCAGCCATAAATAATCCCACCCTCTGCGCTTGTCCGGATCTTGCAGGCTGAGAAGTTTCCTCTGAAACAGGACAGGCGACAGCATCTGGCTCAGCGACCGTGTAAGCCACAGAGAGCATCTGGAACCTGTCAGTCAGACAAACCGTAGAGGTCTTACGTGCGGCCGCCTGGCAAAATCTTTCTCCGCCTGCTACGCCCCGGGGCAACCTACCACTCCACCACAGGTGAGGTGTCAACCTCAGTGCCAGCAGTAACATGGCTGGCCAGCGTTGAGGACCAGTCGGAGGACTCCGCCGCGCTGGACGTCCGTTGGATGCCCTCGGTTGGCCCACAACCGTGGTTCCCAACCACAGCATCCTCAAGCTGTGTAACCGAAGCCATCACAGCCTGAAGCTGAGAGCAAAGTGTCACTAACTAGCCTATCATCACACACAGAAATCGCAGTCTCTGTCCATAATAAGGACCGTGGAAAACTAAACCGTGAAGATAAGTAGGAACTTGTCATATGTACAAAGTCGGTTTACTTCCCGACACAGAGGAAATCGCGAGAACTATCGCTATTAGATATTAAACAAACACGCAGAAACTTAAGAAACTAAACTATTAAAGCACAAAATAATATTATAAAATTCGATCCTGGTTAGGAAATCGAAAATGTCAAAAAAATCTGTTTCTTCCCTGTTGCTGCTTCTGTCTCGGCCTGTTACTGCTGCCTCACTGACTGGATGACTAACGCCAACCAGCGGTCACTAGATTTCAGCCTACTCTTCATAACTATTCCATTGTGATCTGAGTCTGTATCTGTTCCAGGGTACGCCTTACAAACCGCTATCTGATTTCGGAATTTCTGTCCAACTGAAATCTTCTGTATCACGCAGTCTTTTCCTCCTCTTAGATTCTTGATCAGAGTTTTCGCTATTACTATATGAAATTTATTGCAGAACTCAGTCTTTCTCCTCGCTCATTTCTTGTTCCGAACCCATATTCTCCTATTACTCTATCAATGAACAGATTGAACAGCACTGTATTACCCTCTCAATATCCTCATGTACTTTCTCTACCTCTTCAGCTTGCGAATTCTGCATGTATATACAAACTATCGTTATCGGTGTTGGTTTGCTGTCGCTTATGCCAAGAACAGCCTTGCCAATGAACTGTTCACTGTAACATACTCTTTGCCCTACTTTCTATTCATAAAGAAGCTTACTCCCGTTATACCACCTTCGGCTGTTGCTCATGTTATCCTATATTCATCTGACCACAAATCCTTGTCTTCTTTCCATTTAACTTCACTGACTCCTGCTATATCTAGATTGAGCCTTTTTATTCCCCTTTTCAGATTTTCTAGCTTCCCAACCACATTGAAGGTCCTGATACTCCACGGCCTTACTAGCAGAACGTTATCCTTTAGTTGATTATTCAGTCTTTTTCTCATGGTCACTTCCCATTTATATTCCCCTCCAGGTGATCCGAATGGGAAACTATTCCGGAATTTTTTGCCAATGAAGAGATCATCATAACACTTTTTCAATTACAGGCTTCATCTCCTGTGGATACACGTTATATGTGTTTAACACATTGATTTCCATTGCCTTCTGCATCCTCATGCCTTTCATCATTGCTGATTCTTCCGCCTTCATGGGCAGTTTAGCACCCCAAGGACAAGAGAATGGCCTATACCTCGGTCCGTTCCTCCTCCCTCTTTCACAAGGCCATTGGCAGAATGAGGGTGACTTCTCATGCTCGAAGACCTCCGGAAGCAATGTTGGATAGGCCACTGGCAGAATGAGGGCGACTTCTCATGCTGGAAGACCTCCGGAAACAATGTTGGATATTAATCAAAGTTTAAGCAATGGCGGGTTTCGAACCCGAGACAAAGGACGTTTTAATTTCTAATAAAAGGCTCTACTCCTAGACCAAAGGTGCAAGTAAAGCTTTCCGAACGTTAGATAGTTGGTTTTGTGGAGCCTGTGTTCCCGTCTTCGGATCTGCAGAACTGAAATTGACAATAGAGACAGTAATTTGCGTTATATAACACTGTACCCTGATGATAATATGAAGGGTTTATTTCAATAGTGGTACCAGTCCATTTTTGTTCATTCTGAGATACAGAGTTTAAATGAGCGCTGAAAAATCTGCAGTTGACATACCAGAAATATTCAAGTGTATATACTTGAATAATTCTGGTCGTCGTCAGTGTCGTGACCGTCACTAGAAATCGACATGCCAAACATGAAAGAAATACTGTATTCAATCATGAGGCTATTGCTCCGACTACAAGTGCTCACACACATCAACACTGACAAATGAATGAGAATCCGCGTAAATATTCTGTCACATAGGGCTACCAGATGAAACTATGTTGGTATGACTCGATAATACCGTCTTCCATTGGACAGAGGCATGGGTATATTATTCCGTATACTTGTTTTACCTTAAATAAAATCCAGTTGTTGCTTATAATTTTGGCAAACATTTTTGGAAAGCAGTGATCAATTAATTGTTATATTTTGACTAAAGTTCAGTCTTGATCACATCATGTATGTTTTAATGATATAGGCAACCGGTTTCGGTTCTTTCTACAAAACCATCATCAGACCCAAGGCTTCCTTAGGATTGCAGGCGGAGCTCTCCTCGCTGCTATGCAGTCAACTGATCAGTTGACTGCATAGCAGCGAGGAGAGCTCCGCCTACCATCCTAAGGGAGCCATGGATCTGATGATGGTTTTGTAGAAAGAACCGAAACCGGGTACCTATATCATTAAAACATACATGATGTGATCAAGACTGAACTTTAGTCAAAATATATGTTGCTTATAACATATATAACCCAGGTAATAGAAGATAATAATTTTGAGAATATCTTCAAAATCCTTTTTTAAATAATTCAAAAGTACACATGTGGGGGAAGCCATCGAGATATGAATAGAACTAGGGAAATGAAATACCCAGGGTGAACCAAATACTAACATAGGCCTAAACCCATTAGTGTATGTTTTGGAATCCTGTTCCTAGTGGTCAGCCTTTGTTCACTAGGCTGTTGTGGCTGTAACAGATCTGCCTTCATCTAAACAGTCGAATCTTCGTGGTTTGTGATATCCAACAGATATCACCACAACCACCTACAACTTGATAAAATTCATAATGGAACAACAGGAAAAATAACAGGCCCCAGGAAATACACTGGACTTTCCTGGTCTTCAGAATTTGGGGGACAAGGAGAAGAGTCGGCTCTTCTCGAAACCCCTCCCCAAACACTATAGTGGCATGCTCAACATAAATAAATTGGTCAAGATAGCCAAACTCAAATAGGTTACGGATGTTCAAAAAAAATTTCACGTCAAAATCCTCGCAACGCGTTTCACAGTCGAAAACCACTGCAACACAGTAAACTACCACATGCTCGAACTGTCTATCATAGGATGAAAACTGACAATGTTTTTCAGTGGATTTGCGGCTCAAAAACCAGTCATAGTCAACATCCTACATTTCAGGTCAGTATCAGGAAGAATCTCTACAGTAACATTCAAATCAGGAAATAGAAGATACACAATCATCAATGTACATGTGCCGACAAACGATCGTAATAGAAAGAAACCACAAGAAGTCGAAGACTTTTGGGAACACATGGATGAATTATTAAACAAAATACCAGAAACACACGTTAAATTTGAATTAGGAAACTTAATGTACAACTAGGCAAGGAGAAGAAATACAGGCAAATCAAAGGCCCATGTACAGCACAAAGTACGGAGAACATCTCACACTTTACTTCAAAATCTTAACTTAAAAATTATGTTAACGCTATTTCAAAAGTCTAAACGAAATCTCCCGATATAGAAAACGCCCCAAAACATATTGGGAATTTAACACAGATCACATAGACATGACAAGCAAAAATATAAGCGAGATGCTGAACGTGAGAAACGGTTCTTCCTGTTCGTCAGTCACTTGCTACAAGTATAAATTAGAACAGTTCCAAGAAACAGAAAGGTAACACAGAGAACAAACTATAAGACTGTACAGATATTAATCACAGTTCAACAGAAAGTTTGACAGACCTCGCGAAAACAATTCAAAATGCAATGCATTGTGGCCAACCTCCGAAGGAACGAAAACATAGATGGTGAAACGTAACTTCTGATATCAGGAAACAACTAGTAAAGAAAACTGAAATAATGACAAAAATTACTTCGATATGCAGCTCAATTGTGAGAAGCCTAAAGCAAAAATTGCACTTGAAGAAAACGGTTGTTGTTGTTGTTGTTGTTGTTGTTGTTGTGGTCTTCAGTCCTGAGACTGGAATGTTGCAGCTCTCCATGCTACTCTATCCTGTGCAAGCTTCTTCATCTCCCAGTACTTACCATAACCTACATCCTTCTGAATCTGCTTAGTGTATTCATCTCTTGGTCTCCCTCTACGGTTTTTACCCTCCACGCTGCCCTCCAATGCTGAATTTGCTATCCCTTGATGCCTCAGAACATGTCCTACCAACCGGTTCCTTCTTCTTCTCAAGTTGTGCCACAAACTCCTCTTCTCCCCAATTCTATTGAAGACCTCCTCATTAGTTATGTGATCTACCCATATAATCTTCAGCATTCTTCTGTAGCACCACATTTCGAAAGCTTCTATTCTCTTCCTGTCCAAACTATTTATCGTCCATGTTTCACTTCCATACATGGCTACACTCCATAAAATACTTTCAGAAACGACTTCCTGACACTTAAATCTATACTCGATGTTAACAAATTTCTCTTCTTCAGAAACTCTTTCCTTGCCATTCCCAGTGTACATTTTATATCATCTCTATTTCGACCATCATCAGTTATTTTGCTCCCCAAATAGCAAAACTCCTTTACTACTTTAAGTGTCTCATTTCCTAATCTATTTCCCTCAGCATCACCCGACTTAATACGACTACATTCCATTATCCTCGTTTTGCTTTTGTTGATGTTCATCTCATATACTCCTTTCAACTGTTCTTCCAAGTCCTCTTCTGTCTCTGACAGAATTACAATGTCATCGGCGAAGTTCAAATTTTTTATATGTTCTCCATGGATTTTAATACCTACTCCGAATTTTTCTTTTCTTTCCTTTTCTGCTTGCTCAGTATACAGATTGAGTAACATTGGGGATAGGCTACAACCCTGTCTCACTCCCTTCCCAACCACTGCTTCCCTTTCATGCCCCTCGACTCTTATAACTGCCATCTGGTTTCTGTACAAATTGGAAATAGTCTTTCGCTCCCTGTATTTTACCCCTGCCACCTTTAGAATTTGAAAGAGAGTATTCCAGTCAACATTGTCAAAAGCTTTCTCTAAGTCTACAAATGCTAGATACGTAGGTTTGCCTTTCCTTAATCTATTTTCTAAGATACGACGTAGGGTCAATACTGCCTCACGTGTTCCAACATTTCTACGGAATCCAAACTGATCTTCCCCGAGGTAGGCTTCTACCAGTTTTTCCATTCGTCTGTAGAGAATTCGCGTTAGTATTTTGCAGCTGTGACTTATTAAACTGATAGTTCGGTAATTTTCACATCTATCAACACATGCTTTCTTTGGGATTGGAGTTATTATATTCTTCTTGAAGTCTGAGTGTATTTCGCCTGTCTCGTACATCTTGCTCACCAGATGGTAGAGTTTCGTCAGGACTGGCTCTCCTACGGCCGTCAGTAGCTCGATTGGAATATTGTCTACTCACAGGGCCTTGTTTCGACTCAGGTCTTTCAGTGCTCTGTCAAACTCTTCGCGCAGTATCGTATCTCCCATTTCATCTTCATCTACATCCTCTTCCATTTCCATAATATTGTCCTCAAGTACATCGCCCTTGTGTAGACCCTCTATATACTCCTTCCACCTTTCTGCTTTCCCTTCTTTGCTTAGAACTGGGTTTCCATCTGAGCTGTTGATGTTCATACAAGTGGCTCTCTTTTATCGAAAGGTCTCTTTAATTTTCCTGTAGGCAGTATCTATCTTACCTCCTAGTGAGATAAGCCTCTACATCCTTACATTTGTCCTGCATCCATCCATGCTTAGCCATTTTGCACTTCCTGTCGATCTCATTTTTGAGACTTTTGTATTCCTTTTTGCCTGCTTCATTTACTGCATTTTTATATTTTCTCCTTTCATCAATTAAATTCAATATTTCTTCTGTTACCCAAGGATTTCTACTAGCCCTCCCATTTTTACCTACTTGATCCTCTGCTGCCTACACTACTTCATGCCTCAAAGCTACCCATTCATCTCTGTACAACCTCTGGTTTAGTCAGTTTATCCAGGTCCCATCTCCTTAAATTCCCACCTTTTTACAGTTTCTTCAGTTTTAATCAACAGTTCATAACCAATAGATTGTCGCCTGAGTCCACATCTGCCCCTGGAAATATCTTACAATTTTAACCAGGTTCCTAGATCTCTGTCTTACCATTATATAATCTATCTGATACCTTCTAGTATCTCCACAATTCTTCCATTTGTGCATTCCAAACCCGTATTCATAGCCATCTTAAATAACAGAGGTAGAAGAGAGTGTAAAACAACTAAAACACAGCAGAGCCCTAAGGGAACACGATATTATCTTCGAGATCTGGAAACTCAAAGACCAAACCATCACAAAGAAAGTCCATAAAGTTCTTACAAAAATATAAAACACAAAGAATATTCCACAGGAATGTAAATGTGCATTGATTCACCCACTCCACACAAATAGATCAACAAACTAGAATCACAATCTGACACAATGATAGGTAAACAACAAGTAGGCTTCAGAAAAGTAAGGTCCTGTATTGAACATCTTTGGAATCTATGAATGCTCCTGAATGTCAGTCGGACAATTCACACTGTAGTGACATTCGTGGACCTTAAGCTGACCTACGACTCCATAGACAGGCAGATTCTCTTTGGCACATTAGAAGAACTTGGAACGGTCAGAGAAACTAGGACATTCATACAACAGATCCTTACAGACACCACATCGAAAATAAAGTATGCAAAATACAAAAAGGTTAACATAGTGGAAAAATTCGAATGTCTTGAGGAATATACACAAATAGGAGGATCAAGAAGGCATACAACGTACAAAGAACAGAGAAACTTCAGAAGACGTATATTCTGACATTGACGCACTATAATAAACGAAATATTTCAAAGACAGGCTAAATTCCTGCACTCTACACATCAGAAACGACCACAATCGAAGCATCAGGAGTAACAGACACAGAAAGAATACAGCGTGAAATCCCTACAAAGTTTTTTGAAGCGGAACATAGCGTTGATATATAGACGATGGGACCAACCGGAGTATAGTATGAACACACAGACAGGGTCACGTATATGATCAGAAGAAGCTGACTAACATTCTATGGACATATGCGTAGAATGAACAACAGACTCACGAAGAGGGTTTCTGATGTAGTAAACTGATCATTAAAAAAAAATTGGTTTCAAGATATAGAAGAACACTTAAAACCAGCAGGAATCAGTATTGAAATGTTAAATGAAAGAGGCAAATTCAGTAAGAAAATTATTAACACGAAATCTGAAGTAAAATAGGGGAAGAAAGCAGGCAAAATATGGACAGAGCAAAGGACACAGTAACACAGCCAGAGAATGAAGAGGTTTTGCGAAGAGAAAGAAGAAGGAAAGAAGAATGAATAGTCGTGTAACATTCTCGTCAAATCTAATAGCAACAGTCATGTTATACCGATGGCAACCTTGATGTCTAACGGTGCAATTATCTACGTCATGATTAAAATTCACACATAATCCATCCGATTTATGCAGGGAATTTACAGTTATTGTAATGCCTTGTGGAATTTTATTATCAAAAAAGGACATTACTTAGGCAAGTTTTGTACTGCAACATGTCGTCAATATCCATGTTATTTAAAGCACAAACCATATAGCAATTAGAAAGAACAGTGTCCTAATTTCCATCATAAAAGCAAATTAAGTTAATCTTCTACGAGACGAACTTTCATCAGGATGCATACGATATACTTACGACATTAGGAATGTAGTATAATATTGATACACATAACTCATGAGCCGATGAACGAGAAATTATTTGATGTGGTTTGGGATATCTAGATATAGATAAAACAGAGTAGCATGTGGCAGAGTAGCATGTAACTGAACCTACTGCTTTCCAAGAATAGTTTTGATATCTAACTGTCCACTTTTCTATGTGATGACAACGTTAACGAAGGTTAATACTAAAAATATTTTCAGAACGTACACTTACTACAGTATCTTATGTAATATCACTATCAAAGAAAGTTACCTATGTTACTTCATGGAAATGTTTTTAAAGACAATCTCAAAATTATTATGTTCTCTGATTTGGATCAAACATGTTATAACTAACAGTTTGATTTTATTTAACATAAAAATCTATTTGTAATAATATACCCATGCTTGTGTCTAAAGGAAGACGATACTATCGCGTCACACCACTACAGATCCATGTGATGGCCTTATGTAACATCAGAATGTTTACTTTGATTCTCAGTCAGTTGTCAGATATTGTTTGTGGGCAGTCGTAGTCGGCCCATTAGTAACATGAGTGCACTCAATTTTTCTTTAATGTTTGACCTGCCGATTCCTAGTGATATTTACGACAGTGACATGTATGTACGTGGTGTAGCACCGTTAGCAGTACTGATAAAAATGATGATGTAATGTTATAAGACGTAAGGTACGTTATTGTTCTATATATTGTGGTAAATGTATATAATTGCGTACAGTGTTCTGTTATCCTAGTTAACTGTTTGTCCTGTCAATTTTAGTTCTGTCCTACTGTAGATCCGAAGATGGCAGTATAGCCTTTACAGAAACTGGTTATCTATATCTACTAAAGGCGTTACTAGCGATCTTTGCTGATGATAGTCTCTGCAGAACGACCTACAACACAGTCAGTATCTTATTTTTGTTGTGTTTCGCTTTTTCCGTTTCCTTTCGTTCTTTTTCGTTGTACGTGTTTATACATTGTCAGTGACAGTTGGTGGCCATATGCCTTTCCTGGTACCGCTGCTTTCCCTAGGAAAGAACCTTTATAGCCGATCAGCTTGGGCCTAAATTAAATCTCTTTTCAAAGTGCGAAAACGTTTCCTGTATGGCTGTTTTGCTCTTATCTGAGGCGGGACGTGCGTAACAGGTCTGCATTTACTATGTTGGGTATGAGAAACCACCTAAAAACTATACCCAGGTTGAGCGTCGTTCATCAGCGGCGGGAGATGCATTCAGTCCGGGATAAACCAGCTTCTCCGAATCCCGGAAGCAAAACGTTAATGGGCTCGCCTATTCAGGATGATGCAATATCATCTACATGAAACCTATTAATTTTGAAATCTTGAAATTCATCAGTGATCAACATACTACCTAAGAAGTTACATCTAAAAATTAACTATTTCATGATACTTTTTGAGACTAATTCGACCATTTGCACGTACCATTCACTTTATCTGTGATTTAGATATTGCTAATATTTATTAACTATCTTCCACTAGGGAAAGTTGGCGAACCATATGCTGCAATGAAATAAAAAATATGTAATCTTAATGTACGCTGAATTCATTCACAGCCGCTGTGTCACAAATGCTACGTGGCTCATAAAATCCCGATCGAAGTCACTGATATGTTGCTGTTACTGTAACTAACGATGCAGCACGTGACACGGGCAGTAATAATGCTCGTGCAGTGTCACGTGTTTTCTCCATCCAATGGTCAACACACCGATGTACACTGAAGCGCCAAAGAAACTTGTATAGGCATGCGTATTCAGATACAGGGATATGTAAATGCCTCGCTTGGGCCCGTCAACAACGACATTGGACTGTTGATGACTGGGAATATGTTGCCTGGTAGGACGAGTCTCGTTTCAAATTGTATCGAGCGGATGGACGTGAAGGGGTATGGAGACAACCTCATAAATCCATTGACCCTGCATGTCAGCAGGGGACAGTTCAAGGTGGTAGAGGCTCTGTAATGTTGTGGGGTGTGCGCAGTTGGAGTGATATGGGACCCCCGATAGTCTAGATACGACTCTGGCAAGTGACCCGTACGTAAGCATCCCGTCTGATCACCTGCAGCCATTCGTGTCGGTTATACATTCCGACGGACTCGGGCAATTCCAGCAGAACAATGTAATACCCCATACGTCCAGAATAGCTACAAAGTGGCTCCAGGAACACTCTTCTGAGTTTAAACACGTCCGCTGGTCACTAAACTCCCCAGACATGAACAATATTGAGTATATCTGGGATGGCTTGCAAGGCGCTGTTCAGAAGAGATCTCCATCCCGTCGCAGTCTTACGGACTTACAGATAGCCCAGCAGGGTTCATGATGACAATTCCCTCCAGCACTACTTTAGACGAGTCCATGTCAAGTCATGTTGCAGCAGTTCTGCGAGCTCGCGGGGCCCCCACACGATTTTTGTGCAGGTGTACTACCTTCTTTGGATCTTCAGCATATCTTACAATGGTACCCGTACAGGATGCAGATGATGCAGCAACAGAAATCTCAGGATGCGCAGCAACGTTCCAGATTTACTCTTCGGTTTCTGGCAGGGATCGAAGTTGATGAAATGTGGCCGGTACGTATTCTATGGATTGACGGGTCACATTTCATTCTACAGCACTGTCGAATTCGGGATACCGTTAAACTGCGTTTTGTGCACGGAGAGTCACTGCATTTCGTATCTGACTATGTTGTGTGGATTCACAGGCACTTTCTTCTCAGAACACAATACACCCTGTGACCCGTAAGGTGTACCGTGACGTCTATATGTTACCGAGAATGCCTTGTACAGTATATGATTCGTGCTTTGAAGAGCATATATGTGTGGAAACCATTGATTTCATGCAAGATACAGCGACACCTTATGTCGCTCGCCCATTGAAAGTTCGGCTTAATGTAACCTACCACGAACGCGTTATCTCTAGAGCTTTCCCAGATGCATGGCCTGCAAGATCAACTGATCTGATTCAATGTGATCTGTTGCTCTGTGTATATCTAAAAGAACGTATTGCCGAGAGCACGTTCACTCTGTACCTGATCTAAAGGAGAGGATACAGGAACATGTTGTTCAGATTCCACAGGAATTGTTGCGAGTAACTAACTGTTGATCACGTCGCTATACGGAAGCAGCATTTCGTCGATGTTCCCAGTACACATACTGAACAGATTTTGTAGGTGCTAGTTAATAAGCCTTTTTCTTTGTCTGACGTTTCCTGCTCACGTAGCGTTCCTAATCCACTAAGTAAGGACACATTTCTATGCGCCTTTCTAGCATTGACAGCGACACATTTGCACCTGGTGGCCAAAACTGAAACTAATTCTTTTCCAGCATAAATCATTTCCTCATTAATGTATCAGAATATCTTGCGAGTTTCGCTAGTGTAGGATAATTATAGCCGATATTGAACTTTTGTGATTACCCACACTTCAATTAAAACCGTCCAGCACACGTTAAGAACTGTTTATATTTCTTTTGTGTAGTAGAAACGTTGGACTAGAACTTTCGACAAAAGTTTGGTGTCAGTATGCCACAGATAGAAATGTGCCAATTTCTACGCCGGTTTTTCAATGGGAGGTGGTGTAGACATTGGAGCTAACTTTGCCGGTTTCATTAGAGCAGGACAGTAAAAATTCGTGGAAATACAGGTCTGCGTTGTAAATCATGCTGTGACACGCGATTTCCTTCGCTGGTATTTGTTACAGGCAGATTGCTTTATCTGCCTGGCTGATGGTGATATCGATCGTGCCGCGGGCACTCTGGCTTACCGATCGGGACCAGCGCCTTGGCCGCGCGCTGTTTACGCAGTCATTAGGGGAGGGAGGTCACGGCGGCCGGCACGCGCAGTGTCTCCGGGCAGCTGACGGGCTGGTGGGCAGAGCCGCGCCTGCCCACGCCGCGTTACCCGGGCACCTGTGGCTCCGCGCTGAGCGGCCCCTCAACAGCGGCGCACTCTCAGCCGTGCTCTGAATATTGCACGTCACCCACAGGCCCCGGCGCTGCCGCTGCCGCTGTGCAGACTCGCCGCTCCGCCGCCTCTACACTGTTTACCGCAGAATGGAGCGGCTCTCACGTGGCTGGGCTCCGCTTCTCTGTGATTCTGTGTGCAGACCGGAGCGTGTGGTAGTGTGTGTAGGTTGGAGAGGAAGATGTTTCTGCCATAGCAGCTTACAGCCACCGTTCTGATTCGACAATTCATGTCTAGCTTCTACCTAAGTTAGACCCCTTTATTTTCATTAATTTTTCCATTGTGTTATTCAACGAGGCGGAAGTGAAACTGATCATCAAAGCTAAGGTTCTCCAGAAAAAATTTTTATTCGTCTTCTACGAAGCACCATCGTTGCACAACATAACATCCGGAGGATCTTATTCGCAGAACATTACTTATAAGGAAGTGTTAGTCAGTGCCTTCAGTAGCTCGTGTAGCTGCAATGCAGTCCAAATTTCAATTACTCTGTACCCTCATTATCTTCAACGTTAACATCAACCTCCTTCATACCTCCACACACTACTACCTGCAGGTTCTGCATCCTAGGTTGTCTTTTTGTTTATTCACGTCGTCATCTTTCGTTAGGAGGCCTCTAGGTCTTTTCTTACAACCGGAAATCCCGAGCAGAGACTCCTTACTCCATTTCCCATAATTTCACGTCACTAAATTTCCAGCTTATATCAGATTAAAGTATGCAACATTCACTATCACGTCTTCAAATCACTGCTTTTCTCTTAACATTTTCTTTTCTGTGCCGTCTCGTTACGTCCAACATGCATTTTCCCGTTTTCCTATTCCCAGTCAGTGAACCGTCTGAGCGTGTCACGTACATCTTTCACTTCCAAACATTAGCAGTGGAAGGTTACACAATACACTGATAAGCCAAAACATTATAACCACTACCCATCGCGACGTTGGATCCTGCCTGGTGGCGTTGCGGCACGTGTCGCAGTAACAAAAGTACGCTATGTGATCAAAAGTAACCGGACACCAGGATAAAAGGACTTAAAAGTTAGTGGCGCCCTCCATCGGTATCGCTGGAATTCAGTATGATGTTGGCCCATCCTAAGCCTTGATGACAGCTTCCACTCTCGCAGGTATACTATCAATCAGGTGCTGGAAGATTTCTTGGGGAATGGCAGCCCATTCTTCACGGAGTGCTGCACTGAGGAGAGGTATCGATGTCGGTCAATAAGGCCTGCCACGAAGTCGGCGTTCCAAAACTCCCAGAGGTGTTCTATAGGATTCAGGTCAGGACTCTGCGCAGGCCAGTCAATTAAAGGGCTGTTACTGTCGTGTAACCACTCCGCCACAGGCCGTGCATTATGAACAGATGCTCGATCGTGCTTAAAGATGCAATAGCCCTTACGGAATTGCCGTTCAACCCTCGGAAGCAAGAAGGTGCTTAAAAATCACTGTAGGCCTATGTTGTGATAGTGCCACGCAAAACAGCAAGGGGTGCAAGGCCGTCCATGAAAAACACGTCCACACCATCACACCACCGCTTCGAATTTTACTGTTGGCAGTACACATGCTGGCAGATGACGTTCATCGAACATTCGCCATACCTATACCATGCCATCGGATCGCCACATTGTGAACCGTGATTCGCCACTCCACATAACGTTTTTCCATGTTCAATCGTCCAATGTTTACGCTTTTTACACTAAGAGAGGCATCGTTTGGCATTTACCGGCGTGTTATGTGGCTTATGAGCAATCAATCGACCTAGAAATCCAAGCTTCCTCACTTCCCGCCTATTTGTCATAGTACTTGCAGTGGATCCTGATGTAGTTTGGAATTCCAGTGTGATGGTCTCAATAGATGTCCGCCTATTACCCATTACGACCCTCTTCAACTGTCGGCGGTCTCTGTCATTCAATAGACGAGGTCGGCCTGTACGCTTTTGTGCTGTAAGTGTCCCTTCACGTTTCCACTTCACTATCATATCGGAAGCAGTGGGCCTAGAGATGTTTAGGAATGTGGAAATCTCGTGATATGACGTAAGTGACACCCAGTCACCAGGCCACGTTCGATGTCCGTGAGTTCCGCGGAGCGCTCAACTTTGCTATTTCATGATGTCTAATGACTACTAGGGTCGCTTATATGGAGTACCTGGCAGTAGGTCACAGCACAATGCAACTATTATGAAAAACGTATGTTTTTGGTTGTGTCCAGATACTTTTGATCACATAGCGTTTGTAAGCGTAGCAGATACGGCCGGAAGATCTCCTTAGCGAATATAAGGGCTGCAAATGGGAAAATCCACTGAAATAGGCAACTCTGACAAAGTGAAGACTAATATTAGGCAGAGCCTGTGAACGAATATATGAAGAACGACGAAGGTGGTCAAATGTTCTTGTACTAGTGTCGTGAACATCTACGGAGTGAGGTACAAGGACAGTGAAACTACTGCTAGACACTAAATGTTTGGACGTCCACAACTCTTAACAGTATGTTGGGTTCAAAATGGTTCAAATGGCTCTGACCACAATGGGAATTAACATCGAAGGTCATCAGTCCAAAGAAATAATCAGATGTCTGTGAAATTTTATGGGACTTGACTGATAAGGTCATCAGTCCCTAAGCTTACACTCTACTTAACCTAAATTATTCTAAGGACAAACACACACACCGATGCCCCGGGGAGGACTAGAACCTCCGGCGGGACCAGCTGCACAGTACATGACTGCAGCGCCTAAGACCGCTCGGCTAATCCCGCGTAGCAGGTCATCAGTCCCCTAGAACTTACAACTACTTAAGCCTAACTAACCTAAGGACATCACATACATCCATACCCGAGGCAGGATTCGAACCTGCGAACGTAGCGGTCGCGCGGTTCCAGACTGAAGAGCCTAGAACCGCTCGATCACACCGGGAGGCAGTATGTTGGGGTTCGCACGCTTGTCTGCTCTGTAAAGTAGACCAGATGATGACCTGTGGCAGGTCTACAGAGAGAGCAAAATGCTGGTGCACGCACGTTTCGGAGCACACCGCTCGTAATACGTTGTTGAACATGGAGCTCCGCGGCAGATCACACCTACGAGTTCAGTCGTTGATCAAACGGGATCGTTATTTAGTGTTGCAGTGGGCGCGGGACCATCGACATTTGACCGTCGATCAATGGAAATGTGTCGGCTCTTCGCGTGCCTCACATTTTTGCTACGCTAGGTCGATGGTCGTCGCCACAAACGCCGTGACTGAGGTCCGGCTGAAGCAGCCGGGCGGGACAAAAGCAGCAACAGGGAAGTAACCGATTTTGTGATATTGTGTGAGTTACTAACAAGGAGCGAATTATATAGTTTCATCTGTGGGCTTTGGTAGTTTGAATTTGTGCCTATTAGTTTAATATTTAATCAACACAGCTCCCTCCTATTCATTTGTGCCGGAAAGTAAACAGATTTTGTGGCATACTAGTAGTTCGTAATCAGGAACAAATTATTTAGTCTCACTGGGTCCTTTGGTAGTTTAGGTTATGAATCTCTGAGTTTCAGTTTGATTTATTAGACATACTTCTTACGTCTTCGTCAGTGTTCACAGCGGAATTCAGTGATGGAAGTCGATAGTCGTTTGTTCATTTGTGCAGTGTAGTTTTGCACGATCTTTAGCACACATGGGGGTTGTGATTACTGTGTGCGTATGCGAGCTGAGTTGGTGTCACTTCGCTCTCAGCTCCAGTCTTTGATGGCTTCGATTACACAGCTTGAAGCTGCAGTGGATGGGCATCACTGTTGTGGGATTATCCTGGGGATACAAGGGACGTCCAGAGCCACTTAGCCTGATGCAGCCGCTTTTCCTATTTGAGAGGAAATCTCTCAGCCTGCAAGACCCAGGAAATCACAGATTATTAGAAGTGGGAAGCTGCAATGTCCGGTGCGTTATGAGGGGCCTTATGGAGATGTCCAATAAGGAAGGGAAGAAATCCAACGTGCACACCGTGTGCGTACTGGGTACAGTCATACCAGAGGTGGAACTGGTCCTCCTGGATACCATGAAGGGCACAGGCTGCAGCAAACTGCAGGTGGTGTCTCACGTCGGTATCAATGATGTGTGTCTCTCTGGATCGGAAGAGATTCTCTCTGGTTTCGAGCGGCTGTCAG
This sequence comes from Schistocerca serialis cubense, assembly GCF_023864345.2. Taxonomy (NCBI): domain Eukaryota; kingdom Metazoa; phylum Arthropoda; class Insecta; order Orthoptera; family Acrididae; genus Schistocerca; species Schistocerca serialis. The sequence continues at coordinate 534,652,943 of NC_064638.1, forward strand.
AAGTGATAAAGGCTGCTAATCCTACTTCCGAGACGAAATCAGAGCTCACGATTTGCAGCATAGTCGACAGGGCCTATTGAGGAACTCTGGTACAGAGACGAGTGGAGAGTCTGATCAGAAGTTGAGACATTTCTGTGGCCGTATAGGCTGCAGACTCCTCGACTTGTACCACAGGGTGGTGAGGTTTCGGGTTCCGTTAAGAGGTGGCTATCCCGTAGGGGCTGTGCGAGGTCGGCTGGGTGGTTTCTTTAAGCAAGAGTGTCTCTAGGAAACCCAAAAAGGGCTTCTCTCTCAAAGGGTGCAAGTCGAACACATGAAGAACGTAGATCTAGGAATCAATCGGTATACTAGTTGTAAAGTGTCGTAGCTGCAAGCGCTAACAGAAAGGAGCGATGCTCAACTCGTATTAGGCACTGAAAACTGGCTAAAGATGGAGATAAGTTCAGACGAAATTTTGCGGAGGATCTAACGGTGTTCAGAAAGGATAAGCTAAACACGATTGGCGGTGGCGTGTTTGTTGCTATTAGAAATAGGTAGTTCCTGTGAGTTAGTATGGGCAGAAGTCATTGTTGGCAACCAAAAGAAAATAATAATTGGTTCCTTTTACCGACCTCCCAATTCAGACTATACAATTGCCGAAAGGTTCAAAGAAAACTTGCGTCTAGCTTCAAACACGTACTCCTTTCATACAATGATAGTTGGTGGCGACTTTTGTTTACTCTCGTTGTTTTGGCGAAAATATATATTTAAATCCTGAGGTACGCGTAAAACGTCATCCGACATTGTGCTAAATGCATTCTTGAAAATTACTTAGAGCTGTTAGTTCATGAACCCATTCGAATGGTAAACGGTTGTGAAAACACACTTGACCTCTCTGAACAAATAATCCTGAGATGACAACGAGCACCAAAACGAGTACAGGGATTTGTGGAGACAGGGTTGTAGCACCGAGACTGAATACCATAACATCAAAATGCTACAGAAATTAACGGTAAATATACATCTTCGAAAATGCAGATAAAAATTCGCTTCACCTATCCTGACAGACAACCTCGACTCCTTCCAATTTAACATTGTAAGTGTAATCTAGATGTGTCTTGACTCCAAAGAACTGGTATGGACAGCAATGCAGAGATTTACACCAAATTATTAACAAATGACGGTACGAATCCCCCTTGGTTGACAAAACGGGTCAGAACACTGTTGCAGAAACAAAAAAATGCATGCCGAATTCAAACGAATGCAAAACACCCATGATTGGTGATCTCGTGCAGAAGCTCGAAGCTTAGGGCAGACTTTAATGTGAGATGCTTATAAAAGTTTCCAGAACGAAACTGTGTCTAAAACCCTGGCAGAAAATCGTAAGAGATTTTGGTCGTATGTGTAATATAAAGCTGCAAGGCAGAATCAATGCATATTCTGCGCAATAGCAATGGTAATACTATCGATGACAGTGGTGCCAAAGCAGAGTTACTAAACACATCCTTCGACTTTCCGTCACCAAAGAACGCGAAGTAATCACTCCAGAATTCTAAACAAGAACAGTCGCCTATAGAAATAAGTTAAATGTAGGTTTCCTGTGAGTAGTGGAACAACTTAAATCACTTAATAAAAGCAAGCCTTCTATTCCAGACAGTTAAGTTACTTTCTGACTATGCTGATGCAATAATACCTTACTTAAAAGCCACCAGAAACCGCTCATTCAACGAAAGATCCAAACCCGAGGACTGGAAAGTTGCACAGGTCACACCAATCTTCAAGAAAGGCAGTGGGGTTAATCTACAAAATTATAGGCCTGTATCATTAACGTCGATATGCAGCAGGATTTTGGAACTTACATTGTGTTCGAACATTATGAATTATCTCGAACAGAAAGGTCTATTGACACAAAATTAACACAAATTTATAAAATTTCGTTCTTGTGAAACACAACTAGTTATTTACTCGCACTAATCGTTGAGTGCTGTTGACAAGGAACTGCGAACTGGTTCCGTATTTCTAGATTTCCCGAAGGCTCTTGATACTGTACTTCACAAGCGGCTTGTAGTCAAACTGTGTGCTTATGGAATATTGTCTCAGTTATACAACTGGATTGGTAATTTCCTGTCAGAAAGGGCACAGTTCGTGGTAAATCACCGAAAGCCGTCGAGTAAAACAGAAGTGATTTCTGGCTTTCCCCAAGGTATATTATAGGCCCTCCGTTGTTTCTTATCTATATAAATAACCTTGGAGACTATCAGAGCAGTTATCTTAGGTTGTTTGCTGACGATGCTGTCGTTTATCGTCTAGTAAAGTCATCAGAAGATCAAAACCAATTACAAAATGATTTAGATAAGACATGTGTATAGTGCGAAAATCGGCAATTGATCTTAAATAATGAAAATTGTGAGATTATCCACGTGATACGACAAATCAATCAAATGTAAATGCCGTACATTCAACCAAATACATTGGAATTACAATTACGGAACTTAAACACTTAGAAAATGTTGTGGGGAAGGGGAACAAAAGACTACCATTGGTTGGCAGAATCCTTAGGGGATTCAACAGTGCTACTAAAGAGACTGTTAACACAACCCCTTTCCATCCTCTTTAAGAATACTGCTGCGCCGTGTGGGATCTTTACAAGACAGGTTTAACGGAGTACATCAGTAGAGCAGTACATTATGTATTGAAGAGATGGGGGGGAGGGGGGGAGGGAATGTGACTGGCATGATATAGAATTCCGGGTGGGCTTCAACAAAACAAAGGCGGTTTCTGATGTTTTAAAAAGAGAAATATTTATATTTTGATTAAATTATTATTCTCTTGTGAAGATTCAGAAATCTGTTGTGAGTTTTGCATCACTTCTTGGCGGGAAGAGCAAAGATTTTTCAAAAACTCAAGTACTGTATGTGATAGTTTATATTCACCTGAAATCGTTTGCAGAAGGCGTAGCGTTCTCAAGATTGAGAATAGAGTTCGCATTGCCACTTAATTTATTCGTGTCGTGATCATGTTCAATCACGACCGGATATGAGACATAACAACTACGAACAGAGAAACCTAAGGGACCAGACAGAGATGGAAATTTTTTTGCTATACTACACCAAACGTTAAAAGCAATTGGATTTAAATCACAAACAAGGTAAATGTCAATGCGCCATATGCCTTAACTACGGCGTTTACCGACATGCAGTCAGTCCCGGCTAGCTGTATGAAACTATAGAAACACCGTTACTTCTGTTGCCGTTACTAGGAGATGGATAGCATGGAAATACTTGAACCAATAAGCAGGCACTACAGCATTTGAGAGCACAATAATCAATTTAATTACCTTAGTCAGTATTCCTAACAATAGTCTACGTACAATTTCAATTTTCTATCTTTGCTGGCTGTTTCTTTAAATAAAGTCCATAACATCTTCGATATTTCATCTTAGATGCACACATAATTTCTGAACAATAGTAAAATTTTATAATAACTAATTAGAGATTGTGGACCACGCCACATACGTGTCCGCAGTCTTTAAAAAATATATCAGGACTGTGATAAGAGAAAAGTATTACAATTCTTCAGCTGTCAAAAAATAATAAAAAATAAGAATATCGCTATCGATACAATTTATGAACAATTCGTATTCTGCGCCGTGGCGCGTAAGATATTCTTTGAAATATCAGGTGGTCGCTGCTCAGCGACGATCTAAGAAATTTTTACACAAATTGTATCGCTTTTATGAGCCTGCATGGTTAGATTATGGAATGTAAGTTTATTTAAATTATCGAAACATATACTAATATTACAGGTTCTCGTTGCGGCGGGATCTTCTCAAGAAATTTCAATAACTAACGTTTGGGGAAACGATGATCACATTAAAAAAAGGGAAACTCAGAGCTCTAATAGAAATATCGTTTTTTTTTCCGCGTGCTGTTCGGGAGAGAAATTACAGAAAATTGGTTGGATGCCAGGTTCGATGCCAGGCATTTAAGTGTGATTTCCAGCGAATCCATTAAATGCAAATGTAGATAAACGGTGACTAGAAACGTGCAGCGCGCCACGGACGAGAAACATTCTCCTGCGCTTGCAATGAACCTGTGGTAGAAATCGAAGACACGCTGGCAGTTGCGGACCACCAGCATTACTTCATGCTTTTTCCCGACGGCGATGTTTTCTTTCAGCAGTGTAATTATCCGTGTGTCGGAGCCAAAACCGTGCTACAGTGGCTTGAGGAGCATTATACTGAACTGATGATGTCTCCGTGACTATGTTTGCCTGTGGAATCCATCTGGGTCGCTGTCGGGCGCCATCATGGCGTATGCAAATCAACGATCCGTTATTTATGGAAATTACATGATCTGTTCCGTAGATATCTAGTCCTACATAACACCATAAGCCCACTAACAAAATGTGTGATGCCTGATACGCACAATCAGCGATGTTTCGTTGCAAAGACTGACAAACAAGATTAAGCAGGTGGTCATGTTGTTTTCGCTCGTCACTGTATTGCAACATATTGTAAATGAGGTTTCACGGTGATCCAGTAAATATTTGCTTTGTTATAAATCCAATCACGAATCAAAAAATTTGTTTGAGACGTGAAACATAACATACAAAGGAATCTTGATGTACGATGTCTGCAAATTACATTAAGTACAGAATCAGAATTCATCATTTTCAAACATGACGGCAGTTCCATACCTGAGTGAATCTTGTACATTATAGAATTCGTCATTGCTTATACAGATGGTACAATCATATTAATCATTCATAAAATCTAAAAAAAATCCAAGTACCATAAAATTTATTATGCCAGACACGCTGTCACTTAAAGACACGTGGTATCTTGCCGTACTGCGACGAGTGACGTACTCACACTCTGACACGCTACACGTCGCTGATAAACGTCACTTTGCCTAAATTCAAAGGAGTGCTCTTTTTAATTATTTGTACAAAATCCTTCCACGGAATTTTGCGGAAATAAATATCATGACGCAAATTGTGTGTTGCGTAATAAAATCTAAAGAGGAATTGGGCTTCATTTAAAAAAAAATCTAGACGTGTTACAATATTACACAAAATCACTTTACGTTGGATTCGATCGCTGAAACTAACTCTGTGGCTTGCTAATGATACAGACCATAAAAATCTTTCCTCCAATAGCACACATCGTACCCATGCAATCCGGTTGCTAACCTTCATAATACAGACTGGATAACAATCACAATAAAATGGCACTCGGCTCTCGTGTCTCACAGCATTTGTTCGTGAGCTACGGACAGTTAGAACAAGTATCTAAAACGGAAGGTTTTTAAAGTATAATATTATTTTATAAAAATGTGCTATACCATTTTGCAGTGCATGCTCACAAATTAAATAGAAATATTTTAAAGGAACAGGCTGCGTCCTTACAATCCACCACCCACGGGGAACACGTAAGTCGATTGAATTTTATGCAACGGTATGTGAAACCAGTTGTGATTTTTTACTTAACCAGCTTATTTGGTGCACTAGGATGTATTGCATATGATCTAGAATTAGACATGACATGAGAAATAAAATTAAGTTTTCAGAGTCGGGATTGTATAGAAGTGATTGTGGTCATTGTGACCGTTACTATATAGTTCAGACCGGCAGATCTTTTCACGCAAGATTAGGGAGCACTTGCGACCGTAGGATGGATCTACACTTGGTATCCATTTGTCTCAGATTGGCAATAAACTGTATGGTATACTGGATGGCTAAAGGACAGCTACTTCGATCTCCTAGAGGCATTACAGACATACAAATGTAAGAATATCAAATCCAAAGACCGCTTAATGGGAAGATAGATTTTGCACCTAGTGCTATTTTGGTTTCTTTTAAATCTAATGATTTAGTTTGAGAGTTTTTTGGAATATGAAATGGACCACAGCGTGTTTTTAAAATTCTGGGAGCTGCCTAACATATGAGAGTTTGAAATCTTAGGATGTTTTATTTTCTTGTCTCCAGTGCTAGCCTTTAAAACTTGCCAGGCGTCTTAACATACACTAGGAGGAATATCGCGCAACAGTAAGTATAATTTATCAGTGACTTACTTCCTCTATCTGGAAGTAATTTTTTTAAGTGTAAATGACTCCCAGCGTAAGACAATAGAAAACCCACTACGATCCGCTGCCATACGTTAACTACAGCTCACAACGGACTACTGTGAGTACCTGAATATTAATTATAACCACCCGGTACTTACTTATGGAGTGGTTGTGACAGTGAAGCCATAGGCGGCTTAATTACTTTAGTAGTCCAACACCGGAAAATTTCTCTAACCTTTTGTGACCTTGGCAGTTAGTAACACTGCTACGACGTAATGCCTATACTTACTGTTGGTCCATTTTGCTAGTAGCTGAATGGACCTACTACGCAAAAATGTGTTAACTACTTCATTGCGGTCCAAAAGATGAGAACAACCGGCTGTCTCGGATGCTATTTAAAACATCATCTGAAGTCATTGGACCTAAGAGTCGCAGAAAAAGTGTCACTTTTTTTATAAATAACCTACACTGTTTCCAACAATCTGAGAAGGGCCAAGCACGGATGTAAGTTTTCCGGACACAGGCGTCTCCCAAAGGCCAACTTCATCTTACAGGTATATCCCTGCACATGAATGCGTTCAGTTCCCTACAGAGACCGATAGGGGTAGCTCCTTTGATTAGTAATCTGAACGTCCTTGGTCCGGGTTCGAAACCGGCCACTGCTTAAATTTTGATTAATAACCAGCAGTGGCGGCCGAAGACTTCTGGTATAAAAAGTCACTCTCATTCTGCCAACGGCCTTGACATTGGTGGCAGAAGAGCGGACGAAGGTTCAAGGCACTCTCTTGTCCTACGGATGGGAAAATGTCCCTAAAGGCGGTAGAATCAGCAATGATCAACGACATGAGGATGCAGAAGGCAATGGAAACTACTGCTTTAAAGATACGTGACGAGCGTCCATAGGAGATGTTGCCTCTAAATGAAAAAGTTTCATGATGATCTCTCCATTGGCAAAAGGTTCCGGGATAGTCCCCCATTCAGATATCCTGCAGGCGACTGCCAACGGGGAGGTGGCCATAGGAAAATGGCTGAATAATAAACGAAAGGATTACATTCTACGGGTCTGGGCGTGGAATGTCAGAAGCTTGAGCGTGGTAGGGAAGCTGGAAAATCTGACAGGGTTAATGCCAAGGCTCTGACTAAATATAAGGTGAGTCAGGGAAATCAGAAGGAGAGAAATCAAGAATTTATGGTCAGATGAGCATAGGCTAATATCAACAGCAGCAGAAAATAGTATAACTGGAGTACGATTCGCTATGGATACGGAGGTAGGGCAGAGAGTGTGTTATTGTGGAAAGTTCAGTGATGGAGTTGTTCTTATCAGAATCGACAACAAAGAAACCGACATCGGTAGTTCATATATACATGTCGACGTTGCAAGCTGAAGATGGGGTGATAGGAAAAGTATATGAGGATACTGAAAGGGCTGTACAACACGTAAAGGAAGATGAAAATCTAACAGTCATGGGGGACTGGAATGCAGTTGTAGGAAAAGAAGGAGAAGAAAGAGTTACAGGAAAAGATGGACAAGGCATGGGAGAGGAGAGAGACTAATTGAGTTCTGCAATAAATTTCAGCCTCTTATAGGGAATACTCCGTTCAAGTATCACAAGAGAAGCAGGTATACTTCGAAAAGCCCGGATGATACGCGAAGACTTCAGTTAGATTACATCATGGTCAGACAGAGATTCCGAAATCAGATATTGGATTGTAATGTGTACCCAGGAGTTTATATACTCAGATGACAATATAGTAATGATGAAGAATAGGCTGAGTTTGAGACATCAGTCAGGAATAATCAGTACGCCAAGAAGTGAGAGATCGAAGTACTCAGGAGTAATGAGACATGCTTGAACTTATTTAAACCTATAGATGCAGCAATAAGGAATACCTCAGTAGGCAGTACAGTTGAAGAGGATAGACATCTCTAAAGAGCCATCATAGCAGCTGGAAAGATAATCATAGGTACAAAATAGGTAACTGCCAAGAAACCATGGTAACAGAAGAAATAATTCAGTTGATCGATGAAAGGAGGAAGTACAAAAATGTTTCGGGAAATTCTGGAATACTGAAACACAAGTGGCTGAGGTATGAATTAAATAGGAAGTGCGGGAAAGCTAAGACGAATGCGTTGTATGAAAAATGTGAAAAAATCGAAAAGGAAATGACTGTTGGAAGGACAGACTCGGCATACAGGAAAGTCAAAACAACTTTGGATGACATTAAAAGTAAGGGTGTAACATCAAGAGGAAAAAGGGAATGCCACTGTTAAATACAGAGAAGCAAGCGGATGGATGGAAAGAGTACGTTGAAAGCCTCTATGAGAGGGCAGGTGTGTCTAATATGACAGAAGAAGAAACAGCAGTCGATTCCGAAGAGATAAGAGATCCAGTACTAGAAACACAATTTGAAAGAGCTTTGGATGTCTTAAGTTAAATAAGGCAGAAGGGATAGATAACATTCCATCAGAATTTTCAACGTAATTGGGGGAAGAAGCTACATAACGACTATTCCCTTTGGTGTGTTGAATGTATGAGTCTTGCGACATACCATTGACTTTCAGATAAATATCATCCACTCAGTTCCGAAGTTTGCAAGCACTGGCAAGTGCGAGAATTATTGCAAAGTCAGCTTAACAGCTCATGCACAAAGTTTGCTGACAAGAATAATGTACAGAAGAAGGGGAAAAATTGAGGATGCACTAGATGACGATCAGTTTGGCTTTAAAAAAACGTAAAGGTAAGAGAGAGGCAATTCTGACGTTGCCATTGATAATGGAAGGAAGACTAAAGGAAAATCAAGACACGTTTTTGGATTTATCGACCTGGAAAACCCGTTTGACCATGTAAAATGGTGCAAGAGGTTCGAAATTCTGAGAAAAATAGGTTTAAGCTATAGGGAGAGACGGGTAATATCCAATATGTACGAGAGCCAAGAGGGAATAACAAGAGTGGACAAGAAGAACCGCGTGATCAGATTAAAATGGTGCAAGACAGGGATGTAGTCTTTCGCTCCTAGTGTTCAAACTGTACATCGAAAAAGCAATGATCCAAAGGAAAGAAAGGTTCAGGAGTGGAATTAAAATTCAAGGAGAAAGGGTATCACTGACGCGATTCGCTGATGACATTGCTATCCTGAGTGAAAGTGAAGAAGTATTACATGATCTGCTGAATGCAATGAACATTCTACTGAGTACGTAGTAAATCGAAGAAAGACGAAAGTAATGAGAAGTTGCAGACATGATAATTTTATATCAGGATTGATGGTCATGGTGTAGCTGAGATTAAGGAATTCTGCTTCCTAGATAGTGAAATAACCGATGACGGACAGAGCAAGGAGGACATCAAAAGCAGACTAGCACTGGCAAAAAGGACATTCCTGGCCAAGAGAAGTCTACTAGTATCAAACACAGGCCTTAATTTGCTGAAGAAATTTCTGAGAATGTACGTCTGTATGTTAGTGAAAAATTGACTATGGGAAAACCGGAACAGAAGAGAATTCAAACATTTGGGATGTGGTGCTACAAACGAATGTTATAAATTAGGTATAGTGATAAGGTAAGTAATGACGAAGTTCCGCGCAGAATCGGAAAGGAAAGGAATATGTGGAAAACACTGATAAGGAGAAGGCGCAGGATGATAGGGCACCTGTTAAGACATGAGGTTACGACCTCCATGGTACTAGAGGGAACTGTAGAGGACAAAAACTGTAGAGGAAGACGATCATAATTGAGGACGTAGTTTCAAGTGTTACTCTGAAATGAAGGGATTGGCACAGGAGAGGCCACATCAAACCAGTCAGAAGACTGATGACCCAAAAAAAAGTTAAAGACACGATAGTCAGTAATCTTTTAATTCAACTGGGTAATGACTCTCAAAAATCAAAGAAAATGGCCTTTTATACTTATTTATAATCATTAACTCCTACTTACACCTTCATTGATCTTCCATCACACATAAAATCAATATGCCAAATTAAACACTAATACGAAGCTTCTGGATTAATTTTCAGCCTCAGGTGCTTGGTATTCTTTATTCTAGACAGCAAAAAATCTTACTTCCATCCTTTCAGTGTGTGTCATCTCACAGATCTTAAGCAAAGCGTCCAGTAATTTTCTTAACGTTCCAATGGGTTCACTGCAGTCTTTACCACCGAGAGGCTAGATCCTCAGTATTATTCTCTCTCACTTATCGTCTACTGCTGGACAGAGGACTCTTCCAGTGTTCTCCATACAAAATGACCTGAAATCTGACCTACTTGCTTTATATGTCATAATTTCATCTTGAATTATTTTATCCTTTAGGTCTTTTCTTGTCATGAGAAATCCACGTTGTTTCTGAATTGTACTGGTCAGACAAATAATCCACAAATGGGGTTGTTTCTGGACATTGAACCATGTTGAGATCTAAATAAATATGTCATTGTAATTTCTCTGGTATTATTTTTTATATCTGAAAGATAACCGCTAGAAATCTTATAAAATATTTTTTGCTGTTGCTTAAAAAAGATTATGAGTGTTACATTCTAAAAGGTTTGTTTAGTTCCAATACAAATTCGAATATTAGATTTACCCTAACTCACCGTGAACTAAACACTCATTTGGATAGTAGAGTTGAATTAAGCCAGAACTCTTCGTCAGTCATGACATGAGGAGGCTTCACTTATCCCATCATTTACAATTGTCATTAATTTATTTTCTATTAAAGTATTTCACAGTATTTTGCAACACAATGCACTTACGGTTGAAGAGATTTTTTTGTAAAAAGGATGCTGCCTGAATTCCTACAACAATTTTTGAGTATTTTTCTCGTCGATAAGAACACTGCCTGTTGTGCATCCACAGAGGACTGTTATGGTAGTTTATCGTCTTGACGCCATGTACGGTAGCCAACTTAAATGTCAACTCGTGTTCATTTGTCATCCTGAAAAGGAAAGGTTTCTAATCTAACAGAAAAACATTGCCAACTATATCTCCCAATCCGTTACCAATTTTCCCGTTTTCTAAAATATACCATGATCAGCGTAAAATGCAGAAAATATCTTGTTACGCTCGTTTCCTATATTTTGCAAACGGTATCTTAATTTTCCCTAACACAGCTTATTACTACAACGATATCTTCTGCATTCTACTTTAAAGATAATTTTGTTTTTATATATCTGCGATACTTTCAACCTCAAGTAGAACTATTAAGTGCATGGGGGTATTTCATCACAAAGTCTCAGTAGATGCTCCACGTAACATCAACTGTCAGCGTCTGCTTTGTTTTCCGTTGGCGGGAACGCCGTTTTGACTAAATGCGACAGACAGATGTATCAGTTTCCGTCCGATATGTTCATTCAAATGGCTGTCTTCATTCCCTGTAAGTTCATCAAGTATTTAGTAAAAATGATTCAGCAAAGTACCTGTTAAAATATAATAGTGTACCACAACAACGTACTTAAAAGCATTTTACACAGAGCACGCGAAGGAACTTGCCCCCTTCTTGCAGCGGTGTACCGTAGGTCTCTAAAAGAGCGTAGCGTTCCAAAGGATTGGAAAAGGGCACAGGTCATCCCCGTTTTCAAGAAGGGACGTCGAACAGATGTGCAGAACTGTAGACCTATATCTCTAACGTCGATCAGTTGTAGAATTTTGGAACACGTATTATGTTCGAGTATAATGACTTTTCTGGAGACTAGAAATCTACTCTGTAGGAATCAGCATGGGTTTCGAAAAAGACGGTCGTGTGAATCCCAGCTCGCGCTATTCGTCCACGAGACTCAGAGGGCCATAGACGCGGGTTCACAGGTAGATGCCGTGTTTCTTGACTTCCGCAAGGCGTTCGATACAGTTCCTCACAGTCGTTTAATGAATAAGAGCATATGGACTATCAGACCAATTGTGTGATTGGATTGAAGAATTCCTAGATAACAGAACGCAGCATGTCATTCTCAATGGAGAAAAGTCTTCCGAAGTGAGAGTGATTTCAGGTGTGCCACAGGGGAGTGTCATAGGACCGTTGCTATTCACAATATACATAAATGACCTTGTGGATGACATCGGAAGTTCACTGAGGCTTTTTGCAGATGATGCTGTGGTGTATCGAGAGGTTGTAACAATGGAAAATTGCACTGAAATACAGGAGGATCTGCAGCGAATTGACGCATGGTGCAGGGAATGGTAACTGAATCTCAATGTAGACAAGTGTAATGTGCTGTGAATACATAGAAAGATAGCTCCCTTATCATTTAGCTACAAAATAGCAGGTCAGCAACTGGAAGCAGTTAATTCCATAAATTATCTGGGAGTGCGCATTAGGAGTGATTTAAAATGGAATGTTCATATAAAGTTGATCGTCGGTAAAGCAGATGCATGACTGAGACTCATTGGAAGAATCCTAAGGAAATGCAATCCGAAAACGAAGGAAGTAGGTTACAGTACGCTTGTTCGCCTACTGCTTGAATACTGCTCGGCAGTGTGGGATCCGTACCAGATAGGGTTGATAGAAGAGATAGGGAAGATCCAACGGAGAGCAGCGCGCTTCGTTACAGGATCATTAAGTAATCGCGAAAGCGCTACGGAGATGATAGATAAACTCCAGTGGAAGACTCTGCAGGAGAGACGCTCAGTAGCTCGGTACTGGCTTTTGTTAAAGTTTCGAGAACATACCTTCTCCGAAGAGTCAAGCTCCCTCCTACGTATATCTCGCGAAGAGACCATGAGGATAAAACCAGAGAGATTAGAGCCCACACAGAAGCATACCGATAATCCTTCTTTCCACGAACAATACGAGACTGGAATAGAATGGAGAACCGATAGAGTTACTCAGGGTACCCTCCGCCACACACCGTCAGGTGGCTTGCGGAGAATGGATGTAGATGTAGATGTAGAAGGACAACCCGTACGCATGTGGCCAAGGACCTTTTGAGAATAACATCGCTGGGACGACCTTACACATCCTCCATACAGTCTCGACGTCTCCCCGTACGCTTTCCATATATTTGGAGCCCTGAAGAACAACAGTCGCGGACGTCGATTTACTTAGGACGAAGAGGTCCCTGTCTGGGTGCAATCATGGTTCGGTAGGCTACCGAAAACAATTTTCCACGAAGGCATTGACCGCCTTGCCTCAGAGTGGAAAAATGTGTTAACAGTCATGCCATTAATACTGAACTAATAAATCGTTTACTTGACTGTCCCATGTATAAGGTGTTAAAATCTATTACCTTATATTGAGCGAGATAGTTAGTGAACGTATTACGCTTGAAAATGAACAGAAGAAGAAAAAATTTAGACGACATATCTTTAAACCCATTTATCATCTAGGGACGTTGCTGTGCATGCTGCAGTAGGTGTGGGATCTCGAGGGAAATATCTTTTTATGTCAGTATCTAAATTCCGCTCCGATTATCATCATCCCAAAAGCTTTGTATTATTAGCATGGTGGGAATACTTGAAAGCAGCGACTAATCAGTAAAGTGGAAGTCGGAAATTCGTGGCAAGGACAATGGGGCCAAACTGCTGAGGTCATCGGTCCCTAGGTTTAGGCACTACTTAATATAGCTTAAACTAACCAAGGATAACACAGAGACCTATGCCCGAGGGAGGACTCGAACCTACGACGTGGGGAGCCGCGCGAAGCGTGACAAGGCACCCTAGACCACGCGGCTACGCCTCGTGGCTGGTAAAATGGTGTTGCGCAGTGTATAAGCATAGTAAGTAGACACGTAATAAAGCTGTTTTGAGTTCTCCTTCTGCAACAGACCTGAGCCGCATTGATAATGTATACGCGGGGACGAAACGGACCATGCCAGAAACCCTGGTTGGCAATTACGTCTCCGGGCATACTGTGTAAAATATAGTGATGTGCAATGGCAGAGTGTAGACCTACTGAGCATCGTACCAAATGATATCTACCGTTCCATTTGCGTAAGGAGAGAGGGGGGAATGATTCTTTAAATGGCTCTGTGCGTGCTGAAATTAACCTTGCCTTCATCGCCCCTACGAAACGTTTGGAAAGTCACCCTAGAGACCTGACAGAAGGTGGCAGAATATGAGTGATTTATTATTCTTATAGACTGGTTTCTTTGCAGAGTGCCCAGGGCACTTAAAGTGGAAAGCGTCTGTACGGAATATTAACTGATTTAAAAAGCCCGTGCTTCGATGGTGGAAAAAAATCTTAATAAGGACTTTGAACTGTTCGTTCTATTAATTACGTGTTTTCTAGAAATAAAATTAACGCAGCAACAAAAAGTCGATAGTGGGATTAGCTTTTAATTCGCTAGGCTCTCATTCAGCAATATTAAATGTAACTGAAAACATTCAGTTCAACTATAGGAAAATAAAACTGTTCCATCACATTTTGTATAACATTAATGACAATACATGTGCCACACAAAAGAATTTGTGCTGTGGCATTTCTCGAAAAAATGTTTGATAGCTTGAACTATTAATGAAATAAACATCTTTTGCCTCCATCCCCATTCGACACGCACTGCAGAAGTCTAAGTAATTTAGCAATAGAGAGCGTACAGAAAACGCTTAAGTGTTTCGTAGTCAAATTTCATTATAGTCATATTTGAAAAATAAAACGTGGAAACCTGTCTTCCTTGCTACTCACTGTTGCATACTGACTAAAAGTAATTTTTACTTTTTTTTTAGGGTGACTGGTTTTAAAACTCTGTAAGGTGCAACACATGTATCCCATGAACCTAAATAGATTCATGTTTTCACTGTAACCAAGGATTATCATCATTAATTTTGTGTTTTTTTGGTAGTTTATTAACATAACAAAATCGCAAAATGTATAACAAGATAAAATGAGAGCACATTTATTCTCATGAAAACTAAATACATAAAATACTGCATACGAATTTTCAACATAAAATTTGGAGACGGCTTTGACGTATCAAATACAAATGTCTTTTACATTATGTGGAATGCACTGCTACACTAACTACTAATGTTGCGCAAACAAGCTGATTTACTGAGGCGTGTTGAAGTAATTCAAAATAGTGGCTAAAATGTCTGACGAAATACAATTACCAACTCCAGACATTCTTGAAACGGAGATAAGGGTGATTTGATTTAGTTTTGGTAAAAGAGGCGCATTGATCAAGCTACAAATACTTCTGGCCATACCTGATCCCTTAAAGTCTCTTTTGTATCTATCTTCTGGTCGCTAGTATTTTTTCCAATTTTTAAAACTGCCAGGTAGATGACAGCATTAGACGTATATGGGACAGGGACGTCTCGGCAGTCAAAACTGCTTATTGCTTCAGTGGGGCACAATGTGTCCCATTAACCACGAAAGGGTTACGGTACAGAAATGGCTGACACCTCTCTGTGTGAGGGAGACATTTTAAAAAGATGAACTACAGAAAGGGGTTACCTAAAGGGCTCTTCCGTCACAAAGCAGGAAAAAAGTACATTTCGTTGCCCCCCCCCCCCCCACCCGATAAGCATGTAGCTCCCCCCCTTCAAGGTAAGTTATATTCCCGCAGGGAAATGCAGCGTGAAGACACTTAACTTACAAGCACACAGGTAAAGAATGAAATCTCTGGTGGACCACCTCCGTGTGTGACGTCTGCTGATGAGCAGGTGTTAATCGTTTCCAGCTGAAGCTTGTGACAGTACTGTAAGAGTGGAACGGGTTGAAAGGTACGGCCGGGTGGCTGTACATTATTCAGTTCCAAGCATTTACTGCAGTTGTTCATCATCGTGTACAAAATTCTGTGTAGTCTACGTTCATTTCTACTGCTGCTTTCTATACAGCGTATGAATTTTAACCAAATGTCCTGAACTGATCTTTCAATCCTTCTTCTCTCTTTGGCAACTGGTCACGGTATTACTTTGTTCATAATGAAACTGAAATTCCTCAATAACAGAAACATTCGTTACGTTTACCTGTTGCCCACTTGCTGCCATATTTTATTCGTAAGAACTATGCCACTAATCAGTAGAAGTAGGTATAGCCTGGAAAATACTCGCTCACCGGTGCGCAGTTCAATTCAGCCAGTTTGTGTTCCCTCTGGTGCCGGGGCCGTTGCAGAGCACCTCTTCATTTGCATGTTTGTAATCGCGTTATTAAATTAGGAGAAATATCAGCTGCCACAGACAGCAGAGAAAATAACTGTTATGTAAAACAATAGCACTTTGTGTCCGTCGGAAAAATATCAGACTTAATTAAGGGTGAACGTCAATATTTATTGCATTTTTGCGGAAAATGGCTGAATTTTGGTGCATTCTTGATTAACAAGGGCGAAATTAATGTATAGAGGAATGCCTTTGTGTTTCATTTAATGAATATTACAAAATATAAAAAAAAGATGGAAAATAACCCGACGCCAGATGTCATATGACCAGACCATTCAGTTGCTCCATATTAGACTAACGGCCAAATGTAGACGTATGCTCAAAGCTTCTTGTTTTAACGGGACAGTTAACAATGCGGATAATTATTTTTACACAGCCAACAAGAATAATAATCTAATGTATTTTCCTATAAAACTGAAAAAATATTTACGTTACTTTTTTGCGGATACTCTGATGTTGTGAATGTGTTGCATATTTTAATGCTTTCAATCATTCGTGGCGTCAAACAAATGTAACAGAATTATTTTCAGGCAAATCTACCTGAAACATAGCATTATTTCAGTTGCAATCTTATCTTATATTTTCGTAGGATAGAGTTTACTTCAATCACATTACCCAGTTTTGTAAAAAGAGAGAGAGAGAGAGAGAGAGAGAGAGAGAAACAATTTTAAGTCTACTTTAATAAATTAAAATGGCTGTTTAACATATTATGGTACCCTGAAGTATAAATAGAAACTGTTTTACTCAAGTTTCGCAGGAAATAACTCCGTCATTCCAGAATGACAGTAATCATCGTTCTCTGCAGTAAGGTTTCCGTGTGGAAAAGTAGCCTAAGAAATTCATATGCTTATCATCGCGCCTACAAAACGCAGTTAGAAATACCTCCCGCTGCTTACGAAGCTTTTTGGGCCCCATATCGATCTCAGTAAAAAAAGGTACTTTCTCCTTAAGGCTAAATTATTTGACAATAATTTAGTTTCTTGGCTTCTCAATCTACCATGGTGTAAAACAATTTTTCTCGACTCGTAGTGTGGTTAATACACGATCCTGTCACATTAATGCGACCACTGCCTACATTCATCGTCAACGTGCAACGAGCATCCACAGATGTCAGGTAGCAGCACTTGTATCGGTGGCAGTAAATGATGCAGTAGCTGTTGAAGTACGGCAACGGGGTGATTTATCTGACGTCCTAAAGTGTATGATTATTGGGTTTCGGGCCAAGTGTGGAAGTGGCAAAATGTTTTTATCGAAAACCATCACCTGTGCAACTGTGGTGCATTAGAGGACATAAATGACGAGCGCGCACGACATCTGCGGAGATATGTAAGGGCGACTTAATGTGAAGCTATTGAGCAACTGTCTGATCTATCAGATGAGCCAATGGGCTACCAACGGTGTGTCCTCAACTACCATTCAGCGAATGTTGTTGCGTGTGGGCCTCTGAGGCAGTCGCCTGTTTCTTGGTCCTAAGCCGACTGCTGTTCATCGGCGACGAAGGCTGGAATTGGCAAGCCAATACCGCAAACGAACGTCCACTGCGTGGCAACAAATGACATTTTTCGAAGACTCTCGTATTATGCTCCATCGGACAGATAACCGTTGGCATGTGTGAGGTGAAACGTCTGAAAGGAAAGAGTGAGACCGTAAGAGGAAGTGTTATGATTTGAGGAATTTTTCGTGGCGTCCTTGGGTGATCTCGTTATTCTCGAAGGCACACAAAAGTAGGCACATCTCCTTGGGGACCATGTCCACTCGAACATGCAGTTAGCTTTTCACCTGCACGATGACATCTAGTAGCTGGACAATCCAACATGCTTCACGGCTCACAATGTACATGCATGGTGCGAATAGCACTTGGATGAGTTTACCGTACTCCCCTGGCCACCAACCCTCTCCCCGCCCCGACCCCAATGATTTAAGCCAAGTCGAGAATCTGTGAGGGCACCAAGAGCGGAGTGTTCGCTCCATGAATTCTCAACTGAGAAATCTAACGCATCTGGCCACGTCACAGAAGTCGGGATGACTCCACATTCCTGTCGGTACGTTGCAGAACCTCACTGATTCACTTCCTCCTCGCCTTGCAACGCTCCGTGCTCCAAAAGGTAGTTATTCACGCCATATTAATGTGATGACTCAGGGGTTGAGCCGTATGTGCACATAAACAAATGAACTTACCTTTTCAGACTCGAAAGTTCACTCCAACCAGAGAGAACGTTCTAAACGGAAATCAAGTCAAGACATGTTGTTGTGGCTATGTGTGCGAACTTCTGTATTATTCCTTTCGACACATGGAAATTAAACACATAACCAGTTTGTAGTTGCCATACATTTCTTTATTACAAACTCATGAAGTTAATGAAACCAACCGTAACAACGATTATAATAAGGGGCACCTGGCCTACAGAACCAGCAGCAGTACTGAGGTTAGAACATTAATTCACTTCAATGTGATAGACACAGATCTTTCCAAAATTTATTCAAACAATTTTCACCAATTAAAACAATGTTCATAAACCTCATTAATAAGATTTAAGTGACATAACTGAATGCTTCATGATTTACATAGGAACTGGCTTCCATGTCAAATTCTAAATCTGCGTCCATGGACTGATTTTCAGCAACTGTAACAAATTAAAGATATTATCAGATTAATGTACTCGAGTAAGCTTCTCTTTAGTATTACTCACAGGCACGAGGTTCACATACATTTCATGGCCAGAATATAATAAAAGAAATTAAATAGTCTTAACATGTAGTCGTTACAATTTGTTCGTTGAATGTTAGAGATAGACGCGGGCAGACCGAAACGTTCTACCACATACAGGAAATTCACGGACCAGAAGGTAAAGTGGAACTATACTCAACTTTGGGCTACAATTAAGCTTCCAGAAAACCACAACGCTCCACCGGAAAGATGGAACTGTAGAACACTAACAACGTAACCACAGCCACCGATCTAGGTCCTTAAATTTCCCTCTTCCACCGTGATACCCCGATCAGAGTTTGCTCGCGTCGACCACTGCCAACTATATGAAACATAAACACATCAGCGACAGACAACATTATGGCGCATCAGATACACAAACATATCTGCCGAACTGGTAATAAATAAAGCTTTCATTATACAAGGTACAAATGAACTCGAGCATCATTAACGTACGTGACCACTTGCCCAGAAATGCCTCTTAGAAATTGATTATCCAATTCTCTAGAACAAAGAAATAAAATAATAAAATAGGAAAAGCAAACAGGAAAAATTATTTCGGCCCGCTCTTGAACGTCAGGCACAGACTTACGTACTATTTGACGTGTCCTCTAGCTACGCATTAAGCACGGATTCATGTCTATTTGTTGTGTGTAGCTAGCACTCCCTTAAATACCATCAACATATCAGGCGGCCAGACCAAATACAGTAACAAATAACTGAAACAACCTATATAGTTTTCAGTGCACTCGGGTATTCAATGAACATAAACAGAACCCACCAAGGAACAACGTCCGCCCCGATAGCTGCATGGTCAGTGCGACGGACTGCCGTCCTAAGATTCGATTCCCGGCTGGGTTGGGGATTTTCTCCGCTCAGGGGCTGGGTGTTGTGTCGTCTTCGTCATCATTTCATCCCCATCTGCCGCGCAGGTCGCCCAATGTGGCGTCGAACGTAATAAGACCTGCACCATGGCGACCGGACTTGGCCCGTAAGGCACCTCCCGGCCAATGACGTCAAAAGCTAATTTCCAAAGAACAATTCGACAACAGCAGTTCATTCACTTTGAGTAACATGTAAGAGACGCGAAGGAAATCCGTCCTTCAAATCGCCAGCAAATCCCAATCACCGTCGGCAATGGGTCTGCATTCAAACGGCGAAACACGCCGCAGCAGCTGCCCATGCTTCTCCGACGTACGGACTCGGCCACTCGCCAGCGCCTCACCTCACCGTCGCTCACACAGCTGGTAACCGAACGCAAGCCCCTGGAGAGCGCGATCGCGGCAGTTAAATATCCGTCCGCCAAAGATCCGAAGAAGACAAGCAAGCATCGAAAATCGACTCACAACGATCGGGATGACAATCGATGGAGACTGACGCCAGCAGCGCACCAGTTCGCTAACTTGTCTACCTCACTGAGCTGTAACTAGAACATAAACGATGAAATTCTGCGGTCATAACCTCGTTAAACGATACTTTTTGCTCACTTGCTATTAGCTTGGTTCGTAATGGAACATATTAGTTTTCTGAGTTGTTAGAGGGATGTATTGCGCCCCAGAATAATAATGTTCAAAGGATTATCATCTAATTTATCCACACATCATATTTATATAGCAGTAGATGGAACATCTAATCTGAAGCACAAATACAGATATATTCTAAAAATGAAAAAAATGTTCAGCATTCTACATTTCATCATTACTGATACTAAAGTGAAACAAAAGTATCAATACACTCCTGTCCAATAAAATTACGTCACCGTGAAAACTGGTATGCAGCGGGCTGCATATTGGCTTAAAGTGTACTACAAGCTTCTGAATAGGATTCAGCCCAGCGGCACGAAGCATTTAAGTGTGCTACCATCTGCATCGAGCATGTAAGGAAAGATTACGCAGCGGTTTTCCTGTTCTGAAAGCATTTGATGTTCTTTGTCTGTGAGGAGAATTTCTTCTGATACCCTCACAACCTTCTGCATTATTCTACCGCTTACTATTACCAAAGCCCTTAATCGGCCAACCGATGTCCTTCGAAATTAAACAAAAGTATTGACTTATATGAATACACCTGCAATTAATGTAAAAGTATTATGATCGTGTTGTCACGCCCTTCTTCTTGAACTCTCAACCAGCCTACCTACCGAACTACCTCACCACATCTACCGCTTGCCTACTCTTACTGTTATAGTGTAGTGGTACATACTTCTGCGAAACTACTCACATCCATAATTACATGAGCTCATTATTAAGATTCCGTAATAAATAGATACAGACACACCAGAGACTACGTATTAGAAATGATGCTCTGAACTGTCGTGCACGATACATGTTGTAACCTTGCAATGAGACACCTCAAGTCTACAAGTTGTGGAGGGACCTACAGTTTAGCTTAGACTGAAAAGTATGTGGTCCGACCGAGATCAGATTTGGCAATCTCTGTTTCCAGGAACGCAGTTCACTGTTAGACCATGAGGTCCGATATATATAAAAGTTGCAGACTTGGCCTTATCTTTGATTGTATTCACATAGAAGCTTCAGATATTTACGCCACCAAGAAACCGTGGACCTTAGTATTAGGCATAACAGACATTGCAGTCTCTTACGAGTACGTCTACCCATTCCTCATAGAAAGATGTCTTTAACAAATGCCGTATCTTTTGATTGGGTTGACTTAGAAGAATCAATTTTTTCACCACGCCCAGGTGCCATACACCTTAGTAGGTGACTTAAATTTCAGCTTCATACCTCTAAAGTTCTTGAGAAACAAGCAGTGTTAACAGTCGGCAGATAGGCAGACAGACAGACAGCAAAAATCCTTTAAGGATTTCATTTCTACCATCCTAAGTATGGAGCATTAGAAAAGAAAAAAATAGTACTCTGTATGGGCACTATACTACAGTACTCTCTTCCCAGCACTGTTCTTCCTGCGGAGATGGAAACGTTGATAACTCCTGCCTTGACCGTGACCTGAGGATGTGTTTTCATTTCCTGATTGCAGGAGTAATCACAATTAATGCGAATAATATTACTACCAGAAATAAAGAACAAGCGGGGAGCAGACAGGAATCGTACTCAGACTGAAAGTGAACAGACACACTGGAATCTTCGATCACATATGTGCGGACTCAACGTTGCCACTGTTGCGATGCATGAGAAATACTGCTCGAAGCACTGGCGCTAGAGCTGTTACTTAAATTCCAAAAGTGAATAAGTGGAATTTCAACGTCTGCAGTGGCCTACATTGACGGATGAATAAATAATGTACTAATACTGATCCTTGAATTTGGAACAAAGCCGCTCGCTTTGAATAACGGATTCAGCCTTGGTCTCAAATACGGAACTTAGGTACAAAGTTGAAAACTATGTGAATGAAATATTGTGCTGAAGCACGTGCAAACCATGGTCTCACTATAAGCTCCAATATGTTTCAGCATAGAAAATCGCAGTCGAAGTGAAACATCAGACAAATCCACTGAAATAGTGCTGGCGGCTCGCAAGTAATGCATATAGCCCCACCGCTCCCAGAAACAGAAGTGTGACAGACGAAAATCGCGCATAGTTTATCTTAGCAGCTCGCCAGTGACAAATATCTCTCGTAAGGTAACATAATTTGGTTTTTCCGCTGAACGGCTTTCTACACGAATGCAATAGTTTACCAAAAAGAGACTTGGTGCTAACGGAAATTGCCTTCTTGTCGACGATATCTCTCGGTTGTTGCCAAAACCCACAAAAATTTGATATTAAAATTTTGCCATGTGCTATGGAATATGGAATTACCATTATTTTTTAGTTTTATTGGCTTACCATATTTACTTATACGGCAATTAAGTATGGGATATACTCCTGATAAAACAACACCTTAGTATCAAATATCACACCAATTAACCAAAAACCTTTCTCACAGTATGTCTCTAGATGCTCTTAAATAGCATTCCGACCTTCAAATAGCATCCGGTTGCGATAGTAGCACCTTAGTTTATGCCACACGCACCTATTCCAATCTGTCCAACTAATCTTACGTGGGGCAGAAGAAACGCTTTCTCTTCAAACCTTACTCACATTTTCGTATCTGGAGGTCACAATCTACATCTACATCTACATCATACTCCGCAAGCCACCTAATGGTGTGTGGTTGAGGGTACCTTCGGTACCAGTATTTGATCAATCCAATCCTGTTCCACTCACGTGGGAAGAATGATTGTCGGTAAGCCTCTGATTGGCCCTAATTTCTCGAATTTTTTCCTCGTTGTCAATAAGGGAGATGTATGTGGGGGGAAGTAACATGTTGTCTGACTCCTCCTGAAAAGTGCTGTCCCGAAATTTCAATAGTAAATCTCTCCGAGATGTACAACGCCTCTCTTGTAACGTCTGCCAGTGGAGTTTGTTTAGCATCTCCGTAACGCTCTCTCGCCAGCTAAACGAACCCGTGACGAAACGTGCCGTTCTTCGTTGGATCTTCTCTGTCTCCCCCATCAGTCCTACCTGGCAGGGATCACGGATAGATGAGAAACATTTAAGAATCGGGCGAACAAGAGCCTTATAAGCCACTTATTTCATGGATGAGTTACGTTTCCCTAATATTCTTCCGATGAATCTGAGTCTGGTGTCTGCTTTTCATACTGACAGTTTAATATGGTCATTCTACTTACGGTCGCTCTGGATAGTTAAGCCAAAATATTTTACGGCAGACGTTGTCCCCAGCTGTTTGTCATCAATAGTGTAGCTTTGCAATAGTGGATTTCTTTTCCTATGTATGCACTATATGTTAACATTTATTTACGTCCAGGTTCAACTGCTTGAGTCTGCACCATTTATCAGTTCTCTGCATGTCGGTCTGCAAATTCTTACTACCTTCTGGGGTTGCTACTTTGATATACACAACCGCATCATCTGCGAATAGCCTTAAAGAGCACGCGACACTTTCTACTAGATCATTTACATATATAGTAAATCACACTTCCCTGTGGTACTCCGGATATTACGTTTACATTTGTCGATTTTCTTCCGTTAAGAGCGACTTGTTGAGTCGTATCTGCAAGAATGTCTCGAATTCAGTCGCAGGTCTGCTCCGGAACCCCGTAAGCTCGTATTTTTTCATTAAACGGTAGTGTGGGACGGTGTCAAAAGTCTTACTGAAATCAAGGAACACGGCATCAAGCTGAGCGCCGTTGTCCACTGTGGTGTGGGTCTCATGGAGGAACAGAGCGAGCTGAGTTTCGCAGCATCTCTGTTTGCCGAATCCATGTTGATTTTTATAGAGGAGATGTTCATGTTCCAAGAAAGTCATAATTGTTGAGCGTAAAACATGTTCCATTACTTTACAACAGATTGAAGTCAACGATATTGGTCTATAATTGTGTGGATCTGTGTTATGGCCTTTCTTAAAAACGGGAATGACCTGCGCTTTTTTGCAGTTGTCAGATACCTTTCGTTGCTCAAGCGATCTACGATAAATAGCGACTCCTTTCATCCCAGTGGTACTAACAATCATATAATCCACTTTTTACCTCTGTCTCACTTAATACCAATATATCTAGAATCGTCCTGCATCCTCCATTTAGTTGCAATAGACGCTGGCTCATTATTCCTGTTAAGTTTCGAAGTAAGTTACTTCCAAGCTACTCAGTATTCCTTTAAGTCTTGCGGCCAACTGTACCTGTGTCATTACTCTAACGAGGATACCAGAACAGGAGACATGGTCCCAACAAAATTGTTATGCCCATATTCTTCCCTTACATAAGCATGTACTATCTTCAACACCCATTTTCTAGTCATTGTAAAAACTAAATCTAAGGCTTCTTTACTCTCTCTAGCCTCAGGCCACCACCATTTCCCCACCCCTCAAAGACAACATGTGGAATAAAGGGGTCAATTGTATCCACACAATAAGGAATATTCAAAATAATGGGGGACAAACAGGGCTAAATCATACACTTTAATTATTTCTTTTATTACCCTGTCGTCTACTTTATAGATCATTTCATGTGTAAACAGCAACAAGCTGAGAATGAAACAGCTCAAAATCAAGCAATCATACGCTCGTTTTCTGAGGTGGTTTAGCGTTTAGTGTATAATTTATTTACTGGCGTGGAGTGGATTGCAGTGCAGACTGTTTCGTGCCCCAACAGAATCGATCTTTTGGGTATTTTTTCTTTATTCGTGAAAAAGTGAACTGATGGATTTCCTTAAATGTTTGATAGGAATTCATCGAATCTCGCCAATAAATAAATAATTTTCTGGAGGCCTGTCCTTTTAGTTCCATGGTATCCTAATTGGTATAAGTGGTTCTAAAGTAAAAGCAAATAGATTTACAGAATGAATCTGGATATTTGTGTCTTTTGTTACACATGGTTATTCGAAATTACACTTATCAATTGAAGTTTTACATCACTCTGGTGATATGTCGTGCAAGTGTGTTGCTATTGCAACCGTTTCTGCACCAATCGGAAAATCACCCATGATATTGTTCGTAAACCTACGCCCACTTACCACGAGTGATACCTATGGGTAGAACACCGCATTCCAGTAGAGAACAGCATTTTAATTGAAAGTAAGGACACATTAGAAATGTCTCCCGAACATCAGAGTGAACATCCGTCGTGGCATGAAGTTGCAACGAACGATCGTATCCTCGTATTCACATTATGCGCAGAAGGATTGTCAACCAGGCAATTTGCTCGGCGTGTATACCGTTGTCAGATTAATTTGATACCGTTATTGAATCGGTTCCAATTGACAGGCAGTGTGGAGTACTTACACCAAGCAGGTCGCCCACGTTCGACTGATTCACAGTATTATCGACATCTTGTCAGCAGAACTGTGGGTTGAGCTCTCCAGAACTGGATTCGACGTTAGAAGAGGATACAGGACGTCATGTATTGCATCAAACTGTTAGGAGATGATTGCATAAGTAAAATCTCTATTCCCGACGACCATGGCGGGCATCACGTCGTATACCACACCACTATGAACTCCGATACAGACATCATGTATATTGGACGCCGCTGGATTGACAGGGAGTGTCGTTTACGGACGAAAATCGAATCAGTTTCTACCCTGACGATCGCACACAACATGTTTGGACATAAACCGGTAACTTCGAACATCTCCAACAGTGCGATCCACCTGTACAACAAGGTGGTTGTGGACTGAGGTTCTGAAGCGGTAGTACACGGGGCCACCGTTCATCTCTCATGATTACTGAGTTTGATCTCACTCGTGATGACATTCTGCAGTCAATAACGGTAATGAATCGCCAACAAATGGTGACAGTTTCATCTTGTTGTACGATAGCTCGCGGGCCCGTCGTACTGTTCCGTTAAACACATTGCTTCAGCATGCTATGATCACCAAATTGGTGTGGCCTGGCTGTTTTCCAGGCATCAACTAGGGTGGGAGCATTTGAAATGAGCTATTTTTGGACCTAGATAACGACCCCGTATTCTGTGAAACTCACGCAAAATCGCCTTGAACGGCAGGGTATGTGTAAGACTGGCTTAACGATCTCATCGATATTATGCCAAGATGGATTAAAGCACGCATTCGAGCAAGAGAATGATCTAACATAGTTTGGCTTTGCTCAGGAGTGCTGTGAAAAATCCTAAGGAGAAACAGAAGATTTTGTCGTTACTCAAATGTACGCATACCCTCGGAGCCAGTTTTTAATTTCTGTGCCATTTATTCCTAAATAAACTGGGGATTAACTATATATTTAACGACGTTAAGTGACAGTTGTCATAATTTTTAATTTACTTTGCGATCGCAATTA
This sequence comes from Schistocerca serialis cubense, assembly GCF_023864345.2. NCBI lineage: Eukaryota > Metazoa > Arthropoda > Insecta > Orthoptera > Acrididae > Schistocerca > Schistocerca serialis. The sequence continues at coordinate 534,679,536 of NC_064638.1, forward strand.
ATTTACCATTAGGTGTAACATATAGAAAATAGAGCATATTAAAGTTTAATATTGTACATATTTGGCGTACGGTTAATATATCCGCACTGTTGCGGAACGCCTCGGAACATTATGTGATTCATACTATAGTATATGTGGGACCCGATTTTTCTGATTTTTGTTACAAAACGTGTAGCAAGTCCGAGAGATAAAATACCAATGTGAACTTTAGCTTCCCATTATTCTTACAACAAAATATTTATATGGTAATTTTATGCTCAGTGGCCACTGGGAAGCACGATTAAGACGTTATGTGTGGATGATAATTAATTCTTGGCTCTGGTTTTCTGAACAAACATGTTGATATTTGAGAAGCTAATTACAGTTGAGAAAACCTATCTCATTTAGAATTTCATTTGTATTACTTACTTAATTCTAGAGTATAATTAAAGCAGTAAAAGCCTTCGGTCGCACGAATGAAGTCTTTTGACCTAGATTTCGGTAACTGCTAAGAGTGCCATCACCGGAAGTAAAACACTGAATCTGGCATGCCACCTATAAAATAAATATTAAGCGATAAAGCTTTAGTCACAAAATTTCAAAATATAAAACACGGAAGGTAAGCCACTATGGGCTGCCCGCACATGTAGAGCTGTGGTAGCATCTAGAGTATATTCACGTTCTCAACGACTGACACTTTGTGTGTTTGTAAACGTTGAATTTTTTGTGTTAGTCTGACTGTCAAATTACATCCGTTTTAGGTCACAGCACTTGGACTCGTTTCTCCATACAAAGATTTCTGAGAGTGTTTCTTATGAAAATAAGACGATTTCCCTTTAACATTGTGATGCTAAGGTGTATTTCTGGATTTGGGATACGAACCTATCACAGACAGTATGATTTCGGTTGATAACAGTCAGTACACGTACATAAATTAACTTATAATGTAAGGTGACACAAGTTATGTGGTACGATACGTACATATAAGGATGGCGGTAGTATCGTGTACACAAGGTATGGAAGAACAATGAATTGGCGGACTTGTCATTTGTACTCAGGTGATTCAAATTTACAGGTTTCCGGTGTCATAGTGGCCGCACAATGAAAATTAACAGCTTTCGACCGCGGAAACTAGACGCTATACGCATGGGACATACCAGTTCGGAAATCGTAAGGTAATTCAATATTCTAAGATCCACAGTATCAAGGGTGTTCCAAGAATACCAAATTCCAGGTATTACCTTTCATCACGGACAACACAGTGGACCACGGCCTTCACTTAACGACCGTAAGCAGCGGCGTTTGCGTACGGTTGTCAGTGCTAGCAAGAATACAAACCTGCCGGAAAAAATCGCTGAAATCAGTGTACGACGTACGACGAACGCATCCGTTTGGAGAGTGCGGGCTACGGCAGCAGACAACCGACTCGAATGCCTTTGCTAACAGCACGACATAGCGGCGCCTCTGCTGGACTCGTAACCATACCCTTTGCACCCTAGACGACTGGAAAATCATGACTTGGTCAAATAAGTCCCGATTTCATTCGGTAAGAGCTGATGGTAACGTTCGAGTGCGGCGCAGATCCCACGAATCCACGGACCCTAACTGTCAACAAGGCACTTTGCAAGTCGGCGATGGCTCCATAGTTGTGTGAACTGTGTTTACATGGAATGGTCTGGGTTTTCTAGTCCAACTGCATCGATCATTAACCAGAAATGGTTATGCCACCTACGGAACACACGTTCCCAGGCTATGATGGAATATTTATGGATGACAATGCGCCATGCCACCGATCCATATTCTCGACAATTCGAGCGAATGATGCCATCCATATCACCAGACTTGAATCTCATCGAACATTTGTGGGAGATAATCAAGAGGTTACAGAAGCATCCATGGTCTAGGGGTAGCATTTTTTATTAGTAACCAAAACATCGTCGTTCGCGGGTAGGAAAACGGCCACCGCTTAAATTTTGATTAAAAATGAACATTGACTGCCGAAGATTTTGGGATAAGTATCCACCCTCTTCCTTCCAAACGGCATTGTCAAAAATGTCGGTAGAGCTGACAGAGGTTTAGGGCACTCTCTTGTCCTCATTGTAGGAAACTGCCCCTAAAGACGAATGAATCAGCAACGCCATGACAATACAGAAGGCAATGGAAACTACAGCGGCCGGCCGAAGTGGCCGTGCGGTTAAAGGCGCTGCAGTCTGGAACCGCAAGACCGCTACGGTCGCAGGTTCGAATCCTGCCTCGGGCATGGATGTTTGTGATGTCTTTAGGTTAGTTAGGTTTAACTAGTTCTAAGTTCTAGGGGACTAATGACCTTAGCAGTTGAGTCCCATAGTGCTCAGGGCTATATGAACCATTTGAAACTACAGCATGAAATAAACATAACGTGCACCCACAGGAAATGTGGCATGAAATTGAAAATTGTCATGATGATCTCTCCATTGCCAAAAGATTCCGAAGTAGCTCCCCATTCAGAACTCCGAGAATCGACTACAATGGGGGAGATGACCACGAGAAATAGATTCAATACCCAACGCAAAGATAACGTTCTACGAGTCGGGGTGTGGAATGTTAGAAGCTTGAACGTGGTGCGGAAGCTAGAAAATCTGAAAAGGAAATGCAAAGGCTCAATCTATATATAGTTGGGGTCAGTGAAGTGAAGCGGAAAGAGGACAAGGAATTCTGGTCATATGGTTATGCGGTAATATCAACAGCAGCAGAAAATGGTATAATGGGAGTAGGATTCCTTATGAATAGGAGGTAGGACCGAGAGTGTGTTACTGTGAACAGTTCAGTGACAGGGTTGTTCTTATCAGAATCCACAGCAAACTACCACCGACAACGATAGTTCAGGTGTACATTCCGACGTCGCAAGCTGACGATGAAGAGATAGAGAAAGTGCATGAGGATAGTAAAGGGATAATACAGTACTGTTCAATCTGTACATCGAGAAAGTCATGATCGAAATAAAATAAATGTTCAGGAGTGGAATTAAAATTCAAGGTTATAGGATATGAGTGATATAATTCACTGATGTCATTGTTATCCTGGATCAAAGTGAAGAAGAATTACATGATCTGCCGAATGGAATGAACACTCTAATGAGTACACAATATGGACTGAGAGTAAAGCGAAGAAAGACGAAAATAATGAGAAGAAGAAGAAATGAGAATAGAGAGAAACTTAACAGTAGCATTGGTGATCACGAAGTAGATGAAATTAAGGAATCCTACTAGATACGCAATAAAATTGACCAACGACAGAGCGACCAAAGAGGACATGAAATGCAGACTTGCATTAGCAAAAAGAGCACTCCTGGCCAAGAGAAGTCTACTGGTATCAAACAGAGGCTTAAATTTGAGGAAGAAGTTACTGAGAGTCTACGTTAGGAGCACAGAATTGTATGGTGGTCAAATATGGACTGTGGGAAAACCGGAACATAAGAGAATCGAAGCATTTGCGATGTGGTGCTATAGACGAATATTGAAAATTAGGTAAGGCATGAGGAGGTTCTGCGCAGAATCGGAGAGGAAAGGAACATGTGGAAAACACTGACAATAAGAAGGGATACGATGACAGGACATCTGTTAAGACATCAGGGAATGACTGCCATGGTACTAAAGGGAGCTGCAGAGGGAAAAAATTGTAGAGGAAGACAGAGACTGGAATACATCCAGCAAATAATTGAGGACGTAGGTTGCAAGTGCTACTCTGGGATGAAGAGGTTGGCACAGGAGAGAAATTCGTGGCGGGCCGTATAAAACGAGTCAGAAGGCTGATGACTTTAAAAAAAATCGACAGGTAAGCTGATCAACAAAATCTAGCACCGGCAATAATTTTCGCCTTTACGGACAATTATAGAGGCATCATGTCTCATATCTACAGGGGGTCTGCAACTACTTGCTGAGTCCATGTTACGTCAAGTTTCTGTACTGTGCTGGGGAAAAGATGCTCGACACGATATTAAAAAATACCTCATGACCTATTCCAGCTCTGTGCAGTCATTAAGGAATACACAATAATCACTGGCCCATGTATCTTAAAAATAGAGTTGACTTTAAGAAAGTAATAGCGAATACAAGTTAAACTATTCGTTACCTATATACGAACACAAGAATTATTCATAGTTACTGTGTTACACTTTGTAGCGGTGGAAATACATCTGAGTGGTATAAATAAAATATAAAATTACAGCTCCATGATACATGCACAAGACGGTAGTCGTCACTGAGTAGTACTTCACCAACGTACAACTAATGCACCAGCGCAGCGTACGTAAAGCTTGGGCTAAGGAAAACTTTCAGTGAGAGGGAGCACTAGCAGACTGCGGGAGGAGGTTGTGCACTAACGAATGAACATTATTGTGCTAGCTGGAAACGTTAAAATTAGAACTATGACATTAAAAACTAGATCATATTTGGCTGTGTACTTACGAGAAATTGCCCAAGACTTGGTATGTAGGAAATCCGCAAATGAGACGCAGTCATACGGCAGACAGTTACCGCCTAAGATGCAATGATAAGATGCAACAATTAGGAGCCCTTTTACTTACTGGGCCGATCAATGTTATGCGTTACGAATTCCAGTTATTTTATACACCTGAAGAAGGGGTTTTACATCCCAAAACCGGTAGCGATTTCAATAAGGTATTGGTACCACTGGACCTGATCCGTGTAAATTAAGTAACTGAAACTAAACTCGGTCCGAGCAGGGTTTGAGAATCCCCACGGTACCGACCGGCCGCCGTATCAGCCTCAGGCCGCAGGCGTCACTGGATGCGGATATGGAGGGCATGTGCTTAGCACACCGCTCTACCGGTCGTGTGTCAGTTTACGAGACCGGATCCACTACTTCTCAATCAAGTAGCGCAGTTTGCCTCACAAAGACTGAGTACACGCCGCTTGCCAACAGCGCTCGGCACACTGGATGGTCACACATCCAAGTGCTAGCCCATCCCGACATCGCTGACGGGAACTGGTGTTACCACTGGACAAGGCCGTTGGCAAAGATAGTAAATACCTAAAATTATTACAATGGAATACAATTAATGACTTATAATCAAAAATGGTTATTGTGGTAAAATAAAATTAGGTACATTGGGAAGTAGCAGAAAATAATAAACAATACGATAAGATTGTGGGAAGAGAGGAGAATGAAGAGAAGAAGGCGGGATGGTGAAGCTCAGGGCAGAATAGAGATTTGAAGAGAGAAAAAGGAGGAAGATGACAAAGTTGTGTGTAAAAATTACATACATTAGATAAATTGTGCACATCAGAACCTCAAGAAATACAGTACCATTACAAAGAATAAACAGAGTAACACCAGCATTAAAAGACGAGGAAAATGAGATATCCACAGTCATCTGAAAGATAAAACCCCTTCTCTATTACGCTAACGGAAGCAAGGGTCTGAAACTACGAGTATGTAGAAAATTCCTGTTTTTGAGTTGCACATGTTCACTTAAATTTGGCCCATCTTTGTGAGCAATGTGATTAAAAATATCGAATTTTCTGTAGTCAAATTTTTTGAGTTTCCTCGTCTCCTTGGTGTGTGTTGGAGAAGAAGCCCAAGTGAAATGTACGCACTGACCTTGACTTAAGAAATAGTTCAAATGGCTCTGAGCACTATGGGACTTAACAAAATGGTTCAAATGGCTCTGAGCACTATGGGACTCAACTGCTGAGGTCATTAGTCCCCTAGAACTTAGAACTAGTTAAACCTAACTAACCTAAGGACATCACAAACATCCATGCCCGAGGCAGGATTCGAACCTGCGACCGTAGCGGGACTTAACATCTGAGGTCATCAGTCCCCTAGAACTTAGAACTACTTAAACCTACCTAACCTATGGACATCACACACATCCATGCCCGAGGCAGGATTCGAACCTGCGACCGTAGCAGCAGCGCGGTTCCGGACTGAAGCGCCTAGAACCGCTCGGCCGCAACGGCCGGCTCCTTGGCTTAAGAGGTTTTTATATATATTAATATGTTATAGTAAGGGCAGTCACTACATGAAATATTAGAAACACTATATAGCTACATTACATGCTTAGAAATCATTGCTGTTTAGTTTAAAATCAGAAATAAAGATAAAAGCTGAGAAACTGTTGGGGAATATACGTAAAATATTATCCATAAGTAACTGAAAATTATGACAGATGTAAAGGAGTGGTGTTAAGGCTGCATTCATGCCCACTGCATATTACACATATCAAGTGTCTAAGGCGTTCAGCCTGACCACGTTGCCTCCAAACACGTCTCCGACCACTGAAGGCATATGCGACACTACACTCATCGGTGAACAGAAGATGCTGCCACTCCTGAGCGGTCCATTGGGCATGTTGTTGGGCCCATCTGTGCCGCGCTGCATGGTGTCATAGTTACAAAGATGGACCTCACCATGGAGATCGGAAGTGAAGTTGCGCATCATGCAGCCAAATGCACACAGTTTGAGTCGTAACACGACGTCCTGAGGCTGCACTAAAAGCATTATTCTACATGGTTGCATTGCTGTCAGTGTTCCTCCGAATCATAATCCGTAGGTAGCGTCATTCACGGCAGTAGTAGCCCTTGGGCGGCCTGAGCGAGGTATGTCATCGACAGTTCCTGTCTCTCAGTATCTCCTCCATGTGTGAACAACATCGCTTTGACCCTTGACACTTCCATTGCTGAGAGCCCTTCCTGGAACAAAGTAACAATGCGGACGCGATAGACCCCCGGTATTGATCGTCTAGGCATGGTTGAGCTACAGACAATACAAGCAGTTTACCTCCCTCCTGGTGGAATGACTGGAACTGATAAAGGGACTGTGTCTGTGATAGAATACCCAGAGTCGTCATCTGTCTTCAGGAGTTCTGAGAACGGAGTGACGCAAGACTTATTTTAATGTGTGTATAAAGAAATAACCGAAAATCTACTACACCTCAAATGGGCAACGCTTATTGCTGAAGAATCACGAATTTTGGCTTTACTGGGTATGAAAACTTCAGCAGGCAACCCCCTATCAAGACGTAAGAAGAAACCTGTGCTAGTAATGAGAAGCGCTTGAGTAAAAAGCAGCAAGTTGTCTCCTCACAGCATTAAGTACGGCCGGCGTGATGAGATGGCAGGAAGCTTCAGCATGGCGTCTTCTCCCCCGAGTCGCAGCGCTGGGAGACCTACTCCGCCACGCCGGCGTCGGCGACGTCGTTTGTCGTTTGCATAACCCGCCGGGCGGGGCCTCCTCTCTCTCCCTCCCGTCCCCCTCTCGCCCCCCCCCCTGACTGTAAACATCGACAAGCTCGGCCCCAGGAGAAAGTGGGTCGCTCGCTGCCTGGATAGTGGGGAACAAGCGACGCCGCCAGGAAATGTAAGGCGCAGTTAAGCGGCAGGAGGCGGAGGGGAAAGGGAAAGTGGAGGTCTGCGTTTGAGGACCGCCGCGTCTGGATTTCCACAGGCCGTTCAGACGCGCCTTCTGCGAAGCAGTGCGTGACCAACAGCACAGGACAGGAGCAGACGTTGAGTACCAGAACCACATGCCTAAAATCAGTCCTCACAGGCATCATCTCTCTCTCGTTGGTGGTACATATCCTACAGAGTACAAGCAAAACATAATTCGTTCAATATACAATACATTTTTTTATGAACAGCTGACTGTCTTAAAACTAATATAATTCAAAACAAATACGACTATCATTAAGGTTCCCAACAACAACATTGCACATGAACCGCATTAGTCAAAGCAGCTAACTAAATGAAAACTGGGATGAATAGGTGTTAGGCGACCATTTTAACACTGATATCAGCAAGTTTATCGATACTGTTCATTTCCATATGGAACAAATAAGGATGAAACAGTAGAATTTCCCAAACATTGCATGAATGGGAACATGTGTTAAATGGACTCCCCCAAGGTTAACTATAAGGTCCTTTCCTTTTCTTCGTGCATGTAAATGATCTCCCGTCTACGCTACGTTCATGAGGCTACTACGTACTTATATGCTGACAACATTCTTTTGGATATAACTACCAACGCCAAGGAAGTTACTGCAGCCGTTTCACTTATGAATGACGATCAAACTTCAGTATTATGATGGAGTCTTAGACTAAAACCTTAAAAGTCATAAGTCATCCAAATATGCCATAGAAAGATAATTAGCGGATATTTCAAACTCGAAAGAGCAAACATTTACAACATACGGAAAACCTCTCAGTTGCCTACACTTAATACAAAAAACCAGAAAAAACATACCCAACCAAAAATAATTTGTCCATAGTCTAGCCAAATCTTTACTCCCGAGATGTGCTTCAACACATCAGAAATAGTGGAAAATCCAAAAACTAGCCACCAACGATTACATTAGATACGTCTGTAACATCTGGTTGTTTAGCAGTCCAAACTCTGGATGGGTCACTTCTATGTTTTCTCACCATGTGTTGTTACATTCTTGGTGTTAGTTTAGAGCAGAGATGCCTATTCACAGCAACAGACGAAGTGCAAAACAGTCCATGTTTTATTTATTCCTTGTGATTAAATTTGTTTTTCAGAAAAGCCAGTTTCAAACTTAAGAAACAACAATTTGTTATGGTAAAATATACTTACAGGATAATTACAATAAAAAAGATGGTGCATACTAATACTTCCTGCATGTGTCTCCACTGTACGTTATGCTCGCACTGCTATTTCACACAGTGTTGTTATACATGTCAGAGATATATTATGTTTACATTGAGTACAAAGATAATTGTATCATCCATGCTGGAGCTAGGCTATTAGTCTAATGAATCTCACAATTCAGTTATTATATTAAATGTATATAGCGTATACAGCGAAAGTTAATAACGTAAGGCTGCTGAGAAATAACTGTCAAGACAAAAAGTAGGAACGTCCCGTCTTTTTCCGCATTTATTAACGTTGAAATCAGCCATTCAGGATCAATGTACGCAAATTCAAACGGGCCACCAGAGAAGGTGTCGCCACAAGTTTCCTTCATTTGGTTTCCTAAAACCAAACATGAGAGTGATACAAAAATGGGACATCTAACGGTGATAAGGGTCGAATCCAAGCCTGAGAGTGAGGAGTGTCGTGCGTGCGGTGTCATCTATGCTATGAGAACCACTGACACTAATTGTATGTGGCAGGCCACCTGAATTTGTGCACACAACGGCCCGATACCGTGTTAACCCTTATAGGCTTCTCAGAGAGAATATATATATATATATATATATATATATATATATATATATATATATATATGTGTGTGTGTGTGTGTGTGTATGTGTGTATTTGTATTACCTTGTGTTCTTGTATTACTGAAAAATGAAAGGAACCCATTAGAACATTGACAAGTACATAAGCAGGAGGCAAAGTCATGACTGGTTGGAGTAAAGTTGAATTAATGCTTAGTTACCGATATTAAATAATTACCATTATATAGGTATTGTGAGTCTTCTTCACCTGTGGGAAACTACAGTGGGTCTGCTCTACCATACACATAAAACTTGAACTACCAAAACCCATTCTATTGAGCTATCAAGGATAATAAAATCCTGTCGTCTACTGCACAAAGCAGTCTCTCTCCCTCTCTCTCTCTCTGAGGTGCCACTGATTTGCGTTTTCTTTTGGTATCTGAGGCTTCCAGCCACTAGAGATCGGGGTGTTCTGTGATATATCGAGGAGCAGAAGTCGCTCGCATTTTGAGGCTTTTCTGGTGGTTGTGGCGGTAGGTATTCTTGAATCATCGAGGCGAGAAGTTATGTTTGTACCTGCTAAGGTTATAGGTTACTATTGGGCCATCAAGTGCGTGAAAGTGGAGCTACATACTTGTCACAATTATTCTTAAGTGCAAGCGTGTTGGAGTTCTTTCCCAAAGGTTTCAGATGACTTGGTGACGTACCAAAGAACTGTGGAAGCACTGGCTAGTGTCAGTCATATTTTATCAGTTGTACTTTAGTTTTTCCTTCCTACTTGAGTCACCGAAAAGCTGACCATCAAGTTTTATCGCCAGTCTGGTGAGCGTATGTGTTCCCTGTTCTTCATGGGTATCCTGGCTTAGTCTTCTGGCTTTCTTTGAAATGGTTCTGCAGTGATATTTATTTGGTGATTCGTTATTTCACATGCATTTTTTCATATGTCAGTGATTCCTTGATTTCTTCGTAAATTTGTTGTTGCGAGTAGTATATCTGTGGACAATCTGATCCATCTTACTTACATTTGTGACTTTAAATGACCTACATCCTTAACTTATTGATATCATTATCCTTATTAATAAATAATGGTACCACTCATGTCATCACTCTTATTCCTGTTGTCAGTGACATCATCATTCTTATCAGTAGGTGCCTTACTCCGTCTCCCCTCCCTTGCCCTATCTCCTGTCTATCGTGGAACAATATTAATAATCCAAGCTGGCGCAAACAGGCCATTTGCTTTAGTGAAAAAATCTGAACTCGGCTACCTTGCCCCCTAGCTCAACCCATTATCGACTTATCTCCAAACAACGTTGGAGTATAGTACGAGGGCTATCCACAAAGTACATTACGTTTTGGAGTTAAAAATAAATAAGGTATTGGAATTTTTTTTATTATATACAGATGAAAGCCACACTTAAATACTATTTTCTACATAGTTGCCATTTAAATTAAGGCACTTATCGTAGCGATGGACGAACTTGGAAATTCCTTCGTCGTAAAATTCGGCCGCCTGCGCCTTCAACCACATGGTTACCTCTTCTTGAAGCTGTGCGACTCATTGCTCGATCGCATCGTTACTGGTGACGAAACATGGGTTAGGCATGTGAACTGCGAGACAAAATTGCAGTCAATGCAGTGGGGGCACACAAATTCCCCCCAAAAACCCAAGAAATGCATGCAGACAATGTCGGCAAGAAAGGTGATGGCGACTGTCGTTTGGGACAGAAAAGATGTGATTTTTGTGGATATCCTGGAAAGAGGCCCTACAATAAACTCTCAAAGGTATTGCCAAACTCTGCACAACCTCAGAAGAGCAATACAAGACAAGCGCAGGGTAAAGTTGGGCTCAAAGATCTTGCTGATTCACGACAACGCCCGGGCCCACACGGCAAATGCCACTCGTGAAGTTCTCGAATCTTTTAAGTGGGAGTTGTTTCCTCATCCGCCGTACAGTCCCGACCTGGCACCGAGCGACTTCCACTTATTCCCAGCAATGAAGAAGTGGTTGGCTATGCAGCGTTTTGATGGCGACGCACAGCTTCAAGAAGAGGTAACCACGTGGTTGAAGGCGCAGGCGGCCGAATTTTACGACGAAGGAATTTCCAAGCTCGTCCATCGCTACGATAAGTGCCTTAATTTAAATGGCAACTATGTAGAAAAGTAGTATTTAGATGTGGCTTTCATCTGTATATAATAAGAAAATTTTCCAATACTTTATTTATTTTTAATTCCAAAACGTATGTACTTTGTGGATAGCCGTCGTATTAAAATGGTGTCCAACTACACTGTTTCTGAGGCACACGTAACTCCATTCTGTTATCCAACAGATTATTGCATAGTGTTAAGGCAATTCAAGAGACGATGGAAACAGATCTATTGAGTGCTCCCCCATCTCTTCTCCTAACCAGTAAGAGTATCGTATTTAAATGGGATATAAGTATGGGGCCAGATGTGTACTAAAACTTACGTAGTCTCCACATGAAAGTCAAAGAAATTTGTTTTTGCTTCGAAAGTCAAACGAAATCAGTATGAATGTCTCATTATTTCTTTTATTTACAGAAGGTGTAAGGCGTTCATTATTTAAGGAATAAAAGTGGTATCATGTTACATTACTTATGTACAGATCAATTCTGTGCATTGGAACCCCACTCTCATCGTCTTTCCAAGTTAATGGAAACAGATCACCTGTTTGTTTCACACGCCATACAAGTCTGGTGAACGTTATGTGCTAAATGGTAAAAAGAAAATTGTAAACAGGTAAAACACTAAAAGCTAAATCGTAAATGCATAGTAAATAATAAATGCTAAACATTAACCAATAAACACTAAATAATTAAGGGTAAATGCTGGACATTAACCACTAAACTGTGAACAGTAAACGCTGAATGGTAAGAGGTAAATGGGTAAAATATTAAATGCTCAACGGTAATCGATGAACGCTAAATGGTAAGTTCTAAACGGTACATAATAAATGACAAATGGCAAGCGCTAAATGACTAATGGTAAATACTAAACACTGTCTTAATAGGCGAATATAATTACAGATCTTTACAAAATAAATGATGCATAAAAATATTAAATTATTTCTGTGTAAGTCAAAGATGATTGTGTACGTAAGTATAACCCTGTAAAAGTTTAAAACAATTGATTTCAAGATAAAAAAGTTACGCATGGTTTAGAGTATATTTCTGTATTCATCTCATGAAAAATGCTGTGCACACGTGTGTCATGGAGCAATCATTTCTTGTCTCGCACACAATACTGTATCGAAACTATCTTACTTTTTTAATATATTACTCAGGACTAAAGGAAAAACAAACGATAAATAGTAATGGCATTAAGGATATACTCACCACTTATGTTGTCACGAGCAGTGGACATATGTGACTGTATTGCACATTCTACATCATCCTCCACAGTTTTTATAGGATTGTCTGTTCCAAATAGTAATATCTTGCAATATGAATAGGTATTTGAAGCAGCTCTATTAGACAACCATGATTTCACTGCTGTATCAGCTTTAATGAAAAAGAAACAATACTGAAGAGCATTTTGTGGGCAAACTGTGTACGTTATGAATGATATATTTTTAACATAGTTATCCAACAGCTTCTTACACTAGAACAAAAACAGCGGTTTGTTCTGAATCGCTGAAGCAGTACCTCTGAAGCGATTGTATTATTTGCACATTGACTTATGTTAAGGATTTAGGTCACCAACGACTTCTTATATGAGAGGTAAACAAACGAACAGGATATTTCGAAAAAACAGGATGTCACAGCACTGTTCTTTTAGAGATTTAAGGGAAACATCTCTTACTCTTCCATTGCGTGACACTTAGTGAACAGAAGCTGACACATTTTTTATACACATGTATTACGTGTCAGTAGTTTCAAAACCAGGTGTGTTTGCGTTACTCTCTCTCCTGTGATATATTATGAACAGTTTACTGCTGAGGAAGTGGTGTTAAGTAGGACTGATGGTCAAGAATTTTAACAGTCGATACACCTTGCAGTCCCTCAGATGAACCAGGACCATTGCTCCAGATTTTCTGCTGACGAATTTTGTGCTCAACATCAGATGGCGCCGCTCTGTTTCCCCATATGCTTCAGGTTTTGCAACAGGGAATCCCTGCTTTCATATACTGCTGCAAGTAGGTAACATGCAATTCGTATAGTAGCAATGTCTTTTGTACATACTTTTGGAAAGATTGGAGCTGTGATGTTGAGACTGCAAAGGTGTAGCATCAACTGACAGCTTCCTAGTAAGTTCTGTCCAGATTTTAGAGTGTGCCCCTCTGTTTAGTAAGTGGGCAAGAAATGTGAAAAGTAGCCGTTAGTCACCGAGTTCTTTGCACACCCTGTATACAACAAACATATCTCGAAGAAAATGGACCCCACCTCGAGATATTCCGGAAAACGTAAAGTCTCTCTGTCTCTCTTTTCAGTTATGTGTGTTGCAGAGAGACAGGCTTTGCTTCTGCACAATACAAATTTGTGACAAAAAAGTTATTACTGAGTGTGCCATGACAATTACAGTAGTAGTGCACATGTAGTAAGTGCAATGGTGATGCAGTTCCTCTCAGCAGTGGCTGTGACTTTGTGGCAGTTAAGGCTGTAACATTATCTCTTGCAGAATGTTAGCTGTGCTTGTTCACTCTTCTCGACATCCCATTCGAGAGAGGCCAAAAGACGTCATCAAATTCGTCAGGGAGACCATCTGGAGAAGATGATTTATGCGAGGGAAATGCAGCAATAGCGCCGGCCGGAGTCTCCGTGCGGTTCTAGGCGCTACAGTCTGGAGCTACGGTCGCAGGTTCGAACCCGGCCTCGGGCATGGATATGTGTGATGTCCTTAGGTTAGTTAGGCTTAATTAGTTCTAAGTTCTAGGCGACTGATGACCTCAAAAGTTAAGTTGCATAGTGCTGAGAGCCATTTGCAGCAATAACCGTAAACACATCTGCCAGAAAGATCGCCAGAAATTCAACATTCTGAGCAGGCGTGATCCTCCCACTGAGCGTTCCATCAATATCAACGAGAAAAGGTCTCACGTTTTCAAACACCGCACATAGTTCCACCTAATAGTGGTGGATAGCGCGAACAGTATCACCTTGCACAGCCAGTATGTTGCCTTCAGCAGCTGTGACAGACGTAATGAAAAAGTGACGTCTTTGCAACTAATGGCAAAGCAGGTGATACAAGAATATCATTTCTCCTTCAACAGGCGAGAGAGGTTTGACCTGTAAACATCCAATCTTATGCCGCTTGAGCTGCAGCAGCCTTGCGTGAATAACGCGAACTTCTTGGATCCTTACTGGGGAGTGACCCGTTCACCCTTTCGCGCAGAACACTGTAATAACACTGGTTTTCCTAAAGTAACTCGCTTGAACCGCATAGTATCAAGGACTGATGGAGCTTTACTATACCTGTCCTCCAATCCAACAGCGATGAGTAACGCATAGGGCAGTGGGGCATTGTTCCCACACTGCGCCATTTACATCATCCAGAGCTCTGTCCATGAGGAGGCGACATTCAGCATCCAGTGAATCCGAAGCAGTTCCGCTGCTTGTCGTTGAGGGCTTACAGCGGCCACCATAGCACAGCGGTCCGAAAAGGAAATGGAGATAACGTCAGCGGCAAGAATTTTATTACATAAACAATCACATGAACAAAACCAGTCTACATGGTTACAAGAGGCGGCTGTATAAAACGTGTATCCAACGGTGGTGGGATATTCACGTTCACACGCATTACGCAAACGCGTCGAATTTTCAACGCGTAATTCACGACCAAAATTCGAAACGTGGGGCTAATCGCTCGGACGTATATCACAATTTAAATCACCACCTAAGTAGCGACAAAGAAGACTCCTGCGTTAAAGATAGACAACCTGCACTTTGTAAAACTGTAAACACGCCATTGCGTGACTCGAACCAGACGGTGCATACAAAACTACCAAGTTAAGGTTGTTGTTGTTGTTGTTGTTGTTGTGGTCTTCAGTCCTGAGACTGGTTTGATGCATCTCTCCATGCTACTCTATCCTGTGCAAGCTTTTTCATCTCCCAGTACCTACTGCAACCTACATCCTTCCTAATCTGCTTAGTGTATTCATCTCTTGGTCTCCCTCTACGATTTTTACCCTCCACGCTGCCCTCCAAGTTAAGGCAAAAAAAAAAAAAAAACGCTTTATCCAATATGGAGCAGAAACAGTGCGATAGCGGCGGATAACAGTTTCTTGATATTACTGTTACAAGTTACCTTTTGTTTTGTTCTTCACTTCTTTCAATAAAAAAGGTAATACTGTGATATTTATTGTTAATTTCATATGTGTTGATTAATGTTAATTAAGCAAAAGACAAATGAAATGTCAATCGAGATAGAAGTGCTATAATTTTAATTGTATTATCTTCCAAACTCATTGTTTAATCGATTTTCTAAATAGCACATGTAAGTTTTGCCGTGTTCCTACAAGGTTATTTTTACAAAAGAGAAACAGATACATGCTTTCCGACGCCAGTGTGTATTTGCGTGAGCTGAAGAAAGATACTCTCTGTCCAAACACAAACTCTTTGACGTAACTTTAGGCACACTCTTTGGTTTATTTACGTTTTCTAAAGTATGCGGAACATGTTACGTGTGACGAAGTGTGTAAAGTGCAGTAAATTAATTTCACTGGAAGACATTCATTATGTTTTCGAGAATACTATACACATCAACATGCAAACAACGGATACTAATAACTGTAAGTAAAGCAACAAAGTCTATCGCATAATGTGGATATTTCTCTCCACCCACAGTGCTTATATGTTACGTCTACACATCTTGCCACAGCTACCCGACTGCACAGAAACAATAAATTGTACCATCTCATGATTAATCGCTAGGCGCTTCGAAACCGGTAATGCGATGTTAAATGAATTGAAGAACAAAGCAAGAGGCGACTGGTGGCAGTAATTTCAAGAGACCTTTAAAAGGAAGACACCGTATCCTCCAAACATAATCAAGTATTTCAACATGGGGAATGGGAAAACCTTCACCGAAAAAACAGGCGACAGAGATCGCACATTCAGGGGCAACACTAAGAACATGTGAAACCCAGGGAGAGCAAAACATGTGAACTAAACTTCTTGTAAAAGCATAATTTCCGTATAGGAATTATAAATAAATTGACGTAACAAACTGCAATACCTCAACCCTTTGGGATCCTACATTCTTTTATCAGTCTCATCCCAACGCTCCCGAAGCGGGCAAATGTTTAATATCAGTCTGTTGCTTTGAATTTGTCTTTTCTGATTGTACGGATTCGAATACACTGTGGATTTTCTTTTGCAGCAAACTAATAATTTGCATTAATTTAAGCTACTGTTTTGACATTGTTTACGTTGCGCATCACCTATATGCAAAATGAAGGAAACATGTAGAGTTAATAGCTTATGTACCATAACAATTTGTACATTATACATTCTTCAGGCAGATGGTAGGAATGAAACTGCTATTGTAATTGTGGAGTAATTAACGATTTAAGTGCCGTTATTTCTAGTCATCGAAAAAGAACTATTTTTATCTTTTCAAACTAAAAAACAAATTTTATCGGTAATAGAAGTATGACGTGATAATTTTTAAGTCAGAATTAGGCGAACTAATGCTTTAATTGGTGTTAGTCAATGTAATTGTAATTAGGACTATATAGAAATCTAAAGTTTTACTCGTAGAAAATTTAGTTTATTGAATCTCTGCGTTTCATTCCATAAAAAGAATCCCTCTGTTTACCAGAAACCGCTAGGGTGATTATTCTTTAAATAAGTACAATGATGTTTGCTAATTAACGAAATGTATTTTTGTAATGACAGAACATGTAATTTATAGTTTTAATAGAAACAGATTTTAATCTGTCTTCGTATGAAATTATTCATTTTTATTTAATGTAAATTTCTATGTAATTTGGGAATATGAATGTAAAAAATTTAATTGTTAAACCTAAAAATGGAACATGTAACCGTGACAGTAATTGTTTAAAATCGTATAAATAGAGGCGATTTGTACGCCGCCATATCTCAGTTGGAGTTCAGTTTGACGTCAGTCATGAGACAGTGTTGCCACAGTTTTACATATAGTTTACCGCCGAACATTTAGCGTGCGAAATAGAACTCTTTGTGACCACGTTTCCAGGAGCGTATTTCTACTGTTGCATCATTCCTGAGTGACCATGCCGTAACATGAATATGATCATAATCAGCAAAAAGGAACACCAGCCCCGTTTACACAAGATACGTAATATTTATTTCATGGAGGAAATCCATAATATGACGTGGTACTCTGTTTTCTTGTATGATGCAACGATACACATCCTAAATTTCTCCATACAAATACTCTTTTACCGCCACGTTATATTACAAAAGCCAAATGTAAATCTGATTCAATTCTATTAACATTTAGGACAAGCTAGGGGTAAGCTAGGGTCATCAGTCAGAATAAAATACAGGTAAAATAGCAGTAAAGAAACATCTTATTCCACTTTTCGGCAGTCGCAACCCATAGCCACATGCAGCGAGGAATCTGAGGGAGGGGATCCAGTGACCTGACCTGACGAACGTTCATGCTTCTCTTTTATCGTTGCAGTAGGCCGACGAGGTGGAATTAGTTGTTTACGCTGTCTATGTAGTAATTTATCCTCCGCCGCCGATGAGGTGGGAGGATCGATCACCGCCTATATCTCAGTCACAGCCGGGCCTGAATCGGTTACTGTCTGCACAAGGGGAACCCCCGGCGAAAGCGACCGACCCACATCAACAAGACAGTGAGGCAGCAGACTGGGCGTCACGGGAGACAAATCATGTGAAACTGCCAAACAATCCGTTATCTATAAGAACAAGGAATTAGAGCCGCTGACAGGAATATTAGGCAAGGAAACAGGCTGGTACTGCATCACAGCAGGCGCAACGAACGGAACAGACCACAAGTAATCCAACACCCAGTGTTCCGATCGCTGAATAGGTTGGGAAGAAACTCCTGCGGAAATGGAAGGAGCACCAGAACCATCCATCTCAACTCCCGGCTCATTAATCCTGACTCACTGACCATCCAGAGAATCGGCAGATGAAAAAGGTTTGTGTAGGGAAAGCGGGGAGGGGTTGGGGCGCAGGCAAGAGGAACAACGTCAGCAGCATACACGTTCTGCGTACGACGCCTCTTGTTATGGATCAATCGAGCACCTGTGCTAGGCGCTGTCACATCAGAATCTGTCTTCCTTCGCAACGGTGTAAAATCACCCACAGTGAAACTGAAATCTGTCCAATGGGAGTCACTAGCAGAAGATGGCCTGGCACATGAGGTATTGCCATTGGAGGCAAGTTATGCCATCATTAACTTAAGCCGCTGTTCAGGAGAAGATCATAAAACAAAAACAGTTTGCGGATTATTAGGACGAAGATGACAGTTTTAGTTAAACAAAAAGCAGGGCCCCATCTGATCACTGCATGTAAAGTGCATACGGTTACGATGCACATGAAAATGAGCCGGAATGTCATATTTCACCTGCATTTCTACTGAAGGAGTCCCACTGTAGCGTTGAAGTCTGTACTGGGTACAGTGTTCTCTAACTCACCATACTCAACCACAACCTCTTTAAGGCACACAGGTTGAAACATAAACGTTCGAGAATTCATCCCCAGCGTTCGCAAGTAGAACTGTACTATGTCCTTGACGGCAAAGAACACGAGATCCATGTTTAAGCAGTAACTTTTTCTTTTGTAAGGGATTCACAAGTTTACTAAAGGAAATATAAAGTTCGGTCTCAAAATACATTGTATATTAGTGATCTGAAGTCAGACCGAAACTATCTACCTATCAGCCGAGGACTTCCAGAGAACTGGGCTGCACACGATGGGTCGACTTATAAAAAGAAGACGTCATCGTACCATTACGTGGAAAAGACTGGGATGCCAAAGGAACAAAAGACCCGGGCAGCACTGCTACCAAGAGTACAAAGATTAGTTCATTGGGTAGGGTACACACTCATAAAGCATAAAATAACAAACTTGCAATAGTCGTAGTGCTTTGACGGAGCGGAAGTAAACAACCTCCTATCCGTATGGCGTCGCAAACGCAACTACTTGTCGGCCACCTCTATAGTTCGTCAATGGGTTTCGATTAGTGAATTTGCGAGTATCAAAACATGTGAGAAAAATGCAGTCTGTTTTTAATGCATTGTCTTCGAAGTTTAATTTAATTTCAACTTAATACCTCCACAAGTTCCTAAGGAAAAGAGATCTATGCATACGCTCGTATCTTTTGACAACACTGATTTAGAAGCTTAGGCGCCAAGAGAACGTGGACCTCAGTATCCGATATAAATTCGAGTAGATATCTATACCTGTTCCTGAGGAAAAGGGGTGGGTGTTAACAGTTGGACAGACAGACGGACGGACAACAAAGTGATACCACGAGGCCGGGGCCACGCGGGCGAAATATGTATGGAACGTCAGCTCAGCGGTAAATGGACTCACCGCTATGGCGCAAGGCAGAGATGCAGCAGTCCACACAGGGCGGATCGTCTGCGGCTGCGAAATTCTGCCGCTTTGCCAGCCGCATCGCCCACAGCAAGGTGGACGTCGCGCGGAGGCCAAGAGAATCAACTGAACAGTTCATACGGGCGTTGGGGCATGTGTGCGAAGGGGGGCCAGCTGAGTATAGGCAGCCAGTGCTGGGAACTGGCTTCCTACTGTTAGCAGGCTGCGTTGGGTTCTATGTTGCGTGCGTGTCCCTAGAAAGCGTCTTCCACATCGTGTCCTCTGGAGACACAGAGAAAATCGACACAGATATTTTGACAATGGATGTCGGGGAAAGGGCTTGTATTTGAGATATATGGTCCGATGAATACAAATATAGAAACGAGAAAGGTACGCCATGACAACCGTTGTGAATTTCTTGATCTCGCAAAGCACTCAGAGAGAGAAAACGTGCTAGTAGGTTTTTATTTTTACTTCTTAATCATTATAATACTCTGGGTTACAGGATCAGTCGGAACTGATACCGAAGTAGCGGTTTAGTTTCCCCAAGCGCGAAAACAGTGACAACCTTTGAGAACCTTCTACTTCTTTGTTCAAATGTTACACGTTGTCTATTTTTATATTTGGTTTCTTGTAGAGCCCAGTCACCAACTACAATTACTGCTCATAATCATGTAAACAAGATATTGGCTTGATTTCATTACAAAGTATAAAACATAACTAAAAGATATAAGAAGTCGACAAAGTACGTTACTGTGACTGCACACTTACGAAGAAGCCCACGAAATTTTAACATAAAACCAAATATATACATATAAAATAAAACATTAAGGATATCCTTAAATTTTAACGTTCCGTTTTACAAAGTCGAATGAAGTAGCAAGTATAATTGACAAGGGATCTACTCATGGAACCAAGAGCTACTCTAAGGAAAAAATTCTAATAGAATATCTAAATTATTATAGTGAGTAGTTGTTCTCGGTTGACGGTATTTATCACACTCTGTTAATATGTATACGATACCCTCGTCAATGAGCAATGAGGCACGAGTCATCCTCATTGATGTGATTTCTCAACTACTCCCGGCGCAACTGACTGATGACAGGATATCGGGCTGCGTGTCTAGTTTACTTATCTTTGGTATAAAGATGAATATATATTTTGTAAAATGATTTTGTTGTAAATAGGCATAACAACTGCAATGAAAGATCAATTAGAATGGAAGATCGGTGGCAGCATTCACTATAATTTCTTACAAGTTATGGCAAAGGATACTGTTCCTACGCTCGTTTTCGCGATATTCGTATCCATCCTCTTGCATTATGTGAATTAAGACACTTGGTCGCCTTGGACAATAAAGTTACTGTGAAGAGAAGTAGGTTAATGAAAACAGAACATTAAACCAGTCACTTTCAGTAAGTACTGCTGTAAAACGGTTTTCTGGATTGCGTGTGGGGGTCAACAAGATTAGATTAGTTTGTTTTATGTATGAGACCAATTCACAGGTGCAGAAACGGAAAAAACAATAGTTAGAACACTCAAATTACCAAAACGTCACTTGTAAAGGAAAATGTGTGTCTTATATAACGCCTCAAAAATGGTTCAAATGGCACTGAGCACTATGGGACTTAACATCTGAGGTCATCAGTCCCCTAGAACTTAGAACTACTTAAACCCACCTATCCTAAGGACATCACACACACATCCATGCCCGAGGCAGGATTCGAACCAGCAACCGTAGTGTTCTCGCGGTTCCAGACTGAAGCGCCTAGAACCGCTCGGCCACACCGGCTGACATAACGCCTCAGATTTATAGGAAAGATTTTCATGATTCAGGAACATTTGTTTCTGTACTGGAATGAACAGCGTATTTTTCCTTTCGTATCCTGAGTTTCTATGTCATTAGTCGCAGGAGTAACGGTAGTAGTTCCTGAATGTTTTGTGATTATAACTGTTAGTGTAGACAAGAAAAATAACACATTTACCATATAGAATATACCAATTCTGCCCTGTATCAGTGAATGTCTACCCCCAATTTGAATATGAAAGATCTCTTAATACAATGTTACTACAAAATGTGACTATAACGGTAAACACCATGCAAAAGAGAAGCATGAGCCACAACACCGCACAGCGAGCGGCTGTAATCTCGAGTGTTATGCGCCGGGAGCCGTTTCGGCCAGACGCCAGTACACATATTTACTCGAGAGTGGCAAGAGGTATGGCTTTCGCTCCAGTGTTAACACGATTTCATTGTGTTTGCCACACTTCCTACTAAGGAATGTATGACTTAAACTGAAGCAAACGTGAGCTAGCCAGCAACTATACATTTCACTGTAAACATTTTGAAACATGCGCGATATTTTATTAATTTTGGGGTCAGCATGAAAACCATGAACTGTTACGAAATGAGAATTAGTTCATAGAAAGGCTACGATTTAGGACTGTAGGACGTGGAAGAACAAATGTTTTTATCGAATAATTCCCTCAGAATCGAATTGTACAGAGCACAAATGAGGCAAATCCAAAGACAGTGTTCTTTTCCTTTAATTTTTTACGCGAGAAGTAAGTTTTGATGAGAAATTAACTATGTACGAATGCATGGTTTCGCGGCGATATCAATTAATAAAATAACCAGCTGACGCGGCTGGAAGCCCGAGAAAATTTTATTAGAAACTAAATAGATAGACGGATGTAGCTTTGGTTTATTCCCATAAATTAAAACTTTTCCACGTCAGCTGACTCGAAGTTAGGCTCTCCGCATTTCGTTCCATAGCTAGCCGCATGGCTGCAGCACAGTGGGCCACGCGACACTACGTTACCCGTTGCGGAGACACTCCGCTCTCTTGGTGCTGGCCTATGGGTTCCATTTTTACCGATTAGGTACGAAGCCCTGAAAAAAAAGTACACTGCTTAATATTCCAAAAGTAGTCGCCGTAACTGTCAATAGACTTATTCCAATGGAAGACAAGACAGTCAGTGTCTTCATGAAAATATATCTGCCTAGGCCTACGGTACCGTGATCGTACTCAGGCGTGAACATCTTCTCCAAAGCAAATCGACGGCCACTAATATCTTCCTGTAGGGCACAAAAGCATGGCATTGAAACATGGATATATCGATATTACATCAAGGATGTGTAAAGACTTCCGAGCTAAATCGTAGTCGAAACATCTTTGCAACAGGGACTGGGCATCTTGGTGGCAGGTTTTAAGAGATGGCACATCATAAGGCGAAAGTACCGCAAGAAAAAACTCCTTATCAAAGAAAGATGAAAATTTAAAAATACTGGTGTTGGTAAGGAAGTCACCACTATAGTTTGGAAATTAAATTAACTGGAAGTGCAAGCAAACTTAATAAGAACAGAATACATGATTAAAAATTAAATACAATTAAGCTAAGCATAAAAATTACTCCATTACGTTTTGCCAGGGTGCTGCAGCAACTAGTTTCGAATTATTTCAAAATAAAAACATTCTTGGTTGCGAAATTATTTAATATCAATGACGTGTTTTACTCTTTCGGGGTATTATCAGATTGTGTAAGAGTAGCTGTATGTGTTTTATGTCTCTCTACTTTTATACAATCTGATGACGCCCCAAAAGAGTGGAACGCCTCATTGATATTAATTAATTTCACAAGGAATACTTTTCTTATTCTATATACATCCTAAAGTCGCGCTCACGTTATACACACTGATGATAATTGTATTCTATCTGCAAGAAAGCATACAATGAAAAGCGACTGTTTGTTAACTTCCATCCTGCTTGAAACAATGTAAAGAAAAACGGTGAGCGCCAACTGAAAATAAAATGAAATGCCTTCAAGGAAAAATTTTAGCATGGGAGAAGAATCCACCAAATAGCTACTTTTTTCCATGCACATTATAACAGATTGCTTGCGCAAAGTTTCTTTTTGCTCTCAATACTGTATCACGTGCCAATGTTATACACAACACTGCGAACGGAAATAAACTTTCCGAAATCGGTTTTCAAATACAGCTCACAACAAAAATTCTCTAGATGGTTAATGCATTTTTTTTTCTGTACCAAAACAAAAGTGCAGCTATGGGGTCAACCAAGTCTTCATCACAAATACGGAGCCAACCAAGATACCCACGCAATGGAATTGCATCATGGCCGAAGATTCGTCACTGTACATCGTGAGATGCACTTTGGATATCGAATGTGCGGAAGAAGTAACACCTTTTATAGCAACATTTTTTCGCAGGTCGGTGGAGCAGCGAAACGTTTCATGTGACGTGAAGCACTTAAGTGCAGTCATCAATCTTTCTCGCCGTAGCCAGCCTTTTCATCTCAGACTTCCTTTTGCAACCTATTTCCTCAATTATTAGCTGAATGTGCTCCAATTCCTGTGTCTCCTCCAGTTTTTACCCTCCACATGTTAAATCCTAATATACCTTAACCCTTCGTTGCACCATCTGTTAGTCCCTCTCCTGCCCCCTCGCTCTAACTCGTCCTCACCCCTTCTACATCCATCTCCTCCTCCTCTCTCTCCCTGTTTAACTCTTCCTTCCATCTCTCCTTATCCTCCTCCTCTTCCCTTTCTCTGTTCATTTGTCTATCTCTCTCTTTCTGCCCATCTCCTCATCCTCCCGCTTACCAGTGTCCAATCACTTCCTCGCCCCCCCCCCCCCCAATCTGTTTATCTCCACATCATTAACCCCACACTAGTGGGAGGTTTTTGGTTCTTACCACCACAGTGTTACTTTCCACACAGTAGGAAATGAATGTACCAAGTTTAGCTAAAGTAGATCCAGTGATTTAGAAGGGGATGATATATATATATATATATTGTGTGTGTATTGACATGGTCATATATTGTATCTATGGATTTAATGAACGGCTTATAACTTCAGTATGTTGTTTACGTTCGTAGCCGGCTCAGTTGTGTACAGAGAGGTAGGAATGGTTGCGAAAATCATAACGACTTACTCGCGAACAACGCCTGGTGAAATCTTATGGAAACGTTTCATTCTCCGTCATAGACTGTAATTACTATGTATTTGATATCGTTATATAGGATCGTTGATCTGCTACTGGAATGTCACAGTCATCACGTTAATTTAGATATGGGGAAAGAAGAAGCCAGGTTACGAATACTGGCAGAAACTTAAGGATGTGTAATTAGGCGTTGTGTTCTTTAGTCTGAGAACAGATTTTATGCAACTCTCCTCAGCAATCGCTCCTGTTATAACCTAAAACTCATTACCTATTTAAGTAACACTATATCCCTCTTATAAACGGAAGGAATTACCTTGTAAAATTGTCTTGCTCCTGATTAATTCACATGGGTGTTGATCAATCTGTAGCAGGTTGTTTATTGCTGTTCCGATAGAGTAAATAATGACAGTTATTTCTTTGCCCCGCCGCGAAATCTTTCGTAATTTAAAGGGATAACCTTCTGTAGTTATTAATGTCTCATGGTAAGTATTTAGAAACATATCTACTATTCAGATATATACAGTAGGTGAGAATTTTGAACGCTGGATATCTTTTCGGACTTTCGCTTCTACACAGCACTGCAATAGGAATGTAATACATTTTCTTATCCCCTTTTGAAATGATAGCATTAAACTTCCGTATGCTGCAGTCGTTTTCTGAAATGACAAAAGTTACTTGGGAGGAGTACTTTTATCGAAACGTGAAAAAGTGTTCCTAGGTACAAGATGGCCATGTGCCTACGAACAAATATTGTGCTCAAATTTAGAAACGTCACAATGAAGAAAATCTTGTCAGTACTCTCTTTAATAACGAGTATATGACCTATATTATTACTCAACTTCATAACAATAACCAGTAGGAGAACTCACAGTAAAACGAAGTGTTTTCAGAAACCAGTTAAAGTCGTCGTAATGACCACTGACGTGAAATAACCAAAAATGAAGGTTATCGCATACAGTTAATCATGCATATCAGACCAGTGGATCTGGTAGGTAGCACCGTGTTTAAGGAACTGAACGTATACTGATAGGACTCATTCATTTCTCCGTCCTGCCATCCTGTTTTTCTGCTCTTTGTGGTTACCCAACATCACTTTCGGAAAACGTCGAATACGCTCCTACATGCAATTAATAAAGATTTCCCTCTCCCTTCAAATCTATTCGGAGCCCTCATTTTCCTACATTTTACAGCTAATCGCTTCAGGTAGTAAAATAATTTCTAACTCTCCCTCCACACACTGCCTACTACAGCTAAATCGTCTTTCGAGGATGATGAAATTAAATCATCAGTACAATTCCGTAAGGAGTAACGACAAAACACGAAATGAAAAAAAATAATTTAGTAGAACACTGATCTGGATACTACTACCACTCAGTGTTCGACTGCAGGACGTTCCACTGTAGCTACCGCACATTAAGAAAGTTCGTGCTCGTTTTAAGCAGAAGAAAAATATATCTGACAAAAAACTAAAACATTTACATAGATTAAATATGAGCAAAAAAAAATATCGTGCTCGTTTTAATCTGCAGAAAAATGTATCTGACAAAAAACTAAAACATTTATATACATCACGTATGAACAAAAGAAAGATGTGATTACAGTTAATAATACGTGCAGCCACCCGCTGCGTCGATAATTGTTGGCAACCCTGGGCAAGCTTAAAAACAAGTTTTCCACTTATTCACGTGGAAGAGACCTAAAAATGCATCGACTTTGTGTTTACAGCTCTTTCAAAGTGAAGAACTTGTTTCCTTGCAAACTTCTTCTTGATGTAAGACCACACATTTTCGGAAGAATTAGCGTCAGGTGACAATTACGGCCAATACAGTACCTGCACGCATTTGTGCTTTTCTCAGTGGCTGCGAAGCCTACTGTGATGCTTCGGAGCATTGTCCTCCAGCAGTATCCCGCCATCATTTCTTGGTGATGAACCAACGTTTGGCAGTGGGTATCAAACATCTTTGATAAACGTGACGTGTGAGCTGCACTCATATCTCTTCAAAGCAAACTAATCCTTCATGGACGCTGCGTGGACGACAAAGGACCCTCTGTTACGTTGTGAAAGATATCTTCTTCCATCCATGTGAAGTGCCGACCACGCTCTTACTTAACAGACTGTAACAATGAAGATAATTAGTTTCCTCAGCCATGCCTTTAACACGATGACTCCAAATCAAAGGAGAAGTATGTACAAGGTAATTAAAATAGCTCAGTTTACTGTCTAGGGAAAAAAGGAATGGCAACACTGTATCACAGATCAAAATTAATTGCGCACTTTCATATTTATTTTTGTGTTCGGTTGACTTAGTAGGAGGGTGATGGAAACAGTGGTTGTAACTCCGATTTATACATTGCTCTTTTCATGCCGTTGGCAAATATTTAGCTTATATTGGACTCATAAAGATAGGATTTTCGAACAAACACAAAAACCTTCTCTTTCTACTACCAATACAGTCATTTTGTGAAAATGTATCCCCTGATTTGGCTATCTAGAGGAAGCTTACGTCTTGACTCGGAGCAAGAGGTAATTATAACCGCCTATAAAAATACTACCATCAGTACTGGTTTAGTAAACGATAGTAAATAGATAAAATGCAACATTAAAGAGAAGCGTTACAGGATTTGGGTTAAAGTACCCCGAAAAAAAATGTACGTCATAATACGGAAGCAGCCGTGCTCAAATCCGACTAAAGCGAAAAACGGATAACATATGCAGGTAAACAGGACATGAACTAAGCAATTATGAAATCAATTAAGTCTCCAACGTCTCCTCACACAATAACACCATAATTCGAGTTAAATAGGTCTGTAACGTCCCCCTTGACGGGCAAGGGCTAACGCAAACTTCGTCACGAGTAAAATGACAGAAAGCATCGTAATGGGACTATTCGTTTCGCTTACGCTCTTATTTTACAAATTTTGGCGAAGCGCATCCAATTACATTATGCATATATTGCACAAAATGTTTTATTTCTATATTGACGTAGCCATATACTCGTATTTGCGACTGCATGAGACAGTTTAAAACAAACGTCAACTCCCAAATAAAATTACTGAAATGCGTATGTAAAGTAATATCTAACCGAAGAGATTTAAGTAAATTTAGCTTCACTCTTAGACAAGAAAAAACAGAAATATTGTATAGCTACGCTCTCAGAGCTAATAAATGTTGTGAAAATTTGTAGTGGAGAGCAGGTGGAAAAGATGAAAGACAACTACACAAGTATCTCCTCAGTGGTGTCAGCCTTTACACACACAGTTGCTCACGCCACAAAGTACTGCATAATGAAGCACGATTTGGTGATGATATGTGCGGTGGCACCGTTTTATTTAAATTTGTGGAAAACGAGTTAAATAACACAGATTAAAGCTGCTTCAGTGCAGTGCAGCATTCGGTTACCACGCAACCAAAAAATCCATTTATTTAAACGAATTTAGTGCTTTTAAATTTGCAGTTAAAAGTAGCATCGTTAACAAAGGAGCAATTTAGCTTTTTGATTCATTAATGACCAGTACTGCTGTAAACGCAAGCGATCTGCTTAATTAAGCACATAACACCAAGTTTTTTTAACTATGTGTTCAAATTTTATCAGTCAAACGAGGAGCTAAAAAAATTGTCTTTGGTGAACGGTTAGGTCAGTAGCAGGAAGACCAGTCTCCTATAAAATGTGCAGTAGACCGAAGGCTGTACCTCATCTTTCTAGAGCAGCAGCTGTCTTCCATATTCAATCTTTTTTCCTGGATACACAGGCAGTTACAGTACAAACACATAGCATGTGAGTCGATGTGTCAAAGTCACTGACAGCTCTTTTAGATCATATTGTGAACGGAAAGATGGCAAACTATATTAATAATTTTGAATATTTCTTGTAATTTATGTAAAGTTACAACTAGATTACACATATTGATATTGTTTAATCATGATACTGCTGTTCTCTTTATATGTCAGAATAGGAAGGCCATGATTTGATAAGGAATGGCAGTGCCGGATATGTTTGGTGACATTGTGGCTATTTTTAGTTGAATACTTTAACACAATGAAAGAGTTATGGAAGATGAAAAGAAAATATCAAACCTCAAACAGATATTTCTCCCAAAATTTTGTACATGGCGGCACGTTCAGAGACCTTGAATAGTTACAATTGAAAGAAAAAGCCCTCGGTCACGATTTTTAACGAATTAACCGGGTTTCAACACTGCTAGGAGTGTCTTCCTCAGAATTTAAATCAAAGAATGGTCTATAACATGGTCACAGTATTATGACTAAAAACGTATGGTACAGAGTATAAGTACAGAATCATCGTGAAAGACTGGCAGTACTTATATGTCATTTATAAAATAATAAATATGCCAGAAGGGCATTAGTCACAAAGATCTTTAAGATACAAAATTGTGATGGCGAGCCACTAAGGGCTGCTCGTTACTTACGGGGTTACAGTTTGCAGGTTACAGTTTGCAACCTTCTTGGCTTTTGAATACGATCTTGCTTGATTTAGTCTCTCAGCAGCTCTGCGTGTCAGTGCGGCGTGCAGTACCTATATATCACCAGACAGACTGAGCTGCGCTGTGGAAATTTTTTTCCGATTGACAGAACTAGAAAGTAAATAGGTTATGCGGAGTAACACTAGGAAAATTGCCCACGTCTTGATGAAAATAAAATAAAAAATCACCTTGGTTGGTATGCTTTCTACCTGAAAAATAGCTTTCGATCCTTATTCTTCCTTCCTGTTATCAGTTTTCTTTCGATGCAGCCAACTACAGTGTGGTCCTTAGTATTGAGGAAATAGCTTCTTCAAGACAGCTACATTCAGATTTAACATTACGGTGATCAGCACAGAATGGAATCAGTTTTACTCATCTACGAACAGATTTTAATTTATGCCTCTGAGAAATCAAAATCTAGCACTTGTAGCATAATAACAGAAATAATAACGTTGTTGGTTTATTAGAACCAAAAAACTTTCCTATTTGTTTTAAATGAGTGATATATTGTCTCTGAGATGGTAGAAACTTAACACATCCATGAATTGTTTATTTCTCTAAACGAATGTCCTGTCTTCATAGATGATCTGCTTCACCTGAAAGAGACTGGTTTCTGTTTTCGTAGCTTTCCATCAAAGAGAATCCAAGAAACGAGCACGCGATTTTCGAAGTTGCCCCTGAGTATCGCTTTAGCGAGGGAACATGATATAAATAACTCCTTTAATTTTGCATCGACCTCAAGTTTATAATTCTTCAAAAAGTAAGTGGACATTAATTTTTTCACTCAAATAATGCAACAAATGCATTAATTCTGGAAAATTTTTAAATTAGCTAATCTAGGTATAGCATAGACAACCATACTCTTAGGCTCACTAGTATCCTTCGGATGCTTCATAGACAACCGAAAAAAATATTATCTTAGTTCATAAAATTCACCCCTACAAAGGGTCATGAGACCGAGAGCAGAGTCGCAACATACAACGTACAGTAAACATAAACAAGTTCATTTAGTGTGCCTTCCGTTCAATAAACCTTGGAGTCGATGTGGGATGTAACCCAAACCTTTGCATCATCAGTCTTGGAATGTTATAAGGTAGCTGCATGCCCAGTGTTGTCATCCAGTCAGTGTCAGACGAGCTTCGTTTCCCTTACTAACTTAATAGTTAAGCCTGTGCTAGTTTCATTTTCAAGTCCTCCTTGCTTCGTCCTTGAAGTGTTGTTTTGCTTCCAACACTGCAGAGTTCCTTAATAATCACCAATACTGATGCTAAACTTATCACTATTCTCATTTCTCCTACTCTTCATCACTTTTTTTGTTTACTCTCAATCTATATTCTGTATTCTGTAGACTGCACATAACCAGAACAAACAGATAGTTCTGTATATGTGTACCTTATTTCCACAATATCATAGTGCACATCTGCGCTATTCAAAGCCACCGTACTGTGAAATGGTACTTGACACAACTGAACATTTTCCCCTGTCTCCTGCTTGTTCGATTTTAAATTTCGCATGTTTTACGCGCAGTCCAAGAATGAATTTCAGAAGGTAGGAGAAGTTTGCTGGCTGATATAAAGACCCGAGAGGGGGTCGTGGTTCTTGCTTGGATTCAATCGTCAGAGGACGTTTGATATAAAAGTTTCCCCAGTATCATACCACGTCATAAGTTAAAAAACTGTCCTGCATAAACAAACGTTTCGGCAACGGTTATAGTGGTCTTCTTCTGGGTCTGAGTAGACCCAAAATAAAGCCAGTGTAAAGGTAGCGGGAAATTTTTGTGCATTATGATGCAGTACGTGACTAGCAAAATTTTTATGTCAACCGAATCGGGCTGTGGAAGTCTGTGCAGTTATAGCATAGTGATTGTCCGCGGAAGAAGTAGGTGGCTGTCTACAGCAACGGTCCGACACAAGTTGTGGTCTGCCATGAAGTTTCATATTAGCGTACACTCCGCTGCAGAGTAGAAATTTATCCTGCAAATAATTCTCACTGTGGCCTTTGCACTGTCTAGAAAAGAAAACGACCATCAGTGGGTCGTTCGATAAGTTCAAGACCCTACATGACGTCCTAAGGGTGGGTAAAACACACCTACGTACTTCACTTTTAAATCTGTCCTACCTATGACAACAACAGGAATTACAGGTGATAATAAAGTGAATCATTTGAAAATCAGATAAGTTTGAAAATTAATACTTTAATCTAGGCCGATTGATAATGACCGACATTAAAGCGTTATAAATGAAAAGTATACTTTTGGTGACATAATCATGACACGTTCTCATGTATGCAGCGTACTATTAGTAGAGTTTTTAACCACAGAGATATTAACCGTATCATAGAGAGCAGAGCAAAACTGTGTTTAGCAGATGTGGCAGCTAGGAAAACAGTAACGATTCCATGTGTCAATCTCTTGTTATGACACAGGTGCTTGTGGTTATTTTGAGAAAAAAGGTATTTGGTTTCTGATGTTTAGTAAATATTTGGAATACGCACTATTTAGCTGCGACGTTTTTCAGTAGTTATTCTGACACTCTTTTCAAGAAGTGCTATTATTTCTTGATAGTATTTAGTTTGCGCACAAGCCTGTATGACTATTAAACTAAAAAATAACATGGACAAAGTTTATATTCTCACTATCGGCAAACCCAAATATTAAAACTGCTCTTAGATGTCGGAAACTACCTGCTCCTTACTTGTAATACAGAATCGAACATCCCTGCAGGCCTATAAGCTTCTCATCACATCTTCTCACCCCTGTAATCCTTTTTCTATTTTAATCGTTCAATAGCATCGAGCGAAATGTTATTATTATTATTATCACTGTTATTATTTCAATAATCTGGCACTTGTTACTCTCCACTCTGAATTATAATCTTTTAATTTTGTACTCTCATTTAAGCATTCATTGTTCATAATCGAACCGCTCTTGTTATATAGAATACGTTCTGGAGACAGACGGATGAGATGTTATGCAGATGGGAAGCGAAACAGTCACATTTGGCTACAGCATCCCGGTCCTTCATGTACAATTGAGTCGTCAATGAAGTACCTCCCAATCTTTTTCTCGATTGACATTTTGTTTGATCATAGTGACACTTCCTGAAATGAGTCGTAATGTTTCCATGTAAAATATATGTTAGTCTCAACAATTTCTTTAATTTGTTTCCTCTTGTGGGTGGAAAATATGGATTCTCATTACGGTCTGACCCACAGTCAGATATTATGTACTGAAATGCAGTTGTGTTGTTCTTCTGTTGGAGATTATTTAATTACATCTTGGTCTTCTTTAACATGAACTGCCTTAACACGGAAGACTTTTAGATCTAATTAGCTGATAACTGTTGATATTGCTACTCTGGAATTACAAAATTTGATTGATTTCTGGATTGTATGTAAAACGTTGTTCAGATGAAGTACTGAAATACCAATAGCTGCAACTTCACCTTCAAAGTCTGTGTAGTGTTTGATAAACAGAGAAAATTTTATGGCCCACATTTATTTCTTTTTCCATTAATGAGCAAGAAAGTAGTTATAGAACTACTCATTTCATTTGCAATCCTTTAACATTCTTCCTAATGCTATCACTCCCGTTATTAACTTATCTGATTCAATTTTGCATAGTTATCAGTTATTTCTAATTTGTATCGTAATTCGGGAAGTGTAATTCGAGAAAGTGGGAAAATAAATTTACCAGCATCAGCAATTAGTCGTTTACATTGTGATCTCACATATGTCTGAATCTTTTTATTTTATTCATTTAAAATGATTCTATAGATGCGTAAGTTCCTCATACTGAAACAGTGCTAACACTTGAATACTTATCTTAACAGGATTTAATCCAGTTATAATTATCATTGATACTAAGTGTGTTGACTGAACTCCAACATTACAATTCAGTGCTAACATTTGAATCCATATCTTAATAGGATCTAATCCAGTTATAATTATTATCGATACTAAAGGTGTTGACTTTATTCCAACATTACAGCTTTTAATGGATCGTTCTGGACTGTTTCCAAGCTGTTCGTATTTCTGTTAGCTGCTGCAACAGGTGCGTCACTATCATATGTTAAAATTGGTCAGACATTATCTTTGTAAGTGCCGTTCAGCGCTGTTCTTGAACATCCATATTGATTACCAGGTAATCCCTTCAATATATTGAGTCTACTCTTAACTTTCTCAGCAGTTTTATTTATGTGGTTTAATTTTTGATCCATAAAAACCTTGACGTATTTAGGGTGATAATTCTACCAAATGTTTTTCGCTTCAATAATTAGAGTCACTTTTGGATTAAAGTGTTGTTGTTGTGGTCTTCAGCCCTGAGACTAGTTTGATGCAGTTCTCCATGCTACTCTATCCTGTGCAAGCTTCTTCATCTCCCAGTACCTACTGCAGCCTACATCCTTCTGAATCTGCTTAGTGTGTTCATCTCTTGGTGTCCCTCTACGATTTTTACCCTCTACGCTGCCCACCAGTACCAAATTGGTGATCCCTTGATGCCTCAGAACACGTCCTACCAACCAGTCCCTTCTTCTTGTCCAGTTGTGCCACAAACTCCTCTTCTCCCCAATCCTATTCAATACTTCCTCATTAGTTATGTGATCTACCCATCTAATCTTCAGCTTTCTTCTGTGGCACCACACATCGAAAGCTTCTATTCTCTTCTTGTCCAAACTATTTATCGTCCATGTTTCACTTCCATACATGGCTACACTCCATACAAATACTTTCAGAAATGACTTCCTGACACTTAAATCTATAATCGATGTTAACAAATTTCTCTTCTGCAGAAACGCTTTCCTTGCCATTGCAAATCTACATTTTATATCCTTTCTACTTCGACAATCATCAGTTATTTTGCTCCCCAAATAGCAAAACTCCTTTACTACTTTAAGTGTCTCATTTCCTAATCTAATTCCCTCAGCGTCACCCGAATTAATTCGACTACATTCCATTATCCTCGTTTTGCTTTTGTTGATGTTCATCTTATACCCTCCT
Organism: Schistocerca serialis cubense; assembly: GCF_023864345.2. Taxonomy (NCBI): domain Eukaryota; kingdom Metazoa; phylum Arthropoda; class Insecta; order Orthoptera; family Acrididae; genus Schistocerca; species Schistocerca serialis. The sequence continues at coordinate 534,713,652 of NC_064638.1, forward strand.
TTCAAGACACTGTCCATTCCGTTCAACTGCTCTTCCAAGTCCTTTGCTGTCTCTGACAGAATTACAATGTCATTGGTGAACCTCAAAGGTTTTATTTCTTCTCCATGGATTTTGGTACCTACTCCGAACTTTGCTTTTGTTTCCATTACTGCTTGCTCAATATACAGATTTAATACCATCAGTGAGAGGCTACAACCCTGTCTCACTCCCTTCCCAACCACTGCTTCCCTTTCATGTCCCTCGACTCTTCTAACTGCCATCTGGTGTCTGTACAAATTGTAAATAGCCTTTCGCTCCCTGTATTTTAGCCCTGCCACATTTGGAATTTGGAAGAGAGTATTCCAGTCAAAATTGTCAAAAGCTTTCTCTAAGTCTACAAATGCTAGAAACGAAGGTTTGCCTTTCCTTAATCTTTCTTCTAAGATAAGTCGTAGGGTCAGTATTGCCTCACGTGTTCCAACATTTCTACGGAATCCAAACTGATCTTCCCTGAGGTCGTCTTCTACCAGTTTTCCCATTCGTCTGTAAAGAATTCGCGTTAGTATTTTGCAGCTGTGACTTATTAAACTGATATTTCGGTAGTTTTCACATCTGTCAACACCTGCTGTCTTTGGGATTGGAATTATTATATTCTTCTTGAAGTCCGAGGGAATTTCGCTGTCTCATTCATCTTGCTGACCAGATGGTAGAGTTTTGTCAGGACTGGCTCTCCCAAGGCTGTCAGTAGTTCTAATGGAATGTTGTCTACTCCCAGGGCCTTGTTTCGACTTAGGTCTTTCAGTGCTGGATTAAAGTGACACAAAGAAAATATTTTATACTTATTTGTCTATTTATTTCTATGAAGATTTTATGTGACAGCTATTCAAGGGCATTTTCCACTTGCATAATTTTAAACTTCAAGTTGGCTGGTTTATAAAATTATATGACCTGTTTTGATCGCGCTAGGAATAATCTCTGATTTAAAAAAATTAGAATATTTCTTATATTAAAAGAAAAGAAAGTAACCAGTAACTATATTATATGTTACATTCTTTGTCACTGCATTTTTTTTTATGATATCCATGTTGTATGCAGATAGAACTCTTTTTGAACAACGTTTATTCTTATCTCACGGAATCGCGTCTACTGCTTGTGTTCTGCGTCTTTCCAACACAATATTTCGATGTCGTAATTCGGTGTCTCTGTCAGGTGTTTCCTGCGAATGTTCGACAAGTGATCGTGTCCCATATTTGTTCCTGGGCGGTGTCTAGTGTTCCCTACGCCGTTCACACCCGCTGAGGCCGTTTCTGGTTGTGCAATCTATCTCTAGGTGTACCGCCTTCAGTCCGCACCCGCTTGCGTTGTTTTCCCTGTACTGGGTCCGCGCCCGCCAGGCGCGTTCCCAATAGTGTCGACACGATGCAGACGTTTCTTATGCTGTTAGCGACTGCTTCGGCTTTCTGCCGTGACCTGGTCATTCTCATGGGCTAGTGGGATAGTTCGTCCTACAAGGTGCGCTACGTGCCGATTCAGGCAGGTGTATACACCACAACAGTTTCCCGCGGCGGTGACCGCCGTCTGGAGTCTTTACTGCGTCTGCTCCTAGAATGCATGGTGCGTGAGATTTCTGGTGGTTTATGTTGTTCCCTTTCTGCAGTTGTCCCCTAGGAATGCATGGTGTCTGAGATTTCTGGTGGTTGATGTTGTTCCCTTTCCGCAGTTGTCCCCTAGGAGGTAGTTACCAACTGGTGATCCGTAAGACCTTCGTTTCCACTAATTACGCACCTGGTTGTGTGAAGTTCGTTATTGGAGAAGCGACGTTTTCTCTGTTGTTTCTTTAGTAATTCAAAAGCCGGATTCCACACCATACTGAGCTGCATGTTCTCTGTCATCTTCATTTCAACTGATTCTATAGTCTCACTATCCGTAAATCCGGGGCAATGCCCAAGGATCTTGGTTCATTTTAGGCACTGCATACTGTAGAACAACTACCCTCCTGGCCCATTCTTCTTATTCTTGTCCCGTTGTATCAGGTCGTCTGGTGGGTCGTAGCGGTTTACTGATCTCCCTGTATGATTGCCTGTCGTCTGTAGACACTTGCTGTAGATATTATGACTTTGCTGCCAAACAGTCTGAGTAGGACAGTGTCTTAGTTTTGTGTACAAATGTTCTCAGTACCCCTTTCTCCAGGGCTCTATGGGGGAAGCTTTCAACCTGTTGACAATGTATTCGTTGTTTGTTTTCATTTCCTATACACACTGTAGCCTAAGATACTGTCTGTTTCCCTTTTCACCAGGACATCCAGTAGGGAAAGTTGACCATCATTCTCTATTTCCATTGTGAACTTAAATTTAGGTGTCTAGAATTCAGACGGTGAAATGAGGATCTTTCATGAACATATCTCCAGAAACAGGTCGGCTGTATAATATAACAAAATAATGGAATAGATGTTAACAAATTGTTGAAATTCGTGGCTTTTTAAAATGTATTGAAATAGTGAGATTACTTTTTTGGCATGAATGACAAGCTGAATAAGCTGAGCTATACCTAAGAATAAGTTCGTATTAGTTCATATTATTTTGCAAGTGGAAGTAGTTACTTTCTCCGCTGTAGATTTGTGCTTACCGTTCTTTATAATGCTACGTCTGGTCGCCGTGTTCACCTTCGAAGTTTGGCGTGTTCCCATTGAGCTTATCGGATCTTCGTAAAATTCCAAAGTACACGGGTGGGCTTCAGTTCTTGTAATTATCGTAATATTTGAGATAACAGTTCACACGACCTTTCTGTTAATAAAATTTCCTAAAAGGTGCACATAAGAGATACATACTCCTCAATTATTCATAGCGACCCCAAAATGGCAGTCTACAATTACTCGCTTAAAATGGCGTGCTTCTCACTTGTTCACTAGCTGAGCGCGAATCCTTCCTTCCTCCTGCTTGTACAAGAAAATCTCCTCTCTTTTTTAACAACTGAGAATCAAAAATACACGACGGTAGGCGTAGGCTCTATGAGTGGCTACCGCTTCATCTTTTCTCTTTGCCTTTAAAGAAGACGAAAACATAAAAGAAGTGCGAAAGGTTTATCACAGCTGGTAGTCACCAGTCATAAGTACTTCATCCTGGAATCTCTCCATAAATATATTTGCCACTACTAAAGATAAGGGGCTACCCATCGCCATTCGTTCTGTTAAAATATGCTTGAAAATGTCGAGTAGAGCTACATCAAATCTCTCACTGATTAAACTGAATGTGTACTGAAGTGGTACCCTCATGAACAGAGACACAGAATCAAAGCTGACCATGATATCTGTTCTTGTGATTCATGGGTATATTTAGCCATTCAATAAAATCCGAGGATGTCGTAGGCGCACTTTTTCACTTGTGGTGCTAACATCGTCTTCAGGTGGGTGGCTGTAGTGTCAGGGCTTCACCAATATTGTTTACGATAGGGCAAAGCTGAATATCCTCTTTATGGACCCTGGTAATCCATATAATGTGGTTGGTACTGGTGACTGAGCTGTCAATTGCTTTACAAACTTCTAGGCGATCATATTTCTATAAAAAGTCTCTGGTTCTCCTGTCCATTCTATCGGTGGCGTCGTCTTCTAGTTGATTGTAAGGAGTGTCCTATAATAGTCTACGGGTCTTCTGGTAGCAGTCGGTCTTTAGCAGCACTACAGTAGAGTTCCCCTTGTTTGCCTGGAACACCTTTAAGCTTTCATCTTCCAGCAAACTCTTAAGGGCCATCCACTCGTCTCTTGTGATGCTTTCTTAGGATGGCCTGGCTCTGTTTGCGCCCTGCACGCCTCTCTCTGCATGTCTTCTGGGACTTCTGTGTTAACCACTTGCTTAACAGAGCTGACGAACCTGGGAACCGGTAGATCTCTAGGATTAATTGCAAAGTTGAGGCCCCTTCCGAGTTCTTTTAAGGTGGCATCGTCAAGTGTGCGAGCACTCAGATATACCACCTTTCAGATATGATACGTACGTTGCACTGATTTACTCATGCGATCAAATTTCGCCACTTGCCAAGCTACAGCGTTGTCTCTGACGCGTTCTGCAAGCTACAACGACGTACCGTCCAGTCCTCTGGAGTTAAGTTTCTCCCAGTCGAGATACAGGCACATCAGCTTCCTGGATATTTTCTATTACCAGAGCCATACTGACAGGTAGCCTGATCCTGTTAGCTACCTTAGATGTTATATCGCGTTCAACTTTGGTAAATACAGGCGCCACGTCTCCTTCTCTGCAGCTTAGTAGGAAATTGAGTGATCTCACCATTCTCTATTTGAGTCACCGTAGCTTGTCCAAAAGCGTCATCTTCTGGCACATTTCGTTCTCTTGGAGTCTTGCAATATAATTTCTTAGACTTTTCCGGTGATTCAGTGTCATATCGTTGACTGCGGTGTACTACCGGTGTCCTGCGTCTTCTGAACAAAATATTTCGACGTCGTAACTCGGTGTCTTCATCAAGAGTTTCCTGCGAATACTAGCTTACCGTGTCCCATATTTATACCTGAGCAATCTCTGGGGTTTCCTACGCCGTCCGCTGCCGCCGTTTCTGGAGGTGCTATTTGTATCTAGGCATTCCGTCTTCCGTCTGCGCCCGTTTCCACTGTTTTTCCTGTGGCGTTCCGTACTTTGTCCGCCTGGCGCGTTCCGAGCAATATCGACACGCTGCAGTTGTTCCTTATACTGTTGAAAAGTGTTCTGTCTTTCTACCGGACCTTCCTACTGTGGGAATTGCATATTCTGTCTGTGCCCGCCACAGCGATGGCGCCACCTTGGGTTATCTACTGTGTCTGCTCCTAGAATGTGTGGTGCCACCTTGGGTTCTCCACTGTGTCTGCTTCTAGGATATGTGGTGACTGAGGTTTCGGGTCTCCCTAGGAGGTAGTTGCCACCTTGTGCTCCGTAAGGCTACGGCCACACTTGCGTTTGTTTGAAACTGGGCGCTCAGCGTCAAAATCATCCACAGTTTTGGGCCACACATAGCGTCTTCTCCTGCCTGCCAGCGTCATACGAGAAGGCACATCCTCGAAGTCTGACCATAGCTGGATAGGCCGAGGTCCATTTCCCGACGTCAGTTGAACTTGCTTAGATTGAGTTCCCATTCGAACGCAGTAGAATCTTGGCAGTGTGTACAGCACATGTAGTGTGGTTGGTAAAGTGTTAATTACAGTTGTTTCGATGTGTGCACTGAACAAAATGGAACTTAACTTCGAACGTATTAATTTTGGACTTCAAGCCCGATCTTTTTTATGCGACATTCAGAACGTAGAATATAAAAACAGACAAAAAAGAAGAGATGATTGGCTAACTGTGACATCCAGTGTTGTTAGTGAAGCTTGGGACGGGATGGACAAAGAAGAGGAAAAAGTCGAGGGTAAGTGCAGTATAAACAATTTATTACGTTAATATAAAAACTTGAAGAATAATTAGAACTTAATTCTAAATTTTATGAAAAATATCTCGTAAATGTCATTTCTAACATTAATTAAGTATAGTAAGTCAAAACATATGTGCTTTATTATCGTATAGATTATAATAGATGTCTTGTTATGCCAGCATTTTTCTTTTACTCAATAACGTTTGCATATCGGTTTTTTCAGAACTATTCAGCAAACTCATCTTTTGTGTGTGATCCTTTCACGGTCGCTCTTGCTCCTGGTCTGGAATGCTGTCCAAAGGACAACGTGTCCTCGCAGATTTAGCCATGGTTGTGCATTGCACAAGTGGCCTTAACAAAAGAACGCAAAATCCACAAGATTGGCCAAGTTTTTCAGAAGTCGGAAATGTAGCGCGTACTTCAACGTGAGATGCTTTTAATAATTTCCACAACGAAACATTGTCTCGCAATCTGGCAGAAAACCCAAACAGACTCTGGTCATACATAAAGCACAGTAGTGGCAAGACGCAACCAATATCATCACTGCGCTACAACAACGGTGGAGTCCATGATGACAGTGCCAGTAAAGCAGAGTTATTAAAGATGGGTTTCCGAAACTCCTTCACCAACGAAGACGAAGTAGATATTCATGAATTCCAATCAAGAACAACTGCCAAGATGAGAAAAATAGAAGTAGATATCCTCGGTGTAATAAAGCAGCTTGAATCACTTAATAAAGCCAAGGCCTCTGATCCAAATTGTATACCAGTCAGGTTCTTTTCAGAGTACGCTGATGCAATAGCTCCATATTTAGCAATTATATACAAGCGTTCGCTCACAGAAAGATACGTACCTAAAGAGTGGAAAATTACTTAAGTCACACCAATACCCAAAAAGCGAAACAGGAGTAATCCGCTGAATTACGAGCCCGTATGATGGCGCTGAGCATTATGGGACTCAACATCTGAGGTCATCAGTCACCTAGAACTTAGAACTACTTAAACCTAACTAACCTAAGGACATCACACACATCCATGTCCGAGGCAGGATTCGAACCGGCGACCGTAGCAGTCACGCAGTTCCAGACTGAAGTGCCGAGAACCGCACGGCCACCGCCGCCGGCTGAGCCCGTATGACTAACGTCGATTTTCAGTAGGTTTTTGGAACATATACTATGTTCGAACGTTATGAAGTACCTCGAAAGAAACGATTTATCGACACATATTCAGCACGGATTCACGTAACATCGTTCTTGTGGAAGATAACTAGCTCATGAAGTAATGAGTGCTATCGACAGGGGATGTCAAATTGATTCCATATTTTTAGATTTCCAGAATGCTTTCGAAACCGTTTCTCACAAGCGTCTTCTAACCAAACTGCGTGCCTATGGAATCGCCTCATTTGTGCGACTGCATTCGTAATTTTCTGTCAGAAATGTCATAGTTCCTAGTAATAGAGGAACAGTCATCGAGTAAGACAGAAGTTATATCTGGCGTTACCCAAGGAGGTGTTACAGGCCCTCTATTGTTCCTGATCTATTTTAACGACGTAGGAGACAATCTAAGTTGCCATTATGTTGTTTGCAGATGATGCTGTCATTTGCCGTCTTGTAAAGTCATCGTATGACGAAATAGAATTGCAAAATGATTTAGATAAGATATCTGCATGGTGTGAAAAGTGGCCGATGACCCTCAATAAGGAAAAGTGTGAAGCTATTCACATGAGTACTAAAAGAAATTTGCTAAATTCCCATTATACGATAAGACACACAAATCTGCAGGCTGTAAATGCAACTAAATACTTAGGGACTACGATTACAAATAACCTAAATTGGAACGATCACATAGATATTGTTGTGGTCAGAGAAAACCAAGGACTGCAATTCACTGGCAGAACATTTAGAAGACGCAACAGGTCTACTAAAGAGACTACTTATACCTCGCTTGTCCGCTCTCTCTCTTTCCAAGCATTAATCCCGACTGGCGGGGTCCCCTGTCATGGTTAACCGGATTTGGCGTGTTCATTTTTAAGGGGTAGCCGGATGCCGCTCCTGTCGCCATCCCGTGCCCCTGCAGGGCGGAACGCGTGCACCCCAACTGTCTGCGTCTAGTGGAATCCATGGAATAATGCCAATGTGTTTCAAATATCTGCGAGTTGTGTAACGGAGGTGGAACGTCGGGATCAGACCGGTTTTCACCTAGGAAAACCGCCTAAAAACCACATTCATGCTGGCCGGCACACCGACCCTCGTCTTTAGTCTGCTGGGTGGACTCGATCCGGGGCCAGCGCGCCTACCCGATTCCAGGAAGCAGCGCGTTAGTGCTCTCGGCTACCCTGGCGGGTAGCTTGTCCGCTATATTCTGGGGTATAGATGTGCAGTGTGGAATCCGCAATGGGTGGGACATACGGATGACATCAAAAAAGTTCAAAGGAATAGGGCAGATAGTGCCACAGACATGATAGATCAATTGGGTGGCAATCATTAAACGAAAGGCGTTTATCGTTGTGACAGGGTCTTCCAAGTTTTCTCCTCCGATTGCGGAAAATATTCTGTTGGCACCCATCTACATAGCAAGAAATGATCATCACAATAAAAAAAGAAAATCAGGACGTGCACAGATAAATTTAAGTGCCCGTTTTTTTTCCCGGGCGCTGTGCGAGAGTGGAACGGTAGAGAAAGAGGTTGACGGTGGTTCATTGAACCCATGCCAGGCACTTTATAGTGAATAATAGAGTAATCACGTAGATGTAAATGTCAATCAAATCGATACTCACGTTATTTGGACGGTGGAATGTAAGCCAGTTTTGGCTAAAATACCAAATGCACTTTCGCGATACAGCCTGGCACTCGATAAACGGTAGTTAAAAATTATTTTTATGTCAGTCATATCCTTGCCATGGTATGGCCTTCGAAGATTTTCACACAGAACAAAGGCTTCATCTGCCACAAACACGTACGGCTGTAATCGACTAGATGCAGCGTATGGAGAGAGGGCTGTTGTGATGAAATTAAAGTTTGGAATAGACTTTCTTGCCAAAATTAGTACTTTTCAGGGTTTTTCAATCTCCTCCGTGTCCAAAGTTCCCAGCATCTGTATATCTGAAGCTGTACTTTGCGTCAGCTACTGCCATTAAAATTACTGAAAAAATGTTTCTTTTAGTTAAAGTATTCACTACTTGATCCCCACGGATTAATCACTCTAATATGTTTATCGTCAGTAAATCCAACGCACTGTAGAAGACCAACGCTTTTCCAAATTGTAAACAAATATTCAGCAGTTCTCGAACAGTTAATTGTTTCAGATTTTACCCTTGCGTTGTTTCCTAGATTGCTGAACATGTCTCTCGAATAATTTTTGAATCTGTTGCACGTCCATGTATGATTTCAAAGTGTAGAGATCTGACGGAATTTCGAGGTGCAAAAACCTACAATGAAACATATATGTCATAAAAGTAGAACAAATATCTATATTAAGTTTTTTCTTTTTTGGGAAGAATGTAAATAAAGTGGAAAAGCATTGAGCATTGCTCTTATTAAAATTTGAAAAAAGACAATTGGTATTTTGTACAGTCCTTATGAAATGCATAATTTCCTACGAATTTATTTTCAGAAGGAATCATGTATAGTGTCATTACATACAGATTATTCAACAAGAATCTTTATTAAATATCCTACCTAAATACCAGTAGATTTTTGCCTAGTAGGTAAGCTCTAAAGATCATGATAATGTCTTTTCCTGACTATGTCCTTCGATTTTACTAGTCTTGGTAATGGTTGTCTTGGTAACACGGTGGTGGCTGCTTGTGCGTAACCAAAAGTGGGCGGGGGGGGGGGGGGGGGGGGAGTTGGGGGTACAACACCAGAACTCCTCCAAAACGTTTAAAGAAAAGGGAGGCCAAGCGATCTTATAGTCAATTCATGGCTTCCTTGTTCACTATACGTGAATACTGGGATGGTATATTACTGCAATTTTGTGTTCCATTTCAATTCTACTTTATTACAGAGTCAGTCTGTTGATTACCACCATCCAAAATCAAATCCTCTCTGCACCTATGGTTGCCATGGTACCAAGTTGGGATATACATACATAGGCCCAAGTATTTTACATATGTACGGGCAGTAGGCCTATATATATGGTAAATTATATGTATATCGTAGTACAAGTTATACACTTCTGCTGTGGAGAGTTACAGTTTTACATTTTTACCACAGGGCGTCTGTGAATTTAGCTGTTAATCTAACAAAAATTACGCAAGATGCGGCCAACAATATTACACAAAAGAAGTAAACACGATGAGACTTGCAATACAAAATACCACGTGTAAAGCCTCTACCGATGGTCGCAAACCGCAAAGGGAGGAAGAGAGTCCGTGTCCGAAGAAACGGAAAGAGGACCAATCTGAAAAAAGTTTGTTGGGTGATGTGCAAACGAGTTTGCAACAACCACAACCAAAGGAACCTAGAACTGAAATCAAGATGAAATGTTCTTGCTTTTGCAAATGCCTTTATTATGAGCTTTAGGCCAGCTGACGAAATGGATTTTCATTTGAAATATTTACAAGTGGTTCAGTCCTACACACATGTACAGCCGTCCGGAATTACATCTATATGGGACCGTCATCTTTCATTCCACAAGCAGCACTCCTATAATGGACGTTAAGAAAGAATCAAAATCAACCCTGTCCATTTTACCATTGTAAACAAATAACAACATACGAAGTAATACATCACTTACTTCAGTGTAACTGACAGTTACACTGACAGTTACTCTTCACACAGTCGAATGTTTCTTTCACTAGTAGTGCTCGACACATTAGACAGAAGATTTTAATACCACTTAAGAGATATCCTGTGATAATCAAAAAACTTCTCACTGTTTTCTTTAAGGCTGTTGACTAATAGACTGAATTTTCCTCCCTCCGATCAGTCCTCAATTATTGGATTAATCCAAAAAATAATGAATCAGAAAGCATCTTTGTCTATGTCATCTCCGTCGAACCAGCAACAATGCAAGAAATGATATTATTGATGATTATTTACTTAATATATTCTTCTGTATATGTCAATGCTGTGATATCACTCAGACAGGTCTGAAAATCTACTGAGCCAGATATAGCCACAATCAGGCCTTTGGTCGCTAGGATGTTTCGTGTTGAAAGAAGGTACTATATACGCGCTCGATTGTGGCCATCACCAGGCAACTTTGAAGCTGCTTGGTTTAACACTGAGCGTCCAGCTTCAAAACACACATGTGTGGCCGTAGCTTAAGAGATTCGATTACGTTAATTATGCCCCTGGCAGTCTGAGTTTGTTACTGCAGAAGGGAACATTTTTCAGGTGTTCATTTATTCATTGTAAAGCCGGATACCACGCTATTTGAGGGTGTATCCTGCTTACTGGTTGATGTGATTCTCTATCTATTGATTTCGATTGATTCAGTAATCACACTGTCCAAAAATCCTGGAGGTTTTCAGTCATGATTCTGATTTTATCATAATCCATGGTTTGTTCAAGTCCGAGGCATTGTTCTGCTACTTCTGATTTAGTAGCCTGTCGTAACCAGGTAAGTCTTCGTTGTTCTTCACATTTTATTTCAGCTCTTTTGGTGGTTTGATCGAAGCAACACATATCACATTCACATGGTATATGGTAGATACCATGTTTCCTTAACAGCATGTCATCTCTGATAAGATGGCCTGAGAAAGTTGTCACGCAACTGAAAACTAAGTCACCATTACAATACACGCTGTTTGCACCACCCAAGGTCCATAAACCAGGTATTCAGCTTCGCTTAATCGTAAGCAATATTAATGAAGCCACCTCCACTAGAGCCACACACTTTAAAATGTTAACACCATACGTGGAAATGTGCGTCCACCACATCCGAAACTCCTTGGACTTTGTGGAATGTATCAAAAACACGTGAATCTCGAACATAGATATCATGATGAGCTTTGATGTTTGATGCCGTGTCTCTGTTCAAGAGGGTACCACTTCAGGACACACTCGATTTAAACAGTGAGAGATTTGATGGAGTTTTACCGAACCTTTTCAACTATATTTTAACTTTCTATGTAGAGGCCAGTTTTATGAATAGACTGAACGATTGGCGATGGGTAGTCAGCCATCACCAGTTACTGAAAATTAAGTTCGCATTTCCACATTCTTGTCCATGTCAGACCTAACTTTTATCACTTTGTTCAATTCATTTCTTAATTGTTAACTGAATACAACTTTTCTGGTATGAAGAAACAGTTACAGTGCCACATTTTTCCAGTTTCTTATTTTTGTAATTATTTTACTCTCAATATATTATCGTAACATAAAAGCACTTCGTCTTCAGGCCACTAGTGGCCAATCGAGACCGTCCGATCGCCGTATCATCAACGGCTGAGGGTCGGTGTGTGGTCAGCACATCCCTCTCCCGATCGCTATGATAATTTTCTATGACCGTAGCCGCTAATATTTAGTCGAGTAGCTCCTGAATTGGCATCACGAGGCTGAGTGCACCCAGAAGAATGGCAATAGCGAATGGCGGCCCGGACAGTAATCCATCCAAGAGCCGGACACGCCCGACAGCGCTTAACTTCGGTGATCTCATGTGAACCGCTGTATTCACTGCGGTAAGGCCGCTGCATCGTAGCATAGGATCAACAGATAATGTCAGAGAAGTCTTATTGTGAGTAGTTTAAATTATGATTTGTTGTTGAATGAAAGATTCGAAATTCTTCTTGGCGCACTTTGTTTCAAGGTACCACCACAAGCGAAAATTTATCTTATCCACAGTATTAAATTAATACACTTGTTGTCGTTACGGACTTGTAGCTGCTCAAATTATATGCTGGTTTTCCTGGTTTTGATACTGATGTAACAGCAGGTATGTAGGGTTCCCATACTTGATTCGTTAGTATCAGTAATGTTGGCAGTGCACTGGGCCGAGATGTTTCAAGAACTGAGGCGTGATATCATCTGTTCCATCTTTTCTTTCCTACCTTACAAACTTGAAATCGCTTGTGTAAATTTTTCTAAAGTATAACCGTCATGTAACTTAACATGCATTTTGTTTGCACAAGTTTCATTGCTCTCTCTTTCTTTTTAAACTTTTGGCGTATAGTTTAGATGGACAGTATAATTTATTGTAGAATTTTACTATATTTTGATACGTTGTTAGCATTAGAGAGCATCACTGAATTTAGTTTTTTACAAACATATTTGTTTTAACGTTTTCCATTGAATTTATGTACCATACTTCAGTGCTTTCTGTAACATGCATTTTCTATTATTTGCTTGGAAGTACTTCTTTTGGTTTCATTTATTAAATTTTGCTACTACCTTTCCTATTCTATCACATCAGTGCGTATCCTAATGATCTGGCTCCCGTCATTGCAGTCTATGGGATTCAGTTACGTTACCGTGTTTTCCTAATGGATTACTATGTAAATTATTTTCCTTTATGGATGCCTCCTTTGGTTGTCTCGATAGTTAGATTACATGTTCAAATGTGTGTGAAATCGTATGGGACTTAACTGCTAAGGTCATCAGTCCCTAAGCTTACACACTACTTAACCTAAACTATCCTAAGGACAAACACACACACCCATGCCCGATGGAGGACTCGAACCTCCGCTGGGACAAGCCGCACAGTCCATGACTGCAGCGCCTTAGACCGCTCGGCTTATCCCACGCGGCTAGATTACATATTTTTATCATTTTTATTTGTCCCATCTTTAGTAAAATCAGAATTACATGAATTTAAATTCTCTTCCAATTCTTACAGAAACTGGTTCCTTTTTGCTTCCTTATTGTTCCAGTTGGTTTGTGGAAATCTACGTATCCTATTTTGGTTTCTTACTTTATGTTTGAATGTTGGAGTCTACCATAAACTCTCTACTGCCGGGATCAACTAATACAAATGGCTCTGAGCACTATGCGACTTAACTTCTGAGGTCATCAGTCGCCTAGAACTTAGAACTAATTAAACCTAACTAACCTAAGGACAGCACACACATGCATGCCAGAGGCAGGATTCTAACCTGCTACCGTAGCGGTCTCTCGGTTCCAAACTGCAGCGCCTAGAACCACACGGCCACGCCGGCCAGCTCAACTAATAGATTTCCGGTTATATTAGAGCATCATTAGATGTGGCCGAAGCTAAATCCGGATTTGTGTTACCATTATAATATATATACGATTTTGTATTACTTGAGATATTTATAATTTCTATCACATCTGGTGTGCCGAATTCTACATTGGCTTTACCAGTTCCATTATTTACTTATAACTGATGAGAGGAAAACGAGAATTAATCTAAATCATTAGCGATGCGGAAGAAATGCCTACATCATGTTAATTATTTGGAGGATTGTATAGACGCTGTATAAATAATTTTCTAGTTTTTAAACTTGTTTTCTTATGTTGTTCATTCATATGTTTTACTATTGTAAAACTATTTATTAAGCCATTGTCAACACTAATGAAAATTCCACTAGGTCTGCCACGGTTTTGAGAGAAAGCTCATTTTGTACTTAGTAAAGTCATAGCATTTTTTGCTATGTCGATTAATTTTAGCCTCAAGTACTACAAATACAGCAAAATTTAATGCAGGGATTTCAAAATTTCAGATCTCTTAACTGAACACATTCCATCATCAGTTGAATGTAGTTTGTTTGACGGTTTGTGTTCTTGTCTTTGTGTCCCGTGGAACTCCAAAATGATGAGTGTTTCAACTCTGGATATGTTACTATTGAGATGCGTCTTGTCATTTTCTATAGACTATATTGCATTATCCAGGACACACCTGCTGCCTAAACCCGTGCGGTCGATTTTACACCCGGTATCTGCAAAACATGTTTCAGTTTTTGTTTCGAGAGATTTTACATTTGTGATATGAATTTCTACATTATTTCGTGGTGTTCTTGTAGTAGCAGTTACAATTGGAATTTTTTTGCTGTTGAGCATCACTATGATGCTTGCAAATTTAATGAACCTTTTAGGTGACTGCATCCCGTCACTCTCTAGCTTTATCGATCTGTTTATTCATATACTGTAATTAATTTTGAATGTATTAACGCCAGTTATCAGTTGGCTGGATATGCATATTACTCTGCGTTGGTTTGTGAGCTTTTCCTGTTTACTGTTTCTCTGTTCTAAATATAAGCTTTAATTAACATTGCTCATAACATTCATCAAAACTGTATGTTCACGCTATAGTCCCACCTCAAGGCGAGAATTAACTCTCTGAAAGCTAATTGTGGCACTTGAAAAAATATTTTTGCGGTTTCAAAGCATTTGACTGAATAGAATATAAGAAAAATTGAACTCAGCTCAGTACCACTGAGAAATTCAGTATACGTTTTGTTTAACGGTTAACGTATAACTCTTACCTTTCGCTTTATGTGGATTAGTCACACATACATGCTTGCCCATAGATAGACAGACACACACACACGCAAACACACACACACGCAGAGAGAGAAAGAGAGAGAAAGAGAGAGAGAGAGAGAGAGAGAGGGATGGAGGGAGAGACAGAATGTCTGAGAGAGAGACAATGGAAGACTATTAGAGGAAATGGCTCTGAGCACTATGGGACTTAACTGCTGTGGTCACCAGTCCCCTAGAACTTAGAACTACTTAAACATAATCAACCTAGGGACATCACACACATCCATGTTCGAGGCAGGATTCGAACCTGCGACCTTAGTGGTCGCGCGGGTCCAGACTATTAGAGGAAAAAGGAAAGACACACCATACGACGTGCGAGACACGGGAGTAAAACGAATCAAAGTACAGTTTCAGTAATGTGTGCTATGAGAGCAGTGTTTATCAAATATTTCTCTGGTGTCGATCGTCTTTCTTGCCCCAACAGTCTCTCACCTTGCTTGCCTTAAGAACATAGGAGCTATGCGAATATTATTACGTGTTATGAGTGGTTAAAGTTGCACTGAAACACATGTGTGGATACAGAAGTAGCATCATGTCCTTACACTAGTGTTCTAGATCTGTAGCTACAAGTAAGCTCCTTATAGAGTTGTTCAAAGTTTACGCAAGTACTGTGCCAATATTGGTCACTGCCATTCAGATACTCAAATAATTTGTTTGAAAATTGTGCCTTAATGATGTGGATGTACGATTAACTTACTGATGCACTCATAAACTTTCTTTTCGAAAGTAAGAATCTGTTACGGAATATTATAAAGTTGATTAGTAGATAAGCGTTGCATCATTCACGCACCATGGAGCCAGTAGCAGACAATGCTTGTAACTGGTCGCTGTAAATGTTCGCACACCATTAGAGGCCCCATTAGAATAGTGATATATTGTATATTATTTGCAGCTTCAATTTAATTTCAATAACAAAGTGAGAAATAGAGTAAAAATCTGTACATTGAAGTAGCTCAGCAAGAAATTATTTCATATGATAATTATATTACATCGATGGTTTCTGTAGAGTTAGCACGGTTCTGAAGGCCACTAAACGACATACATTACATATGATGGTATAGCACGAGTAGCCCTTTACTCTGCTCTTGTTAAGGTTCTGAAGCGCTTCTCTGATTATCACCCTCGAGAATTGAAGAGACCTATTACCGCAAAATCTCATAAAAAAACATTAGCCAAGTTCTTCTTGTATTTGTAGTCCGTCCATGAAGAATAAATGCGGGAAACCCTGGCACTTATACAATAGAACATTAAAATATTATCTATTGCCGAGTTTCAGTCACATTATTGTGACCACCATCGCCAACGTTCGCCGTTAACGTACAATAAACACACACAAACGGTGTGTACGTCGTGAATCGCCTGCAGCAAACACCCCGTAACAAACGTCGGAAAGGTCCATGCCGGAGGATGGGGCGTTATGCTAAGGGAAATGGGTTTTCGTGGGTGGTCCCGTCATTCTGGAAGGCACAAAGGATTAAAACAGGTATGAATCTATCCATGGGAACCATGCTCGGCAGGATTACACGTACCATTAGGACAACGCAACGTGTCAACAAAGCGCTGTGTACGTTCTTGGTGGGAACAGTATCAGGCTGAGTGTATGTACTCTCCTGGCCACCAAACTCTCCGGATTGGAATCCGCCTCGATGGAGCTGATCGTGGCACGGATCCTTATCCGAGAAACATAGCGCAGCCAGCTACGGCAGTGGAGTAGGGATGTTATCCACATCTGTGTTGGCACCTTCCAGAACCTCATTGGCTCTGTTCTTGCGTGTCTGGGAGCCATCCGCGTTGCAAAAGATGGCTATTCTGGCTTTTGACAGGTGACCACATTAATATAACTTGACTGTGTGTAAACGACACTTGATGGACAACAGAACCACAACGATCACTTTCAAGCATGTCTCATCAACAGAGAAACAATTCACAATCTCAGCAAGGAGCTGGATTGGGCGTGCTCTATATTAACTAAAGAAGATGGTGCAACAAGAGAACTAAGAAACCACTACTCCGCCTCTCCGGCAGCGGCAGCCCATCGCATGGCCTGTGTGCGTCTCTGTAATAAGGACGCAATTGTGTACTACCGTTTCACCATCATACCATATTTCGTCCTAACGTATTCATTTAGTCAGTGTCATTTGTCGAAGATAGCGCGTAGGTGCTCCTTCTCAATGCTGCTAATTCTTACGGGACGCTGTCCAATGAAACGTTTGGATCATTTATGATAAGAGGAAAAACAAATCAGCAACAGGCAAACTGGCCAATGATTAATACAAATTTAAACGCATAAAGCAGGTTATAACCACGATGATAATTATCTTTTCAAATGAGCAGCTCCATCCCATCAATCTATGTATAGGAAGATCTATGTCGCTGTAATGTCATACGAATGACTATTGTGGAAACTGGACTAATAGGGTTACCTCATGACAAAAACACTTCTTAGGTCAAGTCCTCCAATACGATTTTCCTCTTATTTACAGAAATCTCCTCGTACGTCATTCAAGATTTACTTTCATGTCTACACAATTTGCGGAGCTTCCAAGCAGTAAGAATCGGGTGTTAAAATAGGTAAAAGTGATGAACGTACTGCTAAATGAAAGCTCGTTAATCCACTATAGGTGCATTTATTAAAGCCGTTGTAGACTCGCACTACCGGTTTCGCAACATTTTTAGTTGTGGCTTGTGATGCAACTCTGTATAATAATAAGAAATGCTATTATAACCGCTAATAAATGATTACATAGAGGGAAAAATTATTAGTGCATGAAGTTGGACATGGGTTAACTAGAGAACCAATCTGCTTAATGTTGAACATGAAGTCGTATCATTATCAGCCTCTACGAGCGTCTAGCTTTGCGTATCAATTCTGAACATATATTGGCGTATTTCGGTCTGATTTACGTTGCTATTTTATGCAGTTATTGTATTTTACGAGATGAGGTGTAATGTTCGACACCGATACGCAATCGTCTCAGCAACTCTGAAAATTAAAACTTGCTCGACCACCTTTGATGCCGGAACGGCAGGAATCATTGCAAAAGGGATGAAATTAACATGCGTTGAGGTAAAAACATACAGCTTATTCTCCGGAAAATTAGTTGAGCTAATCTTAAAACCAATATCGTTGAATGTCAACTGTGCTGATGATCTGTGCAAAGAAGAACAATACTGTTGTATCTTTTAGGTGTTTCATCCAGATAATGTGAGTTGCCCTATAATAAATCTTCTATTGTAAATGATAGCTGTAACAGATAATCTGCTATTAGAGACCTGGAACAGGATTAATATCGTAACCAACTAAACATACTGAACTACACTTACAGATTTTCAAGGCTGTCGTGAAAGCCGGTTACATCTCCCTAATTGATGAAACCGGGGTCAACGTTGCCTGATAATATCAACGTGCAGGTCACGTCAAACTAGCGGCTTGTCGTGTGGGTGCAGAATCCAGTTACAGGCAGCGAGAACTGAGCAGAAGATCGACCGGCGGTCTGGGAGGGCGCTATTTGCGACGTCCTGAGCGGATGCGACGAAAAGGCGAACCGTGAAACCCAGTTTTCCGTATTACACAATCAATTAATTAACCAAGTAACTTAAATGCAATGTAATTACAGCAACTGAGCATTCGCTGTAATTGATACCACACTGGTTGAAAGTAACTTACACTGTGAGTATTAGTATGTTTGTTTAATATATTTTTCATATTGAAATTTCACTTGTCATTGGAGCGTTATATTATAAAAGCCTTAAGCTATACTGCAGCAGTGGTTATGCCGCTTCGCGTCAGATCACAGAAGATAAGCGCTGTTGTGGTTGGTTAGGACATGGATGGGTGACCGCCTGGCTCCGCCGGGTCCTGTTGGCAAGCGGGGCGCACTCAGCCTCCGGCCACAACAACTGACAACGGAAGGCAGAGCGGTGTGCTGATCACGTTCCGATCTATATCCGCATCCAGTGATGCCCGTCTGTCGTGGACGACGCGGCGGTCAGTCGGTATCCTTGTACCTCCTAATTTCAAATTCATATGGTTCTAAGCACTGCGGGACTTAACATCTGAGGTGATCAGTCCCCTAGATTTAGATCTACTTAAACCTAACTAACCTAAGGACATCACACACAACCACGCCCGAGGTAGGATTCTAGCCTGCGACCGTAGCAGCGGCGTGGTTCCGGACTGAAGCGCCTAGAACTGCTCGGTCACAGCAGCCGGCCCTCCTAATTTAATGACTGACACTAACCGTAGTTTATATCAGTCTGATTGTTTAAGGTATTGTCTGGTGATTGCGCGATAAGCATTCTTATTTATATTTCTTCGAATGAACTGAAAATTTTGACTTTAGTTCATTTACATAGTATTTCTAAGTCATTCTGAGAGATTGAAATAGAATGTTGGGTGCTACGTAGGTGTACAGTTCACGCAGATTTGGAGTCATATGCGTGAAGATGTTCTTCTAATCGTATGCCAAACATTCGACTCGTTCGTCCTATGTATTACTTTGGAAAGACGTAAGACCTAAGAGAGTATATTTCGATATTTTTTTACGATTTACTTGTTAATTGTTCACTGTGTCTGTATCTGGTGCCTACATTCTCTAGAGTAAATGAAACAGCAGCTGTGTTGATCTTTTTCAATTTCCAGAGAAGGAAACGAATAATGTGAAACGACAGAGATTCTCGTTATTTTTGTCTGTACTGGTGTCAGTGTCATCGAAAAACCTTTCAAAATGGAGGATGAATTCCTTTTGTTCACTATTTCTGTATTTATATTGTGGACAAAGTCAAGGGCGTAAACATCTGAAAGTGTGATACATCCTTTTACCTTATATTCACGATAAAATACTTGCGTGGAAAGCAACGGTATACAAAAGCTAAAGCAATCACCGAAAAACTGCCGTTTTACATTATAAGGGATGATTTGAAGAAAAGTGAATAGCCGTGTCCTTATTTGAGAGTTTACGGTAAATGTAAATCCGAAAAATACTGTCGCATATGATAACTGGGAAGTCTAGTTAAGGTGGAGTACTGCTTCTACTTGAACTGAATGCTGGTTGTTTTTGAGTTTAATCACATCCTCAGCGATAGTATCTGTATAGCAACGTGCCCAATATAGGATGTCAGTATCGAGGGTTTGATTCTGGTGTACGAAATCATACTGTAATTCAGGCAGAAAGATGTTAGCGAGGCAGCATGGAAAAGGCGATATTGAAGAACGATCTGTAATTACTTCAGTACCTTATTGATCTCAACCAGCGGACAATTGCTATGGATCCATGAATTCTCTGGGATAGTTTGTTGGACATGGTCTTTAGAGATGTTAGCATCCATGTTTCTTTACGTCAAGTGAACCTACGTAGGCATTCACTGGGATGTTCAGTTCTTCGAATAAGACGGCTGAGTCTATTCCACATAACTCACCTGAATGTGAGTCTATTATGACCTGAGTCATAATATGACTCAGTCATAATAATGACTCAGTCATAGTATGAGTCATAATATGAGTCACCTGAGTATGAGTCACACTGAGTCTGTTCACCACGCAGAAAATTAAGCCAATGATCAAATAACAACCTGTAAAATGGACACCTCCGCTTTCATAGTACTGTTGTAGTACACCTTCAACAGACAACGCTACTACGCAAGTGTCCCTTTGTGCGTAACTACACGAAGCGGTAGCCTGGTTGCGCAGAGAGCATCGCCGACGTTGTATGGAAATGCACACGAATTCTGGATAAGCAATTAGAGCAGGTAAACACGTCTGGCAAACTCGGCGTCTCCTGAGGGGACCCCTTTGGCTTACCTCTGAACAGCCGCACTGCGTTCACATGCGCGAGGGGCCTGTTTGTCCACAGCTGCCGTGCGTAATGTAATCTGTTTCAAACGTCATTAGCGTAGGGACCATGTGAGTAGACGCACCTTCGCATGGAAGCCCGTTGCCATCACCGTGAAACATAGGATGTGCTGCAGGATCAATCATTGAGCCGTATGCTGCAGCTATTACCACACTGTCACCAGATGTTGACCGTCCCATGTGTAATACGAGTGTTGCTACATTTGAACATAGCAACAGTTTAATCTAATGGAACTCTCTGCATCTTGCAGACAGATTAAATTACACCACATACGTGCAAACAAATTTCGGGTTTGCAGCAGGTCGTCGTTCAATACATTCTACGGTACTTCAACAGGGCACCCACCAGTCATCCTAAAGCGTGCTATCGAAGACTGACGAAGACGTCCTCCGCTCCGCAGTATACAGGACTAAGTGGGCATTCACGACTTGCGCCAAAATCAAGTTGATAGACACATCAAACTACCCGGCGGCAGCGCCTCATTTATTGACCAACAGAATTCGACTATCCTCTGCATTACCGCTTACCGCCGCCGTCAACGCACTCTGTCGCCTTCGATTACGGAAAGTCGTGGGGATGGTGGGTTTCCATGCACCGCACAACTGGTAGTAGCTATCCCACTTCATCAAATTTTCCACCAGGAGTATTTCCACGGATTCTAAATGGACGTAGTTGCACTCAGAATCATTCTTTCAACTTTCTCCGTAGAGTATCCAGTGAATATATAACGTCCGGAAATAGCGGACGTGTTTAGTAGCAAAATATGAATACAACGTTGATGTTCAGTTCAGTGTTCTTTCTCGGTGTGTCTGGCGTTATCTAGGGAAGCCACACCATGCTGGCGAAGTATCTTGCAAATTCCGGACTTTTCAAATGGCTCTAAGCACTATGGCACTTAACATCTGAGGTCATCAGTCCCCTATATATAGAACTACTTAAACCTAACTAACCTATGGACATCACACACATCCATGCCCGTGGCACGATTCGAACCTGCGACCGTAGCAGCAGCGCGGTTCCGGATCGAAGCACCTAGAAACGCTCGGCCACAGAGGCCGGCTTCGTGGCTTTTGTCCTAACACATAGTCCCTCACTGAGCTCAGAAGGTCCACAGTCTTAGGTGGTGAGCGGAAAACAACTTTCACCTGAAATTTATGATGGATTCTCGTTGCGTTAAACGAAATGTGGCCCACAGAAGGAAGGAAAGCCAAAGATTTTGCCAGTGTGCTCTGTTATGTATCCATTTCCCGATTCTTGGTTTTTAACTGGTAGCCCCGTGTAAATTTTCCTGGTAGAATATCAATTAACCCTAAAAACTGTCGTTAGGTGGGCGAGATCTTTATATACACCATCTGGATTTGTGTGAGCTTCTTGTAAATGCTCACAGTTTGCGACCGGTGATGACGACTCGAAACTTCTAAATAAAAATCGGTATGATGCCCCAGAGAGCCATCATTCTTCTGTCTAATCAAGACATCCAAGAAAGGAAGACAACCATATTTTTCTGCTTCCATAATGAACGGAATGTTGTTAGGAATGGAGGTGAGGTGATGTAGAAACGCTATACATGTATCCTCGCCATAAAGTCCATCCCATTAAAGTACAGTCTACACACCGCCAAAGTAGAGATGGCTTCAGAGTAGCTGGGAGTGCAACTACTCCCTTAATTGAATATTCCATAAAATGGTTGTCCACCTATAGAAACGGATGGCTGGACATAGCACTGATGACGGTCTGTTCAATAAATACTTGGTGGAACATAAAAGAAGTTGAGGAGAGAAGTTACCGAGAAGTTACCTAATACTTATTACCAACAAGTGTGAAAGAATCCACTAGAGGGACGTGATCCACTAGAGGGACGTGATAACACATCAGAAGTAACTAAACGTTCCAAAGTGCTTGATGAAGTCAGCTGAGTTGCGAATCTGATGTGAGGATTTGCCCACCAAAGGTAGCAGAAAAGAAGCATGACGTCCGACTACATCATATGTTGAACCTCCAACGGTGCTCACTATTGGACGCAAAGGAAGAATTTCTTTATAAATTTCTGGAACGCCATGTAGTCTTGGTGGTGCAAAACCACCTGGTCTTATCCTTTTGACTGTCTCTCTAGGTGAGGAGGAGGAATTGAGGAGGGCACAGTTTTTCCTTTGAACATGTCCAGTAGCGTCCCAGTCAGTACTGCTGTATATAGAATCAGTGTACCGTATATTTTATTTTCATACGCACTACTAGATAATAAAACGGTTGTGACTTCTGGACGGTTGATTACATTTGTCAGTTTTCAGTACAACAATATTAGGGCCCTCTTGTAGTTTCCGTGGTGTAGCTGTTTCTATTGAGATAGAGTTACTCCACTGAGGACGACCTTTCAAAAGTGCACTGCGCGTTTCCCTTCGTATTTTTTCTACAGCATCTGAAGGAACCTGTCTACGGTATCTTTAACACTATTCATGAAAATAACGGTATTGATCCATGTGCAGGTGAAAAATTTAGTCCTTTGCTTAATATAAAGAGGATCGCATTGTATAAATTTTTCTCCGTGAATCTGACTACGAAATATCGTACAGTTACCTCTTACGGCGACAATTGCTGTGGCAACAGAGGATGAAATTTTGACTTCTGCATATTTATGGTTGAAATAGAACCTTAATAAAGACACACCATCAGCACACTCCCATGATACAGGAGAAAGATGTGCTGCAACCTTTAGATGTAATTGGTACAGTTCATTTAAGATGGCATCAAGCCTACGACTTATACAACAAATCCTCTCGTTGGCATTATCATGAATATCCTTTTGAGCAGTCTACCGCGCTGTTCCAGTCTTAACGAAGTTACGTCATAGCTGCCGTGGGTGCTTGCTTAGAACTACAAGCTCTTCGGACAGTACACTCCCAGCCACCCAAGACCGTCCTAATGCCACTTTCTCCTCATCCAGTCATACAAAACTCACGGTTTCATTTGCTTCTGCAGATTTTACGAGACCTGAAACTGTCTAGTCTGTCAAATAAATGATCTTAATTTCTAAAATAAATATTATTTGTCTCGATCGCAGATCCATGAAAGGATGACCAATTTTGACTGACCAGAAGCTCCTTATATAAATTTTCAATCAAGACAATTATATCTCAGTATTGATTCTGCAACCACTGGCCTTATAGCATGGAAAACAACTCTTGACCCTCCACTCATGATATAACTTCGTTGTGTGATATCAGTCATTCACATTGTGGAGATCAAGACTGGAAGGAAGTCTTGGAAAAGTGAGTTGGACAAATAGTAGCATAGTGCGCGCTGAGTTTGAAGTCCCGTCTATTGTTAAGTTACAAATACGAAACATCTCGTTATAGAACTACGCTATTAGGCATTGGCGGTTGGTTTCAGACTTCTCCTTTACACCCTATTGCATCATTTCTTTATTACTGAAAATATGGAGAATTTGGTACGAGTATTATCGTCCGGGATCTCGAGCAGAAATTACGAAAGTATCTGCTATCGATTAAGATCTAACTCCTCATTAGCTAACCACTGCTAGAATAGGATGCCACTATAAATTAATTCAAACGAAAGGACACATTCATGTAAGTTGTTGATCAAAATGATAA
The DNA here is from genome assembly GCF_023864345.2 of Schistocerca serialis cubense. Taxonomy (NCBI): domain Eukaryota; kingdom Metazoa; phylum Arthropoda; class Insecta; order Orthoptera; family Acrididae; genus Schistocerca; species Schistocerca serialis. The sequence continues at coordinate 534,737,921 of NC_064638.1, forward strand.
ATGCCGAGTAGTGTATGCGATTCTAAATTTTACTTTAGTTTAGGACTTGTACAGTTTCAGACAGTGTGGTGAAAGTTATCAGATGGGCTAAGTATTTAATTCCCATTCGCAGGACAGTTTACCTAACAGTGCAACAGACAAAGAAAAAAGTCGAGAATTCAATGAAAAATTGGATCTCTGCAAAACTGAATATACATCGACACGTATAAGACTGGACCTACAAAGGTCTTTCAAATTGCAATACGTATACATTGATTAACCATAACATTATGACCACATGCTTAACAATTTGTTTGTCCATCTATGGAACGAATTACATCATTTGTTCTGCATGTTAGGGATCCAATAGTTTGCAGCTAGTTTGTGGAGGTATGTGGCATTATATATCTACACACTGTTCATGTAATTCGCGTAAATAACGAGCCGCTGTATTGCATACGCCGTTATGGCACCTGATAGCAACCCAGATGGGTCCCATACGATTTACATCAGGCGAATTTAGTCTGCGATACATCAAGATACGTTCGCTACAATGCTCCTGAAACTAATATAGCATCGACCTAGTGTACCAAAAATGTGAGTCCCGGAACAGCCGACACGTTTCCAATGATCGGTGGTCTAATCCCTGTTGTCCAATGCCCATTGCAATCGTTGCTGGGTCAACATGCAGGGGTGATCTGCAGCGGAGCTCTATGTTCAACAATGTACTGTGTGCTCCGAAAAGCTTGAGCATGCACCAGCATTGTGCTACTTTGACAGAGATGCCACAGGTCACCATCTATCCATCCTACTTTACAGAGAAGACAGGCCTCCCATACCCAAGTTCTGTCAAAAGTCGTGAAGGTCCAACTAATTAGCGATAAACGGTAGTTTCACTGTCCTTATACCTCTTTTCGTAGATGCTCAAGACATAAGTACGTGAATATTCGACCAGTTTCCTCGATTCCAAGATACTTGACGTAGCCCCGCAGGCGCTATCTGGGGTAGATATCGGGGAAAACATCAGACAGCGCCCGATACCTAATACCTTGAATACGTGTCAGCCGTCGTGTCGTTGGTTCCGAGTACCACCGGGACGGACGAGATCTTTTAATAAACAACTCAAGGTGAATCATTAGTGTTGTGTAAATTTTGGTTACGTAAGCAATGAACTTAACACGGTGCTTATGGTGGTGACTGTCTGTGATCCTTTTGCCATCATATATTATTTTCCAATCACATAATTTTTCTAAATTTGGTGAAGCACAAGCGTCCGAAATTTAAAGACTTGATATTTTCTTAAGAGGACAAAGGTCCGAATTAAATTACTTTGTTCTTTAGTTGAAATTAAAGTTATGTACCAACCACAAGTTTGTCCATCAGCAAAGATCCCTAGCTTCCTACCTCCTTTGAGTAGCTGTGGTTAAATTCCAATTTTGGTATCTCTAGCACGTATCTTCAGCAGTCACACAGCTAACTGGTAGCGGAACTAATAAGGGGGGTGGGGGTTCCTTTCCTACCCTTAGTGTTGATCGTCCAAGCTTGTGATAATAATGTCTGGTAAATTTAGATAATATGTTTTGCAGTTTCAGGTGGTTGCCCAGCATGAGTGGATGGAAAGGTTCTGGAATTTCATATTTGCGCCGCGAGCATTTAATTCAAGAGCCGCGCGTACGCGGTTTGCCCGTGGAGGGCAATGTTGACGAGTGGGCGGCCCGGCTCCCGGTGGCGGTGGAGGATACTCTGGTCTCCCTTTCTGCTGATTACCTTGCTGATGTGGGTGAGTGGCTTGCACGCATTGAGGTGGAGGTGGACGACATTGGTGGTACACTCGAGTTTTTAAGATCTTCTCAAGTTACGCAGAGGCAAATTTGCCGCGTGAAAGCTCACCTAAATCACTATAATAACTGTTTAACGGATTTATCGACTGTCCATCTTAGTGATTCTAAGCAAGAACTTCGAAATCAAATTGTCTTTGCCATTCGTAATTGCAGGTTTCGACCGTTGCGCTTGCTTTGGGTGAGGGAGGTTTGGGAGACGAGCCTGCTGTACAGAGTGAAGATAAAGGTGTGGGAGTGCAACGTAAAACTGTGTATTCTGATTGTTTTTTGAAACTGCCGAATCCTATTCTAAAAATTGTTTGAATGGATTTCAGAATTACGTATTGAAACCTTAGATCATATTCAGAAATTGTTGTTGTTGTTAGTCCCGTTACAAGTTCATGCTGATGCATTGGAGGTGGAACATTGCGCGATTTTGTCATCTTTCCATCGAGCAAGTGCGGGGTTTGAGACAGGTCCTTGAGCGGTAACCAGAGGTGTTGTCCGAGCGGTTAGGCGAGACGAAACTGTTGGAGTGTGATATAATCTTGACTGACAGGGTTCCTGTCCACCAGGCGCCATATAGTTTATCACCTCCGAAGATGGGGATATTAAAGCTAAAAATTAATAAAATGCTCCAGGAATGGGTAATTAGGCCATCCACCTCGCCGTATGCTACACCCGTTTTCTTGGTTCCGAAAGAACAAGGCAAAGATTTTCGTGTTGTTATAGACTACCGTCGTCTTAACAGGGAGGTAGTTGTGGAATCTGTGCCACTTCCAGATATACACAATTGTTTCACATGGTTCTCAGGCGCGACGGTGTTTACCATCCTCGATTTAAACCAGGCGTATTACCAGATTCCCTGATCGGAAGTGTCGAAGCCGGTCACAGCATTTTGCACCCACTGGAACCTTTTCGAATTCAATCGAGTTACCTTTGGTTTGGCCACGGATGCAGCTGTATTATCTCCTTCACTTCGGGGCGATTTGAAATTTGTCTTCGTCTATAGTTACCTTGTCGATGTAGTGGTTTATATGGTTCAAATGGCTCTGAGCACTATGGGACTTAACATTTGAGGTCATCACTCCCCTAGAACGTAGAACTACTTAAACCTAACTAACCTAAGGACATCACACACATCAATGCCCAAGGCAGGATTCGAATCTGCGACCGTAGCAGTCGCGCAGTTCCGGCCGGCAGTGGTTTATAGTCGAACCCTAGATGATCACATGGGTCATCTGGATCAAGTTTTTGCTCGCTGAAGTTCGGCAGGGCTGACTGTCAAACCCTCGAAGATTACCATTTGTAGGTTGCAGATTTCGTTTTTGGAACACTTTCTAACATTCTGCATGGTGTCTGTTTGTTCTATATCGTGTCTCCCTACCACTTTCGCGCAACGACGCTCTGAACGTGTTTTTTAGGGAATTGACTAGTTTGAACCTGGGACCCGTTGTTGGTAAGGAGACGCCAGACCACACATGACATGTAGAATTCAGAAGAGTTCAGTGAGACTAGCGATGATATAACCAAATACTTAATGATTTCAGCGTCAGCTCCACTGCACTCCCTGTAAAAGAATCTCAATACTAACTAAATTTAGTGGAAGGGGTTCAAGGCTTCCCTATTTTTAGTTAGCTGGTAAAATAACGTCGAAAAAACAGTTAAGTTTACCATTGGAAATTTTATTCTACTCACAAAACATTGTTTATAAATTGCACTATTGATAAAAGGAAATGTTTTAATACAGGATGGTAAAAACCAACTGTGTTCAACAAAAATGTGAACGAATATTCCCTGAGTGGGTTTCCAAGTTCTACAATGGATCGAAGGATGACCTATGCCATATCGCATCTATAATCTAGGTTTAAATTAAGATTCACAAGAGATAAAACTATCAAAATGATTTACAGTGACCCTCAATTATCTTTAATTACTTATCTAACTTGTCGTTAGTTACAGTGGCTGATGTGGCTTCTCAATAACTATATAACAGAAAAATCATCGAGTTTCAGATTTTTACTTCAAGTGGCAAATCTGAACACCATGAGCGTTAATTGATGATCGACACTAGTATTACGTAAAAAGGGGATGTAACAGATGAGACTTCTGCAGTTCTGAGTGAAGCCTTATGCGCTCAAAAATGTGGTATCGCGTGCGTTCATTACCTTGTCGGTGATCGTCAGGGAGCGGCGGCCGGCGCAGCTCTGCTGACCTCGCCGTCTCGGAAGCAACTCCCCTCTAACTTCTCCTTACTACAATTTACCGAAGTTAGTTTAAAAAAAACTATCTGGCTGTGTTTTCATCTGACTAATCAGGGTCTCAATGTTAACCTTAAGCTCCGCCTACCAGAATTCTGTCTATCCAATGAGAAACGTTATACTTTTCGTGGTGGGGCAATGTTTTTTAAAGTTTGCAACATAACAGAGATGCGAAAAAGTCTCACGCTAAAACTTGCGGGTGGTGTAGCCCTTTTTGTGTTATCGTAAGATCTATACTGTTCTTCAGGAGGGCTCTAGCTTTTAAAATTTTCTGGGGGGTGGTCCTGACGTAACAGAGACGCGAAAAAGGCTCACGCTAAAACTTGCGGGTGGTGTGGTCCTAGCGGTTAGCTGGCGACGTGGGTGTCCGTCCGTCCCTTATCGTAGAGCCTTCCAGCTTAACACGGTTCTGCTCTCGGCTTCTGTTCTCGTTTCTCCCCTAGGAACTGCGTCTGTCTCACGGTGGGAAGGTATGACATGCGTTTAGGCATTCTTGTGTTAGTCTGTGGTATTCCATTTGCTCACTCGTTATTCGTATTACTTTGGTTAATTTAATGTCACGATTTATACGGAGCTATGTGACATACTACTGGATTTGCTTATCATGTCAGGGTTTTAATGGAAGGTGTTGGATTTGCCTGACACCTTACAACTTGGTCTCAGCTAAAGGGCTCAGCCTTGATCAGGAAAGAACTAAGGTTTAGCGCGAGTTCCCCCTCCACGGAGTAAGAGGCAAATCGCCCGTTTTGTGGGAATGGCGAATTTCTTTCGCAAGTTCATACCGAATTTTGCCCAATTAGCTGTTCCCCTCAACGATCTTCGTAAGAAGGATGTTCGTTTGGGGTGTGGCACAGTAAATTGCCTTTCTGGAATTTAAGGCTGCCATTTCTAATCCACCCTTATTGGCTGTACCTAATTTCGATAAGAACTGGGTCGTACAAACTGACGTTTCCCATGTGTTGCAGCCTTATTCCAGGAGGAGGAGGGAGAAAGGAGATCCTTACCCTACACGTCATGCCGTTTATCGGGTCTGAGTATAATTATTCTGTTTAAGAACGAGAGGCCCTGGCAGTTATATTTGCCTTAGATAAGTTAAACGTTTATCTTGAGCATAAGCAGACAGATTACCAGGCTTTGAGCTGGGATGTGGCTAGGCCATGAAACCCGGTCGAATTGCTCGTTGGGCTGTGAGTATTTCAGCACTTCGTTTCAACGTCAAACATATTAAGAGATCCGATAACGCGGAAGCTGACGCGTTAAGTCGTATGTTTACTGACAAGCCTTCCGAGGCCCAAAGATCTGTGCGTGGTGGCAGCTATATTGTCGGATATTCGCGAGCTATATTGAGACCTGCAAGAAAAGCAGTCAGAGGACTCGGTCTGGGGACCGGTAAGGGAGAAGTTAATGGCAGGGAGCTTTCTCCGGGTTACTGTCTCAGTCGTGGTGGCCTTTGCAAGCAGGTGGGTAGCGACCAGCAGGTAAGATATGCTTACCGATGTGTTTGGTACCTATGGTATTGAAGTAGTTCCATGAGTCTGTAGTTGGTGGCCATTTAGGCCTGTATAAGACCTTAGCCAAGGTACGTGAAAGATTTGTTAGGCCCTCACTGTATCGCTACGAGAGTAATTGGGTTGCCAATTGTCAGGCATGTAAAAGGGCGAAACCCAACTCGGGCGCTCCTCACGTGCTGTTACAGTCTCAAAGGGAAGATTACCCTCTCGATAGATTCTTTATTGATTACATCGGACCGTTGCCCGCACTAGAAGGGGTAAATAATATGTATTGGTTGTAGTTGATGCCTTCTCTCGCTTTGTGTGGTTGCTACCAACTCTTGGGGTTACGGATGATATTACCACTCACGAGTTGGCTAGAGTAATTTCATGGTTTGGGCCATCTAAACCCTTTGTAACAATGCCCTTGCCTTCTTATCGAGGATCTTTAAGGCCTTTTGTTTAAACCACGGGATCAAACTTATTACCACCACTCCATATTATCCGAAGGCGTCCGTTGCGGAGGAGGTCAACCGGAATTTATAGGCGGTCTTCACTATATACCATTCCAAGTCACCGAGTAGATGGGATTTGAGTCTTCACTGGGGTAATCAGGCATTTAATTCCGCGAGACGTGAGGCCACTGGTGTGTTAATGTTCGCGTATTCTGTTAACTCTCCCCTCTCGAACTTGTGGAATATTAGTGATTTGTTGCCGGCATCGATCACTCCTGAAGGCTTGAGAGAAACTCGGCAGCGGGCTAGGAATAATATATATTTATCGCACAGTCGGCAGGCAAAGAGGTACAAGAAAGGGTGGAAACCCTTATCTTGGAAATTTGGCGATTTGGTTATTGTCCGCAATTTGGCCGCTCCCATTGGTCAAGATGTGGAGGGGAAGCTTAAACCGAGATATCGAGGGCCGCGCCGAGTCGGTAAGATTCTTAGTCCACTGAATTTCCAGGTAAAGGAGTTCCGGTAGGGTGTCCAGAGTACACTTGACCCAGGTTAATTTGTCGGGTGGTTCTGGAACTGGAAAGCGAAGTTGAGCGGTGGCGACTGACGCTAGTTATGATCCACTTGCGTCACTGATATCGACATACGTCTGGTCTTGTATCTATGAATGTTTCGCCTTTGGTTTCCCGGCTTGGCGTGTGGCCGAGCTCTCTCCGGTCGGCGTACAACGAGGCGACATGTTTTGAAGGCAGGCCCTCGTCCCTATCCGTTGTGCCTGGGCCTCGCCGTCCTCTCCGTCCTTGTCGTTTTGCAGCGCGCCGGGTGTACGGTGCTGATTGGTCGACGCGTTTGCGTGCGAAACGGCGGCATCTCCATCATCTCAGGCTGGACATCTTCTCATCGCTAAACGGAAGCATTAAGTTACGTGTGATTCATATGCTGCTGTTAACATCTGAAAATTTGGGAAACTTATGGTGACGTGTTGTATCTGCCGGAGATCAGCTAAGGATCGTTCTGAATAAGAGAGTGTTATACTGAACTTACGAAGTCTAAGGCTTCCAAGTGTTGTTTCCGTGGAGCGGAGTCTAAATATTTCGGCAAATGCCAAAGGGAATAGAGTTTTACTGCTTGTTTTAAAGGTTCATTGCAGTATTAATTTGATGTAGTATGTTAATTACTGTCCTCTGTTCCCAGTTTTGGTTTTAGACTTTCTTGTAACATGAAGGGCAGTGTATCTTAAGTGTTCTTTTATTCGGTAAATGGCTCAGTTTGGTTTTCAGTTATGTTACAGATATTCACGTAGTTAGTAAGCCTTGCATGGGCTTGAAAAGGGTGAATCACCGTTATTTGCTGTTTCAAAAATGGTCTGCTGTGTGGGGCAGATGGGGTTTGTCGCCTTGGCGGGCAGGCTGAGATCGTGTGTGTGTTCTGTTTGTTTTCTGTCCTGGTGTGCACCCTGATCATTTTCAAAATTTCTTGGCGGTTGCTTTGCACTCGTTGGTTCCGAGTACCACCATTTACAAGCCGTGCTTCCATCCTTCAGTTAAATATCCGGCCTGTCCGCTGGGACGGACGAGATCTTTTATAAGTAATATTTACTATGAAAAACAGTCTTGATGACCAATTATTTATTCCGGTGACCGGTTTCGACCACAGCTGTTGTCATCTCAGTGATTTACCACCAGAGAGAGGTTCTTGCACATTGGTCTGAAGATGACCACAGTTGTGGTGAAAACCGGTAACCGGAATAAATAACTTGTGATCAAGTCTGTCTTTGATAGTAAGTATTAGTAATAAAATTGATCACTGGTTGCTCCCACAATGTATTCAAAAGTAACTTTTTATAAGTAACTCAAGGTGAATCATTAGTGTTGTGTAAATTTTAGTTACGTAAGCAATGAACTTAACAGTGTGGTTATGGTGGTGACTGTCTGTGATCCTTTTGCCATCAGATCTAATTTTCCAATCACATAATTTTTCTAATTTCGTGAAGGACAAGTGCTCGAAATTTAAAGACTTGATATTTTCTTAACAGGACAAAGGTCCAAATTAAATTTTTATATTCTTGTTCGGATTCTGTAATTGTATAGTAATGAACTTTGTTCTTTAGTTGAAATTAAAATTATGTACCAACCACGAGTTTGTCCATCAGCAAAGATCCCTAGCTTCCTACCTCCTTTGAGTAGCTGTGGTTAAATTCCAATTTTGGTTTCTCTAGCACGTAACTTGAGCAGTCACACAGCTCATACCACATCGCACCAAACAGCAGTACTGTGGAGTAGACAATAGGCAAGTCAACAAACGCCGACCGGTGTGGTCGTGCGGTTCTAGGCGCCACAGTCTGGAACCGCGCGACCGCTACGGTCGCAGGTTCGGATCCTGCCTCGGGCATGGATGTGTGTGGTGTCCTTAGGTTAGTTAGGTTTAAGTAGTTCTAAGTTCTAGGGTACTGATGACCTCAGCAGTTAAGTCCCATAGTCCTCAGAGCCATTTGAACCATTTCAGCCAAGTCAACAACCGTTGCAAGGCAGCCTCAGCAAAGGTAGTAAGAACATATTTCGGGCTTCAAACTCATGGGAGAGCTACACCAAACCGCAGAAAGACGTCCCAAGTTCAACTAAGCAAATATTATCGGTGATTTTGCCACGACAAGTAGAACCGTAAAGAACCATAAGAAGTGAACTGTAATTAACACGATTCACAAGAGTCCGACTGTAAAGGCCCGAAATCAATCTTTCCCTTACTACAAACACTTAACAGTACCTCCAAAGTTCATTCGTGGACACTACCAGAGTGTCAAATTACTCGTTATAACTGTAGATAACAGAGTTTAGTACGCTGGGGGTCAATTTATTTTTCTTAATAAGATAGGCAACGTTTCGGTCCCTCACTTGGATCCACCTACGATCCTAAATTGTCACTTAATTTAAAGCAGTTAAATAGATACCAATGCCGATATCAACGCTCTCCTCCAAAGCAGCATTCTAACTGGTGACTGCAGTACCGAAGCAAAGCTTTCACCACTGACAAGTCTGATATACGCACCACAAACGTGCACCTTTTTAGAATTCTTATGTTTCCCTCATACACCAGACTTGCCGTAATTCTTCATCGGAATCCAAGGCCAGAACCAAGAAATCACTTGTCAGCCCCTGAATGACCACACGATGACCGCCATCAGGACAACACCGGCCCTCCACACTATTATCTTCCATCCCAAGGCTTCCCGTTACCAACCGACTGCTTCCGCGGGACCCACCGACCAAGCGGCTTTGCCCTCCGACACCGAAGTCACTCCTCACACACAGTCCAGAGCTAACTTCCCCCAACCCCCTTCTTCCTCGTTCTGTCGCTTCTCGGCGCGCGGGAAGCCAACTTTCCAAAGATATGCAGCAACCACAGACTCCAAACCGATCTCGACACTGACATCGCGGGAGTACTGAGAAGGCGGGTGATTTAAAAAAAAAAAAAAAAATTTAAATAGTGAGCTGTAACGGCTCGACAATCGTCCACAAGCTCTGTGGAACAACAATCTGCTCTTTGTCAAAGTCGCCTGTGTTTCCACATTTGCAGCCCGTAACTTCGCTAGGGTGGACTCCCCCGACCGTGTCTGCTGATACACTTTCGTTACCACGTCAGGTGCACACATCCAATGTCGCGATGGGCAGTGGCCATGATGATTTTGAATTTGCAGGAAGATGGTCTGTGGAGTGGCAATGGACTGGGTTTGTAATGATAATTTGTCAGTGATACATATTATTAGCACCACTGTTACTGAATACAATCCCTATACTATTAAGGGAATTCTCCAAAAGCAATTATTGTAGAAAATCTAAACGATTTTAGCAAAATCTTATGGCTTCAAAATCAATAACAACGATTCTTAAAGTAATAATAGATAAATATTTAGTGAGGAAAATAACATGACCAATAGTTCTCTAACAGTAGAACTATATCACTCCCAACGTACGAGGTTCACAATTCATAACCCTCAAGCAGGAAATAATCAACAAATTAACACTAACACGCTGACCAAGGGGTGTAAAATAATAATGCGGCTAAAACGAAATAGCACTGAATAAACGCAACATAATTAACCAGGTACGCTGCAGTACTGGCTCAAGGGAAGATATTACGGTTATTGAAAACTTCCAAAATGAGATTTTCACTCTGCAGCGAAGTGTGCGCTGATATGAAACTTCCTGGCAGATTAAAACTGTGTGCCAGACAGAGACTCGATCTCGGGACCTTTGCCTTTCGCGGGCAAGTGCTCTACCAACATTTTTTTTTAATCACATTTTGTTCGTTTTAGTTCGTTGTATCTGGTCGGGGCGGACGTCGCAAGACACCCGTTTCAGTTCGTCGTTGATCCATTACCTCAGCTTTTGTATTACAAAGGGCAGCTAACCCCCTGACCGAACACGCTGAGTTACCGCGCCGGCACGAGCTGAGCTACCCAAGCACGACTCACGCCCCGTTCTCACAGCTTTGTGGACGGGACGTGGACGGGGCATTAGTCGTGCTTGGGTAGCTCAGTTGGTAGAGCACTTGCCCGCGAAAGGCAAAGGTCCCGATTTAGAGTCTCGGTCTGGCAGCCGGTCGGTGTGGCCGCGCGGTTCTATGCGCTTCAGTCTGGAACCGCGTAACCGCTACGGTCGCTGGTTCGAATCCTGCCTCGGGCATGGATGTGTGTGATGTCCTTAGGTTAGTTAGGTTTAAGTAGTTCAATGTTCTAGGTGACTGATGACCACAGATGTTACGTCCCATAGTGCTCAGAACCATTTGAACCATTTTTTTCGGTCTGGCACACAGTTTTAATCTGCCAGTAAGTTTCATATCAGCGCACACTTCGCTGCAGAGTGAAAGTCTCATTCTCGAAACATCCCCGAGGCTGTGGCTAAGCCATGTCTCCGCAATATCCTTTCTTTCATTAGTGCTAGTTCTGCAAGGTTCGCAGGAGAGCTTCTGTAAAGTTTGGAAGGTAGGAGACGAGATACTGGCAGAAGTAAAGCTGTGTGGACGGGGCGTGAGTCGTGCTTGGGTAGCTCATTTGATAGAGCACTTGCCCGCGAAAGGCAAAGGTCCCGAGTTCGAGTCTCGGTCTGGCACACAGTTTTAATCTGCGAGGAAGTTTCAATTGAAAACTTTTTTGGGTACACACATACCATGTGGCGTGACTAACGTCAGATGTTAAGATGGAAAGTGGAGGATGGAATGATACCAATATTATGAAAAGGATAGGTTTTCCTCACCATATAGAGGACACGTGCAGTCGCAGACAGGAACAACGAAAAAGTTGCTATAATTTCACCTTTTCGCCTAAAGGCCGTCTTTTAAAGTAGAAAATATGCACACATTCAAAGAATCGCAACTTTCACTTATTTGGCCACTGTCTCTGGTCACTGTGTCCATGTATTTGTGAGCTGTGCCTTTGCGGTCTAAAGCGAAATGTAATGCTATCCTTTCGTTGTGACCGTCTTCGACTCAGCGTCTCTTCTAGATGATGAGTAACGATCTATGCTTTTCATAATATTGCCATCGGGCCCTGAGAGTATAACAAGGCTTTATCGATAGCTAAACTTCAATTCTGAACGTATCGTGGTACCTAACAAAACAATGCAGAATTTTAGAACAGAGGTTTGTCAGTACAAATAAGAATCTACCGTAAGGCCATCCAAAAAACAACAATAACAGTGAGACCCAACAAGGTAGAACAGGTCACCGTGCTAACGATAAAGCATGTGTAATCACCAGTAGTAGGTAATGGGCAATCAGTAGTACGGTTTCAAAATACATGAAGTGCACTGCTAAACGAATCCACCTAGTCAAGCCATGGGATCTGTAACAAATGACAAGGCTTGCTAATGTCGCACTACAAGACAAGCAAGAAATATAGCATTTCTGAGTATAGAACACATAGCACTAACGGAGTCACACCAGTGAACTCAAGGCGCAGTCCTCTTGGGAACCAGCAAAAGATAGTCCCAACCACCATCCCTTTGTTCGCCGCCACTCTCTCAGTGTCGACAGCCACCAGCTGTCACTCAGCTCAGCTCTGCTGCTCCACAATAGACTGTTTATGCTGTTAAAACGACTGTGGCTCCTTATTCTGTAATTATGGTATAGGAGGCCGTTGTTCCAAGCTGACAAATGCCAACACCCAATCGTCTCCCCAGGTACTCTCTACCAGACTCTTCAGTTCTGTAACAAAAAACAATCAGTCCAGATCGCAAACTGCGCTATTTTCATGGTACGTTAACAACTTTTAGTCATTAGACTAGTTTTACAGAATGACTCTGTACCATACTCAGAACACTCCTTTGTAACTTACTCTGGCCCAGGAAGCTCACTCAATCATTAGGCTAGTAAATCTCTATCGGTGATGGGCGAAGTTGGTACGCAGAGCCGTTGTAAGTGCAACAGACACCCTTCAGTGCTCATCTGACGACAGGTGCTTCGTGCTCTTACAACGGTTCTGCATATCAATCTCATACATCACCAATTGAGGCTTTACCGGTTTGAAGATGGTGTATGTATTCTGAAACCCGTTACAATACCATAAAAACAAACATCACCTGATGTCAGGACTGATTGTTTTTCATTACACTACATTGCAAGTTCGCTGACATTCATATTACGAGTTCAAAATCATTCCGTAGTTCTGTTGTTTACCGGCGCACTGAAGGTCAGCAGGGCAGACTCCCTGTGTCCAGTGCCCTTTCTTACACGGCCGCTCAACTGTGTTATCAGCCGCCAACTGCTACTCGTTTCCCCAGATGTGCAATCCAACTCTCGGTAGCTCCACTGCTCACCGACAACTCATGATCCATCCACTCTGGAACAGACATACTGATGGTACAGCCTCCATGTAACTACCGCCACTTCAGGTTCCTGCTAACCCACTCTCACACACAAGACTCACTTCTGACGCGACGCTCGCTTGACCATCATGGCGCTGCGCTTAGCTGCTTTGACACATCACACACCATCTGCCGTGGTGAAAAGCGACCAGCAAGTGCAGCACTAACTGTGCTGCGGAATCCGCACATCTGTATTACTAAAACGCTATCCCCGAACCCGCTACCAGAAGTGTGATGGCGTAACCTGCCACCAGCACACCAGTCGGCAGAGATGTAGCGCTAAGATCGATAGCAGGGTTTGGATGAAGGTCGCCTATCACGAGAGGCCAGAGACACATTGACAAGGAACACGCCTCCAACGCCCTCTCAATATCAAGTATTCAGGCCCCCGCATTTGGCGAGAGGACCTGACTGACTCACTCATCGAGTCTGGCATCTGTCAGTTATTCGCAGAGCACGTCACAGGCTACAACTGTACATAGCGACCAGATCAGTGGGTATAGCGGGAGCAGCAGCGAGACTACAGTTTGTAACAGGAAGATTACAAATTTTCTGTGCAAGAGCTTCTACCACAACACATGGGCTCTATTCAAATTAAGTAAAAGTTTAATTAAATAAAAGAACCATATTCATCTAAGTGTGCATTTGTATTGTACAAAGAGGTTACCGGTCACCCATAGCAACATCCTCTCTCTTGCTCTCATACAGTACAGGACTCTACAGTGGCGACGAGGAGGGGATACTGCGAGAAAAGCAGTGTGATTATTGATCGAAACTAAAAAATTAAAATGCTGTAATAATCTACTCATTAAGATATGATCTTATGATAACATTAATGCAATAAGACAAGTATTACAGTTACATATCCAGACTTCATTCATCCAGTATCTGAGAAAGAGAGCGGCTTCCAACGAACTTTACACATAATTTCAAACTTTTATGAAAGTATTTCTCGCTGACACCAAGCCACAAAATGTTGAAACGAATCGAAATTTATGTCGCTTACTGTATTTCCGCTGTTCGTACAGTCAGATTTCAGCATGATACATGACGTTTTAAGATAGTATTTCTTTACTGTGAATTCAGTTCGGAAGAAACTTTGCAGACAATATCTAAATATTCAGAAATGTAAAAGTCGGTACTTCACAAAACGAAAAAAGGAGTATCCTATGAACATAATATCAGTGAATCACAATTGGAATTGGAAAACTAGGAATCGTGAGGAGAAGATTACATTAATTACAGCACACAGAGGGATTTAAATAATAATTGTTCATGCGCTCCATACTTCAATGGAAAGGAAGAAAGACCTAATAAGTGGTACAGTGGGATGTACTCTCTTCCATTCACTTCACATTCGCTAGTGGAGCGTAAGTGTAGATGTACATACAGATGCACATCAATGAATGTACCTACAAAATTATATCGATGTACAGCACTTAGTTCAGTACATAAACAATGAGATGCCCTTAAGGTTACACTTAAAATAGAGGGAAAATGACCCTCATTATATTCATCCAATGCCTCATAATGAAAGCAAATAGCGACTTCGAGCAAACTTTCTCGTTTACTTTCTTGAAGAAAAAAATTTAATAAGTTAGCTCATGTGTAAAGTAATCAGACGTTTGGAATTGTTTCTTACGCTGGAATTTCATTCTTTAAAGAGTAAGGGTTTACTGGAGCACTGAAAGTAAACCGTAAGCTATATCACATAAAAAATAAAATTTCTAGTAAATATGCACTGGCTTCAGCAATCAATCACGTCGGTATACAGATACTCAGTGTTGACAGTCGAAAGCTGCCGCCCATTTATCTTAGTATCGTCTCGTAGACCAGGAAACCCCAACTGATGTGTCGGCAGAACTTTTGCTTTAAGTATTCGTTACGCATCCATTGTGGTATTCTCGTGGACGTTGATGTTAAACAAGCGCTGTGTGAGTAACAGGGACTTACCCCAATTCACTGCTAATAGCGCCACGTCACCTCGACGCGGCTGCGCGTAACGCACAAGTATTGAACCATAATTAAGTATAAAATTAAATATCAAAATTTTATATTCCAACGTTGTCAAGATAAACACATATGTAATAATGTTTTAAATGTCAAGCCTTAGAGTAATTAAATCAATAGTTTTCAATAAATACAGTTTTAAGAAAAAAATAAGTGGCGCTAAGTATTAAAGATAGAAAGCTAGAAGTTTGTCATAATGTGCCTGCGGAGGTTATAAATAAGCGGTGAAAGTTTCAAAATAATTGAATAAAAATTAAGACCAGAATCCACGTTTTTAAGGAATATTGAAGGCGCAAAATATTGGCCTTAGAAACGTTAAAATTTTGTATGATGCTTCACATCAATTTAAAAATTATAACTAAGAGACCACGTTAAGCTACCTCTTATAGTTTTTGAGTAATTTAATGAAAACCAAATTTGTAACTAAAATACATCCATTTTTAGTAGATTAAGTAACTGTAATTTTAATGGTAGAAAATCTAGGTTACAGTACATGATAAAATCTACTAAATAATAGAGCTGTAACAAACTTTTGAATCATACTATTAAAAACAACCAATACAAGTTACAGTTCAGAGGTAACGGTCTACCGTTAGTTCCACTATAAAAATTCTGGAAGGCAAAGTTTTTATTCAAGGGAGCAGAAATTTCTTTTGTGATTTCAAATAATTTACTGGAATACGGATAAACATTAAGAAGATTCTAAATTAATTCGTAACTTTGTAATTAAAGGTTATGTGTCCGAGAAAGCGGTCGTTCGGAGGCTGCTGCCGTGTGCATAAGACAGATGACTGCCGATGTTCCCTTGGCTATCCACTGCGGAATATATATAAATACAGACCGAGAGGCAGGAAGAAGGTTCACTTTGTCCTCAGCCACTGTAAGATCCACGTCTGTTCAACGCCGGACTGTGCTCTGCCTCGGATAGCGTCAGACACGGACTGTGACAAAACTAGTATTTTCTGTAATAACCGATAGTGAACTCGCGAATACTGTACACCGTCCTGCATCACTTATAACTGTTAGCGTGCCGTCCGTGATAATTACAAATCCGAGTGGCAAGTGGTGGCTATTATTTCCACTTTTGTGGTGATCGTGTATTTCGAACATTTGAGTATTGGTAGTCAGGGTGAAGACAATTTGGTAGGAACGTACCGTAGAGATCGTCTCTCAACTGATAAAAGTGATTTCTATGGCTCTGAGCATTATGGAACTTAACTGCTGAGGTCATTAGTCCCCTAGAACTTAGAACTACTTAAATCTAACTAACCTAAGGACGTCACACACATCCATGCCCGAGGCAGGATTCGAACCTGCGACCGTAGCGGTCGCGCGGAAAGTGATTTTTAGGTTGGAAAGATTTACTGTTAGTCGAACGTTGTGATTTTCAAAGTGTTGTGCGAGAGATACTTTGATAAATACATTCGTGAACTCGAACTTCATATCTTCCTTTATAATCATAATTCTGATCTGACTAAGTAGAAAGAGAATATAAACGTTTCTTTGAGTGGGCTGAGCCGGAAAGTGGCCGTGCAGACTGGAAAGTACGGTTAGTATGTTCTCCATCGCTTTCTGGCTGACCACAAATATAGTTGCCAGACTTACGTGAGAAAAACGACCAACAACACAAAAACCGTTCAATTTAACCCGCCGCCCCACAACTTGGTTTGTAAGATATACTTTGACGGTGTTTTCGTGTAATTAGTGTTGTCAAAGTTGGTCGCCTCTTAAGGCTGGTTTTTGTGCTATGGAGGATCACGAGAAAGACTCTCCGTGGCGTGAACGTCACAAGATGTGACCCTCCAGGTTCTATGAGTGCCAGCAGCCGTCTCTGGTGGGGAGAGAGTAACTACTTCAGACGAGTTTTCGTGATGACTGCACGTTTAAACGCTTGCAAGCTGTCAACCGCACACGACAAAGTTAAAACCTTTAGTGGGTACCTTCCCAGTCACATACTGATTTCTCGTGTGCCTAAACGGAGCTGAGCTTCCGCGAATTTTGGCGGACAATTCGACTAGTGTGACGTCAAGTTGACTGACAGACCCTTATTTCTGCAGGATTAGCGATACATTTTTACCCATTCCGAATAAAAATGGGTCTAGGAAATTGCTTATACGCTCAAATTATTCGCTTAACAAGAATAGGTATTAAACATAGAGTACTGGACGACGTGCCGTAGATCGCCTGTTGTACATCCACCTGTTCACAGCCGCCGGAAGGCGGAACAAAATTTAACGCAATTACAGCTATTGTAGTTGGGCGGCAGTGTGCCTGCCGGATGAAGAGACAGGCTGGAGGTAGGCGGACAGAGATAGAGACAGCGTCGTGGCTGGGGAGTTTATCGCGGTCCGGCCCGCACAAGTGAGTTACGACCGTAACAGGCCGCTGCGTAATGAATCGGCCGTGCAGTCGTGATCTGTAATTGAGCCTAATGAGGCGGCGCTCGGTCGCGGCGATAAGCCGTCCAGCCGCCACTGCGGGCAGGCGGCGGCAGAGGGCGCTCTGTGTGAGCGCTGCAGCGGCAGCGGCAACGGCAGCGGCGCCTGATGAGCGCGTCCGCCGCAACCCGCTGCACACACTGCCCCAGCTCCACCCATTCCCATTCCAGGTAATGTTGCGCCAGTTCCCGTCCAGTCTCTGCTGTTACACAGGATGCCGTCTTATTGCGGAAAAATGTATTCTCGTGGAGAAGAACATTCAACTGTGAACTTTCAACTAACAAGGGGACCACACAGACTTCCCTTCACCAATTTTATTCCTATTGACTGCCTGTTTGGTGCACGACTAGGTCTCCCAACATATGTAAACAGGATGACGTAACTCTTGATCGCTTTCGAGCAAATCGAGTTAGAATATTATAGCGTGCTTATATACTTCGGAAAGCCGCTACTGGTCAACGAGTCCGCAGCAGAGGGAGGCAGAGCTTAGTTTCATAAGGCCGAAGTTCGGGTATCTAATCTGACTTTCAGTACAGTTTCTATTCTTTTTTTTCGGGTCACAGTCTTCTGACTGGTTTTATGCGGTCCACCACGAATTCCTCTCCTGTGCCAGCCTCCTCATTTCAGAGTAGCACTTGGAGCCGACGTCCCCAATTATTTGGTGGATATATTCCAGTGTCATTACCCAGTTGCATTAAAAGATTACTGACTATCGTGTCTTTAACTTTTTTTTTGGGTCATCAGACTTCTGACTGGTTTGATGTGGCCTCTCCTGTGCCAATCCCTTCATCTCAGAGTAACACTTGCAAACTACGTCCTCAATTATGATCGTCTTCCTCTACAGTTTTTGTCCTCTACGTTTCAATGGTTCAAATGGCTCTGAGCACTATGGGACTCAACTGCTGAGGTCATTAGTCCCCTAGAACTTAGAACTAGTTAAACCTAATTAACCTAAGGACATCACAAACATCCATGCCCGAGGCAGGATTCGAACCTGCGACCGTAGCGGTCTTGAGTTTCCAGACTGCAGCGCCTTTAACCGCACGGCCACTTCGGCCGCCTGTCTCTACGGTTCCCTCTAGTACCATGGAAGTCATTCCCTCATGTCTTAACGGATGTCCTATCATCCTGTCCATTCTCCTTATCAGTGTTTTCCACATATTCCTTTCCGATTCTGCGAAAAATCTCCTTACCTTCTATTCCTTACCTTCTATTTCTAATTCCCAATTATTCTTTTCAAGACAGAAATGGTCTGCCTATGTGCACTATCAAAGTATTTCGTCCAAAATGTATTCGACTGATGCAAACTTGTGGCATTTAGTACAATAGCCAGGTGAAAATGCTTACAAATTGAATATGAAATCACAAGTACATCATCGAATACAACAGAGAGTCAGCGACTAGATAAGACTGTATAAGGATTCGGTCGGTCATAGACCATTAGGTTTCTGTACCAACATTTTGTGATATACTTCTGAATCCACTGTAGACAGCCAAACTCTGTGATGACCGAGAACTATTCATGAACGTAAGCCAAGTTTGTTATGTAACACACACAATCAAGAAACCACGCACATGCAAGGATACGGCTCCATTATATGCGCTGAATGTTGCAATAATTCTCATTTCCCATATTTGTACATCTTGACTCCCAAAGTGCCCAGTACATAACACATTATACTTGTCACAAATGCAGTAAAAAATAGATATAATGTGAATACACTGAACTGATTGAAGGTTCTATGCGTTACTTTTTATTTCCAATTTCATTACAAAAATTTGTTACTTCTTTTTTCAAGATAAACATTATGAAAATAATAAATGATTAATTAGATATTTGTAATTATCACAGTCATAATAAACATTTTGTTTGAATTACGTGCGAATGAAAAATAAAAGTAGGTGTAATGATATTAGATCCAGGGGCTTCGCACTTACGAAACTAAGGGCTTGCTTGATTGGCTTATGTTTGAACTCTTTGAATATTAGCAACTGTACAATGAATATAAGTACTAAGAACATTTTGAAACCCACATATATTGAGGTACCAGCCATGACACAATTTAATCGCAATATCTGAAAACGATTAGAAATTGCAACTAGAATGCAAAGGCTGTAAGACTGTTTAAAAGAATTCGCAAAGGCCGCAATATAAGGGAGTCCGTGAGGTTTTCATCTCATAAATTATCTGTGAAAATATCAACTTTCAATGCTGCTCAGTGGTTACGTGTTTACGCCTAAGGGAGATTAAGGAAAGCAAGAAAACTACATCAAAAAATGAACATAATGTGTCCTTTAGCTGTCTGTCACGTAAGGAGATTCAAAACAGTCACTCGCTCCTATAACCGCGTCAACACATATCTTCTGAGTATATTCACACGTTTGCCTAAAGTGGCACAGCCTCTATAAACTCTGCAAGTCGATGATCAGAAACCATGATCTGCTACCCAGTGCTGCAGGTGAAAACCTACTTTTGCCGTCTACCGGGTAAGAAGTCTCTCCTCTAAGTCCTCCGGGGAAGAAGTCTGCACTAAATGCCTCACAGTAGAGGTGAATTCCGCTCACTCTCGAGATTAAGTTTCGCTTCTGCGCCTGCACAACTTTCTGTGAGCCAATGCGACGATTTTACCATAGCCAATGGCACGGTAGTAAATATGTCAACAATTTCCAAGTTAACAGTGTTAACCTATGGAAAGACTCAGTTCTTAAAAAGTCGGTTTAAGGTCCCCACACTACATTCGAATTGTCTCTATAACCAATCCACTGGTTCCACGTTTTGGATTTTGTGTGCAACTGCCCTCAGTTTCTTCGTTCAGCTTCATAATTTCTTTTAATCACTTAAGTTTGTTGTTCCAAAATTCCCAAAAAGTGATGAGGCTATACCGTTGTAGAGCAAGTTCTCTACGTTTCTCAGAGAACCGTGAGAGTCTTGCCGCTTCACAAAAATCATTTCTGGGAAGTGCTCTTACATCTTGAAAAGTAACTTCTGTTGCCAAAGAGTTAGGCCCAGGTACCTGGGGTTGCAAAGCTCTCCGAGTTTGCCTAACTCAAGTGTCCTGCCATTCTGTTACCCGATTTCCTGAGAAAGGCTACAGAACCACACACAGCGTAAAGCATCGTTCTATGAATTTCACAGTAGGAGGCGCGTAGGACCCCAAACATTACCACAGCTGCCTGGCCGCTAAGCTCAAAGGGTGACCCCACCCGAATACCACATCGGACCTTGCTCCAGTGTTCAAAAACAAGATTCCGAGGTTGTTGGCCTGTCTGAGCTTCACCATTCAAGAAAATTACAGAAAGATTTCCATCCAGCTACCAACAGTGTAACGAGAGAGAGTAAAATATTAATTGATCTCCGAATCTCTAAATTAACTAAAAACCGCTCCTATAAACGTGAGCATTCATCAACTAACATTGATCGAACAAACCAAATCAATTAATATGAAGTATGACAGTAGAAACTAAGAGTGTGAGTCCAACAATAGCTAATCACGTAACAGGTGGAAGAAACGATCTTATGTTTCAGGTTTGCGTTTACGTCTCAGTCAGTTAAAGCGGTGCTAAGAGTACGAAACAGGTGAAGGGGCGTTGACTAATCAAGAGAGTTACATCTACATCTACATACATATTCCGCAATCCACGATACGGTGCTTGGCGGAGGGTACTTCGTACCACAACTATTATTGGTTAAAAGTTATCAGATCTCTGTTTTTCCCTACTGCTTTCAGTTTCTACAGCTCCCTCTAGTACGACAGACATTATTCCTTGATGTCGTAACAAATGTATAATCCTGCCTCTTCTTCTTATAATGATTTCGATATATTCGCTTGCTCGTCCATTCTGCGAAGAACCTCCTCACTATTTATCTTATGTCCGCATAATTTTCACATTCTTCTGTACTGCTACATCTAAAACACTTCGATTATCCACTGTTCCGGTTTTCACAGTGTCCGTGATTCATTACCATACACTTATGTGTTCCAAACGTACATTCTCAAGAATGTCTTACTCAGTTGTAACTTCTGTTAATTATTTCTATTTTATTTTTTGATGGAGGAAAGACTTTTGCATGGTATTAATGTACTCATCCCTGAGTTATGCACATGTTAGGTGACTATACTAACTTTTCTCTCTGTCACGTCTTATCATCTTGCGTTAGTCTTACACCATTATAAACAGATTTCACTTTGCGGTGCCAGTTATATGTGTGTTCATAACATTGTTATCTGTACAGCCTAAGAGGGCAGTGTTTGCTATATTACACTTTTGTAATCTTTTTTTGTAGTTTTCTTCCTTTCCAACCTAGAACTGAAGGTGATGTTCACAGCAGTCTGAAACTGATACGCAGTGATAAGAAGCTGCTAGCCAAATGGTGTTTGACTATTAAGCCACTACCTTATAAGAGGTAGTGACATGTGAGTGTAAGGACTTAGCTGAACTCCGGAATTGTCCAAAACAATATCAATTACAAAAACAATTTTCTGCAGTAATTATCTGTAGTCATGGGCCAATTAAAAACACAATAAAATGGGTTGTGAGCACCAACTAAAAGTTTAAAAAGCAATCAAAATCAGCCTTCACATTAAGTTTCATTCAAGATACAAGTTACACATGTTGGCATGGTTTTAACTATTTAACATGCGACAGCATCCCGATAAGATAACCGCCACCTCCACAGCTTGCAATTACACTATGCGATAAAAAGTATCTGGACACCACCAAAAATATACGTTTTTCATATTAGGTGCATTGTGCTGCCACTTACTGCCAGGTACTCCATATCATCAACTTCACTAGTCATTAGACATCGTGAGAGAGCAGAATAGAGAGCTCCCTGGAAATCACGGACGTCGAACGTGGTCAGGTGATTGGATGTCACTTGTGTCATACGTTTGTACGCGAGATTTCCACACTCCTAAACATCCCTAGGCCCACTGTTTCCGATGTGATAGTGAAGTGGAAACGCATAGGGACTCGTACAGCACAAAAGCGTACAAGCCGACTTCGTCTCTTGACTGACAGAGGCAGCCGACTGTTGAAGAGGGTCGCAATGTGTGTGATAGGCAGACATCTATCCAGATCATCGCAGAGGAATTCCAGACTGCTCAAGGAACCACTGCAAGTACAATGACATATAGGTGGGAGCTGAGGAAACTTGAATTTCGTAAGCCACACATAACGCCGGTAAATGCCAAATGACGCCTTGCTTGGTGTAAGCAGCGTAAACATTAGACGATTGAACAGTAAAAACGTCGTATGGAGTGACGAAACACGGTACACTATGTGGCTATCCGATGGCATGGTGTGGGTATGTCGAATTCTCGGTGAAGTAGATCTGCCAGCGTGTGTAGTGACAACAGCAAAATTCGGAGGCGGTGGTCTTATGGTGTGGTCGTGTTTTAAGTGACGGCCGCTGTGGCCGAGCGGTTCTAGGCACTTCAGTCCAGAACCACGCGGCTGCTAGGGTCGTATGTTCGAATCTTGCCTCGGGCATGGATGTGTGTGATGTTCTTAGGTGCAAGTGGTTCTAAGTCTAAGAGACTGATGAGGTCAATTGTTGAGTCCCATTGTGCTTAGTGCTATTTGAACCATTTTGATGCTTTAAGTACCTTCCCACTGTTGAAGAGCAATTCGGAGATGGCGATTGCATCTTTCAACACGATCGAGCACCTGTTCGTAATTCAGGGTCTGTAACGGAGAGGTTACACGACAATAGCTTCCCTGTAATGAACTGGTCTGCACATGGTCCTAACCTGAATCCTATAGAACACATTTGAGATGTTTTGGTTACCTGATTTCGTGTCAGGCCTCGCCAATCGACATCGATACCTCTCCTCAGTGCAGCACCCCGTGAAGAATGGGCTGCCATTCCCCAAGAATCCTTTCAGCACCTGATTGAACACATGCCTGCAAGAGTGGAAGCAGTTATCAAGTCAATTGTGCGCCAGCACCATATTAAATTGCAGCACTACCGCTGGAGGGCGCCACGAACATGTAAGTCATTTTCAGATAGGTGCCCGGATACTTTTGATCACATTGTGTAGCTAGTAGGTATTTCGAAACTACTGGTGGCAAGGCTGTGTTGCTGGATTGCCACCTCATTCAGGGACACTCGCAACTTGATCGGCAGGCAAAGACGTTTCTTTGGTCCAGCAGCAATTACTTACCCGGCCGCTGCCGTGCCGTCTCACTCTGGCTGCTGAGACACTGTCCGTACTTGCGTACGGCTAGACGATGTCGCTCGACGCAGCAACGGGGAAAGTCAAATGGCATTCTGGTATCAACAGAACGCTGACAAGTCCATCAAAGCCAATTATGAATTTAACCACTTTCTCATTGTCAAATTTGGAATGTCGTGCTACACGTCTGAAGTGTAGGTGTAGAGAGAATAACTCTTTGAGGAAGATTGTTTATTCGGATTATGTTTTGACGTGATCGAATGGTGCAGTATATTTCATACCAGAAACGATATATTATTGTGGGAAACTGACAAAAAAAATTGCAAGGTGTGTGTGAAACTTTGAATCTTCACTAAATGCAACGCAGTTCTCGTTTTTAACTCTTTTGCTAATTACGATGGAGCGCTGAGTACGTGATTTTTTTTTTGAAACCTGGTTTTCACTTCATTGTCTTTTACTCCTCATTATAGGTCTTCGATTAGGAAGCTGGGTAGACCAGTAGATCGGAGAAGCAATTTGAGTGATCTCATGAGTCATTTTTCTAAGTGGTGACTGTCCATCACCGAGGAAAATGTGGTCAACACGAAAGCGGTAATGAGTCGAGAGAACAACGTGACTTACTCTAAGAATAAAGTGACATAAATATATTAATTCGTCTCACGTCATCAATGCACTGATACTTTTCACCAATATCGGCTAAATTCTACATTTGTGTTCGCATGATGTCAGTAGTAGCCACATCATTAATTTATTAATACTTGTAGTGCGCATGCAGAAGGATCGCAGGACACCTGCACACAATTATAGTCCTATATCGTTGACGTCAATCTGTTGCGGAATTATGAACATATTTTACGTTCAAGAGCTGAGACGTTTTTGGAGAGCGAAAATCTCTTCTGTAATAATCAACACTGACTGCGTAAATAGAGATCTTGTGGAACTCAGTTCTCTCTGCTCCTCCACGAGATCCATTGCGTAGTAGATAACGGCGCTCGGGTTGATGCCCACAATAAATCCGCTTTGGGTGACCATCTGCGGGATTTGAACCATAAAATTACTGATGTGCAGCAAGGTATGAAAATCTTCTATAAAGCACCGAAAGGAAGCAAACTCAACGTTTTCGAAAACATGGAAATTTACAAAAACTGAAAGAGGTTTCCGAGTAAATTGTTGAACGACCAGTTAGAAACGGCGGATCATAATTTCTTTGACATATTTGATGCGATACTCTAGAGACCCTGTGCAACCTAATCACACATTGAGATGGGTGCTGCGTATCTATTATGCTCGGAAAGCCACCTTTACAATACTGCTAATGTTATTTATATGTTTTTTAGGAGGGCCTCCCTTGGTAAAGTAAATACTTGCTATAAGGCTTGAAGTGTAGTTGGCCAACTTCGCCAGTAAAACTTTACTCGATGATTACCATTGCCCGTCAAGCGTGTCTTCGTTACGTTCTTATTTATTTTTATGTTTTACAGATATATTATTGTATGAAGCCAGAACGCTTATGTTTTTGGTATCATAGAAATATGATTTTTCATTATTCCCCATTCCGCGAGGCCCATGGACGAAACGAGTGCCATGCCGATGGGACCATACGTGGAGTCACTGTGCATCTTGGTCCGCATGTCATTTCCCCCCCTGTTCCTGTGCCCTTCGGTTTGCTTCTGACCTGGCATTCCTTAATTCCATGTGCCTATGCAGGTATTCATAGTTGATTCGTACGTTGCTCATAACGAATGTACAGATGGTGAGAGACTTAATAGCAAGTTAATACGTTCTTGTTTAGCGCTTACGATATCTAAGACCATAGTGCCTAGACAGGTTTTAATCACTCGTCACATTATACCTAAGTCGTGCTACGAACAGCTTTCTGTGTGCACATTCCAGATGTCATTATATGAATAAAGGTACATTATAATATGTAATTTTGTTAGGAACTAATGGATAATGTCTGTGCCTCAGATGCTTTTATTTTGTTATTAACGTACTTTATAGTGATAATAATACGTACAGGAAATGTATGCGCAAATGTGGGCTTTGCATGGGTATGGGACAAGCAATTATAGTAAAGTTGTGTTTTGGTAGTACTTAGTGGTTATAATGGGGACTGTGCGTGCGCTGCTTGGACAGCGCTATCTGGTGGCTGGTTGTGAACCGCTACAATCACAGCAGGTAAGTCTGCGCGGAATAGGGCAGTGATGATGCCGGCCGGTGTTAGGCGAGCAATGGTAGTTTCATCTGGTGACTACAGTTTTGTATTTTATGGGAAGAACGACTATGAGAACAGTTTTTTATTATTTTTTATTGGTTGTGACAATGATTTTATCAGATGGTCTGCCTCATGTGCCATGATGTCCATATGGTTTTATAAATGTTAATCTACGTTTCAGGTATGTGGTTCTGAAATAATTGTAATGTATATAGTTAACTGGTATACGCCCTCCCTCAAACCTGTTATGTTATACCTTCACAGATCCGATGATGGCACCTTCAGAGTGATGAAACATGTCATCTAGTAAACGATATTGAAGCGATCGTGGCTTTTCAGTTATTCAAAAACAGAGTGATCGACACACCATGTGTTCACTGCAAAATTTGCTGCTAGATTTAAGATTCCCCTGCAGACGGAATTCAACACCTCGATCTCATCGGACGAAAGATGTGAAGGTAATATCCGGTGTAAAAAAATGGTTCAGATGGATCTAAGCACTATGGGACTTTACATCTGAGGTCATCAGTCCACTAGAACTTATTACTACTTAAACCTAAC
This sequence comes from Schistocerca serialis cubense, assembly GCF_023864345.2. Lineage (NCBI taxonomy): Eukaryota > Metazoa > Arthropoda > Insecta > Orthoptera > Acrididae > Schistocerca > Schistocerca serialis. The sequence continues at coordinate 534,764,189 of NC_064638.1, forward strand.
TAACCTGAGGACATCACACACATCCATGCCCGAGGCAGGATTCCAGCCTGCGACCGCAGTAGCAGGGCGGTTCCAGACTGAAGCGCCTAGGACCACTCGGCCACAGCTGCTGGCTATCCGGTGTGTCCCTAGGAACTCTGACTGGCTTGTTATTGTTTACAGTAAGGAAAACACATGTAGTAGAAAGAGTCGGATGTTTCTTGAGAATGTTCGCAAATGATGCACTTGTCTATAAGAAAGTAGCAACACCAGAAGACAGTATAGATTTGGAGAGTGACCTGCAGAGGACTGATGAATGGTTCAGGCTCTTATCAGTTCACGCCATACATAAATAAATGTAACTGTAATTATAATCCGCATACATCCTATATATTGGGAGCTGACTGCCACTCATAGGAAAAATTTTACGGAAATGAAACTCATCCGCAAAGGAAGTAGCTTATAAGGCGCTTATTCGACCTATTTTTGGGTATTGTTCATCAACGTGAGATCCTTACCAGGTAGACATAGAAAAAGTAGAGAAGATCCAAGGAAAGTAATCGTATAGTCGGCGTAACAGTGTTTCTCTACAAACTCCACTCGCAGACGTTATCCGAGAGGCATCGTGCATCACGGAGAGGCTTACTACTGAAATTTCGAAAGAGCACTTTCCGGAAAGAGTGTTTTACTTCCTCCCACATACACCTCACATAATAACATGGACAAGAAAATTCGAGAAATTACAGTCAGTACAGTGGCTTATCTACAATCTTTCGTTTCAATGGCCATTTGTCAGTGCAACAGGGTAGAGGGGATCGGAACTACACAGCACCACACCCCATTAAGTGGCTTGCGGAACATGAGGTAGCTATGCACACAGTGAACTGCACGTTTTCGTTAGGATACATGTGTCGTTTCACTTATTTAAAATTTTAGGGGTTTCAAATATTTTCCTTGCTTCATACAGTGATGAACCTGCAAGCACATGTCCATAGAAATTTTCTCCTTGAACTTCATGTAAAATGTGACTGAAAATGCGAGACTATAAACGAAGAACAGTGAAACCTGATACAACTGACAGAGAAATCTAGTGGTACGGTAATGTTTTTCGGATGGCTGGTAGCACAGACAGTTGACGGCTGTGGGGCGGAGAGGAGAGAGAGAGACAGGACTGGTTGCCTGCTCTCTTTCTCACCCCTTCTGAGCTGCCTACGGTACGTAACACAAGCGTTCTTAAATCGACGTCCCTCTAATACTATACATGCATCGTAAATTCACAGTTATAACAACTGTACAGTATACGACACTGGCGTTATGTGCCGGAATACATTTATATACTTACATAATTTTAGAAAATTGAGGATTCTGCTGCACCACGCGTCTTGCACATGTTAATGCTATCCTATATATTAGGCATAGAGCACTAATTTTTCTCTCGGTTCCTCGATTATGTGGTGCGAAGTGAATAGGACCCAAATAGCTAATGTCTGTTCCCTCTATCAATCACTGCACCGTTAATCGCGGAGGGGGCTAAGAAAGATTGAAGAGACCATGGCGAGTAAAGTGGCTACATCGTTTCATTGTCTTTGATATTTCTGCAGTCTAGCAGCGAACACTTAAAACTGTTCAAAGGGGTTTCTTTTGTATTGGCCAACAGCCGGTTCCCGTCAGACCACCGAAGTTAAGCGCTGTCGGGCGTCGCCTAGCACTTGGATGGGTGAGCGCCCAGTCTGCCGAGCGGTGCTGCCAACAGGAATGCACTCAGGTCTAGTGAGGCAAACTACATGACAGAAGTAGCGGCTCCGGCTGCGAAAACTGATATACGCCAGGTAGAGCTAAGTGCTGACCACCCAACGCTCCCTATTCGCAACCTGTGACACTGATAGTCTGAGGATTACACGGCAGTCGGTCAGCACCTTTGGGTGTTTCGAGACCTGTTTGAATGTTCAAGTTTGAGTTCTTTTGTTTTCTCAGCTAATCTAGTGACGATAGTTGCTCGCCCTCCTCTGCGTTGAAATATTTTCTGTTTTCTGTACTTCTGATGTCAGCTAAGTGACAAATACATTTGCAGTTATAAAAAATAAAATTTTTGTGGTTAGGTTATATAATGTTGGTTTTAGCCTTAGAAAACAGTTGATTATGAACTGCTTACTTCAGCGTTGTTCAAGTTTTACCCCACGACGCCCTTCAATTATCACCGGGAATGCCATGGATTCGTTTCGTTTTTAGTGTCAAGGAAGTCAGTTGTGGGAAATTTAAATCTGGTGTCAACCTGCGCGATCTTTTAAAAAGTGTTCATAAGATTGAGGTGTCAAATCAAAACATTTTTTTCTGTAAAAATCAGTGAAACGAAAGAGCAAATGTCACCATTTCCTAAGCAGGTCAAAATTTCGAGTAAAGCTCTTCTAGAGTCCCATTACGTAGCTCACCGAGTAGCAATATGTAAGAAAGCCGATATTCTCCTAGACGAATTAATTCCACCGTGTGCTATTGGCATGGTGCCTATTATGCTTGGAGAGTCTTTTGCCTAATCCCTTGTCTGACACTACAATCAGTCAATGAATTAAAGATTTAAGAGAGAATCTTCTACAAATTACGAAAATGTCCGAGGGAGACATAACGGTTTGCATCTTGATAAAGCCCTTGATAACGAAAGAGAGCCAGCATCGGTGGCCGAGCGGTTCTAGGCCCTTCAGTCCGGAACCGCGTGACTGCTACGGTCACAGGTTCGAATCCTGCCTCGGGCATGGATGTGTGTGCTGTCCTTAGGTTGGATAGGTTCAAGTAGTTCTAAGTTCTAGGGGACTGATGACCTCAGGTGTTAAGTACCAGAGTGCTCAGAGCCATCTTAATGAAAGAGATGCTCATTTAATCTGCAGTGTGTGATTTGTTGATTAAAACAGTAACGGTATAATTGACGATCTTCTTTGTAACGAAATAAATGCCGCTAAGACAGACAAAGATTTCTTCGAAGTATCGGACATCTTCATGACAGGAAACAAATCCACTGGACTCACTGTGTTGGCGTGTGTGGTAATGGAGTGCGATCCCTGTTGGGGACTTACAGTGGTTTACAAGCACTTATCTGTGGTATAGCTCCTGATATTAAGTGGAGCCATTGCATTATCCACAGGGAAGCACTTGCATCGCTACACTGAGAGTCGATCTAACTCAGACGCTACAAACTGTCACGAAAGTGGTGAACTGTATGAAAACTCGTCATCAGAAAGCTATATTTCTTTAGACAAATGTGTCATGTCATGTGGGTCTTTGGACTAAGTCGAGTAGTTCAATCTAAAAAAGGAAATTATGTCAGAGGGAAATACTGTCAACACAGTGACTATGAATTTAAAAAATTCTGGAAATTTGTGGTAAGGTCCTATGGGACCAAACTGCAGGAGTCATCGGTCCCTAAGCCTACACGCTACTTAATCTAACTGAAATTAACTTAGGGTATGGACAACACACACACACCCATGCCCGAGGGAGGACTCGAACCTCCGACGGGGCTGAGCCGCACGTACCGCGACAAGGCCCCTAGACCACGCGGCTACCCCGCGCGGCCTGTGTATTAAAAGTCGCATACCTATGTGATATGTTTCAGGAGTTAAACTCACTGAATAAATCTCTCAAGGAAATGAAACTCATTTCAGTAAGCTTATTAACAAAATTTGATCTTCAAAACGGAGCTTCTTCTTTGGAAGAGAAAATGGTACGATGGAAGAGAAACGGACGACTTTCCATTTTTGCATCGTTTTGTAAACGACAACGAGGTAGGTTTTACTGCAGACATTTATCTGAATTTCAGGTTAATTTTGGAAGCTGCTTTCCTTAAAACTGTGATATGTTGATTCCGCGTCTGAGGTCAGTACTGCGGGAGAAGAAGAGTTGATAGAATTTTCATCAGATTATTTACTAAAAGTGATGTTTTCATCAATAATATTGCCAACATTTTTCTAATCAGTAAGAAAAGATTTCCAACCTTGAACGAGAGGGCACTGAATTGATTACTTTTGCAACGTCCTTTTTATGCCATAATGTGTTTCCGGCCGTAGCTGTCATTATAATCTAGGTGAAGACTTCGTGTGGGTAAAGAAGTATCGTCAATTGTATCTCATTTGGTGACAACCTTTGACTAGTTGTGCAACAAGAAGCAGGCCTGAGTGTCGCAATGGGGCGAGTAATATTTCTTTCGTAAGTTCCTAACTTTTTTAACTAATTATTTCACTTTTTCCAAGGTATCCTACAGAGAGACCGGAAACAACATAGCTGGTAATGGGAATCACGAATTCAAACAAATTTAAAACCGTGCGCTTAGGTTACGTAATTTCGTATTCAGTGAACATTTGGGGTAATGGTGTCCAGTCAATCACAGTGGCCAGACGCCAGACGGAGCAAAGTGGCCAATTCATAATATATTAGCCTTATCTGTAGACTGTGGAATTGATAATAAGACAAACGTATTTTGAAAACTAAGTAAACTAAGATATTACTCTATTGAAAATTTCGTGAAAAGCGATGATCTCTTCTTACAACTGTATGCTGAGATGCGATCAGAATACTTGAGAAGACCGACAGAATGATGACGGGATTCCCATGCTGTGCTAAACGCATTGGACGCAGTAAGGAAAAAAAAGATGCTCTTTGCTACAGTAGCCAAACTTTTCATTCTCTCCAGAAAAAAACCTTTAAAAAAGTGTTCTTGAAAAACCGTTGTTGGGAATTTCAAATGCTTGTTCACCCATGAACAAGAGTAAAAACTGATTGACCATATTTCTGATCTAGAACGAAATATTATGGCATATCACGGTATTCGCCACGGTAATTCAGCTACTCCAAAATCGAATCCCTACGTGGGAAGAATTCAAGGGAAATTTACACTTTGAGGGAGGAGTGAGGGAATAGCGTAGTGGATCATGGACTTGTATTACGGTAGTCTTCCTGTTTTCATGAAGATTGTTTAAGCACTGACGACAACCGAATAAGCGAAAGGCCATCAACTGCAACAGACTGCACCCCTCAAGTTATTTTTAATAGCAGTTTGAGAGGGGATCGACGAAAAACACGTGAGGAAATTCCATATGAAGCCTGACTGTCTGTCAGTTCAGGTTACAGAATCGTAACTTTAAGATGAGGGAAGTGGCTGCCAGATAGGTTCTGCGTGATCTGAGTGAAGCACAGAAAGCAAGTCGCAAAAGAATCGCACAAGAATTCATACAACGTTATCGAACAGCGGGACAACAATTTCAGAAAGGGACTGTTGCATTTGGTGGATCGTGGATATGAGATTTTGTGAAAGAGTTGAAGTTGCAGTCTTCACAATGGTATAGTTCCTGCTCTCCACACCTCAAAAGTTCTTTCACCAGCGATTAAAGGCGAAACTGATGATCTTTGGGTAAGACCTGAAGGAAGTAATAGCTGCGAATATGATACCCCAGTGCCCGTCTGTAACAGTCGCGCACTGCAAACTGTTTCTGAAAAATGTTTTCTCCCGATAATTCATCAAAGAAGGCCTCATTTGTGGGCAGCTGGTGACTTCATTTTGAGCGGTAATGCAGACCGCATTTGCCCTACCAGTGAGTGAAACGCCCGACAAAAACGGATGTTAAATACCTCCCCAATATAAAGTCCTGATATGAGCCTTTTGTTTCCCAAATTGAAGCAACAGATCCGTGCAAAACATTTTGATGGAATTGACGAGTTACCAGACAGTTCAACAACGAATAATCCGTACGTGAAATATAGGAGCTGCTAAAACGTTCGGAATTTGTCATAAGCAAGAATGGAGCTTATATTGAAGGCGAGTGAAGGCATTTGGTAAAATAAATTATTTTCCTTAAGTCTGAAAATTAATGAGCAACCAGTTACATAACACTAATTTAATTTCCTTGCCGGTTTCGAGCACATAATGTCCTTCAGAAGATTATACCTATCGTGTCAACAACAAGGAAAATGCGGTAGTCATGTAGTTCATACTGCCTGTACAAAAATACTCTCTTACTCTATGCACCTTATTGTTGAAACTCGCAAGTAATGCGATAGGTCTAACCTCCTGAAGAAGGGCACTAAGTGCTCGAAACTAGTAAATAAATTAAATTTCCTTTGCAGGGTTGTTTATTATTTCATTATATACAACTACAGTACACTTGAAGAGGACTGGATATCCCTAGAAGAGGCCAGCACAGAAGCAAGGAAAAACATAGGTACTATTACGTCGAGCCCTGTCGCCAAATATGTGAGTCTAGGAAACCTACGTACTAGGTTCGTTAGATAAACAATTCTAACAAATGGAATTAATGAGTTTTATTACAAAAGGAAAAGATTACAATACTTTTTCAATTACGCAGATGTATCGCAAGCAAAGGGCGACACACAGAATACGCAAATTGTTCAGTATAGACAATCCTTGGTGCTAGACAAACGCCTAATCTAGAAGCTGTTAGTCAACTGGCCCCTAGCCAGTCGTCTTCACATAGGGGCCACTGAAATGCCTAGGATTGCAGGACAGAGCGGATTAGGTTGTCGAGTGGTTTTCAAACTTTATTTATCAACACACAATATTACAACAAGGATGCAAAACACTCAAAACTTTAATCGACCTCCTTTGATTAACTTTATATCGGCTGAAGGCCACATTCAAAATCCAAGACACAAGGCTTAAGCAAAGTTGAATACAAGGTTCTTCTAGAGGTTTCACCCAAGGATGTTCTCTACATCTTCAATCTAATCGACTGAAGGCCTTAGCAATTTAATTTTAATTGAACTAGGCTGGAGGTCGCATATTAAGCAATAAGATGAGTTTCACTTAGAAGGCACAACACCTTATCTTAAAACATTTCATGGAAATTTGTTCTGAAGGCCTCATTCAAAAGCATAAAAATCTTGTGCCTTAAGGGCAAGAGAAGAAGATTAACTTAAGAGATATTGAAACTCGGCTGAAGGCCGCTAACCAACAAATAATTTAACAGCTAAGGCCAGAGAAGAACAGATCTGGACCGAGCACCTTGTCTAGAACTGATATAAATACACCACCGCTGATGTTTAACCCAAACGGTATTACCTTAATTGATAGCTTCTACCTAAATAGGTAAAAGCGGTATATTTTCTTGATTCTTTAGAAATCTTTGTTTGCCAATTTGAACTTTTGAGGCCAATAGAGGTCAAAAACTTCACTCCATGGAAATTTTGTATGAGTTCTTCAAGGTTTTCGGGACGAGTCCTTACTGGTTTAATTATTTTATTACTATCTCTCGCATCTAAAACTAAACGTATTTCTCCATTTGGTTTAGTTACAGCTAAAAGAGGCCTGGAGTACTCGGAATTTAAAGTTTCTATAATACCCCAGTCTAACATCTTATTGATTTCCTTCGTCACTGCTTCTCTTTTTGACCAAGGGACCGAGTATGTCGTCTTACAAAACGTATTATGAGGATAGGTCTCAATGTGATATTCGAAGTTCTTAATTATGCCTGGCTTCTTATTAAATACAGGCAAATATGATCTTAACACTCCACTTTACTTTATCTGCTGTTGAATTGACAAGTATTCCGATTCCCTAACCTTTTCATCGATGCTTAACATCTCAGTGTCAACATCGGTTAATTTCTCACGGTCGTCACCTACGTAATGCACAATATTCCTTGGAACATAATTTACAGCCAAATGTTGACAATATTTTCCTAAATTTATTCACTTCTTTCTTAACATGATTCTTAATGGCCTGTCGTTAACAGTTAAGGTACACATACCTTCCTTAATGTCTAGTATGGCACCGTATTCACATAAAAAATCCATTCCCCAGATGCACGGTGTAGTCCTCTTCTTGTAGTTCTATTGCTACCCGCACTTGTTTAATTATCTTTCGCGCTTTAGCGCCAAAAGCCCCGAAACGGTACATCTCGACACTGGTAAAGCGAGTAGCTTCTGTTGCGTACTAACCAGACTTAAGCAATTACTCGTCTTTACGCTGACCGTTGCACCTATGTCAATTAGAATACTTATAGGAACACTATTAATCTTAGCATCTACTATCGCCTGTAAAGTAAAATCCTTTTTGGAGATTTCAGCCCTTGGTTCCTCCATTAATTCGTCTCTGATGTCAGAGCCGTTATTATAATTAAGGACATTGATTAACCCGTGAACTTTGCCTCCCTCCTCATAACCAGCCATCCGAGGAAGGCCTAAAAGGACCGGCTTTCGTTCGACCGCCCGTCAGTTAGGTTCCTCGGTGGTTCGTGTATCTCAACTAAATGCACTTCATTCCCACTTTGTTGGTACACGTCATCTCCTCTTACATTCCTATTATCAGGTAATGGTATAGGTCGATTAGCATTTCATGGACTACTGGCAGTATTGGGATTATTCCAATCTACATTAGTCGTTTGACACGTTCCCCATCTAGATTTACTCGAAGGCTCCATCGTAGTAAAGTTGTTTTGTCGGCCATCGCCACAACATTGGTTGTTTGGCGATTGCGGCCTTCCATACTTTCTTTTCCTATTCATGGTTACTACATTTACTCGTTGAAAACTATTTTGTCCTTGCCCTTGGTTATTGTTTGGTGTAAAAGCACCTCTGGGATGATTATAATTTCCATTCTAATTTTGATTTCCTTTTTGCCTATGATCGTTTTGTGCATTACCGTTTTGGAAGTTGTGGTCACAGTTATTAAAACTCTTATTATTATTAGACCTATTTTGGTTCCAGTGGTTGTTATTACCATTACTTCTACTATTATAATTACTATGGTTGTTGTGCCATTGTCTGGCGTCTTCCATTAACATTACTGCTAAAAACTGTTCTACATCATAATCCGGTGCATGAATAAGTTTTTCCCTTATATTGAAAGGCAGCCTGTCCTTCAATATACGGATTACCACTCTACTTGAAATAGGTTCTGTCCAGTACCGTTCCCGGGTTCGATTCCCGGCGGGGTCAGGGATTTTCTCTGCCTCGTGATGGCTGGGTGTTGTGTGCTGTCCTTAGGTTACTTAGGTTTAAGTAGTTCTAAGTTCTAGGGGACTGATGACCATAGATGTTAAGTCCCATAGTGCTCAGAGCCATTTGTCCAGTACCTAGTTTTATTTATGTAGCGTTCAAAATATTGCCTCAATGTTTCTTTTCTAGGGTTATAGAATTCGGGTTGGTAAACTTCTATCCGTAAACGCTCTTGACGACCCAAGAACCAATATTTCGCCAAGAAAACCCTTTCAAATTCTGAACACGTACTACACGTTTCTCTTATTTCCGCGGTCCCTTAATGCAGCTTCTCCTGTAATCTTAGACACGATAAATGGGATCTTATCAAATCCTGCCCAGCTGCGCGGAAACATTCTCTTAAATGAATTTATGAACAATTTCTGATTAATGTTGTTTTTCTCACTAGAGAATGTAGAGAATTGCCTACACTTAAATATGCTGTGTTACACCTTTAAAGAGGAAACACAACTACGTTGGACATACGGGTCATCCTCTACTTCCCAATGTGAGTTTAATTTCCACGGATCACTGATAAAGGTGTTAGACTGCATATACGGACGCTTTGTCTCGCAGTTTCCTTTGGATACCTACATATTCAGTTCTGAATTAACCCCTATGCATACCATATCGATCCGTTCCGCTAAGTTACTCAGATTTCCTTGCAATTTATCGATACAATTGATAATTTTAACACCCTGTTTTTCTTGTTTGGTTAACCTGGATTCAACATCTTCAAATTGTTATCTACTTTAACTTTTTGATCCTCAAATCTAGCTTCAACATCCTCTACCCGGCTCTCTACTTCTGAAATTTTACTATTTACGGTTGCCTGTAATATTCCCTGTTGTTCGGCTAATTCGAAAATTTACTATTAAACGATGCTTGCTGTTCTGCGAATTTAATAGCTTGCTGTTCGAGTACTTCAAAATTTATTATTGAAAAATGCCTGCCGTTCTGAAAATTGCTCACTCATCATATTTAATTTTGATAACATAGTACTTAGTATGTCTACACCTCCAGAGATGTTCGGTGCGACATTCATTCTACATTCTCGATCGGTACCTTCTCTAATATCAGAATTATTGTCTGGTAATTCTACGACCTTATCCCTTGTTCTAATCCCCGATACACTTGGTATCGCTTTCTTCTCTTGTTCAGCAAACGTGTCACCTCCTACATTGACAATATTCCTATTACTTTCTTCCTGTTCTGGCAAATCACTAATCTCCTCCTCTGATTCAGGAATTCTCTTATCTATATCACTACGCAGATTTAGACTTCTTTTAGGCATCATGATAACTACTGGACATAACCACAATGAAATCTCAATTAGCACTACAGTACAAAATCTATTCTAACATACTCAAATGATAACTTATTTTGTGGATTGCTTACTTTTCTCTGTCGTGATGGACTGTCGTGGTGTGGGTGTGGTCACTGTTGACTGTTGTCCGACGCGCTGCGTCGTTCTGCTTGTAGCTCACTCGATGTCGTGGAGCGTTGTCTGCGTTGTGGAGGAGTCAGCCCCCTCACATCGTCTCTACAGTTGTCGTTGAGAAGAAACGTCGAACGGTGTGATGTCCGGCGTCGTGAAGTCCAGTTAAGTTCTGTAAACAAACAATACGTAGTTGTTGCTCACCACAAGCGCTTCGTCCTTGCAACGATTCGTTTAGCTTCGTCTTCTCGTTGCGACATCGTCTGGCGTCGTTAGGCGCTGCGGTGTCTCCCAGATGAGACGACAGATGGCGTCTTCGAGCCCCACGTTCGGCTCCAAAATGGTGTGTATGGCGAGTGCTCCCGGACTCCAATCGCGTGCTGATGTAGTCGACGCCGTAGAGCTGCTACTGCCACAGCTCTCGCGGCAGAGTAGAGACACGATGCGATATAACGTCACTCCTCGTAGATTAAAGGGAGAAACAGTCTGAAAAACTTCGGAAAAGGCGTTCCTCGCGTAGTCATTGAATCTCAATTACATGTCCGCAGCGTTTCCACTTATGCGAACTGGTATAATGATGCTTTTTATTATTAATATTGTATTGTTAATTGCTCGGATTTGCAGTAGTTATTATTTCTTTTCTCATACGCGTAGCACACAATACTGATTGCGAGGAAATATTTTAGTTAACAGTTTTTTCTTACGTTGTTGTCTCGTTGCTATGGAACTGTTGTGCTGGTATGCAGCGAGATCCAGAGATACTCTTTGATTCAGTCTTTGTAAGATTCCGTCGTAATACGAAAATATTTTAAAGTTCACTTCTCAACTAATGACGTGAATATTTGCACTTCAATGAAGTAGTCTTTCATGAGTAGACTTTTTGATTTAGCCATTTATCAAACTATTTAATGATGTAGTCCACACCGGGTATTTATCTGGTAACGAACAGTTTATTCTTATTTTGTCACTAAATACTTGTGATTCCCGCACCACACGCACACGGAATAGTTAAGTTAAGTCAGTCCGATTGAGTTATTGTTTCTTGGCAATTACCACAAATCAACACTTTGTTGTTTTATCTTCATGATGTCGTAGCCGGCCGGAGTGACCGAGTGGTTCTAGGCGCTTCAGTCTGGAACCGCGCGACCGCTACGGTCGCAGGTTCGAATCCTGCCTCGGGCATGGATGTGTGTGATGTCCTTAGGTTAGTTAGGTTTAAGTAGTTCTAAGTTCTAGGGGACTGATGACCTCAGATGTTAAGTCCCATAGTGCTCAGGGCCATTTCAACTATGATGTCGTGTACTTGTGTCCTATTCAAGACTAATTGCGTGTATTCTATCATAGAATGTTCACCTCTCCTTAAGGTCCAACTAATTTAAATTCAAGTCCAATGTTCACTAATTCCGTTATTAGATTTCAATTAACCCGTAGTGCACTGTTAAATGAGTCTATCTGTTCCTGTCTCAGTTCATAAAATCAGTTTCTTAAGCCGTGAATCCCGTCACTCAACAAACACTCCTAAACTCAAAAACAGTCATGTCACGATTCGCAGTCTCAATAATTCAGATCAGAACCGCTCTCGTACGTCTGCACTGGATGAGTCCCAGCAAGCGACATCTTCTGTGGAAGAGAATTGTGGACGCATTGAATTTCTTCGTTGCGTTTACAACTCTCTTCCACATAAAAGTTATCTCTGATGACGTGACCTTGGACTTAACTTTTGAGATATTAATTTCAAATTTGTCACATCGATATTTGTCCATTGCTGAAATACGATGTTTCTTCTTTCTCTTTCGCTAACAAATATGCTCCGTGGTGTACGATCTAGTTGTTGACAAAACTCTTTCGTTTTAGCTCATCGGCAAGGATGTCGTAACTGCCAAGATAACTTTCCCTACTTCATGTTCTTTCTTAATTGACTTTAAGGTGGACGTTGGGGCGTTACAGTCTCCCACTCACTGACTCCCCGACACATAATGACTCGAAAATACTATCGATCGCTCCAGAGATGGTACGACAGTGCACTTATCGATACGCGCTGCTGCTGCCAGTCAAGCGCAAGTAAGGCAGTAAGTTAGTGACGCCAGTATATGGAATAGGAAAACGAGGCGGCACTTCATAATAGAAGACGACAAACAATTAATGGTATGAACACGAGCTGTGAACAGGTCAGCCAGTGTCATCGCATTGTTGTCCTAGAGAGGGTCTGTCACCGTGCGATTGGCTGACGTCTTCTCACATCCATATCTTCTCTATCGTTCCCGATTAGCGTGTCGGCGCTTGACTTTACATCATAACATTCCTCCCTGCCCCTCCCCCCCCCTCAAGAGAATGCGTCGAAGTCGAACCGTTGTCGTAGAAGGCCCCGACATCCAGCCTTCGCTCTGGTGGAAACGTCCCCTGGAATACGCCCAGAAGATTATGCGTCTACCTAATAAGGGCGATACGATAATGTAGATGGCATAGGCTATTGCAGAGTGGTCGATTCCACCTCCATCGGCAGGGCGAAAGGAGGCGGGGGAGACGAAGGCTGTCTCAATCGGGTCTTCCCGTAATCTCTGTCTGACTATGATGTAATGTAACTGAAATCTTGACATATCACCCGGCCTTTTGTAACTATACTTCCTTTTCTTCTGATTCTTGAACGGAGTCTTCGCTATTAGTAACTGATATTTATTATAGAAGTCAATCAGTCTTTCTCCTCTCTAATTCCTTGTCCCAAGCCCATATTCTCCTGTAACCTTTTCTTCTACTCCTTCCCCTACAACAACATTTCAGCCCCCATGACTATGACATTTCCGTCTTCCTTTATTTACTGCGTTACCCTTTCAATATCCTCTTACACTTTTTCTATCTCTTCACCTTCAGCTTGCGACGTCGGCATGTATACCTTAAGTATCGTTGTCGGTGTTGGTTTGCTGTCGATTCTGGTAAGAACGACGCTTTCACTAAACTGTGTAGCACACTGTCTGCCTTACCTTCCTATTCATAACGAATCTTACTCCCGTTATACCATTTTGTGCTGCTGTTGATATTACCCTACACTCAGCCGACCAGGAATCCTGGTTTCCTTTCCGTTTCGCTTCACCGACCCCAACTGTATCTAAATTGAGGCTTTGCGTATCGCTTTGTATATATTATAGTTTCCCTACTATGTTCAAGTTTGTGACATTCCACGTCCCCACTCGTAGAACGTTATCCTTTCGTTAATAATTCAGTATTTCTCTCATTGTCACCTCCAACAAGAAAGTCCCCTCCCGTAGATTCGAAAAGGGGGACTATTCGGCAATCTTTTGCCAATGGAGAGATCAACAGACACTTTTTCAATAGGAGGGCGCAAGTCATATGGATACACGTTATGTGTCTTTAAATCAGTGGTTTCCATTGTCTTCTGTATCCTAATGCCGTTGTCAATGGTTATACCCAACCCTAGGACAAAAGAGCACCCTGAATCTCTGTCCGTTGGCAGAATGAGGGTGACTTCTTACACCGGAAGTTTTCGGTCGCCAATGCTGATTATTAATCAAATTTAAGCAATGGCGGGTTTTGTACAGGGGACGAAGGGCGTTTTGAGTATAGTCAAAGACGCTACCCCTAGGTCACGGACACCAGATTATTGATTTTAATACTTACTTGGGGTTTAACTGATGTTTCACAACTGATATGAAAAAGAAGTGTTTCAGTGTTTCATGTAATCATTGTCTGACAGTCGAACGTAACCTTCAAAAATTGCGGAAGTGACTCTTAAGACATTGGAGTGGCAGAATTTATGTATGTCGAATGGCCGGGCTACAGTGTGTCATTTCCGTTGAGTGCTATAGTAAAATGTGAGAAATATATAGTACGAAAAAGAGAGAAACACACACACGCCTGAGAAAGAGAGAGAGAGAGGGAATGGGGCGAGGGCGGGGACCTCATCACATCTAAAGTAATCCCGAAACCTAGATTATTTACAATTACTACTAGAAAATTAATTGCCAACTGACTATCACGAATAAATCAGTTTAAACATAGCGCTCTAAATTCACGGTTCACTGCATGGTGTTTAATGGCCAGCAGTCGACTCACCCACAATTAGTGAAATTAATATTCTCTACACCCCTCCCCAGCGATGATGAAACAAGCAGACGTTGCAACGAAACCATTAACTAATGCCGATATTTAAAGTGCATGAGTGAAATATAGTTAAATTTAACAAATTTTTATTTCCCTTTCGTGGAATTTCTTGTTGAAACACTTTACGAGAATTACCAGCGTTTCGCTAGCAAGATGAAACGACTTCTACAGAGGTAATAAGCGCCATTATCGCCCCCTTCCGTCTGACCCTGATTGGCATCAGTAGGTTCACACTGGTTAACGTGGCAGTGGACATCGTAGACGTTTTTAGAGAAGAGATTAACTGGCATGTGGAGTAAAACTTTGGCTAACGAAGCTATGATCTCCGTTCATTTATTGCTCTACGATCAAAGATCGTAGGCTGTCCGTTGTATTCTATACAGCCAAGTTCCGCTTTACCCATCATGTTCCAACTACACTACACGCTACTATGTATTGCAGTGATTCACTAGGCGGTATGTGCATGTGATGAGTTGACTTTGCAAGTGTTGTCAATTCGTGAGAGGTCAATCAATGCCTATCTCCTGCTTTGCACTACAACTGAATCGGAATTCAGTAACGTACTGTAAAACACGACTTCTTTGATGAGCTGTTGCTACACTCCTCGTTTTATTGATGTAGCAGGCAGAGACCCTATTGGCAGTACTGATAATTTTGTCCCATGTATTACAGTTCCGTAATGTCTGGTTTAGGTCGGCTACGATCTTGCATATACTATGTGCAGTTTAATGCTACACAGTAGAAGGTTTTGCTTTAATATCATATCAGAGCTCGTGGAATCTTTTCTCCTGCTTACCAGTTCAGATGGATCTCACTTCACTTAACAACTTTCTCTGATGATCTTATGCCCAACGTAATATTTGGTCACACCTTCATCGACGAAACAGAACTGAGATTGTATTTCAGTGGTGGTGTTCATAATTATACAGTCTTTTAAATATCGGTTAGGCCCGTGAAGGGGTACATATTAATCTGATGACTTTCTCATTGGACTTTGGCAGATTTGAGATTACACTGCAAAGGAAAGTAATACTCTACTACCGGGACTTTATTCCCTGTCATTTGAAAATGTTGATTTTATGGCTCATATGGCTCTGAGCACTATGGGACTTAACATGTGAGGTCATCAGTCCCCTAGAACTTAGAACTGCGTAAAGCTAACTAACATGCCCGAGGCAGGATTCGACCTTGCGACCGTAGCAGTCGCGCGGTTCCGGACCGAAGTGCCTAGAACCGCTCGGCCGCCGCGGCCGGCTTGTTGTTTATATGGTTGAGTTTGTGTTTTTATCTCATTGTGTACCAACTTGTGTTTTCTTCTATCTTTTCCTGATTATCCTGTGTAGATGTTACGGGACAGCGTGTTTGTGCTTGGTTCTCTTATGTTGTTGTCTGTGGTTTGGTGCTCTCTGCCTTTATTTCACTTTTAATTTTGTTGTTTAGCGTTCTTACTATGTTATTATTGTAACCCTTATTTTCTGCTACTTGCATTACTACGTCCAGTTCTTTTTGGTAACTTTCTTTGGTGATTGGTGCTGTGTTGAGTCTATGGAGCACGTGTCGGAGTGCTGCTGTCTTTTGTGCGTGTGGGTTGTTCGAGGTGTGGGAACGATGATGTCTATTGCTGTGCGTTTGCGGTAAATTTCAAACATATGCTTATTGGTTTGTTTCCTTCACTCAGTATTCACGTTTAATAGAAAAGAAAATCGATGGTATTTATATGGTGTACTGCTCACCATGAACAGTAAAATGATTTTCGGAGCAACTATGCGGATGCCTCTCCTTTAAGTTCTTTCCTTACAAAAATACATATTTGTTAGCGGTAATCACTACGTACTAATAACGACAATGAGGTACTCTTGAAGCTCTGTATATTAACGACCAAAGCAACGAACATTTTCCACGGGTCAGTAAGCACAATCCGCTGATTCACTTGCTGTGTCATTTCATTTATAGCTCTAACAATACATGTTACATCTGCAACACTTTTGTTTAACGGTAATCATTTTCGCACTGCAAATTTAGATTAACCGCGAAGCTTGTTTATCGTCGTCTGCATCCGTATTGGCACAATTGTCGCGACGCACAGATTCCCGCCACGAATGAGGCCTTCCGTGGATCGGCGTTATTCCGCATCGGGCCGTAGGCGAAGCAGACAATTTGGCACGTAACCCACACCTCGCTCTGCCCGTGCCCTGGTACACCCCGCCCCTTTCCACTCCTTCACACCCTCTTCTCACCCTCTCGCCACATAACCCCTATTCCACCGCACAGATATCGTGCCAAGTGGGCGGAAAGCGGGACACATCGTTCCGAACATGCTAATAGGTTTGCTGTACATCAAATTACTAGGCATATTTATACGGCGCGTCACGGACGATAAACGGATAATGTCCGAGCGATAATGACTGAAGTGTTGTAAGCGGAGTCATCTACTGTGTGATTCATTAAACAATTTGCAAGCGCAAATTTCGTACCGGTTGTGCAAGATAATTACGCGTACGATGTGTGTGGTACACCGAAATTCCGGCCGTGGAACAACAGCTGCTGGCTTTCAATAGCAAAATTTTGAAATTTAATCATTGACGTTTTATCTTTGAAGTGTTCGAAACTGAGGCATTGCTCGTAACAGAATAGGCATTGCATCAGTTGTCGGTAAAACATATTTCCATTTACTTCATTCAGAGCACTGTTGATACAAGCAGCTGGAACTACGCGTAATGACGCGTAGACCAGCACTTTCATTATGTTACTAGCTCTATCTGTTTCAAAATCTGAGATTTATTCGTTAATATTTAAAACGACTGCAGGTTAGTAATTAACAATGTAATAATATGGAAAATAGGTTCAGACATTGCGCATAACAAGAACGATTGTGTGTATGAAATCTTATGGGACTTAACTGCTATGCTCATCAGTCCCTAAGCTTACACACTACTTAACCTAAATTATCCTAAGGACACACACACACACTCACACACCCATGCCCGAGGGAGGATTCGAACCCCAGCCGGGACCAGCCGAACAAGAACGATTCTTCGGTTTGTAAACAAGTAGCACTGAAAAATGTGTACTTGGTACGCACTTGTCAAATTTAAATTCAAAAGTGTCTCTCTGTGCCTTTACGTTAGTGAAGTCAATCCGGCTGTGGTCTAACCAATCTTCAGTTTTGTTTGCACTATACTGTGCATTATATGAGTCAAAATCGTGGATGAATCAGACGTTCAGATGAGTGCATAATAGTTCTTCCATTTATCAGCCCTAACTATCTTCGGGATTTTGAGGATATTATTCTTCACGAAGTCCAACCGGTGTCTAGTGTCACTTATTCTGTGCACTTATTACAATAATTTTTTGATTGCCACTTCCTCCAAGAAGTAAATAAAATCATAATTTTATCTATTCCTTATTGGATTACTAGTATTCCAGAGCTGTGTCAAACTTAGGACAACAGCGATCCCTTATGCCTCCAAATGGCATCAAATCTCGCTATTTTCCATCTTCTTCAGATGTTTCTCCACTCCTTCATAGACGCTCTTCTCACTCAACTGTCCACTCTCTCTGCATTTATAACAGTTGAATTCCTTTGGCATTAAAGGTATTGTCGACTATGATATAAAATTTTTAGAAAGTTATTTTCACGAATTCTGTAATCTGAATCTGTCCATCAGGAGTCGAGTTCCGTTAGGATTACTTTAAATTTTTCCTTCAGCCTTTTCCCTTTCGCAATCCTTATACTTTCTACTGATTTCATGCCTAAATTACTTCTTTGCAGTATTACCGTTTTTCGTGATGTTAATTTTCATTTTCCTGTTTATCCATTCGATTAAAATTATTTTGTCTGTTACACACACATTCTTTGTGTTATCATTTTTATCTCGATATTGGGCTGTCCCATTTCAGTAATGATGTCGGAAGAACAGAAACATAACGGTGGGGACCTCTTGAAACAAGTTAAGGAAAATTTAAACAACGAATATACGAAAATGAATATGTATAAAAAACGAATATATGGAAGTGAACATGTGAAGGGCTGATTTCAATAGTGGTAACAGTCCGTTTTTGTACGGCTACCCTCCATGTCAAGAACAATGTCGTTTACAACAATGATTACGAAGTGTTGCAGGATATTTTCCTATTGTTAATGTTTACTGATATGGGATACAACTGAATAACGCATTTGTATACATGATTCAGTAAGCGCTACGCTATCAGACGCAGCTTTACATGACAATCAAAATCAAAATCCGACGTAAACCAAAGAAGAAATTGATATCTTCTAACGTAAGTTGGCATGCATGGAAAAAATAAAAACGCGGTATATACACTATGTGATCAAAAGTATCCGGCACTGGGCTGTAAATGACCTACAAGTTCGTGGCGCTCTCCATCGATAATTTTGGAATTCAATATGGTGTTGGCCCACCCTTAGCCTTGATGACAACTTCCATTCTCGCAGGCATACGTTCAATCAGATTCTGGAAGGTTTATTGGGGGATTGCAACCCAATCTTCATGGAGGGGCTGCACTGAGGAGAGATATCGATGTCAGTTGGTGAGGTCTGGCACGAAGTCGGTCTTCCAAAACATCCCAAATGTCTTCTATAGGATTCAGGTCAGGACTGAGTGCAGGCCAGTCCATTACAGGGATGTTATTATTGTGTAACCACTCCGACACACCCCGTGCATTATGAATCTCGATCGTGTTGAAAGATGCAGTCAGCATCCCCAGATTGGTCTTCAACAGTGGGAAGAAAGAATGTGCTTAGAACATCAATGTTGGCCTGTGTTGTGATAGTGCCAGGCCAAACAACAAGGGGTGCAAGCCCCCATTATGAAAAACAAGACCACACCACAACACCACCGCCTCCGAATTTTACTGTTGGCACTACACACGCTGACAGATGACGTTCACCGGGCATTCGCCATACACAGACCGTGCCATCGGATCGTCACATTGTGTACCGTGATTCATCCCTCCACACAATGTTTTTCCACTGTTCAATCGTCCAATGTCTACGCTCCTTACACCAACTTAGGCGTCGTTACGCACTTACTTTCTAATTATAGTTATCGTACCAATAAGAGGCGCTTAATGTATTGATTAATATTGAGACAGTGTAAAAGAGGCATAAAGGTGCATGGCAAATTCGTACAAAATAAATTACCTGAAAATAAAATAGAAGAATTTCATTCCTAAAGACATTTGAAAGGGCACTAAATCGTTAGTTTAGTAGCTGTCACGGCTTAAAACTTGTGGTTTTTCAGGATACTTTCACACTGGTGTACCTGGAAACCATTTCGCTATGCTTCTACAGCGTAACTTATTAAAAAGGAGGTTCAGCAATACGATAAAAAGCAGAACAAAACTTAAAAATAACTATGGTTGTCCGATGTTTCCCTATTTGAAAAAAGAAAAAGAAAATATAGCGATCTAGCAACTTTGTCTGTAGTCGGAAACAAAATAAATATCCTTTCACTTGTCTGTTCAAAACCTTATGTCAGATTTATTTCAGATTTCGATTGCGAATTATTATGATGCCCCTGGGACGCGCGTACTAAACACCACGGTTCTTCTGATTTTTCAGTACTGGCAATTCATTGACGTTTAAAATCAGCAGTGCGATTACGTAGAGACTGCACTCAGCATGAAAGACACGTAACATGAGGAATCAAAGTGCAGTGACGACAAATATTCTGTCCTGCGCATCTGAATGTAAAATCAATAAATATTCCTACTGTATGGTCGCAATGATAACTGCTACATCAGTTTCAGATGTATAACTAATTTACTTCTTCATTAGTCATTTATCTTCTGGCGACAGTGGTGGATACTGTCGAAAGCTGGGATACTAATCAAGATTTAATAAGTGCAGCGTGAACATTTTGTAAAATATAAGCATTCGTTTGACAGTCGAGGAACGACGAAGCTTAATGTTTGGCGTTAGATACACTTTTCGTGACGCTGTTGTGACCAATTTAGGGGCGCTGAGCAGTCGAGCAAGCGTGAGGGTTGCGAAAGTGACCCAGGTCCTGAGCGATGACATTGGACAGCGTCCTCGAAACGTCATTCACCGGAAAAGCGGATAAAAGAACCTACTTGCAATCGGCATATTACATTTGGCGTTGATGGGCGCGCTATAAATAACCCACTCGCGACGAGATCCGCCAGCATTATTGGGATCCATTAATATTGGAGGTCTGTCCATTACAACAAATCAGACGAAATATTTTGGCCATTAATGCGGCGGGCGATGGACGGCTCTCGTCAAAGCCGTCTTTTATGCGGTTTGGAGTGTGTGGGTGCCAGAGGGGGCGATCTGTTAGCTCTGCGGTGGGGGTGTGGGCGGGAGGCAGGGTGAGCCCGTGTGCATCGGTGCTGGTGACTAACCCTCCAGCACTCAGGTCCTTTCTGCTCCCACTCTGCCGCACTCACCCTCCGCTTGGGAACCGCAGTTTTGAAACATGAACAATGTTGAACGCTCCCGCGTAAAGTGAATCCTAAACAAAATTGTTCCCCAATGGAGATATTGCATGCCTGCGCCACGGCACCGTTATTTATCGAGGGCGAAAGGGGTCACGTTGCAGGGTGAAGGGTGGCGTTCTTGCAGGGAACATTCACCGCCGTGGTGGGTGGGGCGCGCTGCAGTGTGGCGCTGATGGCCGCGACCATTAATCCTGCTGCCAACGTCGCCGCCAGGTAGCGAGCATTCTTTGGCCTTGCGCTGCTGCCTCCACTGTGCTCCCGACAAGCAGTGCTCCCCTGTCTCTTCATTAAAATTTCAACTCCTCCATAGCTCGTAACAAATTTAACTGTTACCCCTGATTTTAAAGCATTGCTTTTATGTACTTTAGCCACACAATACGTTCCACAGCAATTTTTCTTTCCCGTTGTGCAACACTCCAGCAAGCGTTATTACAACCTCCAAATTAATTATGTGGCTTGGCGTAACATCCTGATATTTACTGCGACCATTGTAGTAGGCCATGTACACTTCAGGGGCATGTCACCAATGTTCCTTTCACTCACCTCCCGAATGACCGTTTATACCCCTCACATTGACTGTATTTATGATTGCTACTTTTCATACGCGAATGTTCCTATCATTCAACTCGCTTATGACCGTTAATAGCACTCAAATTGATTGTAATTACGATAGCTACTTTTCATACGCTGCTTGATTTTCGATAGTACGAGAGGCATTCAATAAGTTATGTCAGACATTTGTTTTCTCGGCCAATTTCTATTGAAAGAGAAAACGGTGTTTGTTGTGGGACATCCTCGAATACTCCCTCTTCAGCCGCTATAATTTCATGAAGTTCAAATAAGCGTCGTCGTGAATGTTTACGGAGGTCTGACAGTGAATAAAATAACTCGCGGCTGCTCAAATGGACGTCTCTGTTGGTAGAGCGAACACGTCCACCAGTTGAGGCACTCAAATGAGAGTGCCTGCCGGCTTCCTTGCCGCCTACAGAAGACCAGAAAGAGCTACTAAGCACCAACTTTGCGGAATTGCTTGTTCGTTAAGAGGCTTATAGTGACAACTTTCTGTCGTATATCGTCCCAGACAATGAAACTTGATGTCATCACTTCGAACCGGAAACAAAGCAGTAATCCATGCATTGGAGCAATCCATCTCTTCTCTGAAGAAAAATATCAAAGCCGAACCTTCAGCCGATGAATTGATGGCGAAGGTCTTTTGGGACTCGGAAGTGGTTATTCTCCTTCATGTCCTCCCTCATGGTGCAACAATCAACTGAAGTTTACTCTGATACCCTCTGATAATTGAAGAAACGACTTCAGCCTCTTTATTGCAACAAAAATGCAAACGAATTGCTCCTGCTGCATGAGAAGGGCTCGACAAGTCTGCGCACACGAGTGAGGAACTCAAAAAACTTTATTCGACTCAAAAGCCAGAATGTGGCACTTTCCAACTTTCACCTGTTTGTCCACTAAAGGATGCAGTCGGTGGATGATGGGGAGTTTTACTGAAGCTGCAAGACGTTGGTTCCGACGTCGATCATCACAGTGGTACCGCGTGTGTATACAGGCCCTACCAGTAAGGTGGTACAAAGCCGACCGATTCAACAGAAATAGGGTTTTATAGCAAAAATATTCAAATGGCTCTGAGCACTATGGGATTAATTTCTGAGGTCATCACCCCTCTAGAACTTAGAACTACTTAAACCTAACTAACCTAAGGGCATCACACACATCCATTCCCGAGGCAGGATTCGAACCTACGACAGTAGCGGTGCGCGGTTCCGCCTAGAACCGCTCGGCCAGTCCGGCCGGCTATAGCAAAAAGATTGGGTAATAATACCGTGTACTGGAATTTTTAATAAAAGAAAACTGCTTTCAGAAAAAAAGAAACATCGGTATATTCGAAATTTTCCAACATTTAGCGAAGCGCCAGTTATCCGGAAACAGTACACCTGGCTAGTGGACGCGCGAGTCACCATGGTGCCATGTTACAGCAAGATTCCGATTTCCCGGTGCCAATTATTAGGTTTGCTTGCAAAATTTCGTGACTTTGGAAAAAAAAACTATGGAACAAAATGGTTTTCTCGTTTTAAGGAGCATCTTTTTGACCTTAGTGGCTCTCCACATTCAGGAACACCTGCAGCATTTGATGAGGATCGTTTAAATGCATTAATGGACAATGACCCACGCGAGTGTATTCGACAACAGGCAAAGGCGATGAACTGTGATCGTTCCACCATCGCACACCATTAGCTTATGGTGGGCAAGATTCAAAATTCTAGTGTGTAAGTACCACATGCTCTAATCCAAAATCACAAAAATCAGCGGATGGCCATATCTGCTTGCTCGTCATCAATAGATCCGTGAACAACACCGACCAATCGTGCCCTGTATCATTACTAGTGATGAGATATTGGCCTTGACGCTGACATAACATTCGGTTTAAGAATTATGAAAGAAGGTTGTATAAGTGGAAGAGACCTGTAGACACTAGAAGGTTTCAGATTGGTTATATAATGACAAAACAGAAATTTTCGATTGTAAGACATTTTCCGGGGCCAGATGTTGACTCTGACTACAATTATTTGGCCATGAGTTGCAGATTAAAACAGAAGAAATTATAAACAGGTATAAATTTAAGGAGATGCTACTTGGATAAATTGAAGGAAGCACAGGTCGATTAGAGTTTCAGAGGGAGCTTTAGGGAAGGATTGACAAGAACACGGGAAAGGAATGGATAAGTTTGAGGCAGGAAATAGTGAATACAGCAGAGGATCAAGTAGATAAAAAAATGAGGGTCAATAGGAATCCATGGTAACACAAAAAATATTTAATCGAAATAATGAAAGGAGAAGGTATAAAAGTGCAGTAAATGAAGCAGTAGAAAGGAAATAAAATCGTCCAAAATATGGGATTGACAGTAAATGCAAAATGGTTAAGCAGAAATGGCTAGAGAACAAATGTAAGGGTTTAGAAGGAGAAATCAGTAGTGGAGAGATAGATAGCACCTACAATAAAATTAAAGAGGCCGATGGAGAAAAGTAAGCCCCCTGCATGAATATCAAGAGCTGAGATGGAAAACCAGTCCTAAGCAAAAAAAGGAAATCTGAAAGGGGGAAGGAGTATACAGAGGACCTCTACAAGAAAGATGTACTTGACAGCAGTAGTACAGAAATGGAAGAGGGCGTAGAGGAAGATGACATACAAGGTAAGATCATGCATGAACTATTTGACACAGCACTGAAAGACCTAAGTCGAAACAAGAACCTGGGAGTAGACAACATTCCGTCAAAACTACTGGTAGCCTGCGAAGCTCCAGTTGCGATACAGCTCTCCCATCTGATGAGCAAGATGTGTGACACAAGCGAGACACCAATAAGTATCAAGAAGAATACAATTATTCCAATTTCAAAGAAAGCAGGTGTTGACAAGTGTGATAATTACCGAATAATCAGTTTAATAAGTCATCGTTGCAAAATACTAACACGAATTCCTTACAATAGAATGAAGAAACTGGTACAAGCGGCGCAAGGAAATATCAGTTTGGCTTCCGAGGAAATGTAGAAACACGCGAGGCAATACTGACTCCGTGACGTTTCACAGAAGGTAGGTTAAGGAATGGCAAAACTTAGTTTATAGCACTTATAGTACAGAGAAAGCTTTTGACAATGTTGACTGGATTACTCTATTTGAAATTCTGATGGTAGCCGGGGAAAATATAGAGAGCGAAAGGCTATTTACAGCTTGTACAGTTATACGAGTCAGTCGGCTGGTGTGCCCGTGCGGTTCTATGCGCTTCAGTCTGGAACCGCATGACAGCTCCGGTCGCAGGTTCGAATCCTGCCTCGGGCACGGATGTGTGCAATGTCCTTAGGTTAGTTAGGTATAAGTAGTTCTAAGTTCTAGGGGACTGATGACCACAGATGTTAAGTCCCATAGCGCTCAGAGCCATTTTTTTTAGTTATACGAGCCGAGGGGTGTGACAGGGAAGCAGTAGCTGGGAGTGAGACGGAGATGCAGCCTATTTCCAATGTTATTCGATCTGAACATTGAGGAAGCAGTAAAGGAAGCAAAATAAAAATTTGGGGTACGAATTAAAGCCCTGGGTGAAGAAATAAAAACATCGTAATTCTGTCAGAGACGGCAAAGGACTTGAATGAGATGAGTAGATGAATATTGCTATATCGGCAGCAAAATAACTGATGATGCCCTATGTAAGAAAAACATAAAATGGAGATTGGCAGTCGCAAGAAAAGCTTTTCCGAAGAAGAGAAGTTTCTTAACATCGAGTACAGATATAAATGTTAGGAAGTTTTGTCTGAATGTATTTGTGTGGAGTGTAGCCATGTATGAATAGAAGCATGGAAGATAAACAGACAAGAAGAGAGTAGAAGCTTTCGAAAAGTGGTGCTACAGAAGACTGCTGAAGCCTATATAGGTAGACCACGAAAGTAATGACGAGGTATTGAGTAGAAATGAGGAAAAAAGAAAGCTGTGGCACAACAAGACAAGAAGAAGTTATCCGTTGGTAGGACTCATACTGAGGCATAAAGGGGTCACCAATATAGTACTGGAGGGAATCGTTGGGGGGGGGGGGGGGGGGGTTGAAAATCGAAGATAAATACCAAGAGATGAAAACACTAAGTAGATTCATAAGGATGTAGGTTACAGTCGTTTCTCGGATATGAAGAAGCTTGTACAGGATAGAGTAGCATGGAGGGCTTCATCAAACTAGTCTTCAGACTGGAGACCACAACAACAACAAGGAAAAGAAAGGAACAGTTTAGCGCTAACAAAGCAATAACTCCGTGCACAAAGACGTGCTCCTGTTCACAAAGATATTGTTACTGATCCTGGTTGAGCATCGATGGTGTGATGTACTACGAATTGCTTCTACGATGTGTAACATCTGGCAATCATTGTCAACAACTGAGACGTCTTGCAGACGTAGTCGAAGAACAACGGCCAGGACGACTGCGAGAAGTGATGCTACCCCACGATAACACCCGCCCGCATCCAGCAGGAGGTGGGTTAGGAAGCCATATCGCACGCATTATTAACTGATCTTGGAAGCTCAGATTTTCACCTTTTCCGCTTTCTGTAAAATAGTCTGCAAGCAACTTCCTGTCGGGCTGAAATTGCAATCCAATCATGGCTCGACGAGTTCTTCGCCTATAAAACCACGTTTCTACAGTTGTTGTATCGAAAACTTACGTCAGCGATAGCAGACAGCTCTGATTTCCCATATTTTATAGTGGTGATCGTTCCTCCCTATGTAAGTCGGTGTCAACAAAATATTTTCGCATTCGGAGGAGAAAGTTGGTGATTGAAATTTCGTGGGAAGATTCCGTCGCAACGTAAAACGCCTTTCTTTTAACGATGTCCAGCCGAAATCCTGTAATATTTGTGTGGCACTCTCTCCCATATTTCACCATAATACTTTTTCGATGTAATCCGTCAGTCCTATCTAATAAGGATCCCACACCGCGCAGCAGTATTCTAAAAGAAAACGGACAAGCGTAGTGTAGGCAGTCTTCTTAGTAGATCTGTTACATTTTCTAAGTGTCCATCCAATAAAACGCAGTCGTTGGTTAGCCTTCCACACAACATTGTCTATGTGTTCCTTCCAATTTAAGTTGATCGTAACTGTAATACCTCGGTATTTAGTTGAAGTTACAGCTTTTAGATTAGACTGATTTATCACGTAATCGTAGTTTAACGAATTCCTGTTAGCACTCATGTGGGTGACCTCAAACTTTTCGTTATTTAGGGTCAACTGCCAATTTTAGCACCATTCAGGATATCTTTTCTGAATCGTTTTGCAGTGTGTTTTGATCTTCTGATGACTTTATTAGTCGATAAACTACAGCGTCATCTCCAAAGAACTGGACATGGCTGCTCAGATTGTCTCCCAAAACCCTTATATTGATAAGTAACAGCAAAGGGCCTATGACACTACCTTGGGGAACGCCAAAAAGCCAAAAATCATTCTTGCTTTACTCGATGACTTTCCGTCAATTATTACGAACCTCTATGACAGGAAATCACAAACCCAGTCACATACAAGAGACGATATTCCATAAGCACGCAATTTCACTAAGAGCCGTTTGGTGGTACAGTGTCAAAAGCCTTACGGAAATCCAGAAATAAGTAATCGATCTGAAATCCCTTGTCAATAGCACTCAATACTTCATACGAATAAACAGCTAGTTGTGTTTCACAGGAACGATGTTTTCTAAACCCATGTTGACTTGTGTGTCAATAAATCGTTTTCTGCGAGGTCATTCATAATGTTAGAACACAATATACGTTCCAAAATCCTGCTGCATATCGACTTTAACGATATGGGCCTGTAATTTAGTGGATTACTCCTACCACCTTTCTTGAATATTGGTGTGACCCGTGCAACTTTCCAGTCTTTGGCTACGAATCTTTCGTCGAGTGAACGGTTGTCTATAATTATTAAGTATGGAGCTAATGCATCAGCATACTCCGAAAGGAACCTAATTGGTATACAGTCGGGACCAGAAGATTTGCTTCTATTAAGTGATTTAACTTGGTTTCACTACTCCGCGGATCGGAGCGATGAATGTCAGATCCCTTAATCGGGCAGGTAGGTTAGAAAACTTAAAAAGGGAAATGGATAGGTTAAAGTTAGATATAGCGGGAGTTAGTGAAGTTCCATGGCAGGAGGAACAAGACTTTTGCTCAGGTGAATACAGGATTATAAGTACAAAATCAAATAGGGGTAATGCAGGAGTAGGTTTAATAATGAATAAAAAAATAGGAGAGCTGGTAAGCTACTACAAACAGCATAGTGAACGCATTATTGGGGCCAAGATAGACACGAAGCCCACACCTACTACAGTAGTACAAGTTTATATACCAACTAGGTCTGCAGATGATGAAGAAATTGATGAAATGTATGATGAGATAAAAGAAATTATTCAGGTAGTGAAGGAAGACGAAAATTTAAAAGTCATGGTTCACTGGAATTTGAGAGTAGAAAATGGGAGAGAAGGAAACATAGTAGGTGAATATGGATTGGGGGAAAGAAATGAAAGAGTAAGCCTTCTGGTAGAATTTTGCACAGAGCATAACCTAATCATAGCTAACACTTGGTTCAAGAATCATAAAAGAAGGTTGTACACATGGAACAATCCTGGAAATACTAGAAGGTATCAGATAGATTATATAATGGTAAGTCAGAGATTTGAGAGCCAGGTATTAAATTGTAAGACATTTCCAGGGGAAATTGTGGACTCTGACCACAATCTATTGGTTATAAGCTGTAGATTAAAACTGAAGAGACTGCAAAAAGGTGGTAATTTAAGGAGATGGAACCTGGACAAACTGATAAAAACAGAGGATGTACAGAGTTTCAGGGAGAGCATAAGCGAACAATTGACAGAAATGGGGGGGAAAAGTACATTAGAAGACGAATGGGTAGCTCTGAGGGATGAAGTAGTGAAGGAAGCAGAGGATCAAGTAGGTAAAAAGACGAGGGCTAGTAGAAATCCTTGGGTAACAGAAGAAATATTGAATTTAATTGAGGAAAGGAGAAAATATAAAAATGCAGTAAATGAAGCATGCAAAAAGGAATACAAACATCTCAAAAATGAGATCCACAAGAAGTGCAAAATGACTAAACAGGGATGGCTAGAGGACAAATGTAAGGATGTAGCGGCTTATCTCACTAGGTTGGTTGGTTGGTTTGGGGAAGGAGACCAGTCAGCGTGGTCATCGGTCTCATCGGATCAGGGAAGGATTGGGAAGGAAGTCCGCCGTGCCCTTTCAGAGGAACCATCCCGGCATTTGCCTGGAGTGATTTAGGGAAATCACGGAAAACCTAAATCAGGATGGCCGGACGCGGGATTGAACCGTCGTCCTCCCGAATGCGTTATCTCACTAGGGGTGAGTTAGATACTGCCTACAGGAAAATTAAAGAGACCTTAGGAGAAAAGAGAACCACTTGTATGAATATCAAGAGCTCAGATGGATACCCAGTTCTAAGCAAAGATGGGAAAACAGAAAGGTGGAAGGAGTATATAGAGGGTCTATACAAGGGCGACGTACTTGAGGTCAATCTTCTGGAAATGGAAGAGAATGGAGATTAAGATGAAATGGGAGAAACGATGCTGCGTGAAGAGTTTGACAGAGCACTGAAATACCTGAGTCGAAACAAGTCCCCGGGAGTAGACAACATTCCTTTAGAACTACTGACGGCCTTGGGAAAACCAGTCCTGACAAAACTCTACCATCTGGTGAGCAAGATGTATGAGACAGGCGAAATACCCTCAGACTTCAAGAAGAATATAATAATTCCAATTCCAAAGAAAGCAGGTGTTGACAGATGTGAAAATTACCGAACAATCAGTTTAATAAGCCACAGCTGCAAAATACTAACGCGAATTCTTTACAGACGAATGGAAAAACTAGTAGAAGCCAACCTTGGGGAAGATCAGTTTGGATTCCGTAGAAATATTGGAACATGTGAGGCAATACTGCCCCTATGACTTATCTTAGAAGAAAGTCCAAGGAAAGGCAAACCTACATTTCTAGCATTTGTAGCCTCTCCCCGATGTTATTCAATCTGTATATTGAGCAAGCAGTGAAGAAAACAAATGAAAAATTCGTTGTAGGTATTAAAATCCATGGAGAAGAAATAAAAACCTTTAGGTTCGCCGATGACATTGTAATTCTGTCAGAGACAGCAAAGGACTTGGAAGAGGAGTTGAACGGAATGGACAGTGTCTTGAAAGGACGGTATAAGATGAACATCAACAAAATGAAAACGAGGATAATGGAATGTAGTTGAATTATGTCGGGTGATACTGAGGGAATTAGATTAGGTAATGAGACACTTAAAGTAGTGAAGGAGTTTTGCTATTTGGGGAGCAAAATAACTGATGATGGTCGAAGTAGAGAGGATACGAAATGTCGACTGGCAATGGCAAGGAAGTCGTTTCTGCAGAAGAGAAATTTGTTAACATCGATAGTGTCAGGAAGTCGTTTCTGAAAGTATTTGTATGGAGTGCAGCCATGTATGGAACTGAAACATGGACGATAACCAGTTTGGACAAGAAGAGAATAGAAGCTTTCGAAATGTGGTACTACAGGAGAATGCTGAAGATTAGATGGGTAGATGACATAACTAATGAGGAGGTATTGAATAGAATTGGGGAGAAGAGGAGTTTGTGGCACAACTTGACAAGAAGAAGGGACTCGTTGGTAGGACATGTTCCGAGGCATCAAGGGATCACAAATTAAGCATTGGAGGGCAGCGTGGAGGGTAAAAATCGTAGAGGGAGACCAAGAGATGAATACATTAAGCAGATTCAGAAGGATGCAGGTTGCAGTAAGTTCTGGGAGATGAAGAAGTTTGCACAGCATGGAGAGCTGCATCAAACCAGTCTCAGGATGGCAGCTGTTCTCGATTCGAATTCTGGAATATTTACTTCGTCTTCTTTTATAAAGGCATTTTGGAAGGCCGTGTTTGGTAACTCTCAATTGCTATCGCGCAGAGAAGGCATTAATTGTTTCTTGCCGCAAACATACTTTACATACGACCAGAATCTCTTTGGATTTTCTGCCAAGTTTCGAGACCAAGTTTCGTTGTAGAGACTGTCATATGCATATCGCATTCAAGTCAACGCTAAATTTCCAGCCTCTGTAAGAGATCGTCAGCCTTGAGGATTTGCGTCTGTTTAAATTTGGCATGTTTGTTTCGTTGTTTCTGCAACAGTGTTCTAACCCGTTTTGTCTACCAAAGAGGATCAGCTCCGGCGTTTGTTAATTTATTTGGTATAAATCTCTCAATTGCTGCCGATACTATTTCTTTGAATTTAAGCCACATCTGGTCTACACTTATATTATTAATTTGGAATGAATGGAGATTGTCTCTCAGGAAGGCGTCAAGTGAATTTTTATTTGCTTTTTTGAATGACTTGCCAGAGTGTCACAGCTTTGTCTCACATCTCTATGACGTGCCAGAGCGTCAGAGAGAACACTGACACTCTTTCAAGTCATAGAGAGGTTCTCTCTATCCCTCTTTTCGATTTTCATATCTTGGCATATGATTTTAATAACGTACAGGAAATGTTAGCCTGGATTTCTACAATACTTAATAAAATAAGTCGGCTAACTCAGTCATGGGCATTACAGTAATGTATAAAAGCATTATCTTTTAACACATTAAACTCTCTTCTTTTTTTTGTGATTTGGCATACTGAAGTAGTATTGTCACTGCAGGACCTATCAGTAAACCTACTCTACTCCTCTAATAGAGGTGAGTCAAGTATGCCTTTTAAGACAACTGTTGATTTATCGTACGTGTAACTTAAAAGACTTAGTCAACAGAGGTTTTCGGAATGATTGCGATAACTTTCCTTATAAACGATATTACATCAGCTGTCGTCGAGGAGTGTATTAAACCAGAATGGAAATATGAACATCAGGAAGGAATTTAACCAGAGTCAAGATTAAGTTTTAATTAAATCCCAAGGTTACGGCTCTGTCGAGCTGACAGCGAGCGCTCTCCTGCTGGATTCAAACAGGCGGCACAGAAGGACCGGTGCTGCTGTTTCTGGTAGAATAGCCTCGTCGATCTCTTTCAAATCACACTGCGGCCGACTCATTTGTCATGCTGTCGTGCGAACGTAAAGATCCTTCGAGAACGTCTGTCGTTTCAATTTGCTTGGAACTGTGCAAAGTTTTAATTAAAAAAGCCGCCGACAGCTCCCCTTTGTCAGGCGGGCAGCGAGCGGCGATAAAGTGCGGATTAGAGTGCTGCAGCGCTCAGTGTTTGACCGGTCACGGCTCGTCTGTTGACAGGGGGACCGAGCCGCTCGTGTCCGGCCCCATACGACTCGGCTCGGTCACGTACTCGCCCCATGTCTGTTGTTCGGATTCCGGACACGCGGATAACCGAGCATGACCGGTCACCGCTGACGTCTCACCTCTCCTCGCCCCGGCTCGCTGCTCTGTTCTGTACAAATCCAACGCCCCCCCCCCCCTCTCTCTCTCTCTCTCTCTCTCTCTCTCTCACACACACACACACACACAATGTATTTATATCTGTCTCTCTCTTTTAATACAAAAGTAATGTCTCCACTAATGGGTAAGTGACACAGATAAATTCATAAAGCACTTGAATAGTAAAATGATATTTCAATACAATCGCGAATAGAAGACGAGTCTCATTTCCAAACAGAAGATATATTTTTCCTTTCATTAATATGAAACATTAAATAAATGCTTTCCCTGTTTCTAGAAGACAACCATCTTCATAAAGAAAGCATACAAAGAACATTAAACATTTACAGACGTAACGTGTCATACTTTTCACTTGTTTACAACAGAAACAAAATTATAGTTATTGTTGATCAGGAGTAAATCACTAACGCGTTCCGGATTTAATTGGCTGCGGCGATTTGTTAGTAACATGCCGGCTTTACTAAAACATCTTTCACTTGGTGCGCTTGTTGCTGGGATACATAAAATACGTATTGCAACTGCAGCCAGGCCTGGCAGATCTGTTTCATGTCTGCTCCACCACTTTAAGATGTCATAATCATCTCCGGGGTGCATTAAAATGTAGAGATCTACTTCATCTGCTGCGGATGATCTGTTGTTTCTCCATTCCTTGAAACGATCTCTCTTTCTGGGCGGTGATGACACAGTACTTGAAGGATCTATGATAATAAACAAAAGAGACAAGTAATACAGAACTGATGTGCAAATCATCGAAACGTTCCCGTAAAAACGAGGTGTTTTACGTTAATGAAACATTATACGAATTATAGCATTGCCGTTTCTCTATAATACACCATCCACTATCTATGCAAAAACGATTATGTTAATGATTGTATGTTGTACCTGCGTACGTAGCACACATTTGTCGCACATTGCTAAGAATTTCCTGCTTTTCATTTATTTCAAGCATATTAAGATCACGGAAAGATGGCCAAAGAAACGTAGCAATTTTATGTCTGGAAGTGATCACAATCTTCTCACAAACGAAAGTCAAGGCTGGATTTTTAATCCATTGTACCTCCTGTTACAAAATACAAATCTGTTAGTACACTTCTATTACGCTAGTTAATTATAAATCTATCGCGTATCATAATGAAACAGGGCCTTTAACTGCAGTAATTATCCACCTAACAGTCAGTGTCACTGACACTGCAGACTTGTTGCAGTTTGTGAAACCAAAGAAGAACTAACTGAATTGTCGGTTCTTTTTCGCCTTCTAATTCATCTGTGGCCTCTTTAAATGGTCTCAGAAAATGCACAATTTTTCCTGCAAGCTCCTTGTCATATCCTTGCAATCTGTAAGCGGAGTGCTTTTCCGCCAACAAGGCAGCAACTTCGTTATACTGGGTGTGTAAGGATTCCAGCATAGTGTACAAGCTGTTCCAGCGTGTGCAGACCTCTTGTTTCAACGATGATTTCAAAGACGAGCAGAGGCCACTTTTCTTAATGTACCTTACAATGCATTTTGCAGTATTTATTGTTGATGCGATGTTGGGAGCATGATGTAACAAGAAGTTTTCATCGAAAGTATGGCTAAGTGCTGTGTTTATACAATGAGCAGCACAAGGAATCCTTTCGTGATTTTCCAAAGCCTTTATTACATTGGCACCCTGGTCGGAGGCAAAAACAAAACCGTGCAACATGTCCGGCGAAATGTCCCAATCAGCCATCCTCTCTTCAATTTCTTTCATAATATTTACTCCCGTCTTCTTAACAACCGGGAATTTGGTTGTAAATAAAACATTGTTCACAAGAGACCAATCTCTTTTAATGTAATGTGTTGTAAGCGTCAAATAGTGCACCTGATTATGCGAATCAGTCCACATATCAACTGTCGCAGCACATGTTTTATTAACAACTTCCGCAATAACAGAAGGCACTATGCTGTTTCGTATTGCATCAGCTTGTTCTTAGACATGTCTGCTGATAGTAGAGGGATGTGGCGTGACATCCGCCACGTTAACTTCTCCATAATGCGCACGTAGATGCATTAATTCTTGGCCTAATTCTCTGAAACCTTCACCGCAAATAACATTAAAAGGCCTCATACCTTTAGCACACATTGCAACACACTTTTCTGTAATAATATTTTTTATTACTGCCGGTATCCCTGAAGGTGCTGCATCTTTGTGAGGTTTCTTGCAACTGTGTTTCATTAAATGAGTGGTTCTCGACTGGAAGCACAATAATGTGGAGCAGTTTATGCACGATACATACCCAGTAGACGCACTGTTTTCATCTACAACCAACAGAAATTTACTCCATACTTGGCTTTTTAGACCTTCCCGTTTCTTCAATGTGTAAACAATGGTTTCAATCTTACGTCTTACTGCACTGGCTTCTTCGCGCTGCATGATAACAGAGAGACACACCACAAATGAGAAGCACGTACTGGCTGCAGTCTCTCACGGATTATGACACGTGTACTGTGTTTGAATTTACGTGCTACGTATTCGGTCACGGCATCTATGCTCGGTCAGTAGAACTAGTGCGGGCAGCCTATCCAGTTAGGGTGTGCTCGCCCCATCCCGTATTTTGTGCTCGCTTACTCGGCCATGCAGGACTCTAGTGCGGATCCGTTTGTCTGCGATCTCACCCGTCCCGGTAAGGCTACAGGCGATTCGCGACTCCACCTGAGGCTCACGGGCGTTGATCCATGTCCCTCGGGTGGGAGACTGTGAATCAAACGACAACGCTACCCGTCACCTGAAGGTAACACCATTCATGTCAGATTTTTTGTGATTCTGATAGGCAGCATGATCTGTCCAACGTGTGAAAGGTCATACTAACAGTAACTGGAGCAACAGTACTGGTTTACGTGGATGACTCTGTCACTGATGTAATTATACTCATGTCACTGGGATTCCCGCTACGTAATGTGATAGAAGGTAACTTCTGTTCCATTATTGTGTCTTCCTCCTAATGCTTACATTGTGTTATCAAGTGCGATTAAAAGAGAAACTCTTATGCGATAAATATTTTATACTTCCTATTTCCGAATATACATTTATGTAAATTGATTTTGTGTGTGTGTGTGTGTGTGTGTGTGTGTGTTCCACATCCTAAATCACTGAATGAATTTCAAACAAATTCTATTTGTGCTCATGCTACTTATTGGCTAGAACGAAGTACCGTGGGAGTAAAAGACACCTAGCTCCCATAGAGATGCGGGTTGTGATGAAAAGCGTTGGTAGTCCCTGACATCTTGGCTGCCCTAACGACAGGTCTGTTGTGTAGGTAGAATATAGAAATGTTTCAGGGGCTTCAGATGTGTAGACAGAGAGAGAGAGAGATAGAGATAGATAGTGAAAGAGGGAGGATATAGTAGGCTCTAAAAGCCAGACGAGGTGAGGAACAGACGTAGGGGGAGGAGGAGATGGAGAGAGAGGGCAGAAGCAGAACAAAGAGGGGTGGAGTGGAAGGTCAGAAAGAGGGTGAGGATGAAATGCATAAAAGAGTTTTAGGGTGGGATGGACAGTGAGATGCAGGAAACAGCAGACAGAGAGAGGTAGGAGGAGAATATGGAAACAGGATGGGGAGGGGGGGGGGGAGGTAGGAGGAGATGAGAGCAACACATGTACCATTATGTATGTTTTTGGATAGGGTCCGCCTTTAGCAAAACACATCTTTTGTTTTTAAGCCCAAACATGTTTCACTGCAGTTGCAGCATCTTCAGTGGGCTTTTATTTTCCATCTTTTTACCACATGGTGTGGTTTTTCCGATGTGTTGTGTTTCTACAGTGACCGTCTTTTTGCGCAGTTTGTCATCTGCAACCACTTACACGACTTCCTTTTAATCACCTCCATCACTGTCGAACACTATATACTGAGTTTTCGCTGTCACTGTAACTGTTTCACTGCTTCACCAGCTGTAAAGACAAACATGGCATGTACCCTTGGTGAAACGCTAGATATTCCATAATACATACTGAGCTCCATTTCTATTTTAATGTCATGACATATACATTTTTGATTATTATTCCCCTTCCAGTGATTGTTGTAGCACCACTGATTGTCGTCATAAGAAAAGGAAGGAAGATAATTAGTCAGTCATGTGAACCACATTCAATAGTTTGTTTTTCCCATTTCGGCTTTGTAAGTTAACCTGTAATCCTGCACGTAAATCTAGAAACTGAACCAAAAGTTGATGAATCAGATATCATTACTTTCCATGACATCTCAAGTATCAGTGTCATGGATCAACTGTGGTGGTTACTGTTGATGGACACTCTTTATGGCAAATTCCGAAAATACGAGGGGCGATGAATAACTAATGCAACACATATTCTTTCTCGGCCAGTTTCGATTGAAAACAGCATAACTTTTCGTGGGACATCATGGAATATTCCCACTTCAGCTCCTATAGTTTCATGAAGTTCTATAGGTGGAAAAGATACAAGTAACCTTCAAACTGGCATCTGTAACGAAGGTGCGTTCCAAGCAGAGGGCTATCGCTGAGCCTCATTTGGGGAAAACCAAAGCATCACAGATATTCATATGCGCTTGCAGATTGTACACGGAAACCGAGCAGTGAACAAAAGCAAGGTGAGTCGTTTGCCGAGGAGCATGTCATCATCGAACAATGTGGTGCAAACATGACCGATCTCCCACGTTCCTGCCAGCCGTACATAGCTGTGAGTCCTGCAGTTTCGAAACATCTGGGAACTCTCATTTGAGGTGATCGACGAATGACAATAGAAACACATCGCTTCTCAGCTGGACTTCTCTGTTGTTAAGGTGCTGACTCACTCGTCCATCAGTTGGGGTACTCAAAGGCGTGTGCCCGCCTAACGGAAGACCATAAACTGCAACAAAGGATCACCTGTAAAGAGCTGCTCTCGCGGTTCGAGGGTAATCATGAGAACTTGTTGTCGAACGTCGCCAAAGCCGATGGAACATGCTTTCATAACTTCGAATCGCAACAAAAATGGGATCATGCAATTCTCCCATAAAAATCTTCAAAGGTGCACCCTCAGCCGGTGAAGTGATGATGACGGTGTTATGGGACTCTGAACGAATTGTTCTATTCCATGTTCCCCCTCAAGGGGGAACGATCAAGTCTCATGTGTGTTGTGATACCGCACGATGTTGCAGAAACGGCTTGAGCGTGTTCGCTGCCACAAAATTGCAAACGAACTTCTCATTCACCATGACAGGGCAAGGAGTCACAAAATTTCAACATACAGCCAGGATCTTAAACCTTCCGCTTTCCATCTGTTTGAAGGGTGTGCTATGAGGTAAGCAGTACGCGGACGATGGGGAGGTTTCCGATGCAGCAAGAAGTTAGTTCCAACGTAGACCAGTAGAGTGGTACAATGCTGGTATACAAGCCCCCCCAATCAAGTGACGTAAGACCGTCCCTTTGAAAAATATCTCCTTGTAGCCAAATGATTGGGGAATAATATGGTGTACTGAAATCCTAAATAAAAGGAACCTGCTTTCAGAGAAAAAAGTGTTGCATTACATATTGAACGCCTCTAGTATTGCAACGGAATCAAATGAATGTACAGTCCATAAAAACACACCTGCCAACCCCTCTCAGTGTCCACGCACACAGTACCGATATACTACCATTAGAGAGATGGACTCTTGGTGAACGATCGACTGAACTCAGCGTACTTGAACTCTGTTTCTGACAGAGAATCATCAGTTGCACAAGCACAATACAAAACAACAAACCTTGGTGTGATGCACGGCGATATCACAGGTGCTAATTACTAACTGGTCAGTGGTACCGCCTCGGATGTACCGCATTTCTCTTCTTCCTAGAAAAAGTGCACTCCTGCCTCGTCCTGATGGCAGTTAATATTTCTGAGCCCCAGAATTCGGAACAAACGATGTCAAAGTCTGCTGAAACTTTCAGCTGAAACTGCCCGGAACAGCTTTTCCTGTTTCCCCTGTGTCCTTAGTTCCATGGCAACATATTCTTCAAACTTTCAGTCGCCAACATTCGACGTAGAACTGCAGCCTAAATGCTACATCATCAAGTAGCACATAGCCCGGGTACACCGTAAAACAAATGAACAAATGGCGTCCCATAGCAAGCATATGTATTGACGAACATGCAGCGTCACGTAACGTAATCCATGGAATTATGCAACAGTATCTACGCCAAGAGTAAACTTCCCTCGTTTCCTAACATGTATTTAGTTTACTGTCGAGGCTGCCTTCACAAGGTGTAGAATTTACGGCATCCATAATAGCTATGTCCTGGAGTTGGAAAATCCGAAGGCAACTCGCGTATTTGACAATCAGTCATTTACCGCAAATATGAGGGCCGTCATTATTCATGACCATGTTACCGAGCCGTATCGTTTGACGAACAAGCTCAATTGAGGAAATTATCGTATCTTTCTCTGTGAAGTACTGCCGGAAAAATTGGAGAAAGTCCCGCTAGTAGTCGGGCAACGATTATGGTATCAGCATTGCTGGGTCCTGCCACATTTTACGCTGAAATCAGATACCATTTCAACAGTGTTGTTAACTAATGCTGGTTTGTCAGAAGCTTTTATGAGGACGACTACGTAATGGAGAGAAAATGTCAATCTATCGTTTTAACTATTCACGTAAAAAGTAATAGCTTTACGAAGAAACTAAGTGGAGTTTTAGCATTGCTCCACTTACAGAAAACCGATTCTTTCGAGGCACATCTGATAACTGGAAATTTGTGCCGCGCGACAAAGTCCCGAGAAGCAAGCAGCACCCCTGCAGCGCCGGAGGATTCGATAAAGACATGTGAGAATGTCGTACAGATATCGTTTCACTGTGATCGAGATGTTGTTGTTGTTGTGGTCTTCAGTCCTGAGACTGGTTTGATGCAGCTCTCCATGCTACTCTATCCTGTGCAAGCTTTTTCATCTCCCAGTACCTACTGCAACCTACATCCTTCTGAATCTGCTTAGGGTATTCATCTCTTGGTCTCCCTCTACGATTTTTACCCTCCACGCTGCCCTCCAATACTAAATTGATGATCCCTTGATGCCTCAGAACATGTCCTACCAACTGATCCCTTCTTCTGCTCAAGTTGTGCCACAAACTTCTCCCCAATCCTATTCAATTCTTCCTCATAAGTTATGTGATCTACCCATCTAATCTTCAGCATTCTTCTGTAGCATCACATTTCGAAAGCTTCTATTCTCTTCTTGTCCAAACTATTTATCGTCCATGTTTCACTTCCATACATGGCTGCACTCCATACAAATACTTTCAGAAATGACTTCCTGACACTTAAATCTGTACTCGATGTTAACAAATTTCTCTTCTTCAGAAACGCTTTCCTTGCCATTGCCAGTCTATATTTTATATCCTCTCTACTTCGACCACCATGATCGAGATAAGTCGATTTAACTACTTCTCTATACGCGCCACCAGTGTGGGTTGATTCTACATCGTAACAAGAGTCGCATCGCGCATTGTATGCTATACTGTATCACCTCAGTGGGAACTGCACATTATCCACACGACTGTCCTGCACTCCGCCTATCACACTTGACTCTGCGCCACCCACTGTCACTCTCCACCGGCTTAAGGCATGCAGTCTGCTGCGGAATACCTAACAGTTCCCATGAACTGTCCAGTCTCGAGAACCTTCTGAAACCTAGGTGATACTGCCTTCGGAAACGTGCTGCTAGTATCGATCGTTATAAAGGGTATTCATAACGGTACCCTTGCAAACGAAACTCTATCAGTCCTAGATAATTGTAAGATTGCTATAAGTTAGGACAATTTAGAGTGTGAGATAGCTCTGTTTCGTTGAAATTTTTCGGTTTCGGTACGTTACTAGATGTAACTTTCTTACCATTTCTTCAAGAACTGCTTTGTATAATTCATGACGTTGCTCTCAGTCTATTTCTTCACTGAAGAGCAAAAGAAACTGCAACACCCTGTCTGACATCGTATAGGGCCCCCGAGAACCCGACGTGGCATGGACTCGACTAATGTCTGAAGTAGTGCTGGAGGAAATGTATACCATGAATCCTGCAGAGCAATTCTAGACGTGTGGGGTGTCGCATTGTCCTGCAGGAATTACCGCGCTGGGTAGCCGTGCGGTCTGAGGCGTCATGTCACGGTCCGCGCGGCTCCCAGCATCTGAGTTTCGAGTCCTCCCTCGGGCATGGGTGTGTGTGTCGTCCTTAGCGTTAGTTAATTTAAGTTAGTTTATGTAGTGCGTGTGCCTAGGGACCGATGACCTCAACAGTATGGTCCCATAATCCTTACCACAAATTTCCAAATTTTTCCTGCTGTAATTATCCTAATCTGTAGGAATGCACAATGGACATGAATGGATGCAGATGATCATACGGGAAGCTTACGTAAGTGTCACCTGTCAGAGTCGTATCTAGACGTAACAGGGGTTCCCCATCACTCCAACCGCACACGCGCCACTCCATTAGAGACCCTAGACCAGCTTGAACAGATCCTCCTGACGCGAGGGGTCAATGGATTCCTGAGGCTGTCTCCATTCTCGTACGCGTCCATCAACACGATACAAATTGAAACGAGACTCCTCCGACCAGCAAACATGTTTCCAGTCGTCA
Source organism: Schistocerca serialis cubense (assembly GCF_023864345.2). Lineage (NCBI taxonomy): Eukaryota > Metazoa > Arthropoda > Insecta > Orthoptera > Acrididae > Schistocerca > Schistocerca serialis. The sequence continues at coordinate 534,804,749 of NC_064638.1, forward strand.
GCAATCCAATGCCGGTACTGACGGGACCAGGCGAGGCGAAAAGCTTTGTGTCGCGCAGACATCAAGGGTGAACGAGAGGACCTTCGGCTCTGAAAGCACATATCGATTATGTTTCGTTGAATGGTTCGCACGCTGACACTTGTTGATGGTCCAGTATTGAAGGCTGCAGCAATTTACGGAAGGGTAGCACTTTTGTCACGTTGAAGGATTCTCAACAACAGACGTTGGTCCCGTTGTTGCAGTATCTTTTTCCGGCCGCAGCGATGTCGGAGATTAGATGTTTCACCGGATTCCTGATATTCATGGTACACTCGTGAAACGGTCGTTTGAGAAAATCCCCACTTCATCTCTATCTCGGAGATGCTGTGCCCCTCAACTCGTGCACCGACTACAACACCACGTTAAAACCTTGGTAGTCTGCCATTGTAGCGGCAGTAACCGATCTAACAACTGCGCTAGATCTCGTTGTCTCATGTAGACGTTGTCGACCGCAGCGGCGTATTCTGCCTTTTTGCATATAATCTGTATCTCTGGCGCTTGAGAGTACATACTCCACAGAATTTTAGAATTGAATCAACTATGGTAAATGATCTCACAGGTACATTAGGGTACTAGTATTCTAAGTGAAGATGAATATATTTACTCGTATCACGTGCTTACCATGTTACACTATTGCTGTCTTTGGGTCAAATGTTTGAGAGGAAAGAAACAAAGACTTTCTAGAAACCATACAATGGATTTTTGACCAAATTTGTTATAGCCAAACGAAGAATTGGAAATGGTCAAATGAAGCACCAAACTGACCATAGTGATGTCTAGATTTGTAAAGAAAAATTTAATTCTTGCAAGTAATCAGAGTACATAAGAAAATAATAATTACTGAGTCGACCAAAAACTATACAGTGGTTTATTGTCCGAACTTTCTTATCCAAAGGAAGTGTCAAAAATGAAGAAATGGAGTATCAAATTGACTTTTTATTTCCTTTTTTTCAGAAAAAGAGATTAAATTACTTGAATTTGATCAAGGCAGCTAAGAAAAACTTAATTGATGATATGACCAAACTGAAATATTTCACAGATAGTTGCTGTTAGCTGTGTGTGGGAACTGTCAAAAGTTCATATCTTCAAGGCATACATATTTTTCGCATACTAAGTCATATTGTTGTTGGAATTGTGAATTCTTTTTGTCGTGTTCAAAACATAAAATATAACATTAATAGGAATATCTCTTCTTCTTGGTCTTTATATTCTATTCTCTACATATTTAGAAACAGCATATTTAGAAACAGCATGTCATGTTTCATTCCTTCTGAAAAAAACTTAAAAATAAAGAAAACAAAAGATATTTGTGAAATGTTTTCGTTAAAAGTAAACAAAATAAGTTAGAGAAATATATGACGGGCCACATTTGCTGTGTATGATTTCCAGCACAATTGAAAGGTGTGTCAAATGTTTCTCTAAGCCACTTTATTCCTTAACTTTACGTAAATCGACTCACAAACATTTGACCAGTTTTTAAAGTTTTTACGCCAATACTCAGAGCGAACTTCATTGCCCACGACCCATTTTCCATGGATTGAAACATATATTACCTTTGGGCCGATAGAAATATTTGCAAAATATTGTGGAGCGGTTTGGTTCTTCTTCTCACACACAGAAGGTGGAAAGTAGCCGACTTACGTTTAAGTGTGTGTTTTTGAAAGAGTAATAATTTTTGTAACTGGACAGAGCTACGTGGTCTAGACCTATCTAAGACACACAAATTAACCCTAGTATTGACGAAGAATGGTATCCGAATGAATGACTTCCTCTCTAGTGCCTTGTTCATTGGTTTCAAATTTTCTAGCTTACAGTCAGTAACTGAATAGATATTTTTATGTGTCGCCAGTGCCTTTATCTTCAGGGACTAGTGTTTTGGCAACACACGGAGAAGTGGAATAACTGAAAGTGCTAAAGTGGTACACAAAAACTAACATTATGAACACCAGCGAAAGAATGACGACAGCATTTCCTGTGAGAGACCGAGGATTAAATATTAAGGAGCACCGCGCACGTCACAGAGTGTTTTTCATTACCTTATCTGCTACCTTGTCGTACCCTTGATGTGTGTCTAGTCTGGTGCACGATGATGTAGACCCATTAATCGTGCACTTCTTTAATCGTTTCTGCCAGACGATCATTCGCTCTCTCGCTTGGGCTTCGCCATGGATTTTAATTCCTACTCCGAATATTTCATTTGTTTCCTTTACTGCTTACTCAATACACTGATTGAATAACATCGGGGATAGGATACAACCCTGTCTTCCCTTTAATGCCCCTCAGCTCGTAACTGCCCTCCCAAGGAATAATTAATAGAGGAGTTAGTGAAAACACAAATAAGAGCAGGAAGCTCATTTACTGATTCGCTTAGTGTCTGCTGTATCACAGACACTCATACAAGCCAGTAGCAGACACTAAACCCATTGTGCAGGAACGTGAAATTTAATCTTTAACTTCCAAAGAGACTTATGGGACAGGAGTTAGGAAATTTATCACTTACACCTACGTAGCACTCACGAATTTAAACAAAATCAGGCTCTAGCGATGTTACCAGCAACAGTACACGATAGTACCAGCAGTAGTACACGTTGCACTCTGTTCATGAATGAGGCACGGGATGTGGGAGAAATGAGATGGGATGATATTGATGTCACCACAAAAGACACATGTACATATGCACGTACACGTGGATATACGATGAATAGACTCTGATGAATCGCTCCTCCGTGCCTAAGTCACACGAAATTTTTTTCCTTGTGCAATGAAACTATAGCTTTCAGTTTTCACAGTCTTCATGGTGAGACGTAAATAACGTTATATAAAGCAAGGCCCAAAGGAATTAAAAAATTAGCTGCCAGCAGCCATTTAAGTTTTACTTCAATGAGGCGGGTTAAAAATATGTTTAGGACCGAGATTAGAATCTCCTCCTCCTTCTGCTTACAAGCAGAATCTATGACTACTACGCTACCCCGACGCAGTAATCACTACAACTACAACCTCTTCACATCACTTATACATATGTAGTGCCTTTTCTTTTGGACGTGTCCAAAAGAAAAGACCCCACGCATATTTAACTAAGGCGAAGGCGGCCAATGACCCCTTCAGTACAGATGTATGCTAAGCTCTTATTCTTACGGGAATCGACGAGATGCTGTGATCTGCGATTAATGAGGCTAATGAGCAGGGGCTCGTCACCAGTAGTGAGTGCTACAAGCTGATATTTCAGATCTGACTGGAGGACTGCTAGGGTAGTCTATGTGGTTGTGGTGACCATTGTTTCCGGATGGTGAAGTGGTCAGCGCATCTGCTAGTGAGTAGAAGATCCAGGTTCAGTTCCTGTCCGAGACATTGACATAAATCAATGGCCACTGCCAGTTTAAGCATTTAATTCCTTTGTGTCCTGTTTAGTAATGGCTGCAGGATCAAAATGGTGTCCGTTGTTTCATACAGATTTGAAAGAGCAGGCACCACACACACACACACACACACACACATTCTCGTTTACAGAGAATGCCAACGAAATTCAGTGACAGCTAGAGACATACGATGAAAGGTATCCTCATTGTTTCATACAGATTTGAAAGAGCAGGCACCACACACACACATACACACACACACACACACACACACACACACACACACACACACACACACACACATTCTCGTTTACAGAGAATGCCAACGAAATTCAGTGACAGCTAGAGACCTATACGCTGAAAGGTATCCTCAACGTATTCACCTCGGGAAATAACCGTGTTATGGAAGACATTGTTTGTAAAGGCGTTCCTACTACACCTGAGTTTATGCGAGAGAGAATTGTCAGAGCCTGTGCTTCGATAAGTGTCGAAGTGATAAAGAAATCTACCCAGTCCATGATAAGAAGTTTGCACCACTGCATTGATACCGATGGTCATCACTTCGAACTCCTTCTGTAAACGGACATTGATGACACCTTTTTGACTTTCAAAGACCTTATTGTTACACATCATTGGATTCGTCTCGGTAGCGACTATCAGAAAATATGTACCGCACTACAGAAACCCATTTAAAAAGCAGTTGACTTTCATATCTTTGAAGCGACCCCAGCTAGCAACAAAGAGCCCTTATGTTATATTATTGCCCCCGTTGTCCCATCCAACGTCCGTCCAAAAAACTTATGTATGATGGCGAATGACCCTTTCAGTGCAGATGCACACCTATCTCGAACTTTTATTGGATTCAATGAGATTTCGGTGAGTTGCCGCGAGTACTGAGACTAAACAGCAAGAGCAATACATCAGAAGTTGAGAATTCGGGTCTGATGGGAGGAGTGCTAGGATAGCTTGAGCATTTGTGATACTCATACAGTGTAGTGGTCAGTGCATCTGCCCAGTAAGGAAAAGACCTGCTTTGAAATCACGATCTGGAACAAATTTTCAACTTCTCGCATTGACATAAATGTCCCATTGACATAAAACAATGTCTAGAGGCAGCTCCTGCCCTGTCCTTTTCGCAACACTCATTTCCCCGCTGCATTTAACTACAATCTGAGTCGCTGAACACTGTCAGCCTAGTAACATTTCTACGAAATTTAATGTATATGGCCAGATTTCAATCTGTAAAACAGTAAGACAAATGCTCCCATCTACTCACAGTTATGCTTTTTTTCTCTTCTCAGTTCTCGTAAATTAGCAGCGACACTTCCTTGGTTCCCGTCTTCATTAACCGTGTTTTCTCATTTTGGTATTTCTGCTCCTCATGTTCATTGATCCCAGCGCTCATCGTTTAAATCTCCCTTCTTGTAATTGTCTTTCTTTTTTTACTTTTCGTGAGCGAAATGTGAGGAGTAGAAATACCAAAATGAGAAAACATGGTTAATGAACGAATAGTATCTTTCTCTGCATTGTAGGAATTTCTAAATGTTGTGTTCTGTCTCAGATGCAGCTTATAACGTGCTTATCGTAGCGAACACAATGAAAGCTATGCAAATCACTAACTGGAGAAAGGAAGAATGTCCAAAATTTTCAAAACCCGTTTCATTGTGTCAAAGAAATCCTGCTGGGTAGGCACACAGTTTTCAGTAGATAGTGAGCTTGTCCACAGTCAATAAAGCATTTCTGAAAACAGGTATCATTCACTGCTTCTTGCAAAGAAGAATAGGGATGATAAGGGTTTTGGTATAATGAGGAGAAAATTGAGAAAACAGGAACTATCTTACACTGATAGTCACATCATAGGCTTCATACTGTATGCTTCGCAGAAGAAAGGCAAATGTAGTGTTTTTCTCATTAAAACAGAGGGCGTTATAGATTAGAATGGCGTCCTAAATTGTACAAGAAAACTTGTCTTACTAAGCGTTCTTATGGGGAAGGTGTTGCAAAGGAGCAAAATATTTCTTTTCCCCTATCAAATGGTCAGGAATATAGTTACAGCTAAGATACACCACAGACAGCTCAATGTAAGACAAAGATCAATGGCTTGCGAGCTGATAGCCATAATTTAAGGAATACTCAGGTGAATCTAGAACTTCATAAGGAAACTACCTACAAAGCCAAGCCATTAATAATCATCTTGAAAATCGATGGTTCTAAAACAAAGGTTACATTTATATTCTAGAAGGAAAGATACAACTCCGATATGAAATTTTGACACATCCAGCAACAAAAAGAGAGGAAAATTAAGAGAATGTTTAAGTCCAAGAAATTCTTTTCTTGTAACAATACTTAATATGTATTTAGTTTGAGAGAAATATGTAAAATAAATTGCTGTCGTCAATACATACGGCTTTTAATTTATATTTCTCATTGTTTACTGCAAAAAGCAAACTTTTGCAGTTGCAGAATGTACGTAAATAAATAAGTAAATAAATAAACAAAAATTCACAGTTTAAAGCTTTACGTAACCTCATATTTTCAGAAGAAGTTTAGAATACTTTTGCTTTGCAATTTCTGCATAAAACAGCTTTTTTGTCTCTTCTCTAAAGTTTATAAAACTAAACTTGCTCCCTTTTTGCTGACAGCAGTCCATATAGAATATCTGGTTGCGTGGAACCTGATGGTTTTTACCTTGATCTGTTAAGTAAGTAAAGACTTCCAGTTGATTTTCAACATCGGTATAGGTTATTTGGTACTGTGTTCCTGTCAGACAATGTTAGTGTAATTGTGTCATTCGCGTATGAACTTTAAAAAATAACTTTGATATTCCTCACTCTTCCAATCGTCGATGAGATATGTTAATATCGAGAGCAGCACTTGCATTATGGAGCTACAAAATAATAACAGGTTTTACAATGAAAAAAAAAATCATTTCATACCCAGCTACGGTGTGGATTTGACACGCTCATCAAATCCGTGCTGTGAACGTGACCGTAGAACAACCACGGTGCTTTCAGCTCCGCATATCACAACCTCATAGCATGAAAATTCCGGCCAATACGAAAACGCTTCGAGTCACTCGTTCGGAAGCTATACACGGCCCGCAGAGTACAGCATTACTGAAGGACATTTCTAGAGACGCGGCCGCAGTGAAGCGCAGCTTTACGGTCGAAAAATTGTTCGAAAAGTTTGCTCGGCAAGTCAGGGGACGACCCATTTGCTTTCTGCACTCTTAGAGACTTCCTCGAAACGAAAACGACGTCCTTCCGGCAGTTCGTCATGAACGAAGCCACTGCCATCGGAAACGTAACATGGCGGGGAGACGTGGCGGTCGTGTAGTCCTTGAGACGGCGTTCCTTCCTTCCTTCCGTTGTCTGCTGCACCCCACGAAGGCGGATGGCTCGATAAACCAGGGACCGTCCTTCAGGAAGGCTGCTACCACCCTACATCGGCTTAACTCCTACTCAAAGTTCCGCCGCCAACCTGGCCATGGAATTCCTTTCCTATGGACGGGCGCGCAGACCTCGGGAAATAACCGTGTTATGGCGCCGAAAGCACTTCGCAGGAGCGCAGTACCGCATTCTTGTTCAATGAGACACATTTCGTAATATCTGGTCTACCGAAAATTCTATAGATGTGAAATAAGTAGTACAACCTTAAGTGAAGAATAATCTAGCATGGATCTTTATCCCCATTTTGACACTTCGTACCTACATCTACATCCACACTCTGAAAATTACTGTAGAATGTGTGTCACACTCATCCTTTTAAGAGAATTTTTCACTGCTCCGTTCACGTATGAAAGCAAGGAGGAATGGATGCTTAAATACCCCTGAGCACGCTGTAATTAGTCGAAATCTTGTCTTGTCTACGGCTACGAAAACTAGAGAGTTGTAGTATATTCCTAGACTCGTCAGTTAAATGTGTTTCTTGAAACAATCAATGTTGGTTTTCACGGGATAGTTTGCATGTGACTTCAACCATTTGCCAATTCAGTTCGTTAAAATTTTCGTGTCACTTTCCCGTGAGCTAATCAAACATTTGACCATTCGTGCTGCCCTTCTCTGTTCAGTATCCCCGTAAGTCGTATATGGTGTAGGTCCTACATTTTGACTAATATTCTAGGATATTCTGCATGTTTGTCAAACAATCATCTTGGTAGACCGATGGCATTTGCTTGGTATGACGTCAATTATCCGAAACGTTTCTCTGCTTAACCTAAAACTGAGCTTATGTCATCGTTCCGTTTCATATCCCTACAAAGTGTTACATCCAGGTATTTGTGTAACTTCATCGATTCCAATTATGACTAACTAGTTTTTCGTTTAGTGAAATGTAAAATTTTGTGTTTATCAACATTTAAAGAAAGTAGCAAATTTTTGCATCCTTCTGAAATCTTGTTAAGGAGCTGAATAGTTGTGCGGTTTTGTCAGACAGGTCTCACTATTGGTGATTGTATCATCTGTGAAAGGTTTGAGGTTAGTTTTAATACCCTAAATTAACGGCTAGAGCCCAAAATCAATTCCCAAGGGCACACCTAAAATCACTTCTTCATCTGTCGATAAATGACCATTCAGGGTAACATGCTGCAATTTCCCTTCCAATAAACCTTCATTCCATTAACAAATATCGCTTAACATCTCGGGATCGTACTTTCGATTGTAGACATATGTACGGCACTGTCTTAAACACTTTTCAGAAGTCAATAAATACCATATGTAACTGACCGCCTGAAAACATTGTTTTCAGGGTGACATGTGAGAAAAGTGCGAGCTGGGTTTAACATGGTAGATATTTTCGATATCCATGCTGGTGGTATGGACGAGGTGACACCATTTGAGATAACCCATTACATTATACGCTTCTGCAATCACATACGAGTATATCTTCAGAGGCGACACGTGTAGAATTAATATAACGAAGCAATCAATCACACACAAAAGTTGCTCTATTTAATTTGGCTGACGTTAACTTGTAGAGACATAGTTGAATTTTAATAATTAGTGATCATATCAGTCAGTTTATTAATTAATGGATGTTTAACGCGTAACAGGTGATTAAATAGGCTCAGTTTTAAACTTGGAAGATTTATGTAATACCCACACAACAGCATGTGAAACAGAAGAACTACGAAGTATCATTATAAAATCAAGAACAGATTATACGAACTTTAAGCATCGACAAATATTTAAACCTTTGGTGAAGAAAAAGTTTACTGAGAAGTTGTAGCGAGATGAAAATGTAAGCACATGGTATACTAAGTTTGTGAATGTAAGGGAATAACGATTTGAAGGAAAAGAAAACGGAGAAAAATTATGAAGCCCAACGCCAACATAACAAGTAAGAAATAAAAACAAGTAGCGGAACCTGGAAGATAGATCACGAATCGAAGTTTCGCTCACAAGAACTGCCGAAATGTCGGGCTTCCGCAGTGTACAGCGTAGCACCAAAGTGCTCAAAAGAAAAGCTGATACCAGCCTCTAAATCGATTCCCGGCGCCGCGGTGATGTCCACCTCCCTCCCTCCCTGACATCACGCGCCGAACGATAAGGCGGAAGGAAACTAGATCACTGAAGCTGCACCTCCACCTCTTGCGCCCCACGCGCCCCTGTAGGGGTAAGAACAGCGGCTAACGACACTCTCTACCTCTCCTTCACCCTTCCCATTTCCTCTGGCCGCCACCAAGGGTAGCCGGCTACACGGTTTGGCTCGTGGCGACTCTGAGGGCACCCGTGTAGCAGCACACAGCATCCCTCCCCAAACTTAACACAATTCCCTTTTTTTCTTCAGTTAAACGCCGAGAGGGAATCAAACATAAGTTGACCCAACAGCAACATAAAAAAAGGAAGAATAAATGGCAAGAGGGAGAGCAGAAAAAAACGAGAAAAATGTAACAGGCGAGAAAGTTAGGGGGCTCCTTTCAACAGATATTTAGTTATTTATGTGGGAAAAAGTTTTCGCCGTTTAACAACAGTGAGCCTGCAGGAGAAACAGGGGCGTGCGCATAATACGTGAAGTTGTAAAGTAATCCGGAAGGGGCCATGGCTGAGTTTCCGCTAATAAAGTGTTGATGTGATGTAGGGGGGGCAAGTTGCCAAGGATAGGGTGTAAGAAAGTATATGATATTCTTTTTTTCGCCTTTTACGAGGTGCGAAGTTTGTAGAAGCAGGAGCGACTGTTACATTTGCCAGCCGTAGGCCTGAGAAAGACCTTCACACCTTAAATACTTGCCCCAATTACCAAATTTAATTCTTAGCAGTTTTGATTTCGTTATTTTATGTATTCATCGCTCGGATTATCAGTAAGAATAGATGTAGCAGCGAAGCTGCAGAATGTAGTGTATTTGTCCTCGAATGCGAACTTTTTTTCAATACAGTTACAGCGTTTTAGTGCATATTTAGGAAACATTGATACAATGTTCTTGCTTTTATTGATACCTGTGTTAATCATTTACAAAACCGTTTGTTATTACAAGCTTTTAGTTGAATGTCACTTTATAGCATACTATTCTTATCTGACAGGTATTTAGTTTTCGTTGAAAATGACTGGGTGTTATGTGATGTCGTTAGGTTAGTTAGGTTTAAGTAGTTCTAAGTTCTAGGGGACTGATGACCATATATGTTAAGCCCCATAGTGCTCAGAGCCATTTTTTTGTTGAAAACATATTTTTTTCGTGTTCTCTTATTTGCTCATACACATGTTGCTAAGGTCATAAGTGCAATATTTTTATTGGATGCTGAGGACAGTGTACTGAATAACATCACATCTGTATTTACTTTATTTGTTGTCTAATAATTAAAGCTATTAGCAGTAGTATGTTGGCAGGTTGTTTATTACCTCCAAGTAAGGCAAGAGTAAGCCATTATTCTATTTTTCCCAGGATAGCAGGTGAGGCGTTAAAATGTAGACGTGGAGGCAAACCGCGTAGTCTGTACTGACTGGTGCAGTTACGTCCTGGAAACGTCAGGTAGTAAATTACGTGTTTGCGGGAAGATCCTTAGACGCAGAGAAAAAAGAATTAACACATTGAAGTGGGTACATATAAAGCTATCAATTAATACAGTATCTGACTTACACCCCTAACACTCCGTGTTACCTCATTTTGCTTTGGCTCTTCTTATTGTGTGCTATGGCAGTGATGTTGGTGTTCAACATGTACCAGGACTGCAGAATTGTAGAGGGTTGTATCTTGGCAAACTTCTCCGACGTTCGCCTCCAGCCATCCCCGTAATACACACATCCAAAGAAGTTTTGTATTCCCTCAGTTCCGATAGTTCTGGAACCTGTACAGAAAACTGGAATAGAGATCAACATAAACATAAATTCCACCCTTCTTATTGCTCATGAAAACCACGCATTGCATGTTGTACGTCCATACAGCGAGACCTTCAGAGGCGGTGGTCCAGATTTCTGTACACGCCGATACCTCTAATACCCAGTAGCACGTCCTCTTGCACTGACGCATACCTGTGTTCGTCGTGGCGTACTATTCACAAGTTCATCACGGCACTGTTGGTCCAGATAGTCCAACTCCTCAATGGCGATTGCGCGTAGTTCCGTCAGAGTGGTTGGTGTGTCACTCGTCCATAAACAGACCTTTTCGATCTATCCCAGGTATGTTCGATAAGGTTCATGTCTGGGGAACATGCTGGCCACTCTGGTCGAGCTATGTCGTTATCCTGAAGGAAGTCATGCACAAGTTGTGCACGATGGGGGCGCGAATTGTCGTCCATGAAGACGAACGCCTCGCCAATATGCTGCCGATATGGGTGCACTATTGGTTGGGGGATGGCATTCACGTCCCGTATAGCCGTTACGGCGCTTTCTATAACCACCAGCGACGTACGTCGGGACCACATAATGCCACTCCAAAATATCAGGGAACCTCCACGTTGCTGCACTCGCTGAACAGTGTGTCTTAGACTTTCAAATTGACAGGGTAGCCTCCTAACACGTCTCCCACAATTGTCTGGCTGACGGTATATGCGACAGTCGTCGCTGAAGAAAACGTGATGCCAATCCTGAGCGGTCCATTCCGCAGGTTGTTGGGCCCATCTGTACCGTGCTGCATTGTGTCACTGTTACAATGATTGACCTCGCCGCGGACGTAGGGAGTGAAGTTGCGCATCATGCAGCCTATTCTGCACAGTTTCAGCCCTGTTGCTGCACGAAAAGCATTGTTCAACATTGTGGCGTTGCTTTCAGGGTTCCTCCGAGCGATAATCCGTAGGTAGCTGTCATCTACTGCAGTTCTAGTTCTTGGGCGGCCTAAAGTGAGGCGTCATCGATAGTTCCTGTCTCTATGTATCTTGTCCATGTCCGAACAACATCCCTTTGGTTAAATATACAAAAGTTTAGCCACCATAAAACTCTGTAAATGAAGAATTAATAATGTTCTTCAAACTGCTTTACTGTACTTATGGATGTAGAACTTGTAATATTTACAATCGCTGCATAAAACACCTCCTCATCTCTCATAACAACAGAAATACTACAAACTGCTGGAAAATGCTTGTTGCCGTTTCTAGTGCTTATTCCTTTACGTGACTGTAAAATTAGTTAATAGATGGAAAAATCGACCACGCTTTTTTAGGTACACTATCGTCCATGCATGTCACTCTCCTCAAACTAAAAACAAACAAAAATAATTACGAAAATTTAATTTTTCGAGGTGACAGATACAACAAAATGACTGCCCCCCCACTGAATCATGTTCTTGAATCTCAATGTGCATACATTATTTGGATCGTCCCATTTTCAGGGACTCGTCTTGCGAAAAATTGGAACACAGTCGACAACAACATCTTTGCAAACAAACCCGAAAAGACGTATACGAAGAAAGTAAGAACGTAGATGACAATTACCTACAACTCTAGCCAGCACATTATTCGTGGAAAGGCATCCAGTCTGAATGTCACCCTGAGGATTTACATTTGACCACAAATGATGGTTCCGAAAATGAATTTTTCCGTCACTACTCAATCTAATTCACCCGTAAGGAAGACTGTTGATACCAGCAGCAGACAGTCACTTTGCAAAAAACTCGTCTTCAAAAGTTGTGGCATGGCCAGTGATCTCCAAGTGGAAATCTTGCAAACGTTGATGTTATTGTGGGAACACATTTGACCTGAAAATGTTGAATATATGCTTCAATTAATGAGGAGGAAACAGAGATTTTTAGAATATGTAAACAGACATCGTTATTTTTGTGTGTGAAAGTATATTAATAACCCCTGTATAGAAATTACTGCTCACTAAAATTGTGACACCTTGAACGGCAGGCAAGAAATGACAAACTGGCATAAACTATAATACATGCTTTTAAATGTAGGCCGGCCGAAGTGGCCGTGCGGTTAGAGGCGCTGCAGTCTGGAACCGCAAGACCGCTACGATCGCAGGTTCGAATCCTGCCTCGGGCATGGATGTTTGTGATGTCCTTAGGTTAGTTAGGTTTAACTAGTTCTAAGTTCTAGGGGACTAATGACCTCAGCAGTTGAGTCCCATAGTGCTCAGAGCCATTTGAACCATTTTTTTTTTAAATGTAAGTGGTAAACAATTCATCACGACCGCACAACCTTCGTGGAAGTAACGCCATGTACAATGCGTGTTCAATGAAAGATCATGCAGTTGGTCTGCCACTCAAAAGTCGTATGTTAATGTTGTTTATTTGTAAGTAGGTAATATTTATCAGCACATTTCGGGATTAAATAGCGGCAAGGTCGTGTCCTGTTGAGGCTACGGGTTATCGAAACGCAATGCTGCTGCTACTCACTTTGATCGGGATCTGATGACCGTCGAACGAAGACACAATCGACCGCTTCAGGAGGGATATACTCAACACATCACAGGTTCTCTACGGCTCCATGTGAATAGCGTCTGAGAGGGCAGAAATATTGATGTATCGAACATGCAGATTCGTGAGGCAGCATCACGTGCCTTGAGTTAGGAAACAGGTTTGTTTGCAACAGGACAAATAGGCGTAATAGCTTCTTACTTAATTTTATTTCCTGCCATTTATAAGAGTCTTGCCACCTAGTTACAAAGACAGATCATATTTTAACAACATGAAATTGTAATATACAGAATGCAAAGCTTATCTGACTTATTATTATGTTAATGGAGTTTAACAGTCTTGTAGTTCTAAATGCTTGTAAATTTAAAACTAGTTTGGAAACTGAAATATATAAAATTAATAATTCATGTAAAAAAAAGATTAAAAATTAGGGAGACAGAAAGGAATTTAGATTTATATAACGTCGCCACCGACGCTGTTCAGGAAGGAGAGCTTTTAAACGACATCGCGTCTCTCATTCCTGTGCATCCTCTGCCTGACCTACTATGACACACCATCCGAGTGAAAGAATTTCAACAATAATTTGTGCCTCTCACCCACAGGCGACGTGATTCTACATCTACGTTGTGTGTTACGTTACACAGTAGTCTCACATTTCCTCTCTTTCTGCAAATCTCTAACAATCTAATATTAATGTCATTTGAAAACTCATTATAGCGACACTTTGGTGACTATAGATTTTGCAAGCCATAGCTTGCTTTAATTGTAGATGTATGTCTGACTGATGCTACACGAAAGAAAGTATTATCATCTCAGTAACCTTCAAGTTGTTAGCTACACCCTCAATTTTTATATATGAAATTATGGAAATTTACTCATAGCAGTTTTGTTGTCTACACCTGCAATTACTCAAATAATTAATCAAATTAATTGATTTAATAATATTGAATCTTAAATTGCTGGTGTACAGTGCGGTTCACGTGTGAAGAAGGAGCTGTGAATATCGTTTAAGATCCCTTAGCCGGGGCAGCAGTACTTTACCCTATCACCTTCATTCAGGCGGCAGAAACAAACGGCGTGCTGTGGGCGACGATGGTGCGCTGAGGCAGCTTTAATGTTCTGACGTATCCACAAAAATTCGGAAACTACGTGGTCTGGCGTTCTAATTATTACAAAGTGGGAAACTTTCCTATCAGAGTCCTGAAAGCCCTGCAGATTTCAATGTAAGGTGCACCCGTTCGCTGGTCTTGTCAAACAAATTTGACTCACAGTGTGAGCGTGGAATTGATCTGAGATTTACCCTTTACCCTGTGGCTCCTGCAAGATGCAATTTCCACCCCCACACTACTACACAAGTTAGACAGACGCTCCTAACGTTCTAAAGAGAAATGCCTGGAAAACTTTCAGCAATAACTATCTTCTGGAGTCGTCCGATATAAGGAAATGACACAAAATTTCACAAACTTTCTTAAGTAACTAGTGGGATAGTTGGGTACTGGAGTAGTGCTAGTTAGTGTAAGAAAACCATGTTGTTGTTGTTGTGGTCTTCAACCCTGAGACTGGTTTGATGCAGCTCTCCATGCTACTCTATCCTGTGCAAGCTTCTCCATCTCCCAGTAACTACTGCAACCTACATCCTTCTGAATCTGCTTAGTGTAGTCATCTATTGGTCTCCCTCTACAATTTTTACCCTCCACGCTGCCCTCCAATACTAAATTGGTGATCCCTTGATGCCTCAGAACATGTTCTACCAACCGATCCCTTCATCTGGTCAAGTTGTGCCACAAACTGCTCTTCTCCCCAATCCTATTCAGTACTTCCTCATTAGTTATGTGATCTACCCATCTAATCTTCAGCATTCTTTTGTAGCACCACATTTCGAAAGCTTCTATTCTCTTGTTGTTGTTGTTGTTGTTGTTGTGGTCTTCAGTCCTGAGACTGGTTTGATGCAGCTCTCCATGCTACTCTATCCGGTGCAAGCTTTTTCATCTCCCAGTACCTACTGCAACCTACATCCTTCTGAATCTGCTTAGTGTATTCATCTCTTGGTCTCCCTCTACGATTTTTACCCTCCACGCTGCCCTCCACTACTAAATTGGTGATCCCTTGATGCCTCAGAACATGTCCTACCAACCGATCCCTTCTTCTGGTCAAGTTGTGCCACAAACTGCTCTTCTCCCCAATCCTATTCAGTACTTCCTCATTAGTTATGTGATCTACCCATCTAATCTTCAGCATTCTTCTGTAGCACCACATTTCGAAAGCTTCTATTCTCTTCTTGTCCAAACTATTTATCGTCCATGTTTCACTTCCATACATGGCTACACTCCATACAAATACTTTCAGAAATGACTTCCTGACACTTAAATCAATACTGGATGTTAACAAATTTTTCTTCTTCAGAAACGCTTTCCTTGCCATTGCCAGCCTACATTTTATATCCTCTCTACTTCGACCATATTATTCTCTTCTTGTCCAAACTATTTATCGTCCATGTTTCACTTCCATACATGGCTACACTCCGTACAAATACTTTCAGAAATGACTTCCTGACACTTAAATCTATAATCGTTGTTAACAAATTTCTCTTCTTCAGAAACGCTTTCCTTGCCATTGCGAGTCTACATTTTATATCCTCTCTACATCGACCATCATAAGTTATTATGCTCCCCAAATAGCAAAACTCCTTTACTACTTTAAGGGTCTCATTTCCTAATCTAATTCCCTCAGCATCACTCGACATAATTCGGCTACATTCCATTATCCTCGTTTTGCTTTTGTTGATGTTCATCTTATATACTCCTCTCAAGATACTATCCATTCCGTTCAACTCCTCTTCCAAGTCCTTTGCTGTCTCTGATAGAATTACGATATCATCGGAGAACCTCAAAGTTTTTATTTCTTCTCCATGGATTTTAATACCCACTCCGAACTTTTCTTTCGTTTCCTTCACTGCTTGCTCAATATACAGATTGAATAACATCGGGGAAAGGCTACAACCCTGTCTCACTCCCTTCCCAACCACTGCTTCCCTTTCATGTCCCTCGAACCTTATAACTGCCAAGTGGTTTCTGTACAAATTGGAAATAGCCTTTCGCTCCCTGTATTTTACCCCTGCCACCTTTAGAATTTGAAAGAGAGTATTCCAGTCAACATTGTCAAAAGCTTTCTCAAAGTCTACAAATGGTAGAAACGTAGGTTTGCCCTTCCTTAATCTAGCTTCTAAGATAAGTCGTAGGGTCAGTATTGCCTCACGTGTTCCAACATTTCTACGGAATCTAAACTGATCTTCCCCGAGGTCGGCTTCTACTAGTTTTTCCATTCGTCTGTAAGGAATTCGCGTTAGTATTTTGCAGCCGTGACTTATTAAACTGATAGTTCGGTAATTTTCACATCTGTCAACACCTGCTTCCTTTGGAATTGGAATTATTATATTCTTCTTGAAGTCTGAGGGTATTTCGCCTGTCTCATACATCTTGCTCACCAGACGGTAGAGTTTTGTCAGGACTGGCTCTCCCAAGGCCGTCAGTAGTTCCAATGGAATCTTGTCTACTCCGGGGGATTTGTTTCGACTCAGGTCTTTCAGTGCTCTATCAAACTCTTCACTCAGTATCGTATCTCCCATTTCATCTTCATCTATATCCTCTTCCATTTCCATATTATTGTCCATAAGTACATCGCCCTTGTATAGACCCTCTATACACTCCTTCCACCTTTCAGCTTTCCCTTCTTTGCTTAGAACTGGGTTTCCACCTGAGCTCTTGATATTCATACAAGTGGTTCTCTTATCTCCAAATGTCTTTAATTTTCCTGTAGGCAGTATCTATCTTACCCCTAGTGAGATAAGCCTCTACAACCTTACATTTGTCCTCTAACCATCCCCGCTTAGCCATTTTACACTTCCTGTCGATCTCATTTTTCAGACATCTGTATTCCTTTTTGCCTGCTTCATTTAATGCATTTTTAAATTTTCTCCTTTCATCAGTTAAATTCAATATTTGTTCTGTTACCCAAGGATTTCTACTAGCCTTCGTCTTTTTACCTACTTGATCCTTCACTACTTCATCCCTCAAAGCCACCCATTCTTCTTCTACTTTATTTATTTCCCCCATTCCTGTCAATTGCTCCCTTATGCTCTCCCTGAAACTCTGTACAACCTTTGGTTCTTTTAGTTTATCCAGGTCCCATCTCCTTAAATTCCCACCTTTTTGCAGTTTCTTCAGTTATAATCTACAGGTCATAACCAATAGATTGTGGTCAGAGTTCACATGTGCCCCTTAAAATGTCTTGCACTTTAAAACCTTGTTCCTAAATCTCTGTCTTACCATTATATAATCTATCTGACACCTGTCAGTATCTCCAGGTTTCTTCCATGTATACAGCCTTCTTTTATGATTCTTGAACCAAGTGTTAGCTATGATTAAGTTGTGCTCTTTGCAAAATTCTACCAGACGGCTTCCTCTTTCATTTCTTAGCCCCAGTCCATATTCACCTACTACGTTTCCTTCTCTCCCTTTTCCTACTACCGAATTCCA
The DNA here is from genome assembly GCF_023864345.2 of Schistocerca serialis cubense. NCBI lineage: Eukaryota > Metazoa > Arthropoda > Insecta > Orthoptera > Acrididae > Schistocerca > Schistocerca serialis. The sequence continues at coordinate 534,822,469 of NC_064638.1, forward strand.
GTCACCCATGACTATTAAATTGTCATCACCCTTCACTATCTGAATAATTTCTTTTATTTCTTCACACATTTCTTCAATTTCTTCCTCATCTGCAGAGCTAGTTGGCATATAAACTTGTAAAGAAAAACATTATACCAACGAAAATTATTATTTATTTTGCAAAAATTCTGATAAATCACAATGGGGCTTTTAGTTATGAAGTAAACACATTATTTCCTGGTTCTTTTCGGAATGTGAAGTTACCTCTCAAGGATAGGATTCGCTAGTGAAATTCCTATACAAAGTTTAAGATTTTTATTCACTTGGCAGAATAGCTGAGAGCCACGCCTACTCAACTTGAATAATTATCCGTCACAATGTTGCAAGGTACGGTCGAGGCTGTCGCAAGTGAAATGCAGTGAAGTGTACTGTTGTGGAGGAAATATGGGGCTCGCAAGAACTCTAGCGCACAATAACGTAAGCTGCGATGACTGCTGTCTGCGCCGCACGCTGCTGACAAATAAGCTAACTCTCGTTCTATCTGGATTGACCTTCGCCAATCAAACTCTCCCTACGCCTTGAGGAAGTCAAGGACTCCTATTCGCCCCTAGTCTAACTATTGGTGTGGTACACCGGTCAGATAAACAGGCCACCACGATGCCACTCAAAAATTCGTCGCAGGCATTTAACTATAAATCTGTCCGTTCACACTGCACAATAAGTGTGGCGGCCAACACAGTGAACAACGCTTAATCACAAGGACTCAATATAGAGTCGCACTTCGATTTGCTTTCGACTGAGGTAGTTTCCCACTGAAGTACTGAGGAGAGACTTGTTCCTCACTCTTTGAGTACACGTACGAGCGCGCACGCTGTCGTTACATGTTCTCGCTCCAATAGCGACAACGGAACGGTTCCTCTCCACGCCAGACAGGAAGGGCTATATCTTTCAGTCTCTTCCATTACTCCTTCAGCTCAAGCCATCAGAAATATCGTCAGCGAATCAGCATTGCTCTTCTAAAACGGGAGAATGACGTTTCATTTAAGGCGACCAATTCGGAAATCTGTAGTATCGACGTTTGGCGTTTGCTGTCTCCCTGTGAAATTCTCTGAAACTGCGTGCTATGTGTAAAGAACGCGTAGGCTGGCCGCTCCCACACAATGTAGCGGAATTTGCTTTTAAGCTGAACACGGGGTCGTCCTTTCACTTGGGCAAACGCTGTCTGCTCTACGGGCGGTCACCAGCCGATGTAGATGGGTTGGAACCGGCCTCCTGGCGTGTGGTTGCCTCTCTCGAACTAAAAGCTCCTGTGACTGTCCAGTCTGGAGTGTATGTGTGTACGCCAGCCTCGAGTATTTCTACCACGGTGCACACTTGTGATTTATTAGTTATTTGCATATAGTTTACATGAATTCATACAACATTGACTTTGTCTTATCGAGTTTGGGTTCGAATGAAGCGTCTTGATGTGCGGAATATGATTGTGGGGGCGGAATATGTAAGCAATGAAGGTCAGGAGACCACGACGTCTTACATACCTCCCTTCTTCTGACAAAATATTTGTCTGGGGTTTGTAAATGCCGAGGAAAACGTTAACAAAGTCAGGCAAAAACTGTCCCTTTAGATTTTCCAATAAACTTTTCTCATCCATTCTTAACAATTTTTTTCTAATGATTTCTTTATAGCTATTGTTTCTATTTTTTAATTTTACAATTTATGTTTTGTTAGGGAAACATAGACCTTACAAAGGTTATTATTCTTTGTCGTTGCCAGTACATGTCTCTGTTTTTCCTTGTCATTTCCAAAAATTGTTTTCACAATATTAATTCTTCTAATCTCGTAAGTGTACTGTGTATTATGTCTTGGTGTGGTTATCTCTTTTCCTCAGTTAGGCTTTGCGTAAATAATCACTAAAGCTCTGTTGTGTTACTTTATTCATTTAGGTATTATTTTTTCTTTGTCAGAGTTTTTTTTTTTTTTTGTAAGAATGAAGAAGCGCTTCCTTTTAATTATATTCTCAGTATTAATATTATTACCCCAAAAAGGTGTTTTTGAATGTTACTTAAAGAAGAAAAATCCTGCACAAATCCTTTTCTAGTTTTACATATAAAAGAAATAAATAGACTTTCCATGAGTCTGTGAGATTGCATAACTATACTAACCAAGTTTCTTTACTAAAGGTTTTAAGGTATCTATAAATTATGGACTTTATATACGTAATACAAATAATTACTTTTACAAAAAAAGGAAAAAAGATATTTTTACAAATATATCATGTTCTTAACTCTACATTTGTGTTTTATCAGTCTTTTCCTTTTCTGCTGCGTCAGTTTCTGTTGTCGACGATGCCCACTGAAATACTGGAAGGCGTCGACTCATTTGTATGGGTGTCACAAATCGTGAGAGAAGCACTCTATCATGCGATGCCGGGCCTTACTTGTTGACATTGTCATCATGGAGTGGTACTTCTAACCGATGATGATTACTGTGGTTTACTGCCTAAACAGTGATGTCTTGGTACTCCTTTACTGTCACACCAGGGATGGTGTGACAGTTCGATGATTGTAGTTGACTACCGACGATCGTCACTCAACATTGTGCTGTGATGTCTTGGTACATCACACCTGGTTCGGTATGGCAATTTCATGATGTGGTAGGGAGAATACTGTTCATTTTGCTGAATATTCCGTTTTCCGTTCGCTTGTATCAGTTTGACGATTCAAGGTTTATTTTTGGAGAGATGGTTGTAGTAGTTGTCATGCCTCAAAGTTCATGGAAAGACGTTTGTAGCAATTTGTTTTGTAGGATAGGAGAAAAAGGTATCTTGCTGTCTTCTGTCCTTCTTCATTTTGCATCTTCTGTTCTCTCCTTTCTTGCATTCTTCTGTTCTTCTTGGGCTTGAAATATGCGAATTTTAGTGTAGGATTGATATAGGATTTGTAGTATCTGATTGCCTTTCCAAATGTTACTTGATGGGTTTGTAGATCTTAGTAACTTTTTGTACATTCATTGTCGTCTCGTTGTATTATGATTCTCCACATGCTCTTCTGTTGTGTAGCAGCGTCGTGACATATGAAATGTCCGTGCTGTGCGTTGTCCTCCCGATGTTCAACCTGGTAGCAACCTGCATTTCCAGTGTGGCGTTGATCTTCATGTTGTTATTGCCCTAAGTGCTTTCTCAACATGTCTATACCCTCTCCGCCTCTACCTCGAAGCATCTGGTGTTAAGGGAGCTGGTGATTGGTGTTGGTGGCTATGTCCTCTGATGCATAGAAATATTTACAATTTTTGTTTTACATATATTTGTTATTTAGAAAAAAAACTCTGATTTTATATAATACAAAAATTATCTAATAGTGGCAAAAATTATTGTATATATATGATTTCTTTTCTTTATTGTAATTATTTCCTACCACTTCTTCATTCTTTGAATTTTTGTGTACCATTTATTGTTTGTGTGCATGTTGTAGTGTACTTGATACTACAAGAGGTTGTTAGTGTGTATTGTATCTCTTTTTTTTAATTAATGTGTTATTTTGTTGATTCTTAATTTACTTTTTTGATTTAGGGGTTAGTACATGATTTGCGATTGCCCCTCTGTCTCTTTCCCTTTCTTCTCTGTTACCATTTCTTTCATTCACATTCTTTTAGGTGGCTCGCGTGGTAGATGTCAATACTTTATCTGTTTTTGGGTTTGTTAGCTCTACGGCATTTCGTGAGCGATCCTGGAAATTATCATTGGCCCTTAATAGATTGCAAAAAATTTTCTGCATTTATTTTGACTCTTATGTGAAAGGTAATGAGTTTTTACGAATACCTTTTGGCCCAGTGTGAAGCGTTTCTTTGCGGCGGATTTGTCTTGAGTGATCTTACGTCTCATTGCTGCTGAGCGAATGTTTTGTAGGGCAGAAGCGACGATTTGTCTATGTTGCTTTCGGGGAATAACTGGAAATTTAATGATTTCATTTATTTTTTCTGGTGGATCTATATTCTTTAATACTATAATTGGTGGATACGTCGTGGTACTATGTGGTGTCTCATTAATTACTCGTAGATATAAGTCTCAAGTACAACGGTTCTTTCTACAAAATAGTCTACAAAGTGTTCCCAAATCTTTCATGGTACGTGTGGCTGGATTTCCACTTGGTTTATATTTGGAAATAAAGGTGGGTTTGATTTTTAATTTGTCTAATGTCTTTTTCCAATGCACTGATCTGTATTGGGGCCAATTATCTGAGATGATTCTTTTCACTCTCCCAACTTGTTGTATGAAGTCTTTTTGAAGTGCTATACTAATTGTAAATCCAGTGGCTTTCTATAAGGATGTAAGTGTAGTGTATTTTGATGCTAGTTCCATTACAACAAATATGTAGGTGAAGCCTTTCCTTGTTCGTGGAATTGGACCATAAATATCGGTTGCAGCAATCTGTCTTAATTTATCAGGGATAATTGGAAACATTGGGGGCTGGTCTGATATGTCACATGTTTCGGCTGTATGCATGCATCTTTTACAACTTTTAAGAACGCGTCTAATACGTCCCTCCATAATTGGGAAGTGTACTGTTTGTTTCATGTTTAGATAGCATTTCTTGGGTCCAAAATGTCCACTGCGAAAGTGGGTATACCAAATGTATTTATTAATAAGTTCGTCAGGGATGCATGGTAACCATTGTGCAGTACCATTATTACGTTTGAAAAATCGGATATTACATTTTACTATGTAATATTTTCAAACTTCTGTGTTGGTTTTATCGGTAAGTTGGTGTTTAATCTTGCGAAGGATCTGATCTTTGTTTTGTTCGTCAGATAAAATTTTTAAACCATTTGTGATAAAATTTTCGAATGGTACGTTGTTTAGATAGTGGATAGTCCGTTCTTCACCTTCAATGTTAATTTTCTGGTCCTCTGACATTCTCTGTGGTGAACGAGAAAATGCATCAGCCAGAATATTTTCAGGTCCTGGTATGTATGTGATTGAAAAGTCTTACTTCTGCAGTGTTTGCATCCATCTTGCCAAACGTCCGTGGGTTAATTTGGAGGAGATTAAAGACTCTAATGCTTTATGGTCTGTGTATACTTGTGTTTTTCTGCCAAACAGAAAATGTCGAAATTTTTGAAATGCCTGTACTCTGGATAGAGCTTCTAATCCTGTTGTAGAATAAATCTTTTCTGCTTTCGATAGTACTCTACTTGCAAAGGCTATTGTTTTACGTATTTTTTTACCGTTTTCGTCATTTTGTTGAAATAGTACCTCCCCTAGCCCGGTCTTTGCACTATCAGTTACTAGACAGAACTGCTGACTTAAATCTGGGTGTGGTAAAATTGAAGCATTATTCAATGCCTCCTTCAACTTATGAAATTCTTCATCTGCTTGTTTATCCCTTATCCAGGGTGTGTTTATTCCTGTCAGTGCACACAGTCTAGGTGCTGCAATTGTGTGTATCCATATAAATTTTTTGTAAAAATTTATCAACCCCAAGAATCCCCCTAGAATTTTCTTGTTGTAGGGAGTAGGGATATTACGAATGGCGTCTATCTTCTTCTAGTCTGGCGTTATACCTTTTGCAGATATGTTATGTCTTAAAAATTTAATTTCCGATTTTCCAAAATGCGATTTAGTAATGTTGACGGTGACCCCACGATTTTAGCCGGCTTGTGTGGCCGTGCGGTTCTAAGCGCTTCAGTCTGGAACCGCGTGACCGCTACGGTCGCAGGTTTGAATCCTGCTTCGGGTACATATGTGTGTGATGTCCTTGGGTTAGTTAGGTTTAGGTAGTTGTAAGTCCCATAGTGCTCAGAGCCATTTGAACCATTTTTGAACCCACGTTTTTTCATAATTTGTAGAAAATTATCCAGTATATAATTATGTTCTGCCCAAGTTGCCTCCGCCACAAGAACTTCATCCACTTAGCAAGTAATTTTCTGAGGTATGTCGAGATTCAATATAGAATTCAGACCGCGAATAAAGGCAGCTGACGAAATTTTGAGGCCAAGCGGTAAACGTTTGAATCGGCAACAACAACCAGAGACAATAAAGGCTTTGTATTTTCGACATTAAGGCTCCAATTCTATTTGCCAAAAACTTGAACGCAAATCGATGGATGAAAAAATCCATACTCCATGAAACTTCTGAATCAACTCTTCCAATTTCTCTGGTGTATCTGTTTCCGAAATTATAATTGTGTTTATTTGTCTTGGATCGAGTACCAAACGTATGCTCCCATCCTTCTTACTTACAACGTGTAAGGGTGAATTATATGGTGACTTGGCGTTTTCAATGATGTCATCACCCAACATTATTCTGATTTCAAGAAATACTTGCTCTCGTTAACTATACGGTATGGAATAAGGTGGAACACAAAAAGGTTTATGATCTTTGACCTCAAATTTGTAATGAAAATCTTTAATGCTACCTGTCTTTGGTGCAAATACCTCCGTATGTGATTTCAATATGCCTTCTAAAATCATCTATTTCCTCTATCTTCTTACTAATTTCTTGGTGAATTTCTTCTATTATTTCTGGTGGGAGTGGGTCAAGGTTTTCCTTAAACTTATATCTAGGGTGTCTCTCCTCCTCTATTTTATTCCCTTCTTCACTTAAATGCAATTGCTTTACTTTTCCCTGTTCTTTTTCATCGGTAAGAGTTTGAATAAAATATAGAATTACATCATCTATTGTTACGAAGCCTTGTGGTATGCAAAGGTGAACCTTACGCTCTTTAATGAAATCTACACTGATTATCATATGAGCCATAAGTTTTGTTACGATTATAAAATTGTTTTCAAATTCGTAACCTTGGCAATTGAATGAAAGAGTGTTTAGTGTTTCACCTCTGTTGCATTTTTTCCTAAGGCTCCAAAAACTCTTATCCTTTTTGTCCTTAAAATCGGTAATTCTTTCTCTCTATTGCACCTTTCAAACAGGCATTCTGATATAGCCGTCACTTGACTCCCACTATCTATGATTGCTTGTGTCGTGATTTCACAAATGTTTATCTTTAATATGGGTTGTATAGTTGTGGATGTTACGATTTACTTTTCTTGCATCAAATCCTCTGCTATAGATTCATAGCTTAAACTGTGGATTATTGTAGCTTCTCTTTGTGTTTGTGTTTGGTTTGGTGTTAACTCCGTGAGCAAAACCGTTTGCGACCTATCTACCTCTTCTCGTCTCTTTTCGAGCTCCTGTCTCTCCTTTTCCTTTACTTCCAAACATTTCCGAATGTACTCTCTCTCTCTCTATCTCCTCATTGTCACCCATGTTGTATAGATTATGCGTCTTTTGTGTTCGTGGCGTTTGTTTTTGATCTAGGATACTCTGCTCTATTTTATCGCATACATTTACTTGCTTCTCGTCAAATATATTGTCAAGTCCGGTTAACAACTCTTCATCGCTTAATTCTTTAATACACGGAAGTGGTGGCAGTTCATCCTCACCTTCAGAATTTTCCCATTCTTGCTGTTTTCCCAGGCTATGTAGCGTTATTCAAGTGTATCTGGTGCTGACTCTTTATCGGAAATTTTCGTAAGTCCCTGTTTGTCTGAATTTTGGGTATTTTCAGTTTTTTCTAATTTTAATCTAGCTACATCCAAAACATGAATGCCCTTTTTTGATTGTTTTAACGAATGGACGTCAGTTTGCCTAACCTCTTCCGGATTTTCCCGTCAATCTTCACATTTTTCAGGATTTCGTGGCCTAATTTCTACTTCTGGTTTCCCTTTGCTGTGTTGTTCGTGTCTCTGTCAACCATAATTTCCTCGGTAGTTATTCGCGCCCTGGTCTCACCAGTTGCTGTTTCTAACATCGTGACTCTTTCAAAGTACCCTTGACCGTTGGCATTTTGATTCCTAAACCCATATCCGACACTGCATGACTGTCCATTACCATCCGATTTCGGTACCAATTATTCTGTTTACCGTTTCTACGCCAATTGTCTCCATTGTGCCACTGTCCTTGTCTGTTAAATTGCCTGAAATTATTGGTGTTAGGATTACGATTACTATTATTGGAATATTCGTTGCTAGTCCTCTCCTTTTGCTGTTCCCTTTCCTTTCTTTTTTTATTTCACCTCGTCTTCTTTAAACATAAATTCAAGTTCCCTTAAAACCTCTTTGAAATCTTCAGTATTTTCATTTTTTCCTACTGCCTCCTGTTGATATTTTACAGGTAATTTCATTCTACATAGACGTATCAGCTCTCCGTTACTGCATGGTTTGCCCAGGCACTGATTCTCTTTGTCCATTGTATCAAAGAATTTTAACATGCTTTTTTCTCCTGAGTTTTTATACGGTGTCATCTGGAGTAACTTGTCTGTAATTTTGTTTTGCGCCTCCTTAGACTAATATCTTTCAAGAAATGCTGTACTGAACTGTAGAAGAGATGTACAGGTAGCCGCAATCATTCACATCACCTCTGCTACTGTCCCTGACATGTGCAAAAATGAAGTCAAAGTTGCGAGCTATGCTCCAGTAGTAAGGTAAGTGTACTTGAAACTGATCGATGAATGTGCATGCATGCAAGCTACCAGCTTCTTCCCTGAAATGTTAAATTTTCTAACTGTAAGGAAGTGGTCTGTATCATATCTACTCATAAATCCGGTTTGTGGCTGATTCATGGACTCAGATAATCTGCCACTGCTTGTGTCGTCATGTTTACTCTCTGGCAATCTACTGACTGTCCGCCTATTTTCAATTTCCTGACTAATTTCCGCATCATACCGTATCATTGGTGAACAAAAGTGTTGTACCTATGCTGCTATCCTGGCAGGGTCGCCATTATCTGTGACTGTGTGGGTACTATTCTGTCATTCTGCACAATGGATTAATCTGAGATGTAAACTTTCCCATGTGACTCCTGCAAGATGCAATTTCCACCCCCACACTACTACAGAAGTCAGACAGACGCTCCTAACGTTCTAAAGAGAAATGCCTGAAAAACTTTCAGCAATAAATGTAGTCTGGAGTCGTCCGCTGTAAGGAAATACAAAAATTCACAAAATATCTTACGTAACTAGTGGGATACTTGGGTACTAGAGTACTGCTAGTTAGTGTAAGAAAAACATGAAACTAATGTAAATTATTATTTATTTTGCAAAAATTATGAGAAATCACAATGGCACTTTTAGTTATGAACTGAACACATTATTTCCTGGTTCTTTTCGGAATGTGAAGTTACCTCTCAAGGATAAGATTCGCTAATTAATTTCCAATACAAATATTAAGATTGTTATTGACTTGGCAGAATGGCTGAGAGCCACACCTACTCAACTTGAATAATTATCCGTTATAGTGTCACAAGGTATGGTCGAGGCTGTCACGTGTGAAATGCAGTGAAGCGTACTGTTGTGGAGGAAATATGGGGCTTGCAAGAACTGTAGCGAACAATACCGTAAGCTGTGATGACTGCTGTCTGCGCCGCACACTGCTGACAAAGAAGATAACTCTCGTTCTATCTGGATTGAACTTCGCCTATCAAACTCTCCCTATGCCTTGTTGAAGTCAAGGACTCCTATTCGCCCCTAGTCAAACTCTTGGCGAGGTACACCGGTCAGATAACCAGTCCACTGCGATGCCAGTCAAAAATTCGCTCGCAGGCATTTAACTATAAATCTGTCCGTTCACACTGTACAATAAGTGTGGCGGCCAACAAAATGAACAACGCTTGATCACAAGGACTCATTATAGAGTCGCACTTCGATTCGCTCTCGACAGAGGTGGTCTCCCAGTGAGATACTGGGGAGAGACTTGTTCCTCGGACTTTGAGTACATGTATGAGCGAGCACGCTCTCGTTACATTTTCTCGCTCCAAGAGCGACAACGGAACAGTCCCTCTCCATGCCAGACGTGAAAGGGTATATATTTCGGTCTCTTCCATTACTACGAGTATTTCAGCTCAAGGCGTCAGAAATATCGTCTGCAAATCAGCATTGCTCTTCTAAAACGGGAGAATGACGTTTCGTATAAGACAACCAATCCGGAAATCTGTAGTATCGTCGTTTGGCTTTTGCTGTCTCTTTGTGAAAATCTCTGAAACTGCGTGCTATGTGTAAAGAATGCGTAGGCTGGCTGCTCCCACATAGTGTAGAGGAATTTGCTTTTAAGCCGAACATAGGGTCGTCCTTTCACTCGGGCAAACACTGTCTGCTCTACGGGTGGCCACCAGCCGACGTAGATGGGTTGTGACCTGCCTCCTAGCGTGCGGTTGCCTCTCTCGAACTAAAAGTTCTTTGTCTTATCGAGTTTGGGTTCGAATGAAGCGTCTTGATGTGCGGAATACGATTGTGTGGGCGGAATATGTAAGCAATGAAGGTCAGAGGCGTCTTACAACAGGAATGACAGTGTGTGCTGGAATTGTCAACTGGCAGATGACCGACTCATGACGCATGACCTGTCCGAGATGATACATAGTTCCACATTAGGAACTGCCACTGCCTATTAGTCCACCATAAGATACAGAGCACGAGTCTCACCCATTAGGAAGAGACCATGAGTTTCCCACCGGTGGAGGACCAGAAAACGAAAGGTCACAGTCACTTTCCACCAAGCCCAAGCCTTGGTATGAAAGCTAAATTAGAGTAACAGACCCAACCACACATTGCACAAACCGTTCGCGCTATCCTCTGCTCATTGAATCTCCCCTCTATAACTTTCTATTGGCCTTGCAGCCAATCCAACTACGGCACTAAAGTTTCGATGATGGGGAATAAGCCTCCACTTTGCATATTGTGAGGGGAGCCAATCAGCGACTACAGATCAGTCTTCTCTAAGAAAGGGAGATTCCAGGCAAAGGAGGTATCGTTCTCTTGGTAAGCATTGCCATGTTTTGGCAAAAACCTTCTATGTAGATGTGACCACAGTCCTTCATTTTCGGAGAAATCTAATCTTTTCAGGCTGACCATTTCCAAATTGTACAAGAAGGCTGTCAAGCTTCCCATACTGTCATGCCCATGGCTCAGTTTAAAGCAGTCTTATTTAAATGGCCTTCGCCACCTACTATCCGCCAATAGTCCACTCCTCACGACAAACTCCTACCTGGGATAGGAAAAATGTTTTGTCAGCTGGTGCCCTCCTGTCCGACCGTAAGCGGAAGGAAGAGGGTACTACAGCCAGAAGCCACCCTACAGGTACTACCCACTGAGAGCTACATCCCAGAATCACTCACACAACCTGGAGGCTGTACTTAGAATTTATGACTGCCAAGCGATCTCTCTCCCTCTATTTCCCATTGCCACCACTACAGACCCTCGGGTACAATTTCCCTTCGGGTTACACTTGCAGTAATAAGAACATCCTGCTCACAATTTCGCCATGTAAGAAAAGGACGTAATTTACACATACCAAATGTAGTACTGGAGAACACCGAGCTCAGAACCTGAAATATGAATATTACTGACTGACAATGTTGTTGCAGTGAGTGAGTCGTGTGCCACCTCACAACTTTGTCTTTATGTTTGTTTATCTTCGCCTGTCCCGCTATTGTCTGAATCACCACTGCTGATATTGTCATTTCACTCGCTAATATTGTCTGTAGAATCGTTTGTTTGCTGTGCGTGTTGCTGCCGGTACTCTCTTTGCTGCAAAGTACTCTTTATGCGATGCCCTAGTTATTCTGTCTGCACACTTGTTGAGATCGGCCCAAAAGATCTGTGGGTGCGCTTGTCGTCTACCTGTGACCAATGATCACTGGGTGGATGTTCGATTTCTGGGGCTCCTCTCTCTCTCTACAGACACAGCTGGCCTCCTGACAGAGATTAAGTGCAGTATCATCCATGTTCGGTTAAGAAATAACCATGCCCCACCTGGAATTAAGATTTATCATACTCAGTCGCAACATGCGGGGCCTTTTCACAGTTGTACCACTCCCTTTGCCATGAATTCACGTTTCAGGGTTGAAGCTCTCTCAGTGTCTTTGTTTTCTCCCCTAAGGTGCCGCTGACTGTGTCTCATCTGCCTGTTTTCAACCAGTATGTTGTCTGTAGAATCATTTGTTGGCTGTGCGTGTTGCTAACATTTATGTCTAATGCTTATATCCTGAACACTACGCATGGTGCCCCCATAGACGTGGTGCTGATAGCTCCCATCAGACGCATGAGTACACTTCCCTATTTTCTATTTACCACCATCGTATTATTAGCCGCAGTCCTGAGTTGATGTGCCCACACAATGGTAGCAAAGTATATTGTTGAAGAGAGCGCAGGATATTTCCGTGTTATGTATCATATGTAATCTGCAGTTCACAGTGTTGATCCTGGCAGGTCTATGTACTAACTTGCATGCCCTTCCGTAGTTATTTTGATTTGTTGATTTAAGCTTAATTTCTCGTCTTGACGTGGCCCGCTAGGACTTCCTCTCCAACGCTAACACCTTCATCTCAGCGTAGCACTTGCAGTTTACATCCTCAGTCCTGTTACATACACTCATATCTTTGTCCTCCAAGGCAGTTTCCATTCACCCAGCCCCCTGTAATACTACTGAGGTTATTCCACGATGTCTTAACAGATGTAGTATTAAATGGCTGATCGGGCGACCGCTACGGTCGCAGGTTCGAATCCTGTCTCGAGCATGGATGTGTGTGATGTCCTTAGGTTAGTTAGGTTTAAGTAGTTCTAAGTTCTAGGGGACTGATGACCTTAGAAGTTAAGTCCCACAGTGCTCAGAGCCATTTGAACCATTAAATGGCTGTAAGCATCATGGGGCTTAACATCTGAGGTCATCAGTCCCCTAGAACTCAGAACTACTTAAACCGAACTAACCTAAGGACATCACACACATCCATACCCGAGGCAGGACTCGAACCTGCGACCATAGCGGTCTCGCGGTTCCAGACTGAAGCGCCTAGAACCGCTCGGCCACACTGGCCAGCAGATGTAGTATTATTCTGCCTTTTTTTGTCAGTATTTTCCACACATTCCTTTCCTTGCCGATTCTAGGGAGAACCACCTCGCTCCATACCTTGTACGTCCACTTAATTTTAAACATTCTTCCGTAGCACCACATCTGAAACCCTCCAATTTTCTGTCGCGGTTTTCCCACAGTCCATGATTCACTGCCATACAATGCTTTGCTCCAGGCGTACACCCTCAGAAAGTTATTCCTCAGATTAAAGTCTATGTTTAACACTAATAGATTTCTTTCTCATAGAAATGGGTATTTTGCCATTGCTAGTCTGCTTTTGATGTCCACTTTGCTCCGTCCATCATGTGTTATTTTACAGTCTAGGGAACAGAAATCCTTAAACTCGTCTACTTTGTGATGAATTCTGATGTTAAGCTTCTCGCTGTTCTCATATCTGCTACTTGTCATTACTTTCCTCTTTCATGGATTTACTCCCTATCCATATTGCGTACTAATTATATTATTCATTTGGTTTCACAGATTCTGTAATCCTTATTCACTTTCACTAAGGATAGCAATATCGTCAGCGAATCTTATCATTGATATTCTTTCAGTCCGAATTGTAATTCCACTCTTGAAACTTTCTTTTATTTCCTTCATTGGTTCTTCGATGTAAACATTGAACAGTGGGGCCGAATGTTTACGTCCCCACCTAGTACCCTTTTCAATCTGAGCACCTCCGCCTACCGGTGTGGCCGAGCGGTTCTAGGCGCTTCAGTCTGGAATCACGCGACCGCTACTGTCGCAGGTTCGAATCCTGCCTCGGGCATGGATGTGTTTGATGTCCTCAGGTGAGTTAGGTTCAGCTAGTTCTAAGTTCTAGGGGACTGATGACCTCAGATGTTAAGTCCCAGAGTGCTCAGAGCCATTTGAACCATTTTGGGCACTTCCTTCTTGGTCTTCAAATCTTATGGTTACCCCTTGGTTCTTGTACAAATTGTATAATATCCGCTTTTCCCTACAGCTTGACCTAATTTTTCTCATATTTTGGAACATTTTACATTGGGTAACGTTTTTTCCAGGTCGGCAAATCCTACGAATGTGTCTTAATATTTTCTTCAATCGCAAGGGCAGATCAGCCTCTCTGGTGTCTTTGCCTTTCTTAAAATCAACGAATTCAGTTTTCTTTTTGCATTCTTCTGTGTATTACTCTTGTCAGCAACTCGGATGCCTGAGCTGTGTGTGATAATTCTAGCACTTGGCGGCTCATGCTATCTTTGCAATTGTGAGAATCTTGTATTTTTGGAATGTCTGGTTACATATCCCCAGTCTCATGCATTTTACGCACCAGCGTGAATAGTCATTTTGTTGCCACTTCGTCCAATGATTTTACAAATTATTCTTAATACATCCAGAGTACTTTTAAACTCTAATACTAGTTCCCTTACCTCTTCCCTGTCGACTCCTGTTTCTTCTTCTGTCACATTATCAGACACGTCCTCCTCCTCACACAGGCATTTAATATATTCTTTCCAGCTATACGCTCTCTCCTAGGCATTTAACAGTGCAATTCCAATTGCCCTCTTAGGGTCGCCGTTATTCCCATCAATTTCACCGAAGATTGTTTTGGCTTTTCCAGAAGCTAAGTCTTCTTACTATTTACATAATACTTTCTTCTCGGAGGCTCCAGATATGAGCTTCATGCTATCCCCAACGCTCCAAAATCCCTAGTTTGGCTTCAGTTTACGCTCTAGCAGAAATAACGCCAGCCGGATAATGGCGAAATTGCTTCGCTGGCCGCGGTCACCTCAGCAGGCAAGCTTTCGGTGCAAACTCGGCCGTTCTCCTTAACCTTTGAGCAGGAAAATGTCAGACGGCGCGAAAGGTCCCTGGATGCTGTGCAGGTAGGCCACACCACTCCGCGTCACAAGCAGACGGCGGGGCGTGGTGGGACTCAAACAGCTGTGTGCCGCCACCGTGCGCTGCCCGGGTGACCTACCACAAAGGCGATGCGGAAAATAAGCTGCAAAGTTGTGCGGTGATTGTGCCAGCGCAAAACCCACTAGCTAGTCTCAGCGACGTATTACGCCGCACCACTCCATTCGCGTACATCGCACATTCTTTCTTTTATTTTTTTTTTCATTTTGTGGTGAAAATACTTCTTCTTTCGAAAATTGCCAATTAGCGCTTTTCCGATCTCTACCGACAGAGAAGATCGTAATCCTTAAAGTCCATAATCTTAACTGTAAGACGTCTCCGTTTTTGATCCGTGAAACAGTACTCTTAGTCATTATATCCACCTTTGTAGCCTGGCTTACACAACAACAAACCGATGGCATTCTCGTAGTCAAATTCATGATTTACGGGACCAAACAGA
Source organism: Schistocerca serialis cubense (assembly GCF_023864345.2). Lineage (NCBI taxonomy): Eukaryota > Metazoa > Arthropoda > Insecta > Orthoptera > Acrididae > Schistocerca > Schistocerca serialis. Next base: position 534,837,659 of record NC_064638.1, read on the forward strand.
TTGACATACTTCTTGATCAGCTTTCCTCTAAGATACCACCTCTTCTGCTGCTACAGTCCCACTGGTAGCCGTTATGCATTAATAAATACGCAAGAAACTACGATGTATATGTAGCCACGATGACAAGCTATAGCTCCACTTAAAATATATTTCGTAAAACACAGGAGCATATGACATTCAATTCTAGTACCACACATACTCTGTATTGTGTGAACTAATTTTCAATAGAACCTCTCGCACATTTTCTTTCACCTGAACCATAGTGCATATTGTGGTATGTGGTTCTGTGATTATTTTATTATCAGAATCCATAGTACGTTAATAGCACTAAGACCGTCAGGAAGACAGTTCCAACGGAAGTCGCTGTGTAGCACGACGCATCCAATTTTTTTTTGTCGCTGTAACGTAAAATTCTCCATCAGTTAACAAAGAAAAAAGAAAATGTCTATACTGAATAAGTCTACCTTTTATACGAACGGTCATAATGTGCAGACTGAATCTCTTCAGAATACAAGGGGTGTGTCAAACTGTTTCATGTGGTAAATTAAACAGTGATTGGGCATCGAAATGTAATAGTCTGAAATTAATATTTTTTTTTTTTTTGCAGATATTAAGAACTTATAATCTATAGCAAAACTTTACGCTCCTAGAAAATTATCAAATTGGCATCTACTAATGTGCAGTATTGTAATGGTATATAAAATATGCGGCACAGTCTCAAAGATTCCTGTTGCCTATTAAACAAGACTAGCCCCCAACATCTAATGTGATTTCATACGCATACGACTGTATGTATCTCCACAACAGAAATCCATCACTTGTATTGTGTTGTATTATACGAGGGACCCAGAAACGACGGAGAGGCTTCCTCCCGCCGTAGCCCTCAGTGTTTCACAACATCACAGGCCACAGCTGTCCACCCACCCCACCATCGCCCCACACTGAACCCATGGTTATTGTGCGCTTTTGTACCCAGTGGACCTCTTCAGGAACATCTCATACCAGACGAGTGTAGCCCCAAGCGTTTGTGTGGTAGAATAATTGTGATGTATGCGTACGTGGAAATGGTATTTGCGCAGCAATCGCCGACGCAGTGTAACTCAGGCGGAATAAAGCGAACCACCCCGCATTAGCCAAGGAAGGTGGAAAACCGCTTTGAAAATCATCCGCGGACTTGTCGGCACAACGGACTTCGACACTAATCCGGCAGGCGGATTCGTGCCAGGGACCGGCACGCCTTCCCGCTCGCGAGGCAGCGCCTTACAGCGCGCGGCTAGCGGGGCGATCACTTACTCTTTACTCGCTGCTGTATATTCTCTTTAAAGTTAACGTCGCGACTGTCTGTGCAGATATTGTCGTCAAAGTTAACGTCACGCCGCGCTGGATTAGCCGAGCGGTCTAAGGCGCTGCAGTCATGGACTGTGCGGCTGGTCCCGGCGGATGTTCGAGTCCTCCCTCGGGCATGGGTGTGTGTGTTTGTCCTTAGGATGATTTAGGTTAACTGGTGTGTAAGCTTAGGGACTGATGACCTTAGCAGTTAAGTCCCATAGGATTTCGCACACATTTGACATTTGTTAACGTCACGAATGTCTACGCAGAGCCATAAGCAATGTTCACATACGTTTTCCCTACGGATTGCCCACGCAAGTTTTGGTGGGGCCTGACATTTTAAATGCCGGCCATTGGTTGCCCGTGTAAGTAAATTCAATGGACGGTTCTCTAGCATTTGTACAATTTTCACCTTAATCGTTTCGGAAACGCTCTGTAAGTCATGAATATTGACAAATGGGAAATTAAACCAATTTTCGCATGAACACTGCTTAAATTCCTCCAATGGCGAGGCTACCTTATCTTCGATTGTACGTGTGGAAGCCAGCGCATATTTTACGGCTGCCAAAACGTCAATGCCGCTGATCGAGACGGAATGTCGCCTCCTAAAGACTCCGACCCTTAGCACAGAGACGGCGTCAACCCTTAATTTTCCACCACTCAGCTGCCTACGTCAGCTTCAATCTGCCAAGCCTCGACAACAAAACCCACTGCGGAACGGCGCACTGCCCAGTGCTGGACTATTTTACCGTCTACCGTTTGTCACAAGATTAGAAAACTGGTTGCCTCCGAGACTGCCTGCCTGTATCAATAATCTTTTCTCAACGAGAACGTCGCTTCCTTTCGTTTTGTTAAGCTTTCACCCTCGTCCACGTCTACAGGAGACATGATGCCGAAGATCTGCATTGAGTGTGCCTCTTCGTTGTTTTCGCGGCTTTTTGAGCAGCTGAGTGTAGGAATATATAGGTCGTATCCTTTTTTTTTTTGCAAGGGTGCGGAGGGTGGGCGTAGGGTGGAGGGCTAGTTTCATCAGTCTCATGACTGAATTGTTTCACCCCGCCATGAATTCGTATCTTGGGCCAAAGTCTTCAGTACGTAGAAGCACTTGCACTCAAGTTCCTCACTCATTTGTTCGACGTATCGCAATATAGGCTTCCCCTATAGTGCTTAGGCTTTACATTGTTTCTTGTTAGTTTTATCGACATTCTTCTCTCCTCCGATTCTGTGCAGACTTTTTCATTATTTGTGATGCCAGTCCACACAGTTCACAATATCATTCTGTGGCACCATCTTTCAGATGTTTCGATCCCCTATATTTCAGGTTTTCTCGGAGTATATGATCCACTTCATGTAATTCCGTGCTCCAGACGTTCATTCTTAGAAATGTATTCCTCAAAGTACTGGTCATGTTTGACACATGTAGATTTCATTTGCCTAGGAATAAATCTTTTCATGTGTTCTGTATTCTACTTATGTCGTTTTTGCTTTCCCTAAGCCGTGTTAATTTCCTTTCAGGGTGACTGAATTCAGTAACTTCATCCACAAATTTTATCGGTAATGTCATTTCTGCTACTCCTCATTACTTTAGCCCGTTTTGGTGTACTCTCAGTCCATATTCTGCGTTCATTAAACTTCACTCCATTGAAGAGCTCCTGCTATTACTCATCACTTTCGTTAAGGCCACAAATGTAACCAGCGAATCCAATCACTGACATCATTTCATCCAGCACTTTAATTTCCACTCGTGAACCTTTCTATTATTTCCGTCATTGTTTTTCGCCCTATAGATTTGAAAGTATGGGAGATATACTGCATCTGTGTCTTACCTCATTATTGCCCGAGCCTTCGTTCTGCTCTTCATTCTTAAATGTTCCTTCATGATTCGTATGTATATAGATTATTCTGGTACTCGTCTTTCCAAACAGCTTAATTTTGGTTTTCCTCAAAATCTTCTTGTTTTAAGTCTTGCTCCAATTACGAATCTCAGCATTAGAATAACGTCTCTGGAGCGTTACTTTTCTAGAAGGCAAAATGGACGTCTTCTAACGACTATTTTCTCTTCGATTCTTTTACGTGTTATTCTTGTTAGGAACTTGGATGCATGAGCAGTAGATTTAACTGCAATTACCTTAGTTTCTGCCTTTTCTATCTTCGGAGTAGTGGGGATGATATTTCTCCGAAAGTCTGATGGTATACTTCCTCCCCTGTCATTGCCACTTCGTCCAACGGTTTTAGAAATACTGAGTGGATGTGTTGTCCTTCTTCTGCAAAGCTTCTTCCAAAGCTCTGTTGAACTCTAGCTGTAAAACTAGATCTGCTACATTTTCCTTATGAAATATGATTTCTTCATCTGTGAAGTCATCAAACAGGTCCTTCCGTTGGTAGAAAACTGCTATTCAGTAGGAAACTGCAACCTAGCCAAAACTCACTGCGGCCATTAGAGACTTTAGGCGGGCCGTCCGACGTCATCAGCGCCACCCCTCCCTTAAGAACCTTATTGCCTTCAAACGGCTAGGCGCCCAGGTTCGCCTACTCATCAAACGAAGGAAGCAGGAGTGTTGGGAACAGTAAGTCTACACCACTGGAACACGACATCGCCCTTCCAGATTTGGACCTAGGTCCGCCGACTTTGCGGTGATAAGACCCCTGCAGGTGTACCTGGGAATTTCCAGAAATGGAGCTGTATTTGCCGCTCCAGAAATAATCGCAGAGCTTCTTGCTGAGCATTATGCTCTCATCTCTACATATGAAAATTACCACTCCACCTTTCGTCTCCTCAAGCAGAGGGTGGAAATACAACATCTCTCCTTTGCTCCACGCCACCCTGAGCCATTAATGCTCCCTTCAGTGCGTCGGAATTTCGGAATTTCTCAGAACCATTGTCGGCTGTCCTGACACATCCCCTGGCCCAGACCGCATCCTTTCGCAGAAACATCTGTCAGCGGATTCCCAGTGCCACCTCATTGGCCGGCCAGCGTGGCCGAATGGTTCTAGGCGCTTCGGTCTGGAACCGCGCGACCGCTACGGTCGCAGGTTCGAATCCTGCCTCGGGCATGGATGAGTGTGCTGTCCTTAAGTTATTTAGGTTTAAGTAGCTCTAAGTTCTAGATAACTGATGACGTCAGATGTTAAGTCCCATAGTGCTCAGAGGCATTTTTGAACCACCTCATTCCCGTCTTCAACCGCATCTGGAGCGAATTCCCGTCGCAATGGCAGGAAAGTATCATCGTCCCAGTACTAAACCCTGATAAAGAACCATAAGACGTTGGTAGCTGTCGTCCTATCAGCCTCCCATACGTTTTGTGTAAGCTTTTCGATCGTATAGTCAGGCGGCGGTTGTGTTGACTCCTTGAGTCTCGGGGCCTTCTGACTCCGTCCCGGGGCGGTTTTCGCCAAGGATACTCCACTATCGACAACGTGGTGCACTTGGAGTCAGCCATTCGATCTGCCTTCTGGCATCAATACCTCAATGCCGTCTTTATCGACCTGACGAAGGCCTACGACACCACTGGGCTACACCACACCCTTGTTACTCTGCATGAGTGGGGTCTCCAGGGCACGCTCCCGATTTTTAGTCAGAACTTTTTGTCGGTCCGCACTTTCAGAGATCGCGTCGGTGCTTCCCAGCGTGCACTCCATATATAAGAAGAGAATGAGGTCCAGCAGGGCTCTGTCTTAAGTGTCTCACCCTTTTTAATAGCCGTCGATGATCTCGCATTAGCAGTAGGATAGTGAGAACCTGCACTCCTATGTGCTGACGATTTTTGTATTTCCTTCTGCCCCTCTTCTATTATGGCTGAACTCCTGCTGCAATGACATAGCTACACGGAAGGCGCATTCATGGGCCCTCGCTCGCGGCATTGATTTTTAGGCCGCCAAAAACTGTATCAGGCACTTCTATCGTCTTTGTACTGTCATTCTCCATCCAGAAATTTATCTCGATGAGCAATTCTAGATGGAGACTTACCGCTTTTTGGGACGTATTCGGCGCCCGCTTAACTATATTGACTATGGGAGCCTGGTGTATGGTTCAGGGTCCCCTGGGCCCTATCAGCCACTGGAGCAGTTTCGGGCTGAAGTAGTATCCGATTGGTATTGTTTTTATTGAACTGTGGAGTTCGCCTCGCGACGGGAACTTTCTGAACGAGCTCAGTCAACAGTCTCCTCGTGGAAGCTGGCGTTCCTGCATTGCGGATCCGGCGGCAATTACTGCTTGCCAATTATGCTGTCCACTTCTACAGTTCGCCTAGCCATCCAAATTACCGTCACCTTTTCCCCAACACGGCGATCCACCTCCCGCAAAGGCGGACCAGAACTGGGAATCTCCTCGCCGTCCATGTTCGGTCGCTTCTTTCTGAATTGGACGCTTCCCGTCTACCACGTTTCCTCCGGGACCACTTCCTTACATCTCCATGGTGCATACTTCGGCCACGCCTTCGGCTGGACCTATTGAAAGGCTCTAAAGGCTCATTTCCACCTGTGTGCATACCGGGGGGAGTCATTCCAGATGTGGAAAGGGTCCTTCCGGATGCCATGAAGGGTACAGGGTGCACCCATCTGCAGGTGGTCGCTCATGTCGTCACCAATGATGTGTGTCGCTATGGATCGGAGGAAATCCTCTCTGGCTTCCGGCGGCTATCTGATTTGGTGAAGACTGCCAGTCTCGCTAGCGGGATGAAAGCAGAGCTCACCATCTGCAGCATCGTCGACAGGACTGACTGCGGACCTTTGGTACAGAGCCGATTGGAGGGTCTGAATCAGAGGCTGAGACGGTTCTGCGACCGTGTGGGCTGCAGATTCCTCGACTTGCGCCATAGGGTGGTGGGGTTTCGGGTTCCGCTGGATAGGTCAGGAGTCCACTACACGCAACAAGCGGCTACACGGGTAGCAGGGGTTGTGTTGCGTGGGCTGGGCGGTTTTTTAGGTTAGATGGCCTCGGGCAAGTACAGAAAGGGCAACAGCCTCAACGGGTGCGGGGCAAAGTCAGGACATGCGGGGACCAAGCAGCAATCGGTATTGTAATTGTCAACTGTCGAAGTTGCGTTGGTAAAGTACCAGAGCTTCAAGTGCTGATAGAAAGCACCGAAGCTGAAATCGTTATAGGTACAGAAAGCTGGCTTAAGCCAGAGATAAATTCTGCCGAAATTTTTACAAAGGTACAGACGGTGTTTAGAAAGGATAGATTGCATGCAACCGGTGGTGGAGTGTTCGTCGCTGTTAGTAGTAGTTTATCCTGTAGTGAAGTAGAAGTGGATAGTTCCTGTGAACTATTATGGGTGGAGGTTACACTCAACAACCGAACTAGGTTAATAATTGGCTCCTTTTACCGACCTCCCGACTCAGCAGAATTAGTGGCAGAACAACTGAGAGAAAATTTGGAATACATTTCACATAAATTTTCTCAGCATGTTATAGTCTTAGGTGGAGATTTCAATTTACCAGATATAGACTGGGACACTCAGATGTTTAGGACGGGTGGTAGGGACAGAGCATCGAGTGAAATTATACTGAGTGCACTATCCGAAAATTACCTCGAGCAATTAAACAGAGAACCAACTCGTGGAGATAACATCTTGGACCGACTGATAACAAACAGACCCGAACTTTTCGACTCTGTATGTACAGAACAGGGAATCAGTGATCATAAGGCCGTTGCAGCATCCCTGAATATGGAAGTTAATAGGAATATAAAAAAAAGGGAGGAAGGTTTATGTGTTTAGCAAGAGTAATGGAAGGCAGATTTCAGACTACCTAACAGATCAAAACGAAAATTTCTGTTCCGACACTGACAATGTTGAGTGTTTATGGAAAAAGTTCAATGCAATCGTAAAATGCGTTTTAGACAGGTACGTGCCCAGTAAAACTGTGAGGGACGGGAAAAACCCACCGTGGTACAACGACAAAGTTAGGAAACTACTGCGAAAGCAAAGAGAGCTCCACTCCAAGTTTAAACGCAGCCAAAACCTCTCAGACAAACAGAAGCTAAACTATGTCAAAGTTAGCGTAAGGAGGGCTATGCGTGAAGCGTTCAGTGAATTCGAAAGTAAAATTCTATGTACCGACTTGACAGAAAATCCTAGGAAGTTCTGGTCTTACTTTAAATCAGTAAGTGGCTTGAAACAGCATATCCAGACACTACGGGATGATGATGGCATTGAAACAGAGGATGACACGCGTAAAGCTGAAATACTAAACACCTTTTTCCAAAGCTGTTTCACAGAGGAAGACCGCACTGCAGTTCCTTCTCCAAACCCTCGCACAAACGAAAAAAAGGCTGACATCGAAATAAGTGTCCAAGGAATAGAAAAGCAACTGGAATCACTCAATAGAGGAAAGTCCACTGGACCTGACGGGATACCAATTCGATTCTACACAGAGTACGCGAAAGAACTTGCCCCCCTTCTAACAGCCGTGTACCGCACGTCTCTAGAGGAACGGAGGGTTCCAAATGATTGGAAAAGAGCACAGGTAGTCCCAGTCTTCAAGAAGGGTCGTCGAGCAGATGCGCAAAACTATAGACCTATATCCCTGACGTCGATCTGTTGTAGAATTTTAGAACATGTTTTTTGCTCGAGTATCATGTCGTTTTTGGAAACCCAGAATCTACTATGTAGGAATCAACATGGATTCCGGAAACAGCGATCGTGTGAGACCCAACTCGCTTTATTTGTTCATGAGACCCAGAATATATTAGATACAGGCTCCCAGGTAGATGCTATTTTTCTTGACTTCCGGAAGGCGTTCGATACAGTTCCGCACTGTCGCCTGATAAACAAAGTAAGAGCCTACGGAACATCAGACCAGCTGTGTGGCTGGATTGAAGAATTTTTAGCAAACAGAACACAGCATGTTGTTATCGATGGAGAGACGTCTACAGACGTTAAAGTAGCCTCTGGCGTGCCACAGGGGAGTGTTATGGGACCATTGCTTTTCACAATATATATAAATGACCTAGTAGATAGTGTCGGAAGTTCCATGCGGCTTTTCGCGGATGATGCTGTAGTATACAGAGAAGTTGCAGCATTAGAAAATTGTAGCGAAATGCAGGAAGTTCTGCAGCGGATAGGCACTTGGTGCAGGGAGTGGCAACTGACCCTTAACATAGACAAATGTAATGTATTGCGAATACATAGAAAGAAGGATCCTTTATTGTATGATTATATGATAGCGGAACAAACACTGGTAGCAGTTACTTCTGTAAAATATCTGGGAGTATGCGTGCGGAACGATTTGAAGTGGAATGATCATATAAAATTAATTGTTGGTAAGGCGGATACCAGGTTGAGATTCATTGGGAGAGTGCTTAGAAAATGTAGTCCATCAACAAAGGAGGTGGCTTACAAAACACTCGTTCGACCTATACTTGAGTATTGCTCATCAGTGTGGGATCCGTACCAGATCGGTTTGACGGAGGAGATAGAGAAGATACAAAGAAGAGCGGCGCGTTTCGTCACAGGGTTATTTGGTAACCGTGATAGCGTTACGGAGATGTTTAATAAACTCAAGTGGCAGACTCTGCAAGAGAGGCGCTCTGCATCGCGGTGTAGCTTGCTCGCCAGGTTTAGAGAGGGTGCGTTTCTGGATGAGGTATCGAATATATTGCTTCCCCCTACTTATACCTCCCGAGGAGATCACGAATGTAAAATTAGAGAGATTAGAGCGCGCACGGAGGCTTTCAGACAGTCGTTCTTCCCGCGAACCATACGCGACTGGAACGGGAAAGGGAGGTAATGACAGTGGCACGTAAAGTGCCCTCCGCCACACACCGTTGGGTGGCTTGCGGAGTATAAATGTAGATGTAGATGTAGGTCCTCCGCCGGCAATTTCTCTTCTCGGTGAGTATGAAGGCTCAGAAATAATCTCACGTTGGTCATACTGAACAGCGCTCCTTGCAAGGTGCAGCAGTGTTTCCTCTGAAGAGCTGGTAGCCATCTGTAGCGCTCTTGGGCATATCCGCTCCAGCGCCGGCGAGTTTTTCGACATCTGTAGTGGCTCTCGATAAGTGCTTCCCCTTACATCCTTCGGTAATGACTATCCATGAGTCTCTTTATGCCCTCTGCAACCTTCATTCTAACCCCAGGACATGTCGGGATACTGGGCAGTGAACTTGCTGACCGCCGGGCAAAGCAGGCTACCAATAAACCACCTGCCCATGAACGATTTGCGATCGGTCTTCCGGTGCAAAGTCTTCACGATCTGGGATACTGAGTGGGTGCCCTCACTACTTTAAATAAACTATATGTCATCAAGGAGACAAAAAAAGTGTGGCAGTCATCCTTGCGAGTCACTCCTCTGCTGGCTCCGCATCGGTCATACGCGGCTAACAGATGGTCACATCCTCCGCCGCGAGGTCCCACGTCGGAGTTGCTGTGGTTCCTGTCGTCCCATTTTGTTAGACTGCCGAATTTTAGCCGCTCTGCAGTGGACTTTTAATCTTCCTTGCACCCTACCTACGGTGTTGGGCGACAATGCCTCAACAGTAGACCTTGTTTTACGTTTCATTTGTGAGGTTTTTTTTATCATACCGTCTACGGGCGGGCGTCGGGCCTTCTCTCCAAAGACCTCCACCCTCCCTCCGATTTAACTCTCTGTCACAGTTTCTTTCGATTTTGTTTGGCTTGTTGTTCGTCTTTTCCCTACGTGTATTTATCTCGGCTTGTCGTTTTGGGCTGGATATTTTAGCGTGTTGCAGAGTGGCTGGCTCATCCTCTTTTATCCTTGTGATCAGCTAGCCCAGATAATCTGCTCTATGGTTTTCACACCTTCCTCTAATTTCCCTTGTGGTATACGTTTGACGCCTTTCTTGTTCGCATCTCTGGTTTTTCTCTTTCGGTGTGGTTCCCCATTCCTTTTACCCCCTTGTTGTCATTGCTTGCTGGCGATTCTGCTAAGAATAATCCTAGCACTGAACTAAGTATTCGCTTAACATGCCCTCCGCAATATCTTCCTCTCTATAACGAAACCTACTCCGGTTATATCATTTTCTGCTGCTTTTGGTACTATCATATATTCGTCTAACCTGAGATTCTTATCTCCATTTCATTTCACTGACCCACACTACATCACTAGATTGAGCATTTCCATTTACCCTGGCAGATTTTCTACATTCCATACCACATTCGTGCTTCTGACATTACACGCTCCGCCTCGTGGAAATGTGACATACAAAGGTGATAAGCACAGACGTATTTTCGAGTTCTTACTTCTTACTGCCACCTTCCTCGCTAGTAATTTAGTAACCAGATTGTGTATAGGCGAGGACTTTGTACTGGAGAGCAGCGGAATGCCGCCGACACGAGACGCTGCAGCTTCTTGCGTGGCCTGCTGGTGTCTGCAGAGAACCCGCAGCCGGTGCCAGAGCGGGGCCACGTTTAGAGCATAAAACTCTAGACCCGCCGTCAGCGAGTCGGCCCTGCGTGTATCAGCTGCTGTTGCTGCCACCTCGCCGAGCTGTTTCCGCCGCCCGGGGCGCTATCGCTGCCGGCTGTTGTAATTAAGCCGAGAGTTTTATGTTTGTCTTAAATTAATCCTTTATTTCATTAGAGAGCTCAATTACGGCGTCGTTAGTACCAAGGCCGTCTCACGCTGTCCTCAGTACAGGAGCGCCTTCTTTAAGCCCTTTAGCTCTCCAGGAGCGCAACATCTGTAGACCTGTTTACTGCCTCATTCACTTGTAGGACAGGGTTCTTTCAGGTACCACGTGAAAATATTACTGGACGCCTGCTACACCCGCTGCAGTAACTTCCACTTAATGTTTCCCTCTATACTCTGCTGCTGTGGTGTTTGACTGTCATTGCCCTTGGGAAAATTGTTGACCATACTACAATATATGTGAACTTCTCAGTTCTGTCAAATGAACATATCATTCGGGTCCGGCTGCAGTGGCCGAGGGGGCTGTAGGCGCTACAGTCTGAAACCGCGCGACCGCTGCGGTCGCAGGTTCGAATCCTGCCTTGGGCATGGCTGTGTGTGATGTCCTTAAGTTGGTTAGGTTTAAGTAATTCTAGGGGACTGCTGACCTCAGAAGTTAAGTCCCACAGTGCTCAGAGCCACTTGAACCATTTGAACCATCATTCGGGAGAGAGTAGTGCATTCAAATGTTAACAGTTCTGAAACGGCAACATCTCAGACATTTATTTACGAACATGACCACCACCACTCTGTACAGATACTTTTATAATTTTTATGTTGGCCCACCATAGACTATCGATAGGCACAGTCGTGTTTTAACACACACACAGCTACTACCGCTTGACAATAGTGTAATGTGGACAACAATTACAGTCGACGTGGGGATGGTAATGAAACTGGCTTTGAGGATATTAATTTATCAAATTATGACCGCGAAGTGTCTAAGTATTCTGCTTTATGACCTGCGAGCTGGAGAATCCGTTCAGTTACCGAAGTTGCTGCAAAAGTCACATCTACAATCATGAAATACAACAAAATGAGATACACTTTTTCGTGAAAGGTAGGCCAAATATGTCGAAGCATTCCACAAAAATAACTACGTAAGTAAGTCAGCTGCCTCGCGACTTAGAGAGCGCCACTGTATGACAAGAATCAGAACGTAAACGAAAATGAGTTACCGGCAAAGAATGCAACACTTTTTTCTCGTCTAATTTCGGTTGAAGAAGTGTGGAATATGCTGTGGGACATGGCGGAATATACTCGCTCCAGCCACTATAGTTAGGTGACGGCAGTAAACACGGGATTCAAAACGGCACCTGTAACGGAAGTGTGTTCCAAGCAGAGCGCGGTAATTGAATTTAGTGGACAACCACAGACTCGCAGGTTTTGGTACGTGCCTGTAGAATGTCTACGGACACCTGCCAGTGAACGAAAGCACAGCGATCGACGGATCACAAATACTTCTCTGTTTGTTGTGCTGACACACTTCGTCCACCATCTAGGTTAGTCGAATGTGTGTCCGTTGTGTTCCCCGCCACCTAACAGAATACTTCCCTCTGTTTGGCCCGATGAAGGACGTATTGCTCTGGAAGCAGTGCGTGGATGATGGGGAGATTATTCACGCAGCAAGACGTTGGTGCAAACAAGCCTTCCCAGTAAAGGGGAGAAAAGCCGTCGCATTGAACGGAGGTTACGTTGGAAACTAGCGTTTAATAACCAAAAGAGCGGGCAGTAATATGGTGTACTAGAAACCTGAATAAAAGCATCCTGATTTCATAAATAGATTATGTTGCTTTACTTATTGAACACCCCTCCTAAGTTCCTGTCGCCGTACAGCTGCCAGTTTTAAATTCCCTCTACATTTTGACTTTGCAGCAATGATGAATATTTTACTTCTTACTAGTTGGTAGGAGCTAGAGACATAATGGCGGACGCCACAGCTTGCGCGCATATTACAAACATAATATTTAAAGACGCAAACTGTTTGGACAACATTAACAAACAAACACATGCCAATGAACTTCCCCCAAGATATCCATAAAATGAATTTAACGGGAAATAAAAGCAAGAAGCAGCATAATTAGCAAACAGAAGAGGCAGGGGTAAATAATATTGCTAACAGTGAGAACATAGTTACTATGAAACGTTCATCGAAAGAAACATCTCTTTTATGTTGCTTGTCTATGCATGATGGATGATATCGTGCAATGTCGTCAGCATTTGGCTTAGGCGGCGTCGAAATTAATGCAGTCCATAACATTTATGCCACGTACTTATTACAAATTATCATGATGTCAACTCGCATCGAGGGAAGTGGCGAAGTGGTTAGCATGCTGTACGCGCGTTCGGGAGGTCAACGGTTCAACCCCGCGTCCGGCCATCCTGATCTATGTTTTTTCTTGCCTTCAGTAAATCGCTTCAGGCAAATACCGGGATGGTTCCTTTGGAAGGGCATGGTCGACCTCCTTTTTCATCCATCCCTAATATGATGGAACTGATGACGTTTGGTCCGCCGCTCGGTCTACCCTCGCGGTCTCCGGCGCCCTGTCACGATTCGCACGTCTCCCCCCGTCGGAGGTTCGAGTCCTTCCTCGGGCATGGGTGTGCGTGTGTTGTTCTTAGCGTCAGCTAGTTTAAGGTAGATTAGGTAGTGTGTAAGACTAGGGGCCGATGACCTCAGCGGTTTGGTACTGTAGGAACTTACCACCGCCAAACGTTTGGTCTCGTTCCATAGATCAAAAAACCAACCGACGTCAACTCGTGGACATCCAAGAACTATGACGGATAAAAATCACTGTTTAATTGTTTATAAAAACTATTTTACTCCCGAAACTCGAACAATGACTTGTTAGGTTGCAAAAGGATATATGTTGGTCCATTGATCGTTGTCGGGCCAAATACCTCACGAAATAATTGTCAAACGAAAAAACTACAGAGAAAGAAACTCTTCTAGCTTGAAGGCACAAACCAGATATATGGTTGGCCTACTAGATGGCGCTGCCATAGGTCAAATGAGTATCAACTGCGTTTTTTTAAATAGGAACCCCCATTTATTATTACATATTCGTGTAGTATACAAAGAAATATGAATGTTTCAGTTGGACCACTTTTTTCGCTTTTTGATAGATGGCGCTGTAATAGTCACAAACATATGGCTCACAATTTTAGACGAACAGCTAGTAACAGGTATGTTTTTTAAATTAAAATACAGAACGTAGATATGTTTAACATTTTATTTCGGTTGTTCCAATGTGATAAATGTACCTTTGTGAACTTATCGTTTCTGAGAAAGAATGCTGTTACAGCGTGATTACCTGAAAAAACCACATTAATGCATAAATGCTCAAAATGATGTCCGTCAACCTCAATGCATTTGGCAATACGTGTAATGACATTCCTCTCAACAGCGAGTAGTTCGCCTTCCGTAATGTTCGCACATGCATTGACAATGTGCTGACGCATGTTGTCAGGCGTGGTCGGTGGATCACGGTAGCAAATATCCTTCACTTTTCCCACAGAAAGAAATCCGGGGACGTCAGATCCGGTGAAACTACGGGCCATTGTATGGTAATTCGACGACCAATCCACCTGTCATGAAATATGCTATTCAATACTGCTTCAACCGCACGCGAGCTATGTGCCAGACATCCATCATGTTGGAAGTACATCGCCATTCTGTCACGCAGAGAAACATCTTGCAGAAACATCGGTAGAAAATTACGTAGGAAATCAGCATACATTGCAGCATTTAGATTTCCATCGATAAAAGGGGGGCCAGTTATCCTTCCTCCCATAATGCCGCACCATACATTAACCCGCCAAGGTCGCTGATGTTCCACTTGTCGCAGCTATCGTGGATTTTCCGTTGTCCAATAGTGCATATTTTTCCGATTTACGTTACCCGTGTTGGTGAATGACACTTCATCGCTAAATATAACGCGTGCAAAAAATCTGTCATCGTCCCGTAATTTATCTTGTGCCCAGTGGCAGGACTGTACACGGCGTTCAAAGTCGTCGCCATGCAATTCCTAGTGCATAGAAATATGGCGCGGGTACAAACGATGTTGACGTAGCATTCTCAACACCGACGTTTTTGAAATTCCCGATTCTCGCGCATTTTGTCTGCTACTGATGTGCTGATTAGCCGCGACAGCAGCTAAAACACCTACTTGGGCATCGAATCATCATTTGTTACAGGTCGTGGTTGACGTTTCACACGTGACTGAAGACTTCCTGTTTCCTTAAATAACGTAACTATCCGGCGAACGGTCGGGACACCTAGATGATGTCGTCCAGGATACCGAGCAGCATACATAGCACACGTCCATTGGGGATTTTGATCACAATAGCCATACTTCAACACGATATCGACCTTTTCCGCAATTGGTAAACGATTCATTTTAGCATGGGTAAGCCGGCCGGGGTGGCCGAGTCGTTCTAGGCGCTACAGTCTTGAACCACGCGACTGCTACGGTCACAGGTTCGAATCCTGCCTCGGGCACGGATATGTGTGATGTCCTTAGGTTAGTTAGGTTTAAGTAGTTCTAAGTTTTAGAAGACTGATGACCCAGAAGTTAAGTCACTTAGTGCTCAGAGCTATTTGAACCATTTTTGAACCTCAGAAGGTAAGTCCCATAGTGCTCAGAGCCATTTTTTACAGGGGTAATGTATGACGAAGCAAATACCGTCCGTATTGGCGGAATGTTACGTTTGTGACTATTACAGCGCCATCTGTCACAAAGCGAAAAAAGTGGTGCAACTAAAACATTCATATTTGTTTACGTACTACACGAATATGTAATAAAAATTGGGGTTTCTTATTTAAAAAAAACAGTTGATATTCGTTTGACCTATGAAAGCGCCAGCTAGCGGGCCAACCACAGCACCATCTGGTTTCCCCCTTCAAGCTAGACGAGTTTCGTTCTTTGTAGTTTTTTCGTTTGATGCTTATTTCGTGAGATATTTGGCCCGGTCACTATCAAGGGACCACCCTGTCTATATATAGCACACAGTTCTTGCATTCACGTCGCAGTGGAGATGTCAGTCACGATACAACCGCAAGTCAAAATAGCTTGTACCATTTCACGAGGCTCACACTAAGCGAATCAGTTTGATAAGACATCTTCGCACAGCGTTCGTGGCAATATTAAGTTTACACAATATTCGGCTTGTAACTGTTTAGCACAATTTAGAACTCTTTCTAATCATTTTTTTTCTGATACGACACCGACCCACTACTAACTACATCCACACGAACACACACACACACACACACACACACACACACACACACACACACACACACACAAGCCCAGTTCGACTTAGTACATTTACCAAAGTTACTACAAAGATTTCCTTAAACATTGCACACAAAACATGTTAAGAATAAAAACAGTCTTCTTTAAAATTACGTCCACGTTCTCAAGAGACCACTGCTCGCAGTGTTCAAGACAAAGAGATTAATGACACGTATCAGTATATAGAATGTCTATATTTTTCCATGACAGATTTTTTTTATATTTTTTTATTTTTGAGTCATTGGTCTTCTGAATGGTTTGATGTAGCCCTCCACGAATACCTCTTCTGTGCCAAACTATTCATCTCAGAGTAGCTCTTGTAACCTAGGCTCTCAGTTATTCGCTTGATATATTCTAATCTCTGTTTTCCGCTACAGTTTTTGCCCTCTACAGCTCGCTGGAAGTCATTCCCCCATTTCTTAACAGATGTCCTATCACCCTATCCCTTCACCTTGTCAATGTTTTCCACATATTTCTTTCCTCTCCTATTCTGCGCAGAGCCTTCTCATTCGTTACCATGTCACTCCACATAATTTTCAACATTCGTTTGTAGCACCACATCCCAAACGTTTTGATTCTCTTCTGTTTCGGTATTTCGGCAGTCCCTAATGTTTTGGTTCTCTTCTGTTTCGGTTTTTCAGCAGTCCATGTTTCGCTATATACAATGCTGTCCTCCAAACATACATTTTCTGAAATTTCTACCTCAAATTAATGCCTATGTTTGATACCAGTAGACTTCTCTTGGCCGGAATGCTCTTTTTGTCAGTGGTAGTCTGCTTTTGATCTCCGTCTTGTTCCATCCATCATTGGTTATTTTTCCCCCACCACATTACAGTGATGTATCCCTCCATGGGGGCCTTAGAGGGAGTTGCCAGTGCTTCCTCCGTATTTGAATCGCCTGTCCTCGATGACAGCTTTTGAGACTTTTCGCGTAGCCACGGTCAATGCCTACACCATTCTCGTACGCCACAAACTGGCTTTACTCCAAGACATGCTTTATGCCGCGAACGTTGACGAAGCTCTCCTTCAAAGGTGCATTTTGCAAATTCTGTGCTCACCATGGTGTTACTGCACATTTCATGCTTCCCTTACTGGTAGTGGGGTGGCGATCCACTTACGTGCAGTTAACTATATCCATGATGCCAGAGGTATGGCTCTCACGTTTAGTGGTGTTAGGATCGTTAATGCCTATGCGTCATCTGATTCGGTTAGCCGCCGTGATCGTTCTACCTTCTCTTCAGAGACAATCATGCCACTCTTACTGCGTTGGTATGATGCATTAATCATGGGAGGCGATTTCAAATGAATCCAGGCACCCAAAGACCAACTACCACGTCACACTCCATTCGCTAGCACCTTCTCCAGCACCTCAGCCTAGTGAATTCTGGGTGCATGTCATGGCGATCGTCTGGAGTTTACGCACTTCTCCAGGTGTTCTTCCAGTCGACTCGACGGTGTTTGCATCCCCCGCGATATTGTCTGGCTTAGGGGGGAGGGGGTGGGGGGGAGTGCAGGCTGCTTGTCTGGTCCATTACATTCTCTGACCATGACGCTTATATCTGAGCCATCTGTCGCTGCTGCCAAAGGATGTGGCGCACTGTGGGTCATGGTAACTGAACACGATCGTCCTTACTTCACCCGAGAGCCGGCAGCACATCGAGACAACGTGGTAGCTTGTCGTCGACGCCGTGATTCCTGTCAGTCTGCACTACCATGGTGGGTGCTCTGTGCAAAGCCGGCCCTCCGCAGGTTCTTCATTGGTTACGGAAGGGAGGCGACGATGGACTCAGGAATTCTATTTCACCATTCTCCGGGAACGTATTATGATGCCGTATTCGCTAAATCGCCAGGCGATGGAGAATCGTGCTGACGCGCAGCTCACATCCCTCCTTGAAGGAGCTACGGTCAGGCGCGCACACACAATGGATTAGAGCACGAGAGTCCTTCATGTCACAGCGGGACGACGCCACTATCGCAGGATTTTGATTAACCTTCTTATGACTGATGATGGACTACGTTTTGATACCCAACGGGATATCGGGTCTGCTCTCCATGCGCATTATGTTACACTGTAATCTGAACAAGGTCACCGCCTTGCCAACATTACGGCAGACTCCAGACTCTGCTTTTGGCTCGGTTCGAGTGGCTAAGACGGTGGATCTGATTGCTAACGCCACAGGGGACGAGGTCCATAACGCTTTCAAGGCGGGTTCTGCGGACAGGTCCCCTGGCCCTGACAGCCAACCACTGGAGTTTCTTCGGACATTTCGTTCCCTTCTGGCACCAGTATGGATGGAAATTTGTCTGGACCTTATGTTCCCTTTCGTGCCGATTCCAGACGGTTTCCTAAAAGTTTTCCTCATTCCCGTCCAAAAGCCTCGGGCGACATCATGGATATGCGATTATAACCCATCGAAATTACTAAACAGCGCTACAAGGTTCTTTACCCGGCTGTTCGCTGCGCGGCTTAAACGGGCTGCTCGGTAAGTTGTCTCACCCGATCAAACTTCTTTGAGAGGTGCCAATGACATCCGCCTTTCCCTCTGCTGCTATCGGTATATAACCGCTCTTACCCACTCTAGTCGTATGCCCGTAATTTTGACTACTTGACTTTGCCCATACGTTCAATCGACCACGACTTCCTGGAAGGACTGTTCCGCAATATGGGCTATCCTGATACTACCTTCGACGTCGTAATGCGTCTCCTTCGTGGACCTAATTCTCGTGTACTATACGTTACCCAACTTACTCCTCCCAACTCGATCCGCTCTCTACACTGTTGTATGCATTCGCCATGAAACCGTTGCTATGTGGCCTCCGTCAACGTCTGTCTGGGATTTCTCTCGGTGACCATGTATTCAACTGCACTGCTTTTGCAGATGATCTCGTCATCGTCCTTCGTAGCGGTGCTGAGCTCAGGGAGTCACTGGCATGGGTTACCACCTACGGCGAAGCTTCTGGTAACGTCCGAAAATCGCACGCCATGGCTATAGGTGGGGACAGCACTTCTCCTATCCGTGTAGCTAACACTCTCCGATGCTCAGGACGCGATTTCACAAGTGATCTGCGATGGAAAATTACCCTCAACTGTCGACGTCTACTTTCCCAATTACGAACTAGGCTTTTTGATTACCGTTCACGAGCGCTCTATCTTCTGCAACAAAGACAAATTGCAAATGTATATTCGGCGTCACGTATCCCCCACGTAGTACAGACACTTCCTAATCCGCCATCCACGACCTACCGCATGCTAGCGGCATTGAGTTCGTTTGTTTGCCACGGCTTGCTCTTCACGGTAAGGTACGAGACCCTCACCCTCCCGCGCTACGGGTCTGTATTATTTGCCTGACCGAGTGGTAGCCCTTTTCATCGGCTCTCACATGACGTTGTGGCGCCGTAGTCCTACGTGTCTTACCAGCCTAGCGCTGGAGGCCCTTGCAAACACACTCTCTCTCTCAGCACTTATCCAGCTTTCGGAAGTCCCACTGTTTTCTTTTACTTCCGCCACTTTTTCCTTGAACTGAGCTACGTCCATATTGTGATACTTCCGTTCCAATTGACATCCTCGAAGGCGATCTATGGTTTCCTTCAGCAGCACAGGTCACCGAATGTGGCCGAGGAGAAGCTTCCCCAGGTAGACTGGCGTCCAGTCTGGCGATTTCATCTTGACACTGGTGTCCACTCTACATGGTGCCTTACTGTCAATTGGAAGCAAGTAGGCCCGTCACGGCTTCACAGGGTTCACCTCGCAGGCACTCCGTTGTGTGTCAACAGTGATGTTATGGACGCAGATGACCACCACCTGGTCTGCAGATCGGAGAGAGGTGTTTGGTTCTTGGTGCGACAGATGTTGTCCGAAATTACCCGTACGATTCCTCATGTCTGGTTCGTAGTGCGACAAATGTTGTCCTAGTTACCCATACGAATCCTCATCAGATACCTACTCGCCGGCCGAAGTAGCCGTGCGGTTAAAGGCGCTGCAGCCTGGAACCGCAAGACCGCTACGGTCGCAGGTTCGAATCCTGCCTCGGGCATGGATGTTTGTGATGTCCTTAGGTTAGTTAGGTTTAACTAGTTCTAAGTTCTAGGGGACTAATGACCTCAGCAGTTGAGTCCCATAGTGCTCAGAGCCATTTGAACCATTTGATACCTACTCAACTGCGACTCTTTCCGCATGC
The DNA here is from genome assembly GCF_023864345.2 of Schistocerca serialis cubense. Lineage (NCBI taxonomy): Eukaryota > Metazoa > Arthropoda > Insecta > Orthoptera > Acrididae > Schistocerca > Schistocerca serialis. The sequence goes on from NC_064638.1 coordinate 534,857,874, forward strand.
GAGATACTTCCCGCAAGCGAAGACGAACTCTGTAATGTGGGTTTGCTGATAGCGAGATAAGTATCCTTGACTTTTGGCAGTCCCTTAACGAATGCCATTGTGCAGTTGTCAGCAATCCAAAATACAGACAATTTTTCTGCAATTCCCTTCGCAGTGTCGTGCTTAACCCGCCCCACAGCTGCGGTGTTCCTGTCATGAAGAGTTGATCCCCGTCTCTTCCACACTTACAACCGATATATTCACTGGTCTACGAAAAAGTCTACGTTAATAGTCTCAATTAGTCTGACCTTGTTGCTCCCTCCTCCTCACGTGACACTGGATTCCTGATATTATCGGTGGTATTAATGACTAAAATAAATAAATAAAAATAAAAAGAAAGAAAAGATAAATAAATAAATAAACGATTTTCATTGTACCTGTACTCCTCGTTCCCTATGCTTTCCTTGGTTCCTCGAGGGTGGGAACGGGACACGGTGGCCAGGCCTCGGGTTGCGACCCATGTCCTCTTTACCCGCAGCCCTCCCTTCGGGCACCCGTAAAGTTCCTTAAAAAAGAAAAGGTGGTCACGCTGTTGGGCAATGAAGCTGACGTGCCGTGTTCGAAACTCCTCATCGAGCTACTTATATTTATCTTAAAAAAGAGAAAGGCGGTGGCATCATTCGTTAGTAGTGAAAACAGCTTCTGTCTCGAGTCAGAAACGCACCACGCCTTAAATTTTGATTAATACCCAGCATTGGCGGCCTATGACTTCCTGCATGAGAAGTCGCCCTCACTCTGCCAATGGCCTTGTCAAAGAGTGCGGACGAGCGGATAGAGGTTATGGGCAGTCTCTTGTCCTTGTTGTGGGAAACTGCCTCTAAAGGCGGAAGAATCAGAAATTATCAACGACATAAGGATGCAAAAGGCAATGCAAAACATTGCACAGAAGACAAATACCGGGTATCCTGAAGAACGTCACCTATAATTGAAAAAGTTTCATGATGATCTCTCCATTGGCGAAAGATTCCAGAATAGCCCCTATTCGGAACTCCGGGACTGATAGATTCAATAATCAACGAGAGATAAATTCCAACGATTGAGGGTGTGGAACGTCAGAAACTATAACGTGATGGGGAAGCTAGAAAATCTGAATATGGAAACGCACAGGCTCAATCTAGATTTAGCAGGTGTCAGTGAAGTGAGATGGAAAGAAGACAGTGATTTCTAGTCTGATCAGTATAGCGTAATATCAACAGCAGCAGAAAATGGTGTACCGGGAGTAGGATTCATTATGAGTAGGAAGATAAGGCAGAGAGTGTGTTACTGTGAACAGTTCCGCGATAGGGTTGTTCTTATCAGAATCTATAGTACATCACCACCGACAACGATAGTTGAGGTATATGCGCCGACGTCGCAGGCTGAAGACGAAGGTATAGAGAATATATATGTGTATATTGACGAGGTAATACAGTACGTATTGGAGATGAAAATGTAATAGTCCTGGGGAATCGAATGCCGTTGTAGGGGAAGTAGTAGACGAAATGGTTAGAAGGGAATACCGGCTTGGGACGAGGAATGAGAGAGGAGAGAGATTAATTGAGTTCTGTAACAAATTTCAGCTAGAAACAGCGTACACTCCTACAATGTAGGCTTTCACGGCTGGTGTTGTCATCAGTTAAAACTTCCGGGCTGAGAGGCCGTGGTCGATGTATAAAATTTCCACCTGACGTTTCGTCTCCATCTGCGGGAGACATCTTCTGAGGTCGTCCGGCTACTGCCACTGAGGCTCCAGGTACTGTCGCATTTATAGAGTGCATAGAGGGCACCACCATTCGTCACGTGATGCCGACGGTATGCCTATCTTTGGAGGGCTTCATCATTCTCGATTAAGAGTAATCGATTGTCATTCTGCTGGAGCAACGTCGACATCCATAGTTTGTCCTACTTTAAATCTTCCTCTTTTCTATTGAAATTGTTGTGGTGTTTGTGAATTTCTATTGCTTCTCTATGCATACGCGCATGATAATGGGATGTTCGTGCTAGAACGCTTGTCTCTTTAAATTTAATTTCATGATTCCCATCTTGAAAAACATGCTCAGCTACGGCCGATTTTTCGATGTGTCCTAAGTGACAGTTTCTTTTATCTTTGGCTAAGCGGGTGTTTACACTTCTTTTCGTTGTTCCAATATATACTTGTCCACAACTGCATGAAATTTTGTATACCCCAGGTGTTGCTAGGGGATGTCAGACGTCTTTTGCAGTTCTTAAATATTCCTTAATCTTCTTGGTAGGTCTGGAGATTGTTTCGATCCCATACTAGGCCAGAACTTTCCCGACACGGCCCGTAACCTCATTAATAAATGGTAGGAAAACTTTTCCAGTAGATGATCGTTGTTGCTCTGGATTTCTAGCTTATTTTCTTCTTTGATGGAGGCCTCGATCAATTTCCTTGCTGGTATATCCCTTTTAGATGAAGGCGGACCGTAGGTGATCCAGTTCATCTTGTAAGTAAGCCGGCTCGCAGATTTTGTTGGCTCTGTCCACCAAGGTTTTAATGACACCTCTTTTTTGCCTAGGATGATGGTTAGATTCCTTGTGCAGGTATCGATCTGTGTGAGTATTCTTTCTATATACCTTGTGGCCCAGCGTCCCATCCACCCGTTAAATTACCGACACATCCAGGAAATTGAGTTGACCGTTGTTCTCTTTCTCCATCGTAAACTGTATCTTGGGGTTAATGCTGTTCAGGTGCACCAAGAAGACATCCAGCTCTTCTTCACCATGAGTCCACACTACAAATGTGTCATCAACATAGCGGTACCATTTAGCAGGCTTTTTACTGGCAGTTTGCAGCGCTCGCTGTTCGAAGATCTCCATAAATAAATTGGCAACAGCTGGGCTGAGAGGGCTACTCATCGCCACCCCGTCGATCTCTTCGTAAAACTCGTTGTTATACCGAAAATAAGTTGTCGACAGACAGTGTTTCAATAACGCCACAATGTCAGTCTTAAAAATATCTGCTATATATGAAACAGCTTCGTTTACAGGCACCATGGTAAACAATGACACTACATCGAAGCTCACAAGAATATCACTTGGGCTGACGTTAATCTCCCTCAGTTTTTCAATAAAATGCGTCGAGTTTTTAATGTAACTGTCCGTTCTGCCGATGTGTGGTTGCAGCAAGCAGGTGATATATCTGGACACCTCGTGTGTTGGAGATCCTATGGCACTCACAATCGGTGTCAACGGGACCTGTGGTTTATGCACCTTTGGGAGTCCATAAAGCTTCCGTTTTGCAGAGTTGTTTTTTATCATCCGAAGAAAGGGAAGATTGATTCACCAGTTGATTGGTATTTCTAAAAATTTTGGTTGTTGGCTCCTTCTGAAGCTTTTTGTACCTAATGCTATCCAAAAGGTCTCTAATCTTCTTGTGATAATCTTCGATGTTCAGCAAAACCGTATCGATTCCTTTATCAGCTGCAAGTACAATAATGCTCTTATCCGCATTGATCTCCCTCAGTGCCCTCCTTTCCGATTGAGACAAATTGCTGGTAGGTGGTTTCGCTTGGCGTAATATTCTGGCTGTTTCAGTCCTGATTTCATCCGCGGAATGCGATGATAACAAACGGATTCCTGCCTCCACATTCGCTATGATGTCCTCCGTAGGAACCTTTAGTGGCGTGACTGCAAAGTTGCCTTCTTTCGACGGAACTGAATGTTCCTCTTTTGTTAATTCTCTCCCAGACATGTTAACCTCAGTTCGAGAGTTGCCAGCCACTGATGTTTCACCTCTGCCTTTCCGTAGGCCATCGAATTTCCTCTTTTGCCTATTGGTTGCATTTCTGCACTGAGCTCCATGGTCCTCAACGTTAGATAGTCCACCTTATTCCAGTCATAACACTGCATTATGTTACTACAGAAACTTCGGCGCTGTCGTGGTGTCCCGACAGCGTAGCAGGAAAGTAAGCGTACATAGTTGTTGTGCTTTCTTCTTGCGCAGTCCCTCCAGTCGCCGAACCAAAACTGACACTTCCTCCCCGTAAAGGCCGGCCGGAGTTGCCGAGCGGCTACATGCGCTACAGTCTGGAACCGCACGACCGCTACGGTCGCAGGTTCGAATCCTGCCTCGGGCATGGATGTGTGTGATGTCTTTAGGTTAGTTAGGTTTAAGTAGTTCTAAGTTCTAGGGGACTTATGACCACAGCAGTTGAGTCCCATAGTGCTCTCAGCCATTTTTGAACATCCCCGTAGAGGCGTTTAATCATACAGTGTAGGCTTTGCCGGCCGGTGTGGCCTAGCGGTTCTAGGCAGTTCAGCCTGGAACCGTGTGACCGCTACGGTCGCAGGTTCGAATCCTTCCTCGAGCATGGATGTGTGTGATGTTTTTAGGTTAGTTAGGTTTAAGTAGCTCTAAGTTCTAGGGGACTGATGACCTGAACTGTTAAGTCCCACAGTGCTCAGATCCATTTGAACCATTTGAAGTGTAGGCTTTCACGGCCGGTGTTGTCTTCAGTTAAAACTTACGGGCTGAGAGGCCGTGGTCGATGTATAAAATTTCCACCTGTGGTATCGTCTCCATCTGCGGGAGACATCTTCTGAGGTCGTCTGGCTACTGCTACTGAGGCTCCAGTACTCTCGCATTTATAGTGTGCATAGAGGGCACCACCATCCGCTACGTGATGCCGACAGTATGCCTATTTTTGGAAGGCGTCTTCATTCTCGATTAAGAGTAATTGTCATTCTGCTGGCGCAACGTTGAAGGCGAGGAGAATGTTTTACTCGGCGCAGGGGCACAGTATTTACAACCGCATGGAACTAGCGATGTTACGGGAACGAATTGACCATACGCGGCGAGGAGTAGCGGAAACCAGCAGTAAGCTGTTACATCTCCATATATATATATATATCAGTAACATAATGTAGTGTTGTGACTGCAATAAGGTGGACTGTCTAACGTTCAGGATCATGGTGCTCAGTGCAGAAATGCAACCAATAGGCAAAAGAGGAAATTCGATGGCCTACGGAAAGGCAGAGGTGAAACATCAGTGGCTGGCAACTCTCGAACTGAGGTTAACATGTCTGGGAGAGAATTAACAAAAGAGGAACATTCAGTTCCGTCGAAAGAAGGCAACTTTGCAGTCACGCCACTAAAGGTTCCTACGGAGGACATCATAGCGAATGTGGAGGCAGGAATCCGTTTGTTATCATCGCATTCCGCGGATGAAATCAGGACTGAAACAGCCAGAATATTACGCCAAGCGAAACCACCTACCAGCAATTTGTCTCAATCGGAAAGGAGGGCACTGAGGGAGATCAATGCGGATAAGAGCATTATTGTACTTGCAGCTGATAAAGGAATCGATACGGTTTTGCTGAACATCGAAGATTATCACAAGAAGATTAGAGACCTTTTGGATAGCATTAGGTACAAAAAGCTTCAGAAGGAGCCAACAACCAAAATTTTTAGAAATACCAATCAACTGGTGAATCAATCTTCCCTTTCTTCGGATGATAAAAAACAACTCTGCAAAACGGAAGCTTTATGGACTCCCAAAGGTGCATAAACCACAGGTCCCGTTGACACCGATTGTGAGTGCCATAGGATCTCCAACACACGAGGTGTCCAGATATATCACCTGCTTGCTGCAACCACACATCGGCAGAACGGACAGTTACATTAAAAACTCGACGCATTTTATTGAAAAACTGAGGGAGATTAACGTCAGCCCAAGTGATATTCTTGTGAGCTTCGATGTAGTGTCATTGTTTACCATGGTGCCTGTAAACGAAGCTGTTTCATATATAGCAGATATTTTTAAGACTGACATTGTGGCGTTATTGAAACACTGTCTGTCGACAACTTATTTTCGGTATAACAACGAGTTTTACGAAGGGATCGACGGGGTGGCCATGAGTAGCCCTCTCAGCCCAGCTGTTGCCAATTTATTTATGGAGATCTTCGAACAGCGAGCGCTGCAAACTGCCAGTAAAAAGCCTGCTAAATGGTACCGCTATGTTGATGACACATTTGTAGTGTGGACTCATGGTGAAGAAGAGCTGGATGTCTTCTTGGTGCACCTGAACAGCATTAACCCCAAGATACAGTTTACGATGGAGAAAGAGAACAACGGTCAACTCAATTTCCTGGATGTGTCGGTAATTAAACGGGTGAATGGGACGCTGGGCCACAAGGTATATAGAAAGAATACTCACACAGATCGATACCTGCACAAGGAATCTAACCATCATCCTAGGCAAAAAAGAGGTGTCATTAAAACCTTGGTGGACAGAGCCAACAAAATCTGCGAGCCGGCTTACTTACAAGATGAACTGGATCACCTACGGTCCGCCTTCATCTAAAAGGGATATACCAGCAAGGAAATTGATCGAGGCCTCCATCAAAGAAGAAAATAAGCTAGAAATCCAGAGCAACAACGATCATCTACTGGAAAAGTTTTCCTACCATTTATTAATGAGGTTACGGGCCGTGTCGGGAAAGTTCTGGCCTAGTATGGGATCGAAACAATCTCCAGACCTACCAAGAAGATTAAGGAATATTTAAGAACTGCAAAAGACGTCTGACACCCCCTAGCAACACCTGGGGTATACAAAATTTCATGCAGTTGTGGACAAGTATATATTGGAACAACGAAAAGAAGTGTAAACACCCGCTTAGCCAAAGATAAAAGAAACTGTCACTTAGGACACATCGAAAAATCGGCCGTAGCTGAGCATGTTTTTCAAGATGGGAATCATGAAATTAAATTTAAAGAGACAAGCGTTCTAGCACGAACATCCCATTATCATGCGCGTATGCATAGAGAAGCAATAGAAATTCACAAACACCACAACAATTTCAATAGAAAAGAGGAAGATTTAAAGTAGGACAAACTATGGATGTCGACGTTGCTCCAGCAGAATGACAATCGATTACTCTTAATCGAGAATGATGAAGCCCTCCAAAGATAGGCATACCGTCGGCATCACGTGACGAATGGTGGTGCCCTCTATGCACTCTATAAATGCGACAGTACCTGGAGCCTCAGTGGCAGTAGCCGGACGACCTCAGAAGATGTCTCCCGCAGATGGAGACGAAACGTCAGGTGGAAATTTTATACATCGACCACGGCCTCTCAGCCCGGAAGTTTTAACTGAAGAGCGTATACTCTGTTCGAGAATCAAAAGAGGCGGAGGCACATTGGGAGAATGTTTGGTGACACGGAGATTTAAGTTGGATTTCATCGTGGTCAGGCAGAGATTCCGAAATCAGGTACTGGATTGTAAGGTGTACCTAGGAGTGGATGTAGACTCAGATTACAATTCAGTAGTTATGAAGCGTCGACTGACGATGAACTAACCGCTACTCTTATCTATTTTTTACATCAATAATTTTTATATAACTGTAAAAATTCAGTGTCGTCTGTATATATTGTGTGTTCCATGTAGCTGTGACTGTATGTGATGTAGCTATAAATGAGAATCTTTCGATTGGATAGAGGAAATCCATCATTTTAGATGCAGTAGTTTTAAAATGTACGAAAGGCCTCATGTGCTAGAGGCCTAATAAACATCAGTTTATGAAAAGTTGTTTGCTTTGTTATAATGGACGGATGGTGAAACATATAGAGCATAATCAAAGTATTGGCTTATAAAACAGTTCAAGTTGTAATGTGACTTTGTAAAGGTGGATAGAAGGGACGTGTCGCTGGATTAGTGGAGAAACACTGTAATTTATAATACCGAGACAGGGGAAGGAGTCTGTTTATGGAGAAAAGAGCAAAACAAACAGGTACCAGCACTGTTGCAGTTAAATAACAAATGTTAAGATTAGGCCACGTTTCTTTATAGAAATTATCAACAGATAAGCGTGAAACGCGAATAACAAGATACGAAACGTAAATTGACCAGAAGATAATTACAGAAGACAGAAGTTATCAAGAAGATGAATCAAGTTAGGAAAGGTACGCACAGAGGCAGTCATCACAAGGCATGAGAATATACTGCACTAATGGAGACTATGTACGAAATAGGTAAATGCATTACTTTAATTAACAAAAGAGGAGGTGGAGTAAGAATTACAGTGGTCGTACGGCCTCTTTTTCAAGACTGTTAACAATCAATCATATTTGAGAAGTGAACTGTGAGTTAGGGACTATTTATTAAAACTATCTCCTGTGAGGACCAGAGAATGGAATAAAATTTGAATAAAATGTTAATCAACAGATGTCACTGAAACACAATGTTACGTCGTTGTACCAACTCAGCACTTCCCATTCCTACCACTTTTCTGAAATATTTTAAAAAGGTTTCACTAGCAAAGTTTACGCAGCAAGATGGTGCACCACGGTCGCAGTGGAAATTAATTGCGTTTTTCTAAATGAGTTTATTCGTTTATAGTATGACTTACCGCCGTCTTATTGTCATCTTGTACGATGCAGAAAATCGGAAGTACAACGTCTTCTGCGACAGCCAGGTGACGGGGAAGATAAAACTCAGGTGAGGCAGAAACTATATTTCATTCTTGGTAGCCAATATTTTCGACAATTAAGTGACTTTTCACATTGTAACTAAACGTTATATAGGAGACTTGATGTAATAATAAACAATAGTGAAGAACACTGAAATCGAATAGAATATTTCAGAAGAATAGCAACAAGTCAAATTACCTATATTTGACCTCACGCCGAAACGCAGAATTTTCACAAAGTGGGATGTTTCGTTGCGCTATTTAACTCAAGTAGATTCTCACAGTCAAATGTTTCGTCGCACTATCCAAGCAAAGAAGTAATATACTTGTATACGATTTCATACAGTGCAGCAATAATCATTCGATAGACATTTTATGTCACAAGTATCGTTTGGATCATCACTAAAGTTACATTAATGTTATTCACTCTTCTTTTCCAGTTTTCTCACAGTCCATGTTTCACTACCATACATTTCTGTATTCCAAACATACATTCCCAGAATTTCCTTGCTAAAATTAAGGACTGTGTTTGATACCAGTAGACTCCGTTTTCTGTCAGTGCTAGTCAATTTTTTATGGGCTCCTTGCTACTTCCCGTCATGGTCTAATTAGCTGTCTTGTCTGATGCCTCAAATAGTTATGTGTGGCGACTATTGGAAGGCGTGGCAAATGGATGGTGTGTCAGGAGGCACTCTCCCAGTTCGCCACTTTCCGGTTCCTCAGGGACGAGGAGGTGGTTGAAACTGTGTACGCCGGTGGGAGCAGTAAAAGAAGAGTGACTTTCAGTAATTTATTTGTGCAAATGCATCTCCCCTTTAGCGATGCTTGCGTAATCTTTCCGAAAACGCTTCCACTGTCTCATTTGATATCTGCCTCAAATTACTTAATTTTTCACGAAAGAACCGCGCTCTATTCTGCTCTCTGCACTGATACCTTAATCCGTCTGCCAATTCTGTAAACGTAAAACCCTTACCCAAAGCCTAGAGGTACAAAACGTACGTCTTAGCCTCACCCGACAAGCTCAATTTGGCTATCTGCTCAGATCAGTAGCACAAGCTAGCTGTGGATAACACATATTGTATAAAAATAGTGACATCCTCTGATGTTTTGGCAGAAAAAGTAGGATAAGGCCACCTACTACAGGATCTATCAATGGTGTTACTGCTTTAGACACATCAGACCCCGACTAATCTAAGACACCGTTAAATTATGCAATTCTTGAACCGTCTGAACACAAATATTGCCAGATGCTAAGGACTCCCCGACGCTAATGACGTTAACAATGCGTGCGTTGGTTTCATAGAGTAATTGTGAAAGAAAACGGGCGTTCATTAGAAACTCTTTTAACTAAGTCCCCTGCTACCTTGGATGTAATTGTTCCACTGGATCTTATTATTCCTTTATTTAATTTCCTCCACCTCATAACAGGAATTCAGGATTTCGTACGAAATATGACAATTGTTCTCCGCCGATTCGAATAAATTTTATTTTTAAGAAAGACCAGATATTTGATGAGGTGTTACACAGCCCCCAAAGATAACTACTTAATTGTAGTCAAGTTGTCTTCGTTTCAGGTAATCACCAGATATGCTAACATTACGTCCGCTCAAATTTTCTCTTAAAGATACGGGATTCTTCGTTAGCTCTGTCTGACTTTGACTCTGGATTCTAGTTTCTCTTTTACGGACCGGGGTTTTGGATATTTGCGTGGAACCTTTTTTTTCCTTTTCCCTTCTTTTCTTTTCATGATATATGTTATATATATATAAAATATGCTATATATGACACATATGAGTGGATGGTATGACGTGATTAGGAAAATGGTACAACAGGTTTCTTACATGTTCCTTACGAACTAGAACTTTCGTTATGAACTGACTTACCTACTTCAAGGTAGTATCTAAATTGTGCATATTTCCATTTCTCCTAACATAAACTAAACATATAATTCGTTTAATATCTATACTGAATATTTCCGTTTAAAGTTTATTACAAATTTCATGTTAGACACAACTCAAATATTCGTTCTATGTCTTTTACTGAGTAGATCAGTCGATGCTAACTACACATTCCAAGCTGCGTACAGTCTTAAATATTTCATTGGCAATTTTCGAGCTTGACGGTAGTCTTGTCTGTTAATTTGCCCGGCGAGGTCTCCGATGTCCATTGATCTCGCCAGCCCCGTGCGACTGCACAGAGTGATCGTTTGGGCTCCGAAGGTCATCTCTCCTATTGCAACAGTAGTACAAAGATTATATGGGTACTCTACGTCATCTTTTGTCGTGCCACCTCTTCAGTGGCTAAGCAAATCGTCTTTCTTCTTTGTTTGACTCATCTTGTACCTTGCAACATGTTTACATGTATTGTGCCGCCTCTTCAATGGCTAAGCAGCAGAACGTTTTCATTATTTGACACATGTTGCCTCTTCTTATAACTTGCAACATGATTGTATATGTTGTGTAGCCTCTTCAGTGGCTACCCAGCGCAACATTGTCACCATTTGACTAATGTTGCCTCTTCTTATAGTTTGCAATATGATTATACGAGGGTTGGAACTTTAATAGTGGCAACTATTTATTTACAGCTCGTAAAAAATAGATACGTATTACAAAGTTTCACTGACCTTCAAACTAGTCACCAGCATTGTGTACAACCCGTTGCCGGCTATATGGAAGTCGTAGGATACTCTTAGCAGTGCCAGCAGTGGTAGAGACACCAGATTGCCAGCCAACGCGGACGGAAGTGCTGCCACAGCAAAAAGGTGTGGGAACAGGAACGCATTGTCCGCTACCAAAGATACCCTGCCAACATACAACAGAAACGAACAGTAATCTGCGCAATTAAGGCTACAGACGCGAATTCTTAAGTTCTAGAAAATCTCAACTTATCGCAAAGCCGACCACACTTACAAGTTAGAAGCTTCGCGCTCATTAAAATTACTGCTGATGCAGTGATTAAGACATACTCGTCTACAAAGGGTGCATTGCCTCTGACACAGATTACGTTACAAATATAAATTATGTTACTTTAAATCCGTCTTGATTGCAAATTTTTTATTATTCATATGACCGGTTTCGGTTCATTCAGAACCATCTTCAGATCTGATATTTAAGTTACAGGAGTAACCCGTCCAATTCAGCAACTTTCACATGCTACGTAGTATGTGACGTAGCATGTGAAAGTTGCTGAATTGGACGGGTTACTCCTGTAACTTAAATATCAGATCTGAAGATGGTTCTGAATGAACCGAAACCGGTCATATGAATAATAAAAAATTTGCAATCAAGACGGATTTAAAGTAACATAAAATCACTGATTGCTGTTATCCCATAAGACATTATGTCTGTTTTTGCAAAATATAAATTAGTCTGTTCAATTTATAACAGACAACACTTGTACACTTGCCCAGACCCGGCCGTTGTGGCGGAGTGGTTCTAGGCGCTACGGTCGTAGATTCGAATCCTCCCTCGTGCGTGGATGTCTGTGATATCCTTAGGTTAGTTAGGTTTAAGTAGTTCTAAGTTCTAGGGCACTGATGACCTCAGAAGTTAAGTCCCATAGTGCTTAGAGCCACCTGAACCATTTTTGAACCACTTGCACTGAACACAGTCCCGAACAACAAATTGTGCTCAGTCAAACTGACCGATGGTGATACAGACTGTAACTTGGAGATGCGTTAAGGTAACAGGTCCAATTTCACATTAGCACACCAGTGGCTGAGTAGGTCGGAAGCTTTCCGACCAGGCTGCACTTGTCGTAGGCTGCTCTTCCCGCAATTAACCACTATTAATCCTTAAGCGCAAATGGCTGTGAGCACTATGGGACTTAAAATCTCAGGTCATCAGTCCCCTAGAACTTAGAACTACTTAAACCTAACTAACCTAAGGACATCACACACATCCACGTCCGAGGCAGGATTCGAACCTGCGATCGTAGCGGTCGCGCGGGTCCACACTGAAGCGCCTAGAACCGCTCGGCCACCGGCGGCCGGCATCCTTAAGCGCGCCAGGAAATGCTTGCCTACGACCGATATTACCGCTCGCGGCTTCTCGAGTCTCGTACCGGACAGGCGGACGCCCCCAAAAGCAACAAATTGCCGGCCACGTTTCCTGCAGCCAACTTCACGCGGCCCGCCAAACCAACTACACACGCCTCGACCAAATACCTTAGCTCGCAACATAAGGTCAGATCGATACCGGCACCCAAGAAGTTATTGGCGCCAACGGAGTACCGTACCGTCGAAGTTAAAGCCACAATGGCTCAGTCTGTGTTGATGGAACGGAAACATACTTGCGATTTTCATACTGCGCAGTCTGTTAATACGTCGAAGGGAGCTTTATGTATAACCGCTGTTATACGATTACACATAATACAATGTCAATGTGTAATTTTTGTAACATTTCAGATCTGAAGTCGGCAGCGGCTACTATCGAAATTAGTAATTCAGTGTACATACACCCGATCAAGGTAATAAAAAACTTCGGATCAGAAGGTTTCTTTACTACGAAATAATGGAATAGAAGAGAACAGAACAATTTGAGATGTGTTGCTAGAAGAATGTTGAACATTAGATGGACAGATAAAGTAAAGAATGAGAAAGTTCTGCGCAGGATCGGAGAGGAAAAGGATGTGTGGATAACAATGAAAAGGAGAAGGGACAGGATGATGGATATCTCTTATTACACCAGGGAATGACTTCCATGGTACTAGAGGAGCTGTAGAAGGCAAAAACTGCAGAGGAAGACAGAGATCGGCATATATCCAGCAAATAATTGAGGATGTAGGTTTCAAGTGTTATTCTGAGATCAAGAGTTTGTACATCGGAGCCATTTGTGGCCGGCTGCATCAAACCAGTCAGAAGATGACGAAAAAAAAAAATGGCTCGCTCTCCTGCCGACAATGTCAGCTGTTTATAACGGTGAATGATTTGATAATTTACCATTCTGCAGGGGCAAATGAGTAGTTGTTAGAACGGCAATACTGTGTAGTTGTCTGTACTGTGTTCACTTCTGCTAGAGGTGACTGCAGCACACCTTGCTACATTGGACCAAACAGACGTCGACACAATAGAGCGGGATCAGCAGCAGTAGCAGCAGTAGCAGTAGCAGAACCCAGCACGTCGCGCCACGTCGGTTCTCTTGGTGGCAGCCTTGTTTACGGCGTCTCGCGTGGTCTCCCTGGGCGGCGACGCGCCACGCCAGTGCTGACTGCAGCCGAGCAAGTCGCGACGCGGCCTTCCTCTTTACGACTAGCCTCGCCGCCGACCGGCTGCTGTGCGCAGCACGCTCCCATCCCCTCTCCTCCGCTCCCACCCTCCCCTATCAAGCACACAGTCAGTGCTGGCTCGCTCCAGAGTGCCGTGCCTAGTCTTCCGTCTTTCGTGTCGTTTCCCACTTTGTACACAGTGGCTCAATGATACACGCTCAGTAACATCTCTGGCTCTTGCAATCATAGCTGCTATACGGTCACCGAAGCCTGTGTTGTAGCAGGCAAATAAGGTCACACAGAAGTATTGATCAGCTGTTGTGTCCAAAGACAGTTGTCACGTGTTGGTCTCAACATGATACTACGGTGGATTTCTGAGTTTAGCTGACAGGCCACCAGTGGAGCGAACTGCGCACAAATTGGTATGCGCACCAAAACCTGAAAGAATAATGTTGTTGTGTTGAAAACAAAGCATTCATGCTTACGAAGTTATTTTAATTTCATATAACGCGTTTTCCCGCCTTTGGGCATCATCACATTATGCAAAACTATCCAGTGAAGTTCTCTGCGCCGGCTTCAATAGCTCCACCTGAGCCACATAAGCGTAAAATTGTCTGAATGAAATTCCAGTCTTCACAACAACTAAAATTGCTCTACTTGCAGCTATAAGAGTTCAAAGGTTCTCACAATTACTTTCAGTTATTTTGATTCAATCTGAAAGTTGTACATAATCTGACGATGCCTAACCACGGAGAAACTGGTGACCGTTTTGTTTTTAACATAACCATGAAAACCCGTTGCTACATCAATCAGCCAACGATGAAATGGAATGAATACTAGATTAATATTGTTTATTAATCAAATAAGACGTCAGATAAAAATTTACAAAATGGTAAAGAGTCTGTCTTCGAAAACTTATTACGTATATATGACGGTAGTATCTGTTCCCAAAAGAACAGTTACCGTTGATGACCATGCAGCTTTGCTAGAATAAAATGATAATTAAATGGGCACCCTAGCTGCAAAGAGGCATTGATGCATTTCGTAGGGGACGTGTTGAAAATGTGTGCCCGCCCAGGAACTCGAACCCGGGATCTCCTCCTTACGTAGCAGACGCTCTATCCATCTGAGCCACCGAGGGCACAGAGTACAGTGCGCCTGCAGGGACTTACCCCTTGCACGCTCCCCGTGTGACCCACATTCCCATATACTGTCATATATAGTTAAAATATGTCTTCCCGGCCATTGACCTTCTTGTGAGAACGCATACGCTATGCCCGAACTCGTACGGGATTTTGCAGATTTATCTACCACGAGTAATGAGTATGATGGGGAAACATCTATTAGGCGCACTACTAATGTAGCGGTGTGGACATGTTGGGAATGTGGGTCTCACGGGGATAAGTCCCTGCAGGCGCACCATTCTCTGTGCCCCCGGTGGCTCAGATGGATAGAGCGTCTGCCCTGTAAGCAGGAGACTCCGGGTTCAAGTCCCTGGGCGGGGCACACATTATGAACACGTCCCCAATGAAGTATATCAACGCCTCTTTGCTTCTAGGGTGTCCATTTAATTATCATTTCAAACTTATTAGAATGTACTTACCAAAATAATTTGAGACGTGAGTTTCTTCCGGTGATGAAATGTTCACTTGGGTTACGTCGTTGGCAACTGCCAATATTTCAACAAGTGACCACCCAGTCGTTATCAAGGCAAGACAGCAGCAAACAAGCCTTGTGTAACTGAATTTAAAACCTTGGCTTGCAGAGAAAATACGGAAAGATAATACGCACACACACACACAACCAATGGTGACAGGTGCTAGAGTTAACGATAGTGAAAATTACTGAACAAAGGGTGAGGCAGCATTAACTCTGTCCTTTTGCCAGCTGAGAAGGGAGACAGCAGGTTTCAGGCACAATTTAAGCAAAACCACCATCTCTATTTACAAGATGACATGCTAATATAGTCTCAACTGCTTGCTTAATAATAGTATCCCAATAGCTGGAAGTGCATGCCAGAATCTCTGTGTTTGTATGTTCCATAGGATGACCGGTGCGATGACCATGTTGCGTGAGTGTGTGCCGTTATACTCACTGCATATGCGCTCCACGGTACTAATAGTCTGACCAGTATGTGACAGGCACAAATGCGAAGAAAAAAGCAGACGTTCGTCTTTCGCAAACCAAGAGCACGATTAACTGAACCTAAGAGGACCTTCATCTAAGACATCGGGAAACATATTTCAAGTCATATTTCCGCAAAATACGTCCAGTCTTGTTGTAGATACTCCTTGCGTAAGACGGAAAGGCCGTAAGTCAACTCCCTATTCTCATCACTCACCCTGCGCAAGGTTGTCTTTCGCTATATCTATTCTAAAAGAAAGTGACCCAAAGATGGGTTAACTCCGCTGACAAATATTCACGATCTGACATGACATACGCTCTGTGAACCGCGGTATGAGGTGCGCCTTCACCGGATAGCGGTCACAGCCGATATAGTGAAATGCACATCATACATGAATTGTGCTATCGACCAACCATACAACAAGTGACTGACGATAATCCTAGTTTGCTCCAAGATCCACAGCCTCTATACCTTAGCAGGCCGGGGTGGCCGAGCCGTTCTAGGCGCTACAGTCTGGAACCGCGCGACCGCTATGGTCGCAGGTTCGAATCCCGCCTCGGGCATGGATGTGTGTGAAGTCCTTAGGTTAGTTAGGTTTAAGTAGTTCAAAGTTCTAAGGGACTGATGACCTCTGAAGTTAAGTCCCATAGTGCTCAGAGCCATTTGAACCATTCTATACCTTACGCAAGGAGCATCTCCCACACGAGTGATTGTATTTTGTGGAGAAATGACGTGAAATGTGTCTTTCGGCCATCATCTAATATTAGCGCGTTTTTAGATTCTGTAAAGAATGAATGATCGGTTTGGTTAAGAGAGTATCTATCGTATCCGCTGCTGTTGTGGCACTATACACTAGTCAAACATCAGGATCGTGGAGGACCGGTGCACTGAGCTTATGCGTCACACACGCTGGCAACAGCCGAGCAAATCGGCTAAGGCATAACATAATCTTGGCACCGATCGTCCTATGCAACACAACACGGATATTCAGGGATGCACTTCCAGCTGGGAGAGTGTTATTAAAGGAAGCATATTAAAGTAGCAAGTAACCTTGCAAAGAGATGGAGGTGTCTGCTTAAATTCTGCTTGGAATCCTGCTGTCTCCTTCGTCAAAAACAGAGGGACAGAGTTAATGCTACATTACCCGTTGCTTAGTTATTTTCAGTATCGCTAACTTCTGGCATCGTATATCTTAGGTTGAGTTGTGGCGCTTGTGTTTGTAGTATGTGTGTGTGTGTGTGTGTGTGTGTGTGTGTGTGTGTGTTTAGTGTGTATAGCGCTTACTAGCTGAAGGTTTGCCTTGATAATGACTGTGTGATCACCTGCCAAAATATCGGTGGTTATCAGCGATGTCACCCAGCTGCATTCCCGTAAGTTATTTGAAATAATTTAACGGCAACATTTCTTAAAAAAGGAAGCATTAACAGCATTAATCATTTCGTGCGTTGTCAGTTTATCACTAAGTAATCTACGTTGGCAATGTGAGCAATGATGTGCTCGCCTCGGCAACAGTAGTGTGGCTGCAGTGTTGTCCCGCTTCTGCCAGTAACTGCCTGTACCTAAATATACGGAACCGTGTACAGTGGGAATCTGATTCAGGCAGCAGTACCTGTTCCAGGGCCAATGATTCGCCTATCGCTACGCTAGAACCAATGATTTATCTATCGATGCGCTTCGAAAAACTACATTAGGTGAAGACCTCTGATCACTACTTTCGTACTCTGTGATCTTTTCCGGTTCGTTAAGACCCTTTTGCGACCGCCACAAGTACCACCGTCTGACTAAAAATGAGCTAATTATTTTCCACACATCGATAACGTTTCCACTTGGACATCGGAAACAGACATGGATAGACCGTAGTACTGAATGTAGTGAATTATGTAATTACTTCTTACTGAAAAACTAAGGTAATACCACACTCCTGAAGGGTAGATGAAGTAATACATCCAAATATGCTTCAGTACTCTGCAAACCACGTGTCGGTGCGCTTTGGGGGGGGGGGGGGATTGTGGCGCGTTACTTCTTATATCACTAACTGTTCCCTCCCTTCCCCGTTCCATTCACGAATGGCGAATGGGAGGAATGATTGTCAGTGAGCTTCTGTATTAGCTCTACTTTCTCGAATTTTCCCTCTGTGATCGCTTCGTGAGACGTATGTGGGAGGAGGTAATATGTACTCAGACTCTTCCCGGAGAGAACTCTAGAGAAATTTCAATAGTAAAATTCTAATGATGGATACCGCTTCCACTGGCGATAGTACTCCATTTCTGTAATGAGATATTGCAGTACCTGAGTTATTCCGAATTGCGATGCAAAGTTAATCTCAGCTGCAACGAGCGCAGAAGTATTTAAAAAGAAAATTGAAATATCTTAGGTGATCAATTTTGTGTACTGAGTGGTAAGGGCACCTGAGAGACAATTCTGAGATTATGTTGATAATGGCAGCATTAGACAAGGAAAATCAAGAGCTACTCGCAGGACTTGAATCGAGATCCTCTCGTAGGATTTGTCGACGTGGAGAAAACGTTTGACGATGTAAAATGGCGAAAGATCAAAATTATGACATGAACTGGAATACGCTGTTAGAAAAGAAGAATAACTAACGATATGCGCAAGAACCAAGCCGGAAGACTGGAATGCGCTCGGATTAGGTGTATCTACACTCCTGGAAATGGAAATAAGAACACCGTGAATTCATTGTCCCAGGAAGGGGAAACTTTATTGACACATTCCTGGGGTCAGATACATCACATGATCACACTGACAGAACCACAGGCACATAGACACAGGCAACAGAGCATGCACAATGTCGGCACTAGTACAGTGTATATCCACCTTTCGCAGCAATGCAGGCTGCTATTCTCCCATGGAGACGATCGTAGAGATGCTGGATGTAGTCCTGTGGAACGGCTTGCCATGCCATTTCTACCTGGCGCCTCAGTTGGACCAGCGTTCGTGCTGGACGTGCAGACCGCGTGAGACGACGCTTCATCCAGTCCCAAACATGCTCAATGGGGGACAGATCCGGAGATCTTGCTGGCCAGGGAAGTTGACTTACACCTTCTAGAGCACGTTGGGTGGCACGGGATACATGCGGGCGTGCATTGTCCTGTTGGAACAGCAAGTTCCCTTGCCGGTCTAGGAATGGTAGAACGATGGGTTCGATGACGGTTTGGACGTACCGTGCACTATTCAGAGTCCCCTCGACGATCACCAGTGGTGTACGGCCAGTGTAGGAGATCGCTCCCCACACCATGATGCCGGGTGTTGGCCCTGTGTGCCTCGGTCGTATGCAGTCTTGATTGTGGCGCTCACCTGCACGGCGCCAAACACGCATACGACCATCATTGGCACCAAGGCAGAAGCGACTCTCATCGCTGAAGACAACACGTCTCCATTCGTCCCTCCATTCACGCCTGTCGCGACACCACTGGATGCGGGCTGCACGATGTTGGGGCGTGAGCGGAAGACGGCCTAACGGTGTGCGGGACCGTAGCCCAGCTTCATGGAGACGGTTGCGAATGGTCCTCGCCGATACCCCAGGACCAACAGTGTCCCTAATTTGCTGGGAAGTGGCGGTGCGGTCCCCTACGGCACTGCGTAGGATCCTACGGTCTTGGCGTGCATCCGTGCGTCGCTGCGGTCCGGTCCCAGGTCGACGGGCACGTGCACCTTCCGCCGACCACTGGCGACAACATCGATGTACTGTGGAGACCTCACGCCCCACGTGTTGAGCAATTCGGCGGCACGTCCACCCGGCCTCCCGCATGCCCACTATACGCCCTCGCTCAAAGTCCGTCAACTGCACATACGGTTCACGTCCACGCTGTCGCGGCATGCTACCAGTGTTAAAGACTGCGATGGAGCTCCGTATGCCACGGAAAACTGGCTGACACTGACGGCGGCGGTGCACAAATGCTGCGCAGCTAGCGCCATTCGACGTCCAACACCGCGGTTCCTGGTGTGTCCGCTGTGCCGTGCGTGTGATCATTGCTTGTACAGCCCTCTCGCAGTGTCCGGAGCAAGTATGGTGGGTCTGACACACCGGTGTCAATGTGTTCTTTTTTCCATTTCCAGGAGTGTATTTCATTCTGTTGATTATATACACCGAAGAAGTTATTCCGGGAATAAAAGAAGGAATCAAAGGAAGAACTAAAAATCAGGGTGAAAGGATGACAATGATAAGACTCAGTGGAAATAAAGAAGGTATACCAGACTTACTGAATTGAACGGACGATCTAATGAATACAGAACAGAGATTGTGAGTGAACGGTTGGAAGACAGCAGTAACGAGGAATAGCAAAACTAGACTATCTATAGACTTAATAATAGAATAGGGGATCACGAGGTAGAGGGAGATAAACTCTGATGCCTTGGTAACAAAATAGAACAGGGAAAGAATGCACTACTGGCCTAGAAAAGTTGGCTAATATCAAACATCGGCACTAACTTAAGGAAACTTTACATTTTTCTTTTACGTCTGGAGCACCGAATTGTATAGCAGTGAATGATGCGTTGTGGGACAACCGAAGAAGAGAATCGAAGCGATTGTGATGTAGTGCTATACAAAAATACTGAAAATTAGGTAGACCGGTGAAATAAAGATTGAGGGAGTTCTTCGCAGAATCGACGATGAAAGTGATATGGAAAATACCCACAAGGAGAAGCGACACTATCATAGGGCGTGTGTTAATAATAACTTACATGGTACATGTGGTAGCTGTTCGGGCTAAAGGTTGAGCATGTAGACAGTGACCGACGTTTATCAACATAATAGTTGAGACGTAAGATACTGCTCTGAGATGAAGAGCTTAGCAGAAGAGAGAAAATCGTAGCGAGCCGCATGAAATCAAACTTAGACGCAAGAAGACAACACAACAGTAAATACTGTATCTAATCTACTTCGGAATAAACTTTTATTGGCAACAGTACTAAATCTTTTAATTTACGAAATTTGGCAATTCAACATTGTTATTCTACATATTTGCTCTGAACTACATTCTCTCTCTTTATTCTTATGATCCAAAGAAAATGTCACAAGTACGGCAGTTAAAATACCTCATAAATAAGTAATTAAGTTTGGAAGGTAGGAGACGAGGTACTGGCAGAAGTAAAGCTGTGAGTACCGGGCGTGAGTCGTGCTTCGGTAGCTCAGATGGTAGAGCACTTGCCCGCGAAAGGCAAAGGTCCCGAGTTCGAGTCTCGGTCGGGCACACAGTTTTAATCTGCCAGGAAGTTTCAAGTAATTAAGTAGTTAACTTGCAGATAAGCTGATACCTCGAAAATTAAATTTATTTGAAAGTGTGTGTGAACAATTAGTGACTAAATTCATAGAATGCCCAGTGGAAAGGTGTTTTATATAAATTGTGGGTAGCCAATACAGTGGGGTAATGAGTAACATACGGATATAATCCATGTATAAACTGCATAAATTCGATGTAAGAATATTGATATTATTTACACAGAATTCCGATACATTGTTGCTAACTTTATTTAACAATTCTTTAAATATATTCTCTCTTGTTTCGTTTTCAGTAACCCTGGGTAGATAAATGAAAATTTCAAGTTTTCGTTAAGTTTTTGGGTCAATATATGGCCGCAACAGTCTCTCAGTTCCCGTGAATATTTTCACTGAAAAATATTAAATTTGTAACCAAGCAACCACGTGAAATAATTAAAGATGATTATTATGTCACTTGGTCATGATTTTTCCTTTTACTGCAGTAAATTGTAGAAACTCAATGCTACGTTTACACTTTATTTATAGTTAAAAGCAATGTACGATAAGGAATTTTATGCTGAAATATATTAAAGTTCTGACTTTACTTTGAGAATGGTTTCGAATTGAGAGTATAGTATAGGAACAGTACGTCAGCGCAAAGTACTAACGAAAGAAATTGCTGGATTTTATAACTTTTAAGTTCAGAATAGTTGAACATCGGCTGTTCGACTGCGAACGGGCTCTGCAATTCACGCACCCACTAGGGTGCCAATTCGCTGCGGGAAAATAGTCCCGCACATCTGAAGCAAAACGATGGTTCTATCGCCGATAAAACTATGGATCCGTTCGGAGGCTGTGAATCGATAAGCGGCGCCACAGTATGGACTGGGTGGCAGGATTCGCGCGAGTAACGCCTCCCTCAGGACTATGAATACTGAAGAGCACTAGCCCTCACCTGAGCTTTCGGGATCGGAATCGCATTACTTCTTCTCGCGGGTGCTTCCGACAGGTTACTTACGAGCACTCGCTTCCAAGTCAGAGCTTTGTAAATCTTCTGATGCTCTGGTGATTGAATCTGAAACTGAATGTCCCGTTTCCTCCTTCCCATAATTTTAAAACTGAATGCTTCAACTTATACGCATCATACGATTACTTTTATCTCAGCACACTTCCTATGCATATAGTATTCAGCTGTGATTGTGACACATATGAAGTTTCAACGCTTAAGGGGTTAAATTGTCCACGGCCATGCTACATAGTACCACTGCACATTCAAAATCGATGCTTCTGCTTCTGTTAGTCTTATATTTCTTGTAATAAACGTTTTAACGGAGTTTGATCCTCGTCTCATCGTCGCATTCCAAGAAAATAGCATTTTGTTGGTCGACGTTAGAAATGCATCCAGTTACTAACTGACTGATTATATCAAAATTTACGTGTTGTTTCTGGGTAATTAGGCTCTTTGAGTGTAATTGTGTGTTTAATTCATCTTCTTCAGGAAATGTTATTATCTGTCAAAAACCATTTCGTCTTCTTTTCTGATATTTTTACTCTCTTACTTTGCTTGCTGCGTATGTTAAGTCAATGAATAGTACCATGTACTAGGCCTTCTGAGGAATCCTCTGTGTAGTAATTGTCTGACAATGTACACACAGCAGGAACGCGTTCTGGGGTGCTGACATCTCAGTGAAGGTCCTTAAATTACGAGGGTAAACCATAACGACGAAACTGTAATATGAAACTACGAAGTGGCTTAATAAAAACTCTATAAGGACCGCAAACTAAATTTGTTAACAAGTTTTCCGTTTAAGTCCCTGTCTCGGTTTTGCTGGCTACCTACAATGAATGGCCTGCATAAAATATTTTACCCTGACACTTTTCATGTGTGTAAACGCACAATTCTTTCGTTTTACCACTATTTTTTGGACTATTACTTTATTTATAGAAAGAAGGGTTCGTAATACAAATTTTCCTGACACTAGTGGAAAAAGATGGCTTATACCTAAGTTATACCTAGCTCGCAATAACCAATAAAAATTTTTAGGAATCTTGTTGAAAATACGACAGTTACATTCACGTTAACTAAATTACTAGATGTGCTAAACACTCCATTAAAAATTTTGGTTATACAAAGCTATGCTTGGTAAATCGACATTACTAATGCATTTCGTAAGACAATAGCAATATTACAAAACTGAGCACAACAAATAAGTTACTATTAGCAACACATCTGCCCCAGTAGTAAGTCCATACACAAAACTTTCACAAATAATAACGGGTGTTGACTCCTTAAATGCACAATGAGGTACCTTTCTATGATGGTACACAATTACGCCTGTTCATCTCATTTGCAGTTCACAAGTGTCCGCTGGAAGTGAGAGTTGAGCCTGAGATAATGATCTGCTAGCTAACCACCTCCTGAGCAGCACCAGATAACCATTGGACGAATATTATACATCTCTCCCCCCTCTTCAGCTTCTACCCCGCGGGGAATACTATTATTACATTTCAGTACCTGCTTCTAGTAAACATCCATTTCCTTGTGTCTGCCAATGTTACATCGAACTTACTCTTCAGTCTGTCTTAAACCTAGACTGCAGTTGTTGCTATATAACTCTTCGTAGTCTTGACTTCGATTCGCTATGATAGTATTAGCCTCGAAATCTGGGCCAAGAGAACCATTTAGGTGTCCTTTCTGCTCACTGACTCACTCATGCGTCAATGAGCTGACTGTATGGTACGCGAAATTCGAGAAATTCGCACGGTATCTTGATCTTCTAGCAACACACTTCACTCATGACCCCCTCCTTGCTCAGCATACAGGAAACACAACACAACGAATCCATGTCAGTAGCTTCTTTATTAGTTTTTAATAAGCATGCAAAACAAGATTATAGTTAACCCCAGAAGCCAACAAGAGGTGATCATAATGTATTTGCATGCTTCACTCTCCCGGTTCTGGAACTAATATAGGCCTTGGCTCGTGTAACCCCGTAACATAGGCCTATTATTTACAATTACCCCTAAATGTATAATACTTTATCAAATTGAAAGGATGTGACAGTTTAAAGGTCGTATCTGCTAGCGAAATCTAAAATCTTCAATTCTCTCCGAGCATTTAGTGTTCCCAGAGAGTGAGTATTATAAAAGATTCGTTATTACTTTTACCACAATCAAATAAAACCGTTCAGTAAATTACAATCCATAAACCACAGTAAAAAACTTTGGCCTCAATAGCTCCACACTACTGGTCACAACCAGAAGAACCGTTGTTACAAAAAGTTGATTACATTCTTCACATTAATGTTGCACCCAGTTCACCGTACATTTTCCTGTCTGCCTTTAAATATTTCCAATAAAAGTAGACCAGATCCATGTAGGACACTGTGCACATAAGTACGTATATTCTTAGGAAACTGTTAGTAACATTCCTTCAAATAACTTCATATGATTCATATATGTGGGACCAGCTACTACTGAATCAGTGCGTATCTGCCTATTTCTTTTGTAATACTCTTCATTACAAAACATTATCAGTCCCAATAGTTAATTCTGATATCTACTTCCAATACATCTTTCAATACATTCATTAATTTATTTTCATTGCACATTCTCTTCCGTTCTACTTTCAATATAGTATATTAAAAAGCATGTTTCCTGCCCCAGCTCCACTAGTGAGCATTATTTTACGCAATATCTCTTCTCAAATGACAGCATAGTTTAGCTGCTACAGCTCGTAACTGCAGCTACGTTTTAAACGCTCTACATGCGTGGCCTTTATAGTATCACGTCGAGAGAATTTTATATTTCATTGTGTTGTCTATCCTACGTCAAGTGTCCAGGAGTGGTCAAAGTGTCAACGCGCTGGAAATGTTTTTTAATTTTGTTAAAAGCTGGTAGTGACCAAATGTTTACTTCGTATATGTTTTAAAATGTATTGCGCATCTTTTTTTTCGTTTTAAGTCCGACCTGGACAGACAAAGCAAGCTTTGTTAGCTGACTTGGGTGTAATTCCTATTTTTCTTTTTGTTTGGTGTTGTATTCGTAGTGAGAGTAGGGAGAGGTATATACTATTGTGTGAAGGGGATAGTCCGTCATTGAAATTAGAATTGTGACTTTAATGTTTTGTGTCTATATAGAAAAGGTGGAAGCATTAAAAACCATTGTAATTCGAAAGAGCATATCTTGGTGAATAAACGGTGATGACAATCATCGTCAAAGACAACAAAACAAGAAAAGGTAATTCATTCTTTTAAAAACCCGGCACTTCCCATATACATTATATATGTTTAAGTTTTTCCAACAAGCTTTAGATTCTGTGGCAATAATAATTTCAAGAGCCTGCATAGAATTTATAATAACACGGATCAAAACCAGCGACGAGCGACATTGCCGTCTTTCCTTTAAAATAACATTCATTATCCCAGTGGATTTATTCTCGATACAACCATTTAGAATCTGCTGCCATTTTCATTCCCCTCCCGTTTTTCTTTGAGATTGTGCAGAACCATCAATACTAAATCGTCGATTGCAGCAGCTGTTGAATCCCGGGATCGACATCGCCGAGATTCAGAAGAAGAATTCATCCTGTAGCTAATCTCCATTGCTGGAGATACAAAATAATAGTTATTATTGTTACTACTTTTAGAGAATCTTCAAGATTTTTGTTAGGAAAAGTCCTGCAGTTAACTTTACAAACATTCATAATAATCTGGTTTTATGTTTTTTTCACTTTTTTATGTACACAGTGGCCCAGCATAGTACACATTCATTCAAGAGAGAACTAATACATTACTGCAATTATCTTGGTGAAGGGGTATTATACCGTGATACAAAATTTAGGCA
The DNA here is from genome assembly GCF_023864345.2 of Schistocerca serialis cubense. NCBI lineage: Eukaryota > Metazoa > Arthropoda > Insecta > Orthoptera > Acrididae > Schistocerca > Schistocerca serialis. The sequence continues at coordinate 534,883,719 of NC_064638.1, forward strand.
GACCCACACAATAACTGAGATATCCTTTTAACGGCTCCTCAAAGTGACTGTTATCAGATTTTATATCACTCAGCGTTATCATCTGCGCTCCATACCCATCTTACATTCAATTACGTAAGACAAAATAACATCAATTAATCATCTGTCTAATTCAGAATTAATATGATCTTTATTTCGTCTACATTTTCAATATCACTGATACTAACTGCTCACACTTCACGTAGGTAACATTCCATCTTAATCTCCATACAGAATAAAATTAATTTCATCCAAATAAATACAGCACTCCTTTCAGTATGAGTAATTTATGGTAATAACTCTTTCCTTCCGGTGTTATAGGTTCGCCGTTGGATTACTTTATTCATTTTAATAGATTGTACTGCCTCTAGTTACCTAATTCATTTTGTACGTAGCAAACGAGAGCAAATACTTCAATCTGCGAAATTAGAAGATCGCCGCTCGGGATTAGCCGAGCGGTCTTAGGCGCTGCTGTCATGGATTGTGCGGCTGGTCCCGGCGGCGGTTCGTGTCCTCCCTCGGGCATGGATGTGTGTGTTTGGTCCTTAGGATAATTTAGGTTAATTAGTGCGTAAGCTTAGGGATTGATGACCTTAGCAGTTAAGTCCCATAAGATTTCACACACATTTGAACATTTGAACAAATTAAAAGATCTAATACAATTTTAATCAGACTATCTTCGAACATACGGCCGCACTCAAGAGATACTGTCGCGGCGTTTCTCCTTTCATTTGGCATATTCTGCGCCGGCAGCGGTTCAAGCGTCCAGCAAGCTACACATCAGTATACGATATCAGATGAGTCAGAATAGTGGCGTTTATAATTGGTTGTTACATAGTGTTTACAATGGGGAGCGTATGTCATGCCATAAAAATCGACAATAACTAAAAAATGACACCGCATTTATCTTTCACTAGTTTACTGAGGGCGTCGTAATGTATGAAAAGGTAACTTACTGGAGACTTTACTTACGATTCTGTTGCAATCTACAGGCATTTACTGAAAAACGTCTTTTTCTTTGGTGAACAAAAAGGCGGCTACTGAAAAGCAGAAAACTTGACCGGATGCAGAAAGACTGGATACATATACTAAACAACGTGAAGTTTTGTTCACTACGCTGCCAGTCATACCAGTCATTGCAGAACGTAGAAAACCTGAACAGAATGCCCACATTACTTAACTCACCAAATAAGGCACCACATTTGTAGGTGAAGGGAAAACCACAGAGACGTCAGAATAAAATATCAAAAGTAATGAAACCCTATCCTTGACACAGAAGAAACCAGTTCCACTATTGTTGTTTTTGCGCCACAAACGGAAAGAATCTTCAACACATTTGCTTTTGAAGCAGAAGTAGCTACAATTACATAAATATTCGTGCATTAGAAAGTCGAGTGATGTGTAGGAAATTGCGAATCGCTAGAAACTATACAAAAGCGTTACATGTCAAGGAGAGTGCCTATCATACACCTACACGTATGCGAAATTGTTTCTTTATGAACAAGCGGTCCCTATGGAGCGGTTACAGAAGATTCGGTTGTTTTTAGATTTATTTCATGATCATTCATGTCTCTCGATAACTGACTATTGTGTGGTATAGTAACTATATCGTTAATTCAGTAAGAAAATAGTTAGAAACTCAAGTTAGCCTTAGAGCTGCCTCCCCTTCCGCAAGGGGTGCTAGTGTCGTTCTGCCTCTCAGACTGTACGTTTTTACTGTAGTGATTGTCTGGACTGTTTCTCTTATGTAATATTAGTATTTAAATATTCTGGTTAACCGAAATATTAACGTATTTCAGTTAATATTAATTTACAGCTACACCTCCATAATACACTCTAATCGTGTCACATACAGACACATCAGGGCGAGTATCAAATTTATTACAAAGATGCTTATTGTTCCCTGCGAGAATTCTCTTCAAATCAACGCTAACATATCGTTACGTTAGGCTAATGATTGTGTTTCACAACTGGGTCACTACTTGAGCAGTTCAAAACATCCTATAACACTTCTTATCAAAATTAATAAATATTTACAATTCAAAGACGTCATTCGTTTACTATGAACTACAAATGAATAGATTTGACTATTTCACCACAAGTGTCTAATTACAGTATATTCAGTTATAAAAATCCCGTTAAACAGTTTTGAAATACGTAAGTGCTTTAACTGGTAACGTGAAGCACATTACATTTGCAGTGGTTCATGTAGCTTTCAAAATGAAATCTTAAGGCTCCCTCCTGGGTATGAGCAATAAACTAACTTTCAGTCATTACTTTCTACTTTTCCACTAATAAACACGCTTCTTATTATTAAATACAGTGCATCTACCGAGTGTAATTCCTGACTTTACAATTAATTCATACTACTAATTTCATTAATTGTTAGCACCACAATGGTCTGTTCGTCTTTAAATAATGTCCTTTAGCGTGAGAAAACAAATAGCGGTCGTGATTTGCACAATTGCTAGATTACTAGTTTCCTTCCGTCGAAAAAATTGGCTATTAACACTACATTGTTGTTTTCCCCTAATTACCATTAACCAAGTAAGTAGTCCATATCACAAAGAAGATATCTTTGTAATTTCTCTTTAAACATTTGAAAATAATAATAAATTACGACAATAACTATAATTAATATCAATTTACTTATAAAATACACTTCAGTTTAATGGCTGTATTTTACTTTTGAAGAGAATTCCATATGCATAACAGCGTCCAGCTGGATCAGGATTAAACACACTGAAGTTTTTTTGTCCATTAGATTCTTTAGTGGTTAACGTACTTCTTCTAGAATAGGTCCAGAATGTTATTCGGTCAGTGGTAGTGGCAACCACAGGACCAGTGTCAGTTTTCCAGCTTCCACTCGTAGTCCAGCACGTCACTTGTACTGTACCGATAATCAGCATTAGCACTTGGACCTAGGTTTCTATTGCATGGTCCGTCATCACTATTACTACAGGCACATTAGCGGTACTTGAGAGAGCTATTTCCTTGTCTGTTATTACGCTTACTCTCTCCACCGGAATCCGGCGAATATCCATTTCTGTATCGCCTCTATCGTCCTCCCTCACTGATCTGCTTTTCTCTAAAAGATATAATTTATCTAAATAAGCACACTAACATTACACATCAGAGAAATCCTTATTAATTACTTTCTCTATAATTGTAGGGAGTAGACTACTTACTAACATGTGTACTTGGTGCTGGGGACTTAAAGGATTGCACAAGTATTGAGGTAAAACCATGTACCTACAAAAGTATGGGATGAATCCCCCAAATTTATCAATATACTCTCTGGGACTAAACGTATTCTATTTCCAGCACCTTCTGAACAAATACAGTTTTTGAAGGTTGCCTGGAATTCGTTAAATGTTTTAAAATGTTTTAAAATTCCCACTGGGCTACATCAGACCTCAAATAACGCCGAACGAATCTAAGTCCATGCTCCTACTGCCCCATTTGGATTGCACTCTGGAAGGACTTTAAAAATATTAAGCTGTGTAGATCCCCAGTTGGAACATATGGCGCAAAATTATGGATTTTCAACACTTCTGTTTCCGATATTCCTTATTTAATAAATCACTACTGTATTTCAAACTGTCTCTAATTACTATTTAACCTTGTGTCTCGACTACCTTCAATCCTTGCTTAATTTTGGATTGCGAATCCTGAGTGCTATCGTAATAGGTTTCGACAAAGGGCTTCAGCTCAGTAACCGTTGTTCCACACTTCGTGTCATTTCCTCGCCATGCTGACATACCTCAGATTTCACTTCATCTACATCATTACACATTGTCTGTATTTCTTCAGATTGGTTTTTTCAAGCTAATTAATTCAAATAGTTCCATGCTAATAGAAAATTATCATTATAATTCTTAAAGTCAATCACAGAGTTAGCACTGCAGATAATTTAATTATTCAACCTTCCATTTACAACTGCAAATATTTCCAAAATCTTGTTCCAATATTTAAAAAAATCTTCATTTCTTATTTCTTGCCTTCTCATTTCACCCTCAGGATGTATTCGATTAATATCTCTTGAAAATCCCCTATTCCTAATCGAATTCCCAATTTTATTTCTTTTCTTAGTTCCCCATTTTGGCTGTATAATTCATCTTTCTTGCGATTATCATGTAGCTGATATTCTAAAGTGCCAAAATCATATTTTACTTCCTTACAGTTAGTTATTATGTCTGACCCTAATTCTCAGTTGTCAGTCAACTCAGATCGTAATTTACTGCTGAATTTTTAACTTATTGGTGAAGACAAATTTCACAACAATGAGCCAGCTAGATATAAGTGACCCCCAGAGTAACTATACTTTTTATTAGTTTCCTCCTCTTTTGATTCCATTAATACTTCGTCACGTACATCTTTACCACTGTCACTTCCTACAGTTATTACAGATTTGCACGTAACGAACTGTTTCACCATATATACCAAGCAAGAGTTTCTAGTAATCATTGTTTCTTTCCATATTTCCTTTGATTTGTTATATCTGTTATAAAAACATTTCTTAAATTCAACTGTCATACACTGTAGTATCGCGATGTTGAAGCAGCATCCTCAGTCCCTTAGCTGAACAGCCGTCAGACGCGCTGTTGAGTGTGATGACGCCGCTCTCTGCCACCGACTGCGACATTTCTGTTACACTCCTGGTGAGGTTGAGATGCAGTACCGCAACCCCGTTTAGAGGCTTCTGGACCCACCACACACAGCACGAACACGCTCGTACTGTAGCAACAAAGCAAGTAAGACAATGTGCCCACGGCCCACGCTGGGAACTCGGCAACCGTGCCACCCGTAAATCCACGGAACTACGCCGCCGAAACTCGGACCGGTATCTAAGCAACAAGTGCAGCGCCGTCTGCCCCATACTCGCCAAGCACCGCACCTGTCACCAGGGGACGATGTGAGTGTGTCACAGCCCGAGCCCAGGTGAGATGAGGAGCACTGCCAGCGTCACATTCAGGGCTTAGAAGTTGCTGCTGATCTGATAATTGGAAACTTGTGGTAAGGTCTTATGAGACCAAACTGCTGAGGTCATCGATCCCTAAGCTTACACACTACTTAATTTGATTTAAACTAACTTACGTTAAGGACGACACACACACCCATGCCCGAGGGAGCACTCGAACCTCCGATGGGGGATGCCATGCGGACCGTGACAAGACGCCCTAGACTTCTCAGCTATCCCGCGCAGCTACTGCTGATCCGACCATTGTTTCTGAAGGACGTTATATTTGACTTTCAGAAATTGTACCTCACTGTGAATCCCGACCTTTATTTCTTTCTTTTTTGAGCCACCAGTCTTGTGACTGCTTTTATGCGGCCCGCCAAGAATTCCTCGTCTGGGCCAAACTCTTCATCTCAGAGTAGCACTTGAAACCCACGTCCTCGATTATTTGCTGGATTTTTCCATTTTCCGTCTTCCTCTACAGTTTTTACCGTCTATAGGTCCCTATAGTACCATGGTAGTCATTCCTTGCTGTCTTAACAGAAGTAATATCATTAAATGAAACAACAAGTTTACTGTTACCAGTCACCGGTGACTGGTAACAGTAAACTAGTTGTTTCATTTAATGTCAATAACAGTAACCCCCCCATGAACCATGGACCTTGCCGTTGGTGGGGAGGCTTGCGTGCCTCAGCGATACAGATAGCCGTACCGTAGGTGCAACCACAACGGAGGGGTATCTGTTGAGAGGCCAGACAAACGTGTGGTTCCTGAAGAGGGGCAGCAGCCTTCTCAGTAGTTGCAAGGGCAACAGTCTGGATGATTGACTGATCTGGCCTTGTAACAATAACCAAAACGGCCTTGCTGTGCTGGTACTGCGAACGGCTGAAAGCAAGGGGAAACTACAGCCGTAATTTTTCCCGAGGGCATGCAGCTTTACTGTATGATTACATGATGATGGCGTCCTCTTGGGTAAAATATTCCGGAGGTAAAATAGTCCCCCATTCGGATCTCCGGGCGGGGACTACTCAAGAGGATGTCGTTATCAGGAGAAAGAAAACTGGCGTTCTACGGATCGGAGCGTGGAATGTCAGATCCCTTAATCGGGCAGGTAGGTTAGAAAATTTAAAAAGGGAAATGGATAGGTTGAAGTTAGATATAGTGGGAATTAGTGAAGTTCGGTGGCAGGAGGAACAAGACTTCTGGTCAGATGACTACAGAGTTATAAACACAAAATCAAATAGGGGGAATGCAGGAGTAGGTTTAATAATGAATAGGAAAATAGGAATGCGGGTAAGCTACTACAAACAGCATAGTGAACGCATTATTGTGGCCAAGATAGATACGAAGCCCACACCTACTACAGTAGTACAAGTTTATATGCCAACTAGCTCTGCAGATGACGAAGAAATTGAAGAAATGTATAATGAAATAAAAGAAATTATTCAGATTGTGAAGGGAGACGAAAATTTAATAGTCATGGGTGACTGGAATTCGAGTGTAGGAAGAGGGAGAGAAGGAAACATAGTAGGTGAATATGGACTGGGGGACAGAAATGAAAGAGGAAGCCGCCTGGTAGAGTTTTGCACAGAGCACAACATAATCATAGCTAACACTTGGTTTAAGAATCATGAAAGAAGGTTGTATACATGGAAGAACCCTGGAGATACTAAAAGGTATCAGATAGATTATATAATGGTAAGACAGAGATTTAGGAACCAGGTTTTAAATTGTAAGACATTTCCAGGGGCAGATGTGGACTCTGACCACAATCTATTGGTTATGACCTGTAGATTAAAACTGAAGAAACTGCAAAAAGGTGGGAATTTAAGGAGATGGGACCTGGATAAACTAAAAGAACCAGAGGTTGTACAGAGATTCAGGGAGAGCATAAGGGAGCAATTGACAGGAATGGGGGAAATAATTACAGTAGAAGAAGAATGGGTAGCTTTGAGGGATGAAGTAGTGAAGGCAGCAGAGGATCAAGTAGGTAAAAAGACGAGGGCTAGTAGAAATCCTTGGGTAACAGAAGAAATATTGAATTTAATTGATGAAAGGAGAAAATATAAAAATGCAGTAAGTGAAACAGGCAAAAAGGAATACAAACGTCTCAAAAATGAGATCGACAGGAAGTGCAAAATGGCTAAGCAGGGATGGCTAGAGGACAAATGTAAGGATGTAGAGGCCTAGGGGTAAGATAGATACCGCCTACAGGAAAATTAAAGAGACCTTTGGAGATAAGAGAACGACTTGTATGAATATCAAGAGCTCAGATGGAAACCCAGTTCTAAGCAAAGAAGGGAAAGCAGAAAGGTGGAAGCAGTATATAGAGGGTCTATACAAGGGCGATGTACTTGAGGACAATATTATGGAAATGGAAGAGGATGTAGATGAAGATGAAATGGGAGATACGATACTGCGTGAAGAGTTTGACAGAGCACTGAAAGACCTGAGTCGAAACAAGGCCCCCGGAGTAGACAATATTCCATTGGAACTACTGACGGCCGTGGGAGAGCCAGTCCTGACAAAACTCTACCATCTGGTGAGCAAGATGTATGAAACAGGCGAAATACCCTCAGACTTCAAGAAGAATATAATAATTCCAATCCCATAGAAAGCAGGTGTTGATAGATGTGAAAATTACCGAACTATCAGCTTAATAAGTCACAGCTGCAAAATACTAACACGAATTCTTTACAGACGAATGGAAAAACTAGTAGAAGCCAACCTCGGGGAAGATCAGTTTGGATTCCGTAGAAACACTGGAACACGTGAGGCAATACTGACCTTACGACTTATCTTTGAAGAAAGATTAACGAAAGGCAAACCTACGTTTCTAGCATTTGTAGACTTAGAGAAAGCTTTTGACAATGTTGACTGGAATACTCTCTTTCAAATTCTAGAGGTGGCAGGGGTAAAATACAGGGAGCGAAAGGCTATTTACAATTTGTACAGAAACCAGATGGCAGTTATAAGAGTCGAGGGACATGAAAGGGAAGCAGTGGTTGGGAAGGGAGTAAGACAGGGTTGTAGCCTCTCCCCGATGTTGTTCAATCTGTATATTGAGCAAGCAGTAAAGGAAACAAAAGAAAAATTCGGAGTAGGTATTAAAATTCATGGAGAAGAAATAAAAACTTTGAGGTTCGCCGATGACATTATAATTCTGTCAGAGACAGCAAAGGACTTGGAAGAGCAGTTGAATGGAATGGACAGTGTCTTGAAAGGAGGATATAAGATGAACATCAACAAAAGCAAAACAAGGATAATGGAATGTAGTCTAATTAAGTCGGGTGATGCTGAGGGAATTAGATTAGGAAATGAGGCACTTAAAGTAGTAAAGGAGTTTTGCTATTTGGGGAGCAAAATAACTGATGATGGTCGAAGTAGAGAGGATATAAAATGCAGGCTGGCAATGGCAAGGAAAGCGTTGCTGAAGAAGAGAAATTTGTTAACATCCAGTATTGATTTAAGTGTCAGGAAGTCATTTCTGAAAGTATTCGTATGGAGTGTAGCCATGTATGGAAGTGAAACATGGACGATAAATAGTTTGGACAAGAAGAGAATAGAAGCTTTCGAAATGTGGTGCTACAGAAGAATGCTGAAGATTAGATGGGTAGATCACGTAACTAATGAGGAAGTATTGAATAGGATTGGGGAGAAGAGAAGTTTGTGGCACAACTTGACCAGAAGAAGGGATCGGTTGGTAGGACATGTTCTGAGGCATCAAGGGATCACTAATTTAGTATTGGAGGGCAGCGTGGAGGGTAAAAATCGTAGAGGGAGACCAAGAGATGAATACACTAAGCAGATTCAGAAGGATGTAGGTTGCAGTAGGTACTGGGAGATGAAAAAGCTTGCACAGGATAGAGTAGCATGGAGAGCTGCATCAAACCAGTCTCGGGACTGAAGACCACAACAACAACAACAACAACAGTAACGGCAAATCCTAACCGAAAATGTTCGCAATTTAAAGTTAATCGGCCCAGTCAGGCAATCATGGTTATTTTGGAGTACAAAAACAGTGCAGAAAAGGTCGCAATGACGACACAACACTTACACTTCAATAGGAATTGTCTCAAGAATAACGTCATTCCAAATTATGTCAAGATTGACACCAAAACAAACACGACAACTGCAAAGAAAACACTGCAAAACGCACGAAAACTCTGGATGAATAATGAACTGAAAGAACTTTATATTAAAAAACAAATGTTCAACACACAGCTTTATAATGCAGAATTACAGTTGGGAAAGTTGCTTCATAGATTAGAATATGATTCCATAACCAAAAAAGTCAAAGAGTACACTGAGTTCATCGTACAAAAAACGAAAGTTACACAGAATAAAAAACTAGCTAATCTAATAAAGCAAGAATTACCTCCCAAACTGAACCAAAACTGCCGAAAGAAACACACATTCTACACACCTTTCCTCAACAACACAAACATAATATTCACTGCAGAAGAAGAGGCACCACTCTGCAAAGGCTTAAAACACAACGTTCAATCTCCACTGGACCAGAATAACTAAGAAAAGCTCATCACTTGTGTCACACAGATCTCGACCATCGCCTTTAAGAAGCAAAATGACAGAATGGCAGCCTGCCACAAAATTAACGAAATCATTGAAAAGGAAATTGCAAAAGCATTCCCACCATCCAAGAAAAGAGAAGAAGCCCTTACTTTTACCATTAAGACTAAATTAAACATGAGTAATGCAATAATTGTAAAAGCTGACAAGGGCAACACAACTGTTGTAATGGACAGACCAACATACATAGAAAAAAACTTTAGACTTCTTCCGAAACGGTGACTGGTAACAAGAAAATTGTTGTTTCATTTAATGTCAATAACAGTCACGGTAAAGCCTAACCTAAAATGTTTTCATTTAAAGAAGTAATATCATCCAGTTCCTTCTCCTTTTCAGTGTATTCCACATATTCCTTTCCTCTCCGATTCTGTGCAGATTCTACTTATTCCTTACCTCATCAGTCCACTTAATTTCCAATATTCGGTCGTAGCATTACCACTCAAATGATTGGAACCTCTTCTGTTCCAATTCTCCCAAAGTCCATGTTTCGTTACCATACAATGCTGTGCTCCAACCGCACATTCTCAGAAATTTCTTCTTCCAGTTAAGGCCTACGTTTGATACTAGCAAACATCTCTTGATCATCAATGCCCCTTTTGTCAGTGTTAATCTGCTTATGTTCTTCTCTCTACGTCTGTCGTTTGTTATTTTGTTGCCTCGGTAGTGGAATTCCTTAACTTCATCTACTTTGCGACTATCAATCTGATGTTACGTTTATCGGTGTTCTCACTTCTGCTACTTCTCATTAATTCCGTCCTTCTTCGATTTAGTATCAATTCATATTCAGTACTCATTAGACTGTCCATTCCGTTCAGCGGCTCATGAAATTCTTCTTCGCATTCACTCAGCATAGCAATGTTATCAGCGAATCATATCAATGATATCTTTTCTACTTGAATTTTAATTCCACTCCTGAACCTTTCATTTATTTCCATCGTTGTTGCTTCGATGTAAAGATTAAATAGCAGGTGGGAAAATTACATCCCTGTCTTACAACCTTTCTAATCCGAGCACTTCGTTCTTGATCGTTCACTCTTATTATTTCGTCTTTTCTTTTTTACATTTTCTATGTTACCCGTCTCTCCCCATAGCTTACTTTTATTTTTCGCAGATTTTCGAATATCTTGTACCATTTTACTCTGTCGGACCCCTTTTCACTTCGACAAATCCTATGAACGTGTCTTCATTTTTCTTTAGTCTTGGTTCCATCGTCAACCACAATGTCAGAATTGCCTCTCTGAGGCTAGTACCTTCGCGAAAGCCAAACTGAATGTCATTTAAGACATCATCAAGTTTCTTCTCCATTCTTTTGGATACTATTCTTGTCAGTAGCTTGGATACATGAGCTGTAAGTTGATTGAGGAATAATTCTCGCTTTTCATAGTTATTGCAGTCTTCAAAAGGTGTCCGTGTTGTTTTACCAGAAGCCAGATTGTATGCCGCCAGTCTGATACATTCTACACATCAACGTAAGTAGTTATTTTGTTACCACTTACCCCAATGATTTTAGAAATTCTAATGGAACGCTGTCTATCTCTTCTGCCTTATTTGATCTTAATCCCTCCGAAGCCCTCTTGTATTCTGATCCCTATACTGGATCCCCTATTTCTTCTAAATCGACTCCTCATTCTTCTTCTATCACATCTTCCCCCTCAAAGAGGCCCTCAATGTATTCTTTCCACCTACCGTTCTCTTCTCTGCATTTAACAGTGGAATCAACGTTGCGTTCTTAATGTTACCATGCTTGCTTTTAATTTCACCGACAGCTGTTTTAACTTTCCTGTATGCAGAGTCAGCCCTTCCGGAAATCGTATCTTTTTCTTCCTCACATTTTTCCTGCAGCCATTTCGTCTTAGCTTAGCTGCACTTCCCATTTATTTTATTCCTCGGCGACTTGTATTTCTGTGATTCCCTGCAATTTTTGTACTTCCTTCTTTCTCCGATGAGCTGAAATATTTCTTCCGTTACCCACGTTTTCTTCCCAGTTACCCTCCTTGTTCCTAAGTTTTTCTTTCCAGCTTTTGTGATTCACCTTATTATAGATGTCCATTCGCCTTGAACTCTACTGCTTACTGAGCTATTCCTTGTTGCAGTATCTGTAGTCTTAGAGAACTTAAAGTGTATCTCGGCATTCCTAAGTACTTCCGTACTCAAATTCTTTGCGTATTGATTCTTCCTCACTAATCTCTTAAACTTCAGCCCATTCTTCATCACTGCCGTATTCTCATCTGAGTCTCTATCTGCTTCTAGGTTCGCCAATGTTTGATTTAGGAATCTCTGTCAGACCATGATGTAATCCAACTGAAATCGTATCACCCGGCATTTTCCAAGTGTACCTCTTCCTCTTGTGTTTCCCTGAACAGAGTAATCGCTACTAAAATGCTGAAATTTATTACAGAACTCAGTGTTTCTCCTCTGTCATTTCTTGTCCCCAGGCCCATAAGCTCCTGTAACCACTGCGTCTGCTCCTTCGTCTACAACTGCCTCCCAGTCCGCCATGATGAATAGATTTTCATCTCCGTTTCTGTAGTGTATTAAGCTTTCAATATCGTCATTTGCTTTCTCTATCTCTTCATCTTCAGGTTGCGATGTCGACGTATAGATGTTGGTTTACTGCCGATTCTGATAAGAACAACTCTCTCATTGAACTAGTCACAGTAATACACTGTCTGCTCTACCTTCCTGTTCATTACGAATCCAACTACCTTTACACCACTTTCTGCTGCTGTTGATATTATCCAGTACTTTTCTGAGCAGAAATGCTTGTCTTCTTTCATTTCATTTCACTGGCCCCTACCATATCTAGAGTGAACCTTTGCTTTTCCCATTTCTGAAATTCTATCTTTCCTGCCACGTTCAAGCTTGTGACACACCACACTCCGACTCGTACAACGTTATCTTTTCGTTGGTTATACATTTTTCTCTTGGTCACCTCCCCCTTGACAGTTCCCTCCAGATTATTCCTAACAAAGTTTTTGAAACTGAGTGTCAGTTTTATGACTTTTAAGTAAGTTTTTCAGTCTCCGGAACTATAACAGTTAAAAAGCTGAACTTGTGATGAGATCTGCTACAGGATAAGAAAAATTAGTATACCAAGTTTGAAACCAATTGGCTTATATTTACTATAGTTTATTAGATTCGTAGGGGATATAAATATACGTACGTACTAGTTGACACGGTAGCCCGTTTTCACGCTGGCTCGTAGCGACAGCTGTGCTATCAGTCATCGCTAAGACACAACTCTGCAGCCTCCTTTCAGCCACCGGCTCCACGTCTGCGTATCTTAGTGTAATAAATGTTATCCCGTAACAATTTGCTACATTACAAACCTATTAAGGATCCTCTACTTAAGATGTGGTGGATCCTTTCATCACTAACACATGAACAAGTACATTATAAATTAGTATTTTCCTATATTTAAAGATGATATGCAAACATATTTGCAGTTGTTAATTAAATAAACGGTTTTGAATTACTATATCGAAAAGTAACTGGGTTAGTTAGTTTTGTAATACAGATGGTGTTACTTTCAGTACATGATACAAACTGAAGCTTCTGTGTTTGTTGTAACGAACAGCCTAGTTTTCCTTCTATCCACACACCAGTAAGTAAGATCATGTCATGACATGTACTGCTGCGAGTTTGTTGTATTGTAACTGACTCAAGTTCTATGTCGACAAGAATGGATCCCTGCTTTGGATAACGTGGTGCTTCACTTTTTGTTTTGTGAAACTCAGTTCTCTTTCTGTTATTAGCTTATATTTTAGCACTGAATATGGCTATTTATACCAGAACATGGATAAGTAAGAGAAATAAAAAAACCAAAGGGTAGTGACAGATTGCTGTGTTATTGCCCTTCCTTACAGTATTATATGGCGGCTGTGCACAATGGTTGTATATGGAATCAAAGTATGTTATGACTGTTGTTATCAGGAGAGATGGAAATATGCACAGCTGGACATGATGCTGTGGAAGAAAAGGCATCACTAGGTCACAGAGAATGTAGAAAGAGATGTCGTAGTTCATGGGTTCATCTCTTCAAAAGTGACATAACCTCACCTCCAGTGAGAATTTCATCCTTTACACACCGCGGGCTATACCTATACGCCTCGTTGGACCGTGTGTGCGCTCTAAAGGAGACAAAGTTGTGTTTCGTTGGATCACATTTAACACCAGTTTGCAGCTACTGTTCAGTTGCTGTGTTGTCTGGCCCTCTAAAGTCACTCGCTCTTGGCGCATGGCTTTTTGTGAAGTACCTTCTCCAAATGGCCACTGAAGGCTGTCCGCTTCGGAGTGTTCTATCAGATAATTCTTGAGTTTGAGCAGTTTCCTCTCGGGTTCGAAACCAAGCATCATTAACAGAGTCTGACACTCATCTCCGAGTTGACAATCAGACAAATCGGGCAACCTCAATCAAGAGTTTTTCATGTGCACTACCAACTCCGATGGTTGCTTTCTGTCATTCGGTCTCCTCTCTGCTCTATCGACCCACTCGTGCTGGTTCCACACAACCGACTGGCACATACACAACACCTGACTGTCATGGCGCAGCCTACGTCTGTGTTCGGCCGTCACATGAGCGTTTGGTACCAGTTCCGGGACATCTACCTTCCCCAAGGCGATCCATGTGCTCTCGCAAAGGATGACTAACATTTCGAAATGGTTTACAAAGGAAATATGAAGATCTGTTACATCACAATCGGTGAGGTTTCCGGAAAGGTAAACGCACCTGCAAGGCAATTGTAGTTTTGCCCTTGGTCATGGGGAACTCTTTAAGAAATATCAAGAGTCATCATATGACATTCCGACCTAGGAAAAGGGCTCAACATGCTGTAAGAAGTCGAAATTCTTTGAAAAATTTAACTTAGCCGTAGGAGATGAAGGATAATATACACTGACCAGCCACATTAGTGTGGTTACCTGTCAAAAGCCTGAATAATCGTCTTTTGCAGCACGAGTCGGCAGGAAGGAATGAAAGATAACGAAAAGGATGAGAAGCTATGTCGAATCCAGTGCGCTGGACAACTGCAATACGTATCTCGTTTGAGTATCCGTGGCGTGAACACTCCGATCGAGTTGGTCCGATAAATTCTCGACTGGATGTAAATTCTGGGAATCTAGTGGTAAGGGAAGCACGGAAAACTGATCCTGGTGCTGTTAGAACCACGGACGTACACTGCGAACTGAGTGGCATGTTGCATTGTCCTGCTGGTACATGCTAAAGTGCCAAAGAGTAAAAGTTTGACGTGGTCTCCAACGATACAGGCATACTTGTCGTGACCCAGTCTCCCTTCTAGAATGATGAGATCACCCAGGAAAACACACGAAAATATTCTCTAGATCACAAGGCACCCTCCTTGTTGCAGGCGTTGGTTTCAGACGTTTCACGCCGTACAGCCCAATGGCCACGTATGCGGTGGTGCTTAAAACGTGATTCATCTGAAAAGACCACCTTTCGCCACTCATTGGACGTCCAGTTGCGGTTGTGGCGTAAAAATTCTACCCTTCGTCGCCGACGAACAGCAATTAAGATTGGGTGCAAGCAGCCGGCTCCTGCTCTGAAGGGCCATCCGCAGCAATGTTTGCTGACCGGCCTTTGAGGAGACAGTTCGTAGTCCCTTGGTTCATCTGGGCAGCCAGTTACTCAACAGCTGCTCGCCTATTCGCTCGTACACATCTTCATAGCCGTCGTTCCCCTTGTGGTCTATGGCCCATGCTGCGTTGCCTGTGCTCATATTGGATACCGCTATTTTTCCGTCCACGGTACACTTTAGCCTCGGCGGCACGCGAACAGTTTACAGACTTAGTTGTTTCGGAAGTGCTTCCACTCCCTCCCCAAAAGCGGATGATCATGATCTTTTGGACGTCAGATAAATCGTTCGTTTCCGCATTACGAAAACGACTGCACTGCTTTCCGCCTCCACGTGACACAGTTTATATACCCTCCACTGCTAGTGCTGCCATCTGCCTTCTGAGAGTAGTTATTGTACGTTGACGTTGAACCTAGGCAGTAGTCTCATTAATGTGATTGGATCGTGCACAACATGTAGACGAGTGAACAACGAACAATAAGAATGGAAGACCATGAACGAAGTTCTCGGATTAAAAAGGATTTAACGCAGTGACACAGTCACAGGACCTTGCCGTTCAATCTTCACTGCGAACGAACAATGGCGGAAACAAACGAAATATTAAAAAAAGCATTCAGTTTCGGTGTGTAAGGATTTCAACAATAAGAATCGTTGATGACATTGGTATCACTCCCAAAAGCGAAGAAGAATTACAGGACATTTAGTATGGAGTGATTAGTATGTTGAGTGCAGAATAGGGACTGAGAGTAAAGCGAAAATAGGTTAAAGAAGTCTGAGGTAGTAGATTTAAGATTAGCATTAAACTTAACGTCAGAATCATTGACGCGACCGGTGGACGAGGCAAGCACGATATAAGAAGCTGATTAGCACTGGTAAAAAGAGATTTCCGGCTGAAAGAAACCTACTGGTATCGAACACCGGTCTTAATGTAAGGAGAAAGTTTGTGAGAACGGAAACATGGAGGCCAGCATTATGTTTTAGTACATCGTGGAGTACAAAGATGTTGGAAACTTAGATAATCGAAGCATCTAAGAGGGACGTGGAGGGATGTGAACTGATAGAATGAGGAATGAAAAAGGTGTCCGAAAAATTGGCGAAGAAAGGAATAAATTGAAAACACGAACATCAATTGCATAATAATACGGTATACGTGTAGAGATCAGAAAGTAGCTTTCACGGTACTAAAGAGTACTATAGAGGGTAAAAGTTGTAAAAGAATGCAGAAATAAGATTACCTGCTCGAAAGAACTGTATTGGTGCAGTACCCTAAGGGTAGAATAAGCTGGATACTAACGGCTGACTGGAATAACAGCGAGACGGATGAAGCAAGTAGCTGTGGGGAACGCTCTGGCGCTCCGCCATTCGGGTCTGACCGTGCCTGGCCGTCATTAGGGTCTCGCTTCAGCCGGCCACACCCGCATCGCCGGGCCCTAAAATGTGCGAACTTTATTCTCGCGCAGCCCCTAGATTTACGGTTTCTTTTACGCCAGGGGCTAATGAGGTTCATCAGCAGTCATTGTTAAAGAGACACCAGCACTCCGCCGTCTCCCACGCGTTTCCTTCCCTGGCGTGCCACTTCTCTGAAAGTCTGCGAAAGCGCAACTTTAGGCCACATTGCGTATCATTTTATAGTGTCTATATAACTGCTGTAGTCGGGCGTGTCGTTAAGTAGATGGTCTGTGGGGGAGATCTGACAGTAGGAGAATGTGTCCTTACTTCCCAGGAATAATATATAATACTTCACTTTCAACATTTTCTGTCTTTACTCACACAGACTTTGCATTTTAATTTTTTGTTTAAAGTGACTTCCAAAAGACAAAAAATTAATTTCATTGCTATAACCAATAATGGAGGATATTATGCCCAACGTGTTTCGAAAATGCATCCCGCAAGAGCTAGTGGGAGGCGGTAGTAATCATCAGTCGGCCTGTGGGATGTGAACACTTATCAGGCTACGTCAGCGTGAACCTGTAACTCATGATCAAATACTCTTTCTAAACATACTGGCAAGAGCAGAGGTCGTGAAGAACTGATAATAATACACTACATAGAACAGTCTTCTTTGCATAAAAACACACTATTTTATTCATAAGTGGTGACCAGATTCAACCTGATGTGGATAATGTTCAGATTATATATGTCATGTGGAGACAATGTCACAGAGCAGGGATTGTGGATATAACCCCAGTAAGCAGTCGACTTCAGTGAGTGGTGTCCACAGTTCCTCCTCCATGCCATCGTCTTCACACGTCGTCACGGATGTATGGTCCATACCGGGGCGAAACCGGTCACCGCTCATATATGCATTTGTGTTCTTACGTGATCGAGACTGTTCTATATAACGTTTTATCATAATCAAATGGCTCATTAAACGTGAGATCAACGTAAAGCATCCCTAGAGCAGCTTTAATTTGATACTAAATGACTAGGGTGGAAAGAGAACGAAGTTACGCTTAATTATTGCTATTCTCGATATAGTTTGATTAGATATCGTTATTATCGATTTAAGGAGTTAGTGATTTCCGCCATCTCTAAGGCAGCAATGATGTAGTCATATTGCCAAATCTGTTTCGTTATTTCACTCCATCAAACACAGGATTGCAATTATTAAACTACATGAAATAAAATGGTCAAAACTTCTGAACGGTTTGCGTTAGGACGTTCAAGCTAAACGGTTGACCGCGGGGTATGGTGGGCGCTGTATGGATTGGGATAGCGACGAAGCCCTCATTCATCTGGATGGGTTTGTCAATAAGCTAAATTGACCCATTTGGGGGACTGAGAGTCCACATTTCGTGATCTTCACCTTCAACGGATGACTGTATCCAATGTCCAGCGCGGAATAATTCTGCTCTAATAATCGGTGCTCTATTCTTTGATGGCACGGTGACTACTGATCGGTACTTGAAGGGTTTGGAAGACAATTGCATCCCCATTACACAAAGTAGCCCTTATTTTGATAAAATGTGGTTCATGCAAGGTTCTGACTCTGATGTACCAAGAGGCCACTGGCTTGGGCGCCGATTGGCTGCCATATTTTCGGATCTGAACGTATGCGAATCCTTTTTATGGGGCTATATTAAAGACAAGATTTACAACAATAACCACAAAACCATCGGTGAGCTGAAAACAGCCATTCAGGAGGTCATCGACAGACATCGACAGTGCCATATCTTGTATTAAAAGTAAAGACCATGAGCACTCTTTTAGTGACGGTGTAAGTAGGCTGTTTAGGTTTTTTTTATTGGTAACGCCACGTAGCGCTCTGTATGAAAAGCACTGGCTGTGCTGTGTGCATTCTGTGGCTGGTTTTCATTGTTTTTTGCTATTGTAGTGTTGGGCAGCTGGATGTGAACAGTGCGTAGTGTTGCGCAGTTGGAGGTGAGCCGCCAGCAGTGGTGGATGTGGGGAGAGAGATGGCGGAGTTTTGAGAGCGGATGATCTGGACGTGTGTCCATCAGAAAGAGTAAATTTGTAAGACTGGATGTCATGAACTGATATATATATATATATATATATATATATATATATATATATATATATATATATATATATATATATATTATGACTTTCGAACACTATTAAGGTAAATACCTTGTAAGTTCTCTATCAAAATCTTTCATTTGCTAACTATGCCTGTCAGTATTTAGTGCCTTCAGTAGTTAGAATCTTTTATTTAGCTGGCAATATTGGCGCTCTCTGTATTGCAGTAGTTCGAGTAACGAAAATTTTTGTGAGGTAAGTGATTCAAGAAAGGTATAGGTTATTGTTAGTCAGGGCCATTCTTTTGTAGGGATTATTAAAAGTCAGATTGCGTTGCGCTAAAAATATTGTGTGTCAGTTTAGTGATGTTCAGAATAAGTAAAGAGAGTAATGTCTGAGTACTTTCAGTTTTGCTCAGCTGTTTGAAAAGCAAATAACGTAAGGGGTTTATCAGCATAGTAATTCATTAATTTTTCTGAGGGGACGTTTCATAACGGTAGTAGCAATCCTAACGGCCACAATGAATTGCAGTGTCGAAAATGGCAGTATTTGCTTACCAACCACCTTGTCCTCAATAAAATCATAGAAATTCTTCTGCAGAATCGAAGGTGTTGGCAAGTAGAAACTTTTTGAATTTATTTATAAATTTTACATTGCTTTCTGTCAGACATTTTATATCCCCTGATAAGAGATTTTTCGTTGCAGAACTGTGCACCTCTTCTTGTGCTAAGGGAAAACTTAATGTTGGCTGATGAATATAATGTTTTAAGCTGGTATTGTAATTACGTACATCAGTGTTGCTTTTGACCTGTAGCTGATTACTTACAACAAACTTCACGAGGGAATAAATATACTGTGAAGCAGCAGTCAGACTGCCCAACGCCTTAAACAGATGTTTATAAGATGATCGCGGGTGACCACTACATGTAATTCTAATACCATGTTTTTGAGCAACGAAGACTTTCTTTCCTCGAGTTGTGTTATCCCAGAACATTATTCCACATGATATTATTGAATGAAAATATGCAAAGTGTGCCAAAAAACCGATTCGTCTCTCCTCAAGTTCTGCAATGATTTTAAGTGAAAATGTGGCGATTCTGAGTAGTTTTAGTAGTTCCCAAAAGCACTCCATCCCATTTAGACTCTCGTAGGCACAGAAAATTAGGAATTTTGAAATTTCCATCTTATTTATTATTTCCGGCCCGTGCCTTACCCTTGTTATGTAGTAGCACCCATACATGTGAGGAACCGAATGTGTTGTCTTAAAAAACAAATATTTAAAAGCTAGAGAGTGTCTTCTTTCAACCCACTGCCGACGCACTAGCATAAACTCGTTGTGATTTTAGAGGAAATTCTATGTAACTGCAAAGCAATTAAAAATAAACTTGATTATTGTGCTGCAACCGTATTTGGTCTCGTAACTCGTGTTTTAGAAGACATTTCACCGCTCTTAGTCTGAACAAGCCTCTGCCGCTGTTGTTGTTGTGGTTGGTGGCTGTCGACATCTATGTTATTAGCGTCCGCAAAAATTTTCTTTGGAGTAGGTAGCAGAAAACATGTTTATTAGTTATTGTTTAAACCAACAAATCGGATAAAATAATTTTCAGTTAAGGATCCAGTGGTAAATGCTTTAAAACTAGAGCCGTTCAACTGCTTACAAAAATTGAAAGGAATCAGTCAATCTGAAGAATATTAAAACCTATGGATGCATTTGGAGTAATTTACACATTATATAAATTTAAATACCTGCTCATTCAGACTCATAACCTTAGTGTTTAAAGGTTCTGTGTTCGTCTTGATACAATATTGAAAAGCAAAGTAATGGAAGTAGTTAAAGTTTTTTTTCTCAACTGGCTGTGGCTTACTTATATAAGATATTCGAAAGAGCAAGGAAGTCCTATGCCACTTATGTTTACTCTGTGACATATTTTATGTAATAGTCCTGTTCTGTCATAAAATGTGAAGATTCTTGTCTCACTGGACCAGTCATCTAGAATAGAACGCAATTCCTCATACAGCTGTACGGCTGTCCTATTATTAGTAAATGAAATACAGTCACGTAAAATATGTTGAACAGCCAGAGGTATATCACGATCACTGCACGCTGTTGAGTTTTCTCAATAAAGGAAAAATCGACGAGTCAGCGGAGAGTCCAGTACAGAGGCCTGTTAACAAAATTTCAGCTCTGTGAATGGAAGGATCCCCACCACGGTCTGGCGGTAGGTTTTACCAAACGTGCAATTCCAGGTGCTCTTCCTTCTAACGACGACGGATCCATTTGATTAACAGCGGGGTCAGCCTACGGAGAGGGACTTTGCTTTGATGCACTTTCGGTATTATGCAAGCCTCATAGTCTGTTAAGTAGGACACTTCGTTGCCCTGAATGACCAAATGCTCTCGTACCCAACACAACCGAACTTTTTCCGGAGTTTGTAGGCGATAGAAGGAGCTGTGGAAGTTGGACAGTGCTCTCTCTTCTGGGCACAAGCATTAAGAAACTTCACTTTAGGTCTTCCATGTTGGGCTGTAGTTTGGAACCTGTGATTGTGACATGTATGACAGTTTAAAACAGTTACCTGTACAGGGTCAGGTACCTGATTTCATCAAAGGCTAAAACTTGATTTCGGTGTGGCGATTTGTTTGACCATGTCCCGTACAGCGTAGTGGGCGTCCTAAAATCTGACGACAACGCTATGTGCTGACAAAGCGGTGCAACCACATCAGGGCGGTAACTAGTCCGTACCTACCTTTTGTTGATGTTCCTGTCAATTATGAACCTATCTGTGCTGTAATAGAACATGCGAGTAGTGGTTCTCCTGTTGATGATGACTGGTACTGGGAAAGACGTGGTATTTGTAAGTTCACCCCGTTGCAAGATACCTTACAAAGATATCGAAACGCCAACGGGCAGCTGTTGCATTTAGTGGGAGCCGGCACGGTAGCTCAGCGTGTTTGGTCAGGTGGTTAGCTGCCCTCTGTAATAGAAAACTGAGTGCACCGATCAACAACGAACTGAAACGGATGTCTTACGGCGTCCGCCCCGAGCCAATGCAACGAACGAAAGGGAACAAAATGAGATTAAAAAAAAAGTGGGTTGTTTGCTGGGAAGCACTGCTATACAGGGATTTTCGCGGCCGACAGAATTGCTATTGTGCACGCAGGTTTTCTGGCAAAGCTCCGGCGACAGGTCAGTAGAGTGTCGTTTCTTCACTTTGCCCTGATGATTTGCTGATCAGACAAGGCCGTGAGCTGCTGAAACCGCGGACATAGAGACTCGTGTAACGTGTACAGAGTGGAGTTGTGTTTACATCTAGAGAGAGAGTGTGTAGGCCCCTTTTAGTGTGTTGGGCAGGTGATATCAGCCGAGCTAGGTCGTAAGGAGAAGGCAGATACTGGGATAGGCGATTGTCGTGCAGCGGCAGTCAGGTTGGACAGCCGTTTGAAATTGCACAGACGGTGGCCGAGAACCTTCTTATGAGAAGCCCAGACAACGGGCATTGAGCACATTTTTTGTATTTCTGTCACCGATACACTTTCGTTGAAAAGAAAGGAAGGAAGACAGGGTCTAACGTCAAATCGACATCGAGGTCATTAGAGACGGAGCTCCTACTCTGTCAAAGGATGGGGGTGGAAATCGGCTGTGCCCTTTGAAAGGAACCATCCTGGATTTCGCCAAGAACGAGTTAGAGAAATCACAGAATGCCTAAATCGGGATCGCCGGACGTGGTTTCGAGCCGTCGTTTTCCCGAATGCGTGTGCTAACCGCTTCGCCATCTCGATCTGTGTGTTCAATTGTGTTCGTTTGGCTGTGAGTTAGGCTGAGTGCGTTTAGGCCATACCTGCTAGAGCACCATAAACCTACTGACGTGTTACCCAGAGTGTCGGCAGGTCGCACGCCTATTGCAATCCTACCCGATGAGCGTTCGGATTAGTATCTGTTAATTATAGTGATACATAAATTTCCTGTTAACTGGAGCCAGTAGCTATTTTTTAATTGCCTTCACTGTATGGGATGATTTACTTCAGTGGCAGTTCACACGTAATTCTTTTTACCGTGTGCATTCGGATTTGTATTTTGTAATTGTTGTGCTGTATAATTTTCCTGTTAAATTGAGAGAGTAGTCAACGGTTAAAGTTTTTGGCTCGTGGTGGTGTTGATATCAAAGGAAGGAATGAAGGAAGATTTTGTTTAACGTCCCTCCGACATCGATAACATTACAGACGGCCGCAGTTACTTCGAATCCGTGTGCTCTGATTTATGTCAGCGGCAGTTCACACATAATATTTTTCACCGTGTGCATTCCGATTTGAGTATTGTACTACTGAAATTTAGTGTTGTGTCTATTTCTCTTGTAGGCACAGTGGTTTCTATATTAAACTGTGTAACGGAGGGTGAGTGGCCATTGAATCTGACTGCCCGTATTACGCCTGTTAGTCAAACAGGTACGGATCATGGTCAAACAAGGTAGCAGGTTAAAGAGTTGTTGAGTTCCTGAACTTGATACAAAGCTATAGACAATTTCGTATTAAATATTTCCTTTTGACTTTACAAATTACCATTGTATTTTGGATAGTTAAGTATTCGCTACATTACATGTTTAGTTTATGACCACGTTGTTTTAAATGCACTAAGGTAGACCAGTGCCTTTTGGCTGATGTTTGATTACCTAAGCGACGAGAATCCAAGTGAGCCTAAAAATTATCCCCCAAGTCGTGCTATCCTGTGTGACAAAAGGCATATTTGTTGGCCAACATTTTAATCTCTGTACCACAAAACTGTTTCGTTGTGTTCTGGGTGCAAGATGAATTACTGTTTCAGTTGGTACCTTTTGGCAGTCTCACTTGATATGTTTTGATGAATCGTTTCACCGGTTAATCACGCGCCTGTGTTAAACAATAAAATTTGCCCTTAACTCATCAGCTAGAACTTCGTATCTTGTCATGATTTTGAGTACTGAATTGTAATTTGAAATTGTCTCATAGACGAGCACTGTAAAGTTTAAGCGATTTTAGGCTCTTTGAATTATTTTCTTGGCTAAGTTACCTGAAAATCGTAATGAGTATAAGCTCTTGTTGTGTGATGTTAGTAATGAAGTAGCTGTTACTACCAAACATACTTGCGTAGAGCCTCTCCACAGTTTTCATTAAAACATTTTCATTTTGTTGTTTATTCAACTATCATATCTTTTGCTGTAGGTTACTATGTTATGAATTTCTTTGAGAACAAACCTGATGTAAATTTTGGAGCAGCCGTAAGGTGTGTACTTCTCAAGTTCCGAAGTTTGGTTTAATTTCGCTTAATGACTCCTTCATTTATTTGATAAATTATTTCATCCTATTTCAATTTAATTTGATGTCTGTCTCGGTGTAAAGCTCAAAGCAGCCGCTACTACTCTGATGTTTGAGCAAACTTTGCTTGATGACCTTAGACTAATAAGTACAGCTAAATTTTGATAAGTTTTGTTTCATTCGGAGTCTAGTGTCATGCAAAATTGTTTAATCACAGACTTCCGTAATTTTTCAAGATAGCGAGTTTGTTTGGTAATCGCGTATTATGAACTGGTTTGTTTCGTTTGGGCACCAGCACCTTGCTGCCCCAACCTAGCTCCCTACCGCCTGAGAATTATGCTTGAGCGGGCGCGCCGATTTCCGTAACACAGCGGGCGCGCAGCGTACATTATAC
Organism: Schistocerca serialis cubense; assembly: GCF_023864345.2. NCBI lineage: Eukaryota > Metazoa > Arthropoda > Insecta > Orthoptera > Acrididae > Schistocerca > Schistocerca serialis. The sequence continues at coordinate 534,908,044 of NC_064638.1, forward strand.
ACATGCAAAGGATAGCTGTCTCTACGTTACCGAGGGAAATATATATGATCAAACTCACAGTTTAATCTTAGTTTATACAGACAACGAAAACTTACATCATATGAGAGGAATCATTGTTTTATTCAAATTATAATAAAATAAACTTTCATTGTATCACTCTGTTGCCATGTCCAAGTATTATAGCGCACCAGTAGTGACCCACTGGGAGCAGTAAACAACGCTGTAGCGTCAGATCCCCACCAGACACTTATTCGATTACTAAATATCTCGTAGGCAACTGCCTCGGAATCTGGCCCGTGTTCTTTGCACAGATCGTAAGTTTTACTCACCAGCTTCGCAGTTTATTTTATATTACTATTGCTCACTTGGGCTTTAAGAATAGCTTGTCACTGTGTCACGTGAAGATTCAAATGGTTCAAATGGCTCTGAGCACTATGGGACTTAACTTCTAGGGTCATCAGTCCCCTAGAACTTAGAACTACTTAAACCTAACTAACCTAAGGACATCACGCACATCCATGCCCGAGGCAGGATTCGAACCTGCGACCGTAGCGGTCACGCGGTTCCAGACTGTAGCGCCTTTAACCGCTTGGCCACACCGGCCGGCTCACGTGAAGAAATAATGGAGAATCTGAAGTGGGCTCGCAGCTGTAAAAACAATGGAACGGTACAAAACAATGTTATTTGTAGTTGACTCACTCTATGCGCGTATATAGGTTCGCACTCTCGAGGATTGAAAGTTGTAAACCTATTGCCAGTTAATTTGTTGTTGGGGTGTGATTTCATACAAGGAAAAGGATTAACTCTTAATGGCGTTGCTAAGACGTTTCCATTCAAATTTTACCCTGGTAGGAATTTTAGCTGTGTTCTTGACAGCCAGTCGGAGGTCAATAGTGTCGCGATGCATGATAGCTTTAGCTCAGTCATTTGGGGCAATGAGAAGTAAAAAGCCCCGTAAGAAGTATGAGCAGTTTCCTGATGTGTTGACTAATAGTTCGGAGTTACCAACAGTTTTGCAGCGATTGAAACGTTTATGAAAACAGTCATGTTTATTTCAGCTTCTCCATCAGAGAGTGAGTGTTACCACCTCCTTCAAACTCTGCTTTGGGTGACCGGAAAATATAATCAGTCTATAATTACTTGGATGATATGGTCGTATATAGTGTCACCTTTCCTACACGCCTTCAGTAATTTTAACAGGTTCTCGTTCGCTGCGGGAAGCGCGATTCAGCTTGAAAATATCTAAAACACGCCGAAGAGCGAAAGAAACTAGTAAGCTTGCCTTATATCGTGCAGGGCCCTTGCGAGTACGCAGAAGTGCCGCAGCACGACTTGGCATGAACAGGAGTAATGTCCTGAAGGGCGCTGGAGTGAATTGACACCATGAATCCTGCAGGGCTGCCCCGTAAGAGTACGAGGGTGTGGAGATATGTTCTGAACATCACGTTGCAAGGCATCCCAGATATGCTCAATGATGTTTGGTGGCCAGCGGAAGTGTTTCAACAGAGAAGAGTGTTCCTGGAGGCACTCAGTAGCACTTCTGGACGTGTGGGATATCGCATAGTCCTGCTGGAATTGCCCACAGCCGTCGGATTGCAGAATGGACATCAATGGATGCAGGTGATGAGACAGGATTCGTACGTACGTGTCACCTTTCAATGTATGTAGATGAATCAGGGGTCCCATACCACTCCAACTGCACGCGCCCCACACCATGACAGAGCCTCCACCAGCTTGAACAGCCCCCTGCTGACATGCAAGATCAATGGATTCATGAGGTTGTCTCCATATCCGCACACGCCCATCCGTTCGATACAATTTGAAACGAGGTTTCTCCGACCAGGCAACATGTTTTCAGTCATCAGCAGTCAAATGTCGGTGCATACGGGCCCAGGCGAATAGTAAAGCTTTGTCTCGTGATCGAGGTACACGAGTGGGCCTTCGGCTCCGAAAGCCCACATCGATGATGTTTCGTTGAATGGTTCGCACGCTGGCACTTGTTGATGGCCCAGCATTGAAACCTGCAACAGTTTGCGGAAGAGTTGCTCTTGTGTCACGTTGAACGATTCTCCTCAGTCGTCGTTGGCCGCGTCCTTGTAGGATCTTTTTGCGGACCCAGCGATGTCGGAGATATGATGTTTTATAGGATTCCTGATATTCACGGTACACTGGTGAAATGGTAGTACTCGTAACACAAACTCAGACAAATCGTGATAGCCTGCCACTGTAGCAGCAGTAACTGACATAACAACTGCGCGAGACTCTTGTGGTCTTGAATAGGCGTTGTTGACCACAACGCCGAATTCTGCCTGTCTACATATCTGTGTATTTGAATACACATGCTGACACCAGTTTCTTTGGCGCTTCAGTGTAAATGCGGCTTGAAGGGAGTTTTCCTTTTTATGACTTTTGGTCTCAGTCGATATTGTTAAAATAGATAAAGAAGGAGTCGGGAGCTTCAGAAATTTCTTTCCCCTCTAATCAAGAAAGAAGTAGTCTGCTTTATCAGCGCGGCAATATTTTTTTTTTTAATTGTTATTGAATTTCACCCAACAGGCCGTCGTACTGAATATCTTGAGGAAGAAAGCGGTAACTTTCCAGTGGTGGGAAACGTAGCAGGCGGACTTCGGTGCGATTACAGTAGCTCTGATTAATTCAGCGGGCTAGGATATTCCGAATGTGAAGGACCCTTTATTGTGCAAATATATGCGACGAATTCGGGGGTCGCTGCTGTCCTTTTACACGACGGCGAGCGTCGCCATGCGGGGTATGCTTCCAGAGTCATATCGCCCACGGGACTGAAATAATCGGTGTACCTTAACGGTCATCTCTGCCTTGGAAAATTTTACTTGATGCATCGGCGCTTCGTCCTCGAAACCGACAGTCAGGCTTTGAATTGGGTGCTCGCTAGATCCAGGAAGACAGGATGCATCGCGAGATGGACTGCACGTGTTTTCGCCTTTCGATTCTCTGTCAGGCACATCCGGGATGAAGATAACCTGGCAGAAGACGACCTTAGCCGCATGTTCCAGGAGAACGAAACGAATACTGTCTTGTCGGGATTTATTGGGCTCTAAGTGGGTTTCAGACGTGTTGGTTGAGATAACTGAGCTCTCTGGGAGCTTTAAGGACAAACAGAGCCATGATCTGTTGATTCAGAGAATCATACAAAGGTTTATTACTGAGGAACAGGTGCCTGGTTATGAATTGTGAAAAGGGACTGTATGTTATTAGACTAAGTACCACACAGTCTTTAAGGTCTCTTTACCCGAGGATAAGGTCCCAGCCATTTTTAGGCATTTTCAAAACTCTGTTATTGACAGGAATTTGGGCACGAATAAAAAAACTATGAATATCAAACAGCACCTGAAGTAGCCCATAATGCGTAAATATGCTTATATTAGTCAGGCAGCGCGAAGATTGCAACATCGCCACGACCAATTCCAAACCTAGATAAGGTTTACTTCAGTCCCGTAGAGAAAGTAATCCCACGGACAAAATGTTCATTATGTCCAAAAACTCTCACGTACAAGGGATGGGAATCCTTATGTTTTAGTGGTAGTGGACGCCTTTACTCGGGTGAATCGTAATTGGAAATCAACGCTGATCATTTTTCACTTTGAGTGTCAGCAGAAGAGGGATGTGTGTATTACGTGGCTGAACTTACCCTTTAATTCGGCTCTTCACACTATTCTTAATGCAACATTACGTCCTTGATGTTGAGTTACCCTCTGATTCCCAATTGCTAATTTATGGTCTCTTTACGATATTCTGCTGAACAGAGTTACCCATGAGGTAATTGAGCCAGAAGGAACATTGAGCTCGCACACCGGAGGTAGGTACAGTACTATAACAAGACTGTCTATGCACGCCGGGTGAGGGTTGGTGATTGCGTTCCTATTTCAAATTTTCGCAGTTATGGTGAGGCCGATGCAGCCAATCTGCTAAGTTCGTTCCTCGCTTTGTGGGTCCGTGCAAAGTCATTCAAGTGCTGAATATGGTATGCAGCCTCGTCACGCGCAAAGTTTCCTGAGTGTACGTTTCACAGGTTACAAATGGAAGTTAGGGTGTTCAATTAAACTAGAGGTCCCTTCTCCTACACACCTTCTTTCTGGGGAAGGGCCAGCTCGGATCGATCGCTCGACTGTGACAGTCGTGCAGAATCTGTGGCAGTTCACCGTACCAGGTGCATGGACGGGCACTTGGATTGGCAGTTGGAGACTGTTAGTGAAGGGTGGAAAGAGCAGCTGTGGGCGAGAGTACGGTTTACCGCCGTTCAACGCTGACATACTAAATTCTTTCTTAGTGCGTGGAGACCCGATCAGTAAGAGGATGGTGTTGTGGCCAATTTTTGGGCGTTGGTACACTGTGGATAACTGCCCGAGCTGTGCTTTTGGAGATCTTTAAAGTCCGTTCACAACTGATCCATCAACCACAATAACACCGAGGTACTTCGATCGGTTTCCCCTCAACGGTATTTCTGTATTTTCTGTCAGTTGGGGCTCGTTCCGAGAGAAGTGGAGCATATTTCAGTGTGGAGGTTACTTCAACAACAGGTTCCCCTTCCATTACAAGTATTATGGACAATTGTTTATAAAACAGTTTTGGGGGTCAAAATGTTATCTAGTCTGCTATTTAAAAACAGTGTAGTTTATTTTAGTGAGTGTTGCCCTTTTCACTGTATTTATTCTGGGCAAGGATTTATAAGCCCTCTTTGCGCACTGAATGTTTGTCCTGTCTGCTAGTAAAAGCAGCGAAAATTATTTTGATAAGAGTTATTCTGTTCTGTGCAACTACTACAGGCATTTATTTAGTAATATAGTTTTGGGATACTGAGGTCTTGTTTCGTCGCCTACTACAGAATTTTTGGTGTCAACCATTTGTGAAGAACTGTGTACCCCACTGTAATTCTGAGTTGTCTAATACAATACGTAGTCATTGGGAAGATGTTTTTGTCATTTTATGTTGGGGTTGCGTGTTGTTATGTACCAAAATGTGTCCTTCCTTTATTTTTAAGATTAGTTTTTGGTCTGCTGTAGTTGGCCTTGCATCAGACTCTCACATAAACCAATACAGCCGTCAGTGGTGAGTGTGCACTGCCCGTACTGTGCATTGGATTATCACCGCCGGTTGCGGGGTTTCAATTATATTCAAATAACTTCCCGTTATTCTTAACTTAAATCACCTACGGGCATAATGCATTTGTTGTGTATTTACTACCACTTTCTGGTAAATGTTTATGGCACTGTTTAAATTTTATACCCAAAGTAAACTGAAAGAAGTTTGATGTCTACAAGAAGAAGGAATTTCCTGTCATCAGTAAATTTTTATAAAAAGAGAGATTTTGGTAATTTGAGAAATTATTGTTGTTCAGGGTTTTGAAAAAGAAGAATTTGTAATAATGTTCCATTGAATAAAATAACATTGGTGTTGTCAACTGTGAATGCTGTTCCCTGTTGTCTGGTCCAGTCTTACCTCTCAACAGCACATTAAGCTGCTTAAAGCACATAGCTTGACATCACATGATGGACTGTCCCGAGTGGGCAACAGCGGTTGCTTATGACATGAATGATAATTGAAAACTGTTATCTGTACCAGTCACTATTTTGTCCACAAGAAAATAAAATGCTGCTTCTTTTTATTTACTCCCGTAAGAAAATAAAATGTGACTGATACTGTTTTCTTAACGTTATACGGAATTGCCTGCAGTGAACCTAAGTGTGAAGCTACAGCCGGCCGGGGTAGCCGAGCGGTTCTAGGCGCTACTGTCTGGAACCACGCGACCGCTACGGTCGCAAGTTCGAATTCTGCCTCGGGCATGGATGTGTGTGGTGTCCTTAGGTTAGTTAGTTTAAGTAGTTCTAAGTTCTAGGTGACTGATGACCTCAGATGTTGAGCCCCATAGTGCTCAGAGCCATTTGAACCATTTGTGAAGCTACAGTGGAGGTGCCTGGAGGCACATTACTGTGGCACCTATGACAGTGTGACGGCAGAGTCATGCCGAATCATCTACAACCAGGCTGGCTCAGATTTTATTATATTTTATTTTTTGTTATATTTCCTTTCTGTCATATGTCTTCGGACTGGTTTGATGTGGCCCGCCACGAATTCCTCTCTTGTGCCAACCTCTTCATCTCAGAGGAGCACTCGCAACCGACGACCTCAATTATTTCCTGGATTATTACTGTCTCTGTCTTCCTATATAGTTTTGGCCTTTTTATTTCACCGAAGGTTCTTTTGACTTTCCTGTACTCTGAGTCAGTCCCTCCGACAATCATTCATGTAGCCATTTCGTCCTCGAATGCCAGCACGTCCTGTTTATTTCATTTCTCAGTGATTTGTATTTCTGTGTTCCTGAATTTCCCTGCACGTTTTTGTACTTCTGTCTTTTGTTGATCAACTCAAGTGTTTCTAGTGTTTCTTCTGTTACCCATGGTCTCTTCGCAGTTACCTTTCTTGTATCTTAGTTTTCCTTTCCAACTTCTTTGATTGCTCGTTTTAGAGATGGACACCCAGTCTTACACCCTTTTTAATTGTGCATTTCGTTCATGGACTTCCACTTTTAATGTTCTTTCTTAGTTCTTGTACGTATTGTGTGTTACCCGTCATTTGCTATGGCTTATTCATATTTTTCCCAGATTTTGAACATCTTCCAGCATTTTACATTGTCGAATACTTTTTCCAGTTCGTCAAATCCTGTGAATCTGTCTTGAGTTTTTTCACTGTAGCCTCTATTATCAACCGCAACGCTACATCTCTTTATCTTTCGTACAGCCAAACTGATCGTTTTCTAATACATCCTCAAGTTTCGTTTCCATTTTTCTGTATATTATTGTTAGCATCTTTGATACATGAGTTGCTAAATTTATTGCGATAATTCTAACACTTGTCCCCTCAAGCTATTATCTAACTGGGTGGTTGATGTTCTTCTGAAAGTCTGATGGTATCTCGCGAGCATGATACATTGTACATACCAATATGAATAGCCGTTTTGTTACCATTTCCCCCAATTATTTTAGAAATTCCGATAGAATTTATCCATCCCTTCTGGGTTACTGGATCTAAAGCCGTCCAACGCTCCTTCAAATTCTGTTTCTAATATTGCATCCCCCCATCTCTTCCCTGCCGAGTGCTATTTTTTATTAATTTATTTCTTGCACTTAATCAGATAAGTCCTACCCGTTGTACTCTTTCCATCTATCCGCACTCTTCTTTACATTTAACAGTTGAATTCGCATTACAGTCCTTAATGTTACCGCCCTTGTTTTTAATTACATTGAAGGTTATCTGACTTTCATGTATGCTGAGTCAGTCCTTTCCACAATCATTTCCTTTTCGACTCAGTTGTTTGGACGGTCTTCTTGTTTGGAAGTACTAAACGGATGTATAAGTTTGAAAGCGGAAAGTAGCGTTGATACTGAATAGGAATATTCTCGCTCCACTGCGTGAGCGCTTTCAGAGCTTCGGCCAGTCAGTCACGCCGTGTCCGCTTCTGCGTGGCTCCTCTCAGCTTGCACGGTAAGATCTGATATGTTTACATGGCCCTAATTCCGCTGTTTGTTCATGCTAATGTTCTGCTCTCCGTCGTTCGTGCTTATGGGAGTTTTATCAGCATCGTATTTCATTTTTATTTTCAAGGTCATTGCCGCTCCCATCATTTAAAAAAATTTAAAAAAGATTTTTAAATTTCAGTTACGGCTTTCACGAGATGACGGTATATTGGACGTGATAGATGGGGAGTGGCTACAGGGCAATGTTCAACGTTATTATGTTCTAAACAGCGTATGTGAGTACTTTCTTGTTTCATTAAAAAAACTGGCTATTTAAAAGTTTAATTTACACCTCAGAATTGGGGGATCGAATAGTTTATGTGAGATTGCCTGAGGATGCACCGATAAGTGGTGCGAAACGGGTCGCAGATTTAATAAAAATCGTTCACACAGCCAGTGCGGAATTTTCTTTGAAAAAATGAATAGGAATATCGTGACATGCAGTACTCCATGTACTGTGATGTACGAGGCTGTTATGGATGATGTCACTGTATTTCCCTGAGATTAAATGCATTTCGTCGCTAACACTTTTTTATCACAGTGGCAAACATCTAAGAAGGGACACACAGAGCAGCAACTGAATCTTCAAGAGAACCATAATTACTTTCTAATGATTTTTAATTTTTTGCTGTTCAACTTTTTTCATAGTCGTTTTAGATGACTTTTCTCTTTTTTTGTTGTTTGCTTTCTATGATCATAACCTAATTGCTGTCCCATATATACATTACTGTTTGCTAAAACTTAATAGCAGCCTCGGTATGTTGATGGCCCGTAAGTGTTATTAGCTGATGTGGATTAAGTGTGAAAGAGAATATAGCCTCGTCAGGAAAACAGAACTATTGCACATCACTTTATAACTTAGTACTGTGATTAATTATTGCATTATTACACATTTTCATTCTTCTGTTTCTCCTTAATTGTGTTATTCACCTGCCTCCAATATTGATGTCAAGTTCTCTCAGAAGAGAGGTGGCACGATATGTATTGATACCCAACTGAAATGCCGTTACTTTCATGACTACTGGCCGTGCGGTTCTAGGCGCTATAGTCTGGAACCGAGCGAACGCTACGGTCGCAGGTTCGAATCCTGCCTCAGGCATGGATGTGTGAAGTTAAGTCGCATAGTGCTCGGAGCCATTTGAACCTTTTTTTTCATGACTACCAGTTAGCTGATCATGAGATGAGATGACAACGCATATAGTGTGATCACCAGAGTCTGCGATATTGACGTGCTACTCAGACACTGAAAGTACATGGCACTAATGGTGATGCAGCATTAGGAGACTTAGCGATGATAACTTTAACAGAGACAACGGCTATGCACTTAGCAACACTTGGAAGAGTGCACTGGATAAAGAAAAATCGCAGAGAAAATCTTCCCGCACTTTACCTCCTGACTCAATGGATGGCGCTGCAAGCAACGCGGGTTAGAAACTACATCTATGGAAGCAGAGGGCACCACTTCACTACGCGCCATATCACTGTTGTTATGACGTATTCCAGCCAATCAGAAGCCGTCCTTTGCATATAAAAGTGAAAGCCTGTCTAGTTCACGACAGTCATTTTTAGCCCTGACGACGACCATGGAGGTAGTGGTCGCAAGCTTGGAGTTTTATCCTGAACTGACGCAACATGTACAGCGAGAGATTTCTATTCAAGAAATACGTCGTGAAAGACTTCATAGCCATATTAGTTTCCTCTAAGGGGAGGATATAGCACGCAGCGTTCGTCATCTGGAGAAGCTGCACCTGAAACAGTCTCAGTTGCTTAGCAATCTGGCTTTTTTACAACGCTGTCGGGACAAGGAGGTAGTACCAAAGTTTGCAGTCGTCAAACACCACATCAGAACCGCTGCAGTAAACAGAATTTTACGAAAGACCAGCCAAGCTATTGTGAAAGAGAGGATACGTCATAGCAGGTATGAACTAGACATGAACGCTCGCTTGTTATTTAGTTGCCTTTTATTTCTGGCCCGAGTCCTCTCGCCATTGGACTGGGAACTGGTGGATATGACTTAGGCGGCACACAAAAGAGCCAATTTAAGCAGGACTACGGCGAAACAGGCCGATAAATTTGAGCGGCTTAACCGTGATCAAGGAACTACTGGGTCCAACGGCATTCACCGCACTGTTATCAACTTCTCTGACAAGGAACTTGATGAAGGTGCCATGTCAGCTCTCAGTAAAGGATTGAACTTTTCCCAAGCTCCACGTAAGTTAGCGGTGGTTGAGATTATTAGTGGAGCGGAACAGGCAGTTCGTCATCTTCCTCAAGAAGCAGCGGATGACGTAAGGCTTGCTACTAGCCGGATTTGAGCGACATCTAATCCATCTAAGTAAAACATCAGCAGAGAGGAGACACCAGGACTGAAATTGTTGCAGAAGGATGAAGATCTAGTTGTTTTACCTGCTGACAAGGGGAACGCCACGGTAATCCTCAATGCTACAGATTACCACAAGAAAGTTGGATTGTTACTGGAGGACAGCACATACCGGATTCTCAGACGGGATCCCACATCGGCGCTCAGCAGGAAGACAAGGGAGCTACTAAAAATCTCTGGCCTCTCCGACGAACTGGTGAAGAACTTACGGCCGAGAGCACCTCGGCCACCAAGACTGTACGGTTTGCCAAAGGTTCATAAGCAGCACGTCCGGTTGAGATCGATTGTTAGCGCTATTGGCTCTCCTACGTACAGGCTTGCAAAACACTTAACTAAATTGTAGGCGCCTATAGTTGGTCACTGACCACATGATATTACGAATTAAAAAATATTTTTTGATATCATAAAACAAATGAAGATAGGCCCAAATGAAATCATGGTCAGCCTCGACGTGGTTCTCCGTTCTCCAAAGTACATGTGGATGACACATTACATCTGTTGGCTGCTCATTTTTCCTCAGAAATTTTGAAGTTGTTCCGGCATACCTTGACGACCATTTACTTTCTATACAGTGGAAATTATTATGAAATAACAGATGGAACAGCCATGGGTTCGCCACTGTCACCAGCAATAGCGAATTTTTTCATGGAGGATTTTGAAGAAAGAGCGTTGAGCAGTGCTCACCTCCGCCCATCATGCTTCTACAGATGTCGACGATACATTCTTAATCTGGCCACACGGCAGGGACACGTTGCAGCAGTTCGTCGAACATTTAAATGGTGTACTCCAAACATAAAATTTACATTGGAGGTAGAGAAGGAAGGGAAGTTACCTTGTTTAGATGTGTTGGTGGAGCGAAAGCCGGATGGACGACTGGGCAATTCTGTGTACAGGAAGCCAACCCATACGGACTTATATCTGCATAGCCGGCGGAAGGTTCAGGACTGGAAGAAACACACGTGGGAACTCCGAATGGACAACTTTCTACTACGCACCAAATATGAATGGCGAATAGTTAAAAGTCTCAGACGGCAACAGCCCCCAAAAGGGCAATTCGAGGACCCCATGGCCTCTTGTACGACACATTGGCGCAGGCGGAGATGTATGCGGACAATACCAACAACAGATGACTACGCCCCCCACGGAGGATGGAGATGATGCACTCCACCTTTCAGAGGAGGACACAATGGCGGAATGGGAAGCTACTCGGGACGCCCCGACTAACACTATGCGATGGCTGATAACGCCGGAAGAAACTCGGAGGAATCAGCAATACGGAATTGAAACACCTAACGAGAAGGCCTATTGTGCTTCTCACCCAGATAGTGAACAGCTGCCTCAGGACTGGATACTTCCCAGAGGCATGGAAGATTGCCAGAATTGTGCCAATACCAAAACCTGGCAAGGATCTCTCACACCCTGACAGCTACAGACCCATAAGTTTACTGCCGACGCTGGGAAAGGTACTGGAACGTGTCCTACTCAAACGCATGCTGGGCATCCTTGTGGCACACAACATCATCCGACGGAGCAGTTTGGCTTCCAGGCGAAGCTATCGGCTGGGTTACAACTACTGCGCATCACGGAATCTATCCAAGACAATTTAAACAAGAAAAAACTTACCATTGGAGTCTTTCTCGATATAAAGAAGGCTTACAATAAAGTATGGCGACGTAACTTGATCGTCAAGCTCCGACGTACCACTCCCCTATCAGATTGCTATTTAAAACTTCTCGACAATTTTCCTCAGGATCGCAAATTATATGTTCGCATTGATGACAAGAGTTCAACAACACGGCCTGTCCTTGAAGGCCTTCCACAAGGATCGGTCATATCTCCACTGCTGTTTAATTTATACATTAACGACCTCCCGACGGTGCCACATGTCACTGCCAGTTTCTATGCCGACGACACAGCGCTCCTGTCTGCAGGAACCAGAATGGACCACCTCGTCACACAGATGCAGCGCCAACTAGATTTAGTGGACCACTGGACCCACAGGAACAAAATGACTGTCAATGCTGAGAAAACCAAAATTATTTTCTTCACACGTCGGAGACCCATCGTCAATGAACGCCTACGGACATCAGACCAGCCACTCCCCTGGGAAACAACTGTAAAATACTTTGGAGTGCATCTGGACGCCAAACTGCTGTACAGTCATCACATTATGGAGAAGAAGACATCTGGCCTCAAAATGCTGAGAGCTCTCCTCCCATTTCTGAAGAGCTCGTACCTCAGCCAACGCACGAAACTCCAGTTGTACCACGCCACAATGGAACCATCTATTTTGTATGGATCGACCTCTTGGGGTACTACATGTGTCATTTACTACAAGAAGTTACCGGTTGTACAAAGCAGATGCCTACGATGGATCACTGGAGCCCAGTGGTGGATCCGGAATCATGATATTCCTTGAGCTTTCAGCGAATCTTACCTCTCAGACAAGGTCAAGGAGAAGGCACGACCCTTATTTCGGAAGTTGGACATGATACGTGACAGTACACTACAACTCACCACAGTAGGTACAGTAGAACCCTTACGCAACCACAAATATAAAGTACCGAAGGCGATAGTATTTGAGCATCCGTGAATGATATCTCTACATAATTCTCCATAATTTAAGGACATAAAGTCCTTTAGCACTTCTACACACATGTTTTCAAACACACACAAAAAGCAGCGAGTTAAAGGACCCTTCTGTTTGCCCATACTAAAGCTGAAAGAAGAATAAATAAATAAAGAGAAAGTTTTGACTCTTTCCATTCCCTACAGAAGTAAAAATCAACAAAGTTGATCAGCCTTCAGCACCAACAACCACCCACCCACCCACCCACCCACACACACACACACACACACACACACACACACACAAAACAGTTCATGACAGTCAGTTTTAGCCCTGACGACGAACATGGAGGTAGTGGTCGAATGCAAGGAGTTTTTAGTGCTACAACGATGAAAATTAATATTACGACAACGTGAAACCTTATTTTCATGATTTAAAGAAGTATTCATGATATTAAAAATGTAATTATAATTTTGTTATTTTCATTTTTGTGCTCAGTGTATCAAAGACTTTCCAGTGCACGGAATAATTAGCATTGTTTGTACTACGAAACTATATATGATTGTTAAGGGTTAACCATGTAATAATTCGATGTAAGACATTTTGTTGAGTCTGAATTTTGTTCTCGTACTGGTCGGCAGAGAAGGAAAAGTTCCTTAATCGATGTGAAGGTATAAAGGCTGTAAAAATGAGAGAGAGAGAAGGTAAATACAATTTATTCAAAACGAATATCTCGAAGGTGTAACGCCTTGTGATTTCCTATAACTAAAAGTTGCAAGGTCTAATCTGAGCCTGTACTGAATTTTCTTCGTTTGATCACGGTTGTGATTCGCATGTTACTTTTTGTTACGCGACGTGTTATGAATATTTTCATTATACGTGCAAAAGTGCACACTGCTTTAATCGAACCTGCGTCTTTCGGAAACGATAACTTTTAATCAGTACAATTACGCGAATACCGTCTAAATTGCAACCGTGATCACAAAAGTGTTTCCTGGACCAAATAATTCTTATAAAATGTGTGCTCTCCGAAGTGAGCAGCATTGCACTATCGCTGACTCGCAACAATCGAAAGAGTAAAAAAAAGCGGTGCTTAGATAAAATTGCCACCTTTGAATAATTATTATTATCCCATTAATTAATAATTAATAAATAGCAATTCAGTGGCTATACAATCAATAAACAAAGGGGGCAATTCAGTGGCAACCTATTGACCGGACTAGCCTATATGTGTGTGCTAATGTGTGTTTTTTCTATTTGTTTCATGCTGTAATGAGCGGAAATCTACGACGACCCTAAGCACGATATTTTTTCTGTACCATTCCATCCCAGCGGTAGCAGAACGAAGCACTGCGTAAGGTAGGCACATCTTCAACCTGGTGCTATATCTTACTTTCGAAACAAAAAAAATTGCATTACGTGACTGTGTCCTCTTAGGAAGTTATAAGAGTCAATTATATTTCAATAACTGCGAAAAGGATCAGTGAAATACAGCATCAAGTGTTCTCAGTAGAGGTTAACTGAACGAGATGGGAATTGAATTTTAATCAAACGAAAGTGAACATTTATAGTACTGATTCCAATCTGTAGTAGTGTAGTAGTTATTCTATGTTTTGTGTGACGGAATAATTGATGTGTTGCGTGTGACGTAATCCCGATTTGACTTGCACCCAAACATTTGCAAACATGGTGAAAACAGTGCGACGTGTAAGAAAAGCTACACAGCAGGAAGTAACTGTAGAACATTCAGAGGAGGAAGAAATAACTAGTGATGTAGAAATTGATAATATTTTTTCAGATCACACAGAGGATATAGAACAGGACACTAATATTAAAGTCAGTGATACATCTGCTGTAGAACACTCAGGCAGAATACAGACGGTAGTTCAAGTGCATACTGAAGCAGAAGAACAAGAAACACCAGTTACAGTCGATTTACCACCGGTAGAGCCAACACAAACAGTAATGGATCCATTTTCTCTCTTAATGATGAAAATGGAACAAATGTTTAATATACAGGAACAATCACAGATACAGCGCGAACATGAAACCGCTAAACAGCTTGCAACTGAGATTAATAGTAATATTAGCAGAGTAGATGAACGGATTAGGACCTTGGATGAACGCATCAGTCAATTAGACGAGCGTACGCAGTTAAACTTTTCACAGTTCTCAAAAGAGATAGATCAATAGCTTGAAAACCGGTTAAAAGAACACGATCGCCAGCTGCGACAGCAAATAGATGCCCAGTTGTCTGCTATACAGAGCAACATTTTAAGTATGCAACAAACATACCATGACTTTCCACAGAATGTAAAGCAAGTAACCCAGGATGTGGACAAATTACAACAAACACACACTTCTTTGGAAGCAGAAATACGCAACATACGTACACGTATAGAAAACCTTACGGTTGGTAATCAAAACGTAATAGAACAAATATGCAACGAACAAGAGGAACGCGTTGTGACCACATTCAACACGTGGCTAAATGACAACGACAAACAAATTAGTACTGTTATACAGAAGGAACTGCCTGTGATGTTACAACGAGCAGGAACACAACTGATACATGAAAACAACACAAAGATACATGAACTCCAGACTGAATTACAAAACATGCAGAAAGTGCTTAATGAAACACGTAAGCAAACGTCTCATAACAATTCACCTGAGCGTGGTAGTATCACAGAAACACACCCTGATCATTATGAAACGCCTTTAACTGAAAGTAGGGGGCAGACGGGCAAAAATTTCAATCCAACACGTGGAGTAACATCCGTTTATCGAGACCATACACAATCATTGGTGACTCAGGATGCTGTAGTGAAGAATCACAGTTTCAGAAGTTTACCAATGATAAGAACGGACCCCATCCAACTGTGTTTATCAAAGGGATCCGCGGAATAATGCCAAAAAGTGGGAACGAAAGGGAGAAAATTGTCTTTACCATTACCCACATTCAAGGTGAGCCAGCGTTGTTCGCGACACAGAAAGTTGAACAATGCAGCTCCTTCGATGAATTTCAACAAGCTTTTCTAAACAATTATTGGTCGCGTGGGGTATAAGAACGATTGAGAAAAGAAGTTTATAGTCCTGAGCCATTTAAAAGAAAAGGCGGTACTTTGCGGAAATATTTCGAAAAGTATCTGGACAAAGTGAAATATTTATCCACGCCAATTCCTGAGTGTGATGTTTTAAAGATATTAAAGGAGAAGTTACCGCGTGTTCTAAAGGAGAAATTGTTTCACATTCCTGAAGACAACGTGGAACGTTTTCTATCTGTACTGGACTCTTTAGATTTGGTTATCGAAGAGGACAGACACCATTACGGGAGTAATTCGTCGAATAATGGTAATGGTAATGGCAACGGGCGAAACCACAAGAACAATAGTAATAGAAACACCTACTATGGGAATCAAAATCATTGGAATAGTCCGAATTATTCAGGATGGCAGAACCACAATATGAACACAAATGGACAGTACAGTAATGCACCGAATCAAAATTATCATCCACAGAACAATAGCGGACAAAACAATAACGCAAACTTTTCAAAGAAACGGAAACGAGATTTTAGAGCTAACGCCAATTACAATAACGATAATTTTTCAAATAATCAGCAAAACATGCAACCACCACATAACTGGTCAACACAGAATTATGCACAACAGCAATGGCAGCAGCCTAGGCCACCGCAATCTCACAACAACAATCATGTACAACCCCCGTACAATACAAATATGTCAAATAATATGCAGCAGCATACGAATGCGCTGTCCTGGCAACCACCGAATCAAAATATCAAGATCATTGAGTTAAGTGAACCGCAACCATCAACCAGTACCAGTCAGTCAAACTAGATGCGACGACTTTCTGCTCCCGTGTGTCAGTCGAAGGGTGCCTAGGAGGCACTTGCATGAATGATGTTAGTAATAACGAGCAACCAAGCGTGCAGACAACCAGCTGCAGTAACAATGAGAATGTGTGTCGCATAAAATCAGCAGCGATCGGGTCGAACGACGCAAAAGATGAAGTGTGTAGGAATAATTCTGTTGATGTTGCTCAGCAACGTAGTTCAACTATGCAGATGTTAAGATATAATGACGGAGTCGATATACGAGAGGAATTATGTCAAGATTTTCGGCAGAAGTGTAATTTGTTTGAACGGGAAGTTGTGGAAGCAGCTATAGTTTGAGATATTTATGGTATTCAAACTACGGTAATTTTAGATACTGGAGCATCTGTTTATGTACTGAATGAATCGTTCTTTCTTTACTTAAAGAAGATTAGAAAGATTCCGGTTTTTCCAGTCACTAATTGTCGAGTTACAGGAGCCATTAGTCAGAAAGCCCAACTAGTTCAGGAACAGACACGTATTTGTATTAATTTTGGAATGGCAGCCAAAGAGTGCACCTTCCTTATTGTAAAGAATTTAGCCGTGAACTGTCTCCTCGGATTAGATATTTTGCGAGAGACGGAAACTATAATCGATCTCGCAAAGGGTGAATGCAGCTTGTGTTTCGGTGACACGAGAGTCAGGTTAGACTTGGTAAAGACCAAAGAATTGCATGGCAAATATTCTCAAATTTTAAAGATAGAACCGATTCGCGCACATTTATGGCGGCTTCAAGATAGTTTCAATTGCCGTACCTTCCCCGTCATGGAAGATGTGAAGGACGAGGAGAATATCCACCTCTCTGAAATAGTAGAAAAAGTACAACAATCCTCTGGTCTTGACAGTCTGCAACAAAAGCAATTATTAGACACACTTACTAATTATCGTAAAGTATTTTTGAAAAAACTTGGACTAATTAAAGGTTACGTGTACGACATGCAAGTGTTTCCCCACGAAATTTACTGTCATCAAACGTACTCAATACCCAGCGCGAAAAGGGAAGCAGTAACAGAATACCAATTAGTTGTAAGAAAATTTCAGCTCCAGTTCGACGGAGAAGAGGACGCCGAGCTGCAGCAAGGAGAAGAAGAATTGCTTCAAGATGATTCCACCCTAAGACACTTAATCAAACTTAATACAAACTTGTCGAGATTTAGTAAACTTTTAGGAACTTATGCGTGTGAAACTACGAACAGTGAACAGAAAAGCATATTTCACACAACAGTAGGATATAGTGACTTTAGAAAATAATCGTTTCATTTTGTTGATTGTTAACTATTTTGAACTCACTAGGGTGAGCAGGTTATATTCTTTTTCTTTTCTTTCAGATTGTGTGCAGGATACACTTACAACACGTAAAGTTTACGCGAGTTACAAATTTTCCGCCGTAAGTTAGTGCTCGGACTTGCATCAGCTATAAACCAGGTCGAACAAGATGTTGTCCATGACTGAACAGATCATTAGACAGACAAACATATACAGACTTGTGTTTATCGCAGCACAATTCTTTGTAAGTCCAGCAGCACCTTTTCGAGAAAACATATGACTTAGGATTTGCTTTTATATTGTAAATGACTACAATTATGTACTTCATTTGATATGTACAATCATTCAGTTATTTATCATTATGTAACTAGACTGTGTAAAGACATTCTTATGGGTATCACAAGGACTTTACCTTGTCAGACTTGCTAACTGTGATCAAGTGACTACGTGGTGGAGTGAACATGTCACAGATGACCTATGAACAAAGACTTCCTGTGAACATTATCCTCTACGCGTACGAACTTTACTTCACTGGCCAAAGAGTGGAATTTAACACATAAGTGGACGCTCATTGAGTGCGATGTGTTACCACGATTTCGTTTTCAAATTTTGCGCTACGAGTGTTTAGTAATGCCAAATATTCAGAGTGTTATTGGAAGCACATGCGTGGACGTAGCATTCCAGGCAAACTAAAACTCAAGAGCAAGTGTTCTTATCGATCAGTCAGCAACAGTGGTGAGTCGTAACAGTGTTGGGAACTGCTACTGACTGTATCATTAAACCCGTTGCAGAACTGTATCAATGTTGGAACAGAACTACATGAATCTTTAATTGCAGATAGTCAGTTACATCGGAAGGACGAATGGACTTGCATCATGATAAAGAAACTGACAAACAGTCGAACACCTTACAAAAAAAAAAATTCTTCCTGTTGAGTGAAAGAGTGCGTGAAATATGATGCACTTTTGATGTTAATTTAAGGAACTGATACTGCTGTTCGAATTTCATGTGATTGTATGCTGGCATGCTGAGCACACGTGTCAGTGAGGGCAGCATACTGCCGCGACATCATCCGTCATCCCTTGCCGCATCCTGCCACGTCATCGCAGTCCATCGCAGACTTACCCGATGGGCGAAACATCGGTGTTGCAGTACACCAAGTCGCCAGCTGTCGTCACCAGCAGCACTATCACGAAATTGTACCATTATTAAATGTCATACGAAGTGAATATTCAAATGCTGAAAATTAAAAAAGGGGGTATGGAAGATGTGCTCGCTCCACCGTGGTTTTTTTTTTTCCGGGGTTTTTCCCATTGGCCTTTGCCCGAATGGGGGAGCGTAACTAAAAAACACTGAGACTCAAAAGTAAACTAAGCACATTCTTCCAAGTGAAAGAACACAGTGAACTTTAAACAGAACATACAAGGAAAATAAGCCTGCTTGGATGTCCAGTCAAACAAGTGTGACTGTACATCCAAAGGGGGCAATGTAGTGCTACAACGATGAAAATTAATATTACGACGATGCCAAACCTTATTTTCATGATTTAAAGAAGTATTCATGATATTAAAAATGTAATTTTAATTTTATTATTTTTATTTTTGTGCTCAGTGTATCAAAGACTTTCCAGTGCACGGAATAATTAGCATTGTTTGTACTACGAAACTATATATGATTTTTAAGGGTTAACCATGTAATGATTCGATGTAAGACATTTTATTGAGTCTGAAGTTTGTTCTCGTACTGGTCGGTAGAGAAGGAAAAGTTCCTTGATCGATGTGAAGGTATAAAGGCTGTAAAAAGGAGAGAGAGAGAAGGTAAATACAATTTATTCAAAACAAATATCTCGAAGGTGTAACGCCTTGTGATTTCCTATAACTAAAAATTGCAAGGTCTAATCTGAGCATGTCCTGAATAACAGCGAAGAACATTTATGTTATCATATATTTTCTTCGTTTGATCACGGTTGTGATTCGCATGTTTCTTTTTGTTACGCAACGTGTTATGAATATTTTCATTATACGCGCAAAAGTGTACACAGCTTTAATCGAACCTGCGTCTTTCGGAAACGATAACTTTTACTCAGTTCAATTACGCGAATACCGTCTAAATTGTAATCGTGATCACAAAAGTGTTTCCTGGACCAAATAATTCTTATAAAATGTGTACTCTCCAAAGCGAGCAGCATTGCACTATCGCTGACTCGCAACAATCGAAAGAGTAAAAAAAAAAAAAAGCGGTGCTTTAATAAAATTGCCACCTTTGAATAATTA
Organism: Schistocerca serialis cubense; assembly: GCF_023864345.2. Classification (NCBI taxonomy): domain Eukaryota; kingdom Metazoa; phylum Arthropoda; class Insecta; order Orthoptera; family Acrididae; genus Schistocerca; species Schistocerca serialis. Next base: position 534,927,980 of record NC_064638.1, read on the forward strand.
TTATTATCCCATTAAATAAATAAATAGCAATTCAGTGGCTATCCAATCAATAAACAGATGTGGCAATTCACGTTTTATCCTGAATTGACGCGGCATGTACACCGAGAGATTTTTATTCAAGAAATACGTCGTGAAAGACTTTGTAGTCAAACACATTACATGTTTGTGTTGAAGTAGGGACTGTTAAACATATTCAAACTTCATTTTCATTTAACTTTTAGACTCTCATTTCGCAAGTAATCTTAGGGTAACTACGCAGAATACAAATATGATGGCAACAGCATTGCATGCAGTTAAAAATAACAAGCGACGGAGAAAGACGACACTGAGATACGATTATTTCAAAATCCACTTATCGAATCAGTTACTTTTTTTGGTGTCCCAAACCGTTAATTTTTACGCATTAACAGAAAGTAGCTTATACACATTCGCTTCATAAATTTTATTTTCGATGTCTTTCTGGACTTCTTGAATGTATCAAAAGGAGTACCCGATCAGACACGCAGCTTCAGAGTGTTTAAAGTAAATTAACACAAATTGTCTTAATGTCTATTGCAATCCATTTCAGTACATCATGCAACTATGTCGTGAAACTGAATCTGTTTCAGCAGAAAATGAACTTCACGGTCCCGATGGAGATACAAACAGCTGTGAGCTGCGGACACTTGGAGCACACGTCAGTGTGTTCCCGTATCCAGTACTATGTGCATATCCCAGGTATGAGCAACTACACCTCCACAGATTTCCATGGTGGTACATATATGCCGGCCTGATTCTGTTTTGCATTCATTGCACTGCATCGCATGACTCAACAAGGGCAGTGCGTAATTTTTCCGAAAATTTGATGAGGCAGTTAATATTTGCTGGCATGTTCTGTACGCCCGGTATCCCAGGTGCCTAATACCATCTATTATCCAATGTGTAGATGCCACAGCCAGGTGTAATGTGTGATCGACGAATAAATAATATTAACAGTCCTGCAACTAAGACTCGCTTTGGTACCATCTCTCTCATGAATTGGTAAAACTTCTTTACGTGTCCATTCGCACACGTGAATTCTTCTGGTTGCATGACGTATATTTTCAGCGGGAGAGGAAGAAATACGAGTTCTCCGGTGCCTTTAAATAACCAGAACATGTCTACTAAGGGATATAACCCCGAAAGAAAATCCTGGTCCTCCTGTAAAGTGGGTTGAGCAGATGCCTAGTAACCAGCTCTCTGAAACCACGTTCTACTCCTAGCACCCTAAGGATTTGTGGAAACAGGATGGTCTCAAAGGTCAGTGACAAAGCTGTGAAAACGACAAAAGAAAATTAATTGACGGATATATCAAACTAGCGACCTGGAATGTCGAGGAATTTCCCAGAAAGTGTTAGGACTACCAAATATACTAAAGCACGCGAACATTGGTGTTGTAGCAATCACAGAAACGAAAAAAAAAAATTCTATCTATCGCTTGCGCGTCTGTCCCGCATTTTGCGCGGGGTTGGCGTGGTAAAATCGGATTTGGCATGTTAATGTGAAGGGGTGGCCTGATGCCCTTCCTGCCGCCACCCCGTATCCCCCGGGACAGAATCAGAGTACCCCATCTGTCTGCGTCCAATGCAAATCATGGAAAAGTGCGTATGTGTTTCAAATGTCTATGATTCGTGTAACTGAAGCGAGACGTGGGGACCAGCCCGGTATGCACCTAGAAGGATGTGGAAAACCGCCTAAAAACCACATCCAGGCTGGTCGGCACACCGGCCCTCGACGTTAATCCGGTGGGCGGATTCGATACGGGGCCGGCGCGACTACCCGAGTCCAGGAAGCAGCATATTAGCGCTCTCGGATAACCTTGCCGGTAGAAACGAAAAAGAAAATGAGAGGTAGTAAATATGTAGGCGATTACATTGTGGTCCATAGTGGTGTCGAACAAAATGAAAGAGCAAGCAAACGTGTAGCATTACTGCTGCATAAGAAACGCGAAAAAGAGATCAAAGATTGCACATCCATAAGCGAAAGAATACTCACAGTCAGACTGAAACCGAGAAGAGGCAACGTCATCAGCATACCAGAAGAAGGAAGAAAGGATGAGTTCATAACGTTCTATGAATAACTATAGAAGACCCTGAATAAATACAGTCCTACTAATAACATTATTATGATTAGTGATTTCAACGCAAGAATAGGGAATATCCCGGTAATGAATATAATAGCGCGTTTTGAAGAACCGATATGTAATAAAAGTGGAAAAATACTAAGAGATTTTGCCACTTACGAGTATCTAAAAATAACATTTTCACTTTTTAAGAAAAGAGCTATACATAATAGGGACAATACAAGACTTAGAGAAATAACTCACTGGGTCAAGTACAGGCTACACAAGAGTTTATAGAGGACAAGAGATAGGAGCAGATAGTTTTCTAGTAATCTCCAAACTGGATCTTTTTTGCGAAATGTAATAAAATGACAAAGCAAATAAGTAAATAACTAGATCAAATGGTCTGTAAAGTATATTTACTTGAAGAGGTAGCGTCAAACATCTTTACCAAAGTACGTTAAATAAAGAGCTAGCAAACTTGCAGACTAACGATAATACAGCAGAAGAATGGCAAAATTCAAAGAATGTGATATGTAGACTAGCAGGAGAATCTCTTGGTAGAAATAAAACAATAAGGAAAAGAAAGGGCCTAAAAATTGAAATGAGGATGTAAGAAAAGCTATTAAAGAGAATCAGGAAGCTTATATAAAATACTTAAGCCACACCGCAGCTGAAGAGATGCAGTCTTATAAATAGAGAAGAAATACATAGCTAAATATGTGGTAAGAAAAACACACCAAGGACAAAGGGATAAATTTATTTCTAATATCGAGAATGGTGTTCACGGGAGACAGTAAATAGCCTACAAGGTTTTAAAAACTTTAGATTCAACAGAAAATGAGAAGATAGAAACAAATATTATAGAAGAAGAACAGTGGGTGTTTTATTATGAATGATTATCGTATGATGATACAGCACAAGGAACTGAAATTGAAACAATTAATTACAAGGGGTTGGACGAAATACAGTCTAATGAAATAAAACCTGCCTGAACATCTCTTAACAATAGAAAAGTGACTGGAAGAGATGGCATTAATGCTGAATTGCTAAAATATGAAGGAATGGTGCCACACCTTGGACTGCAACATCTCCCGAACGAATGTTGGAAGAGTAAAAGCATCCCCAAAGACTGGAAATTTGCTAGAGTGATACTGATTTTTAAAAAAGAGACGGGAGTCTATACAGTAAGTACAGAAGAATAAGCATACAAGATATATGCTAAAGTTTTAAACACAAGACTTAAGAACACAATGTGGTAGTACTGCGTGACGAACAAATGAGTTTCAGTACAGAACGCTCTACGGTAGACGTAGTTTTTATGTAGAATAGATAACATAAAAACGCAGAGAATATAATAAAGAAGACCACATTGATTTTATAGATTTAAAAAAAGATTCAGACTGTGTCGTAGGCATAAACTTCGGAAGACAATGGCGAATCGCTGATACACGAAACATATAATAAAAACCATGAGAATCTTGTATCAGAACGCGACTGTCACCCCAGATCTCAACGAAGAAATGACTAATGAGGTACCAACAAACAAATGAGTACGACAAGACTGCTATGACTCCCAAACTTTGTTTAACATTTACACCCAAGCAGTAATAATACATGGAAAACCGAATATCGATAAAGTTTATACCTAGACAGGAGGACACTTTTAAATTTCTATCTATATGCTGGCGATACAGGGATCCTAGCAGATAAAGAAGAGGACGTCCAGAAATGAGTTTACTCACTAGAACCAGTCAGTGCGAAATTTGACATGGACGTCTAAACAGGAAAAATTAAGACAATGGGCTTCATGGGGAAAGAACATACTAGAACCAAAATAGCGGTAGGTCACAAGATTTTAGAGCATGTAAACCACTTTCGTTACCTAGGGTCTAAGATGACATTCGGCTACAGCTAAGATACAGAAACTGAGGTTAGAAAATTCACATGGGTATGGTGAACAATTAACAGAAACCTTAAAAGATAACTAGGAAACATAGCAAGCCGTTTCCAGGCACAAGAAATCAAATTCTCTAGACGAGTTAAAGATTCTACAGTAGAAGACAGATCAAGGAATCGAGATGTCAGAGCAGAATAAAAAATTATTAGTCTAAATGATAAAATTCCAGATAATAAGAGAAAATGGAACGAACACCTAGAAAGAATGAAGAGTGACAGACTTCCCTCAAAGGCTACAAATCCTAACTGCCAAGTAAGAAGAGATAGAGAGAGAATCTTGCGACGATGGGTACTGTAACAGACAATTTCACCTATACCTGAAGGGAAGGAGAATAAGAAGAAGAATAAGGAGTCTTAATGTCTTCCTACAGAATGAAACCATTGAATTTAACTTTTCCTAATGAAAGACCGACATCACGTAACTTACAGACCTTTGCTACCTTCCCCGATGCATTAAGATCCAACGACGCCGCCGACAAGGCCTGGCTGCACAGCACAAATTGGGGCCGTACCGTGGACACAGTGGCAAATTTTTGTGGGAAGATGGTTACAAAATAACTGATGCCGTTGTACTCCCACACGAAAGGAGAGGCATTGGGCAATTATAGAACAAAAATAGTAAGATGTGTCCAGCAGTATTCATCTGACCTCCAGACTAACAATCCCAAAGCACTGACTTCAGGTGTGGGCAAATTATGGTGAAAGGGATCAAATTGCATTTCGTAAGTAGAATGCAACTTCCTCTCAGCCCACGGACGAGAAGAACTGTAGGGGGTAACATCGAAAGTGGTAGATGCGCGACCATTTCACCTGGATGCACCTCGATGTTAACAGTTGGAAGAAGGGGCCGTTGACTCGCTCCTTCCCACAGCCGCTAACCCTTGCTTTCCGGACAGGTCCATGGGCAACCGTCGGGCGAATTTAGTATCCGGAACGGAGTGGACCCCCCCCCCCCCTCTTGCCGAACCCCCCCCCCCCCCCTCCCACGTCAGTCAGCCACGTCCGGCCGGACCACTCCTTCCCGCTGCCGCTCCTCACCTGGCGGGTCTTCCTCGATGTTAATTAAATCCTTCCGCTCTGATGGCTCTGCAAGCTGTGTCCGGCGCACTGCTGACGGCAGGGGGCAGACCGACCAGCTGTGCAGCAGACGTGGCCACAGGCATTATTCGCAGTAATTACCCGCCTCCACTTTCCAGGTGCTGACGTCAACGGGAGCCCACACTGACTCACGAGAAATTGCTATTCGCTTCAAGTTGCCTGCTACATACACTACTGGCCATTAAAATTACTACACCAAGATGAAATGCAGATGATAAACGGGTATTCATTGGACAAATATAATATACTAGAACTGACATGTGATAACATTTTCACGCAATTTGGGTGCATAGATCCTGAGGAATCAGTACCCACAACAACCACATCTGGCAGTAATAACGGCCTTGATGCGCATGGGCATTGAGCCTAACGGAGCTTGAATGGCTTGTACAGGTATAGCTGGCCATGAAGCTTCAATACGATACCACAGCTCATCAAGAGTAGTGACTGGTGTTTTATGATGAGCCAGTTGCTCGGCCACCATTGAGCCGACGTTTTCAGTTGGTGAGAGATTTGGAGAATGTGCTGGCCACGGAAGCAGTCGAAAACTTTCTGTATCCAGAAAGGCCCGTACAGGACCAGCAACATGCGGTCATGTATTATCCTGCTGAAATGTAGGGTTTCGCAGGGATCGAATGAAGGGTAGATCCACGGGTCATTACACATCTGAAATGTAACGTCCACTGTTCAAAGGGCTGTCAATGAGAACAAGACGTGACCGAGACTTGTAACCAATGGTACCCCATACCATCGTGCTGGCGATACGCCAGTATGGCGATGACGAATACACGCTTCCAATGTGCGCTCACCGCGATGTTGCCAAACACGGATGCGACCGTCATGATGCTGCAAACAGAACCTGGATTCACATGAAAGTATGACGTTTTGCCATTCGTGCACCCAGGTTCGTCGTTGAGTACACTATCGCAGGCCCTCCTGTCTGTGATGCAACGTCAAGGGTAACCGCAGCCATGGTCTCCGAGCTGATAGTCCATGCTGCTGCTAACGTCGTCGAATTGTTCGTGCAGATGGTTGTTGTCTTGCAACGTCCCCATCTGTTGACTCAGGGATTGAGACGTGGCTGCACGATCCGTTACAGCCATGCGGATAAGATGCCTGTCATCTCAATTGCTAGTGATAAGATGTTGGGATCGAGCACGGCGTTCCGTATTACCCTCCTGAACCCCACGATTCCATAGTCTGCTAACACTCATTGGATCTCGACCAACGCGAGCAGCAATGTCGCGATACGATAAACCGTAATCACGATAGGCTACAATCCGACCTTAATCAATGTCGGAAACGTAATGGTACGCATTTCTCCTCCTTACACGAGGCATCACAACAACGCTTCACCTGGTAACGCCGGTCAACTGCTGTTTGTGTATGAGATATCGGTTGGAAACTTTCCTCATGTCAGCAGGTTGTAGGTGTCGGCACCGGCGCCAACCTTGTGTGAAATCTCTGAAAAGCTAATCATTTGCACATCACAGCATCTACTTCCAGTCCGTTAAATTTCGCGTCTGTAGCAAGTCATCTTCGTGGTGTAGGAAATTTAATGGCCAGTAGTGTAACTAGGCAACATCAGTAAGTGAGGAAGTGTCTAATTTCGAAGTCTCTCATTCAGTTCCTAACTCCACAGCGTAAGTATATTCAACTCTTAAGTTTGATCTTTGTACCCGTCACCGAAACACATAATAGCAGCGTCAAGGAAACGGCAAATTATTAATATCGAAAATTGGCATGGGTGACATTATATGGCAACACAAGCAAAAGTGATCCGCTTTTCATTATGATCAGGCACTGACTTCAGGATGGATTATGTCCCAATTACTGCAAATGTATTCAAAATACATATTTTCTGAAAATTTCCTCGTCAAATTTGACTTCGTTAATAAGAAATATCACACTACTTCCGTACTTTAAATGTTATAACGAATTGTAGACTCTTATCCGTTAGAGGAAGTTTTCCAGGAACCTTCCTCACACATTTTTGAGTCATCAGTCTTCTTATGCTTTGACGCCACACGCCACGAATCCCTCTTCTGTGCCAAACTCTTCATCTTAGAGTAGCACTTGCAGCCTATGTCCTCAATTTTTACTGTATATATTTCAATCTGTTTTTCTCTACAGTTTTTACCCTCTACAGCTTCCTCTAGTAATGACAGCTGTTCCCTGATGTCTTAACAGATGCCCTATCATCCTGTCCGTTCTCCCTGTCAGTATTTTCCTTACATTTCTTTCTTCACTTATTCTATGGAGAATCTCCTTATTTCTTACCTTAAAAGTCCATCCATTTTGAACATTCTCATGAAGCACTACAGCTCAAATTTTAGATTCCCTTCTGTTGCGGTTTTCCCACAGCCCATGCTTCCTTACCATACAATCCTGTACTCCAGACGCACATTTTCAGAACTGTCTTTCACAATATGAGGCCAATATTTGATACTAGTAGACTTCCTCTCGCCAGGAATGCCCTTGTTGCCTGAGCAATTCTGCTTTCTATATTCTCCTTGCTCCGACCATCTGCCTTGGGGATTGAATTTCTTAACTTCATCAACTTCGTGATCACCAGTTCTGATGTTTATTTTCTCATTGTTCTTCTTTCTGCTTCTTCTCATTACTTTTGTCTTTCATCGTTTCGCACTCGATCCATATTTCTTCACTTTCACTACGAATAGGAAGGTCATCGGGAAGTCTTATCAGTCATCTCCTTTCGTCTTGAATTTGATTCCCACGCTTAAATCTTTCTTTATCATCAGTGCTTCTTCCATGTATAGATTAAAAAATACTTGTGAAAGACTACATCCCTGTCTTACACCCTTTTAACCCGAGCATATCGTTTGTTCTTTCATTCTTATTCTTCTCTCTTGACTCTTGTACATACTGTATATTTCCCGTCCTTCCCACTGCTGACACCCATTTTTCTCACAGTTTCGAACACTTTGCACTACTTGGCACTGTCGGACAGTTTTTCCAGATCGACAAATCCATGAACGTTTCTTGATTTTTCTTTAGCCTTACTTCCATTATGAACCTCAACGTCATAACTACCACTCTTGTGCCGTTACCTTCCCTAAAAGCAAAGTTATCGTCATCTAACAGATGTAATTTTCTTTTCCATTCTTCTGTATGTTATTCTTGTCAGCAACTTGAATCCATGAATTTTTATGCTTATTGTGAGATAATTCTGGCACTTTTTGGCAGTTACACTCTTCAGAAGGGTGTGGATGATGCTTTCCCGGAAGTCGGATGGTTCATTCCAATTCCCGTACACTCTACTTCTCGACATAAATAGTCGGTTTGTTGCCTACTGCCTCCACGATTTTGTAAATTCGGATGAAATCTTAGCTGTTCCGTCAGCTTTATTTCTCCTTAGGGCTTGTGAAGCGCTTTTAAACTCTAATACTTGATCGCCTATCCTTTCACTGTCAACTCCAGTTTCATTTTCTATCACGTCGTCTTATAATTGCTCCCTCTCACAGAGGTCTTCAGTGTTTTAAGATGCTAAACTACACAGGTTTATTCAGTTAGCTACAAGATCTTTCAAAATATCACTGTTCATCTCGTAAATCTTGACACGGCTTAGCAGATTGCTGCACCACTCCTTCAAGTGTGTCAGGGAGGGTGCTGTAAACATTACTTTTTAGAACATCCCAGACTGAAATATTCTGGCTATTGAAATCGGGTGATATTGGATGTAAAGTACACTCACCGTTCGACCTGCTCATTTAGCGCCATTTTGGTGCATTAGATGTCGACAGTAGCTAAGTGTTCTAGTGCCACATTCGTGGGTCATAAGTTAGAGAAATTTGGAAATTTGTGGTAAGTTTCTATGGGACCAAATCCTAGGCTTACACACTACTGAATCAATCTTAAACTAGCTTACTCGAATGACAATACACACACCCATGCCCGAGGGTGCCGTAAACATTACTTTTTAGAACATCCCACACCGCGTGATCCTTAGGTTAGATTTGAGTCCAATTAAACGTGGACAAATCGCATCGTTCAAATTTTTTAATGATTTTATACTAACCATGGTAACACTGCATACTGAAATCAGGGACAGCTCAAGACCTTATGCCTCTATGGAATCAACTTATACGCAACGAACCGTAATATAAATCCCAGAAACTAGGTGTTCCCCATTGTAGATTGGTCCATCTGACCATCGGAGCTATAAAATGAACCCACACTAATGCTTTGCTAGTGGAAACTACCAAAATATCACCAGAGATAGACGTCAGATGCTATCTGGTACATTTATAGGGCGGTTTATCTGATCATAACACCATAGAGGTAGTGTCCTGATTCCGGGAGTTAACACACTGACAGGAAAAAAACAGGAACCGAACTCTTCTAAGGTTAAGAATCTGCGGAAATTGGGAAAATTTCAATCTTACGGGACATGAAATTCTTTTGTATTCGAAAGCCGCTTACATTTTCTTTAATACTGTCCTGGTGTCGTATGTTCCACTCGATCTAAGGAACAGGACTGACATTATTTACGAACTAAAGAAATTTACTGAACGATATTTGCCACATTACGCTTGTACACAGTAATGCCTGGAGAGGCGCTGGACTAAGTCTTCGTCATTTCCTAAAATGGCACCTATATGATGACTGAAATTCCACCTGAAACCATCATATATGCAGTGGACATACTGGCTATAGCTAAGGCAAATTGTTATGGAAAACTGATAGTGAAGAACTCAGAAAGCTTTTTACAGAAGTTACAAAATCAGTGCTTCGACAAGCACGCTAACGGATTTAATTACGATGTATTGGAGACTATTACAGAAGAAAGGGAAATTGACTCAGACTTCCATCTGAAATCAATGAAAACACGTCACTGAATTTCCCACTACTAAATAGTTGACCTACTAGCTCAGAGGACAGTTGTGGGACAACTACTTTTAACACCAGTCGCTAATAATGATTTCCAACCTACGATCAAGAAATGTGTACAGTGTTAGAAGCTGTGAATGTAATGTTCAGCAACAAAACAGCAACAACATAGCGGCCAATCTACAGAAAATATCACCTCTACATTGTTTCAAATATGTCGACGTCAGTATACGTCATGTGACGTACATCATTTCCATGCGGCACCCGTATGTTAACTTGCAATTATACATCGAATTAAGATTCTAGTCTGAGGAAGTTACATTATTATCCTATCAGCAAAGCTGATCTGGAACAGACTGGCAAGCACAAACTGCAAAGAAGCACAAGAAGGTCTATACAGGGAACTGGTTGCGGGTAGTGTCCCTTACCTCCTAGGGTTATCACCTTGCTCTACAATTTCAAGGTAAGTAGCAGCACTTTGGCAGCAGAACGGTTAAAACGGGAGGGTATAGCGATAGAAACTAACATTAATCTCACCAGCTGTAAAAGCCTGAATAACCACCATTTTCAGTTCCGACGGCTGCGAGACGTTTCAGAGAGAAGGTTAGTGAGGTCCTGTAAGGTACAGACAGGAAAGTGGAACCATGGTGATTCCAGAGTCGCGGTCCCTGCGCTAGGATATCTCGCGGAAATTACCATAACGGAAAAATATACGATATTCGAGCCCACACGGGGCCTTGTTAACCATCGTTCTTCCTGCGAAACACACGCGACTGCAAAAGGAAAATGGAGAAAGTGACGCTGGTACAGAAAGTACGCCTGCCGGTGTGGCCGAGCGGTTCTAGGCACTTCAGTCTGGAACAGCGCGACAGCTACGGTCGCAGGTTCGTATCCTGCCTCGCCCATGGATGTGCGTGATGTCCCTAGGTTAGTTAGGTTTAAGAAGTTCTAAGTTCTAGGGGACTGATGACCTCAGACGTTAAGTCCCGTAGTGCTCATAGCCACTTGAGCCATTTGAACAGAAAGTATCCTTCACGACACACCGGAAGGTGGCGAGTGGTGTTCAGATGTAAGTGTAAATGTAGGTTTCTCGGTTGAGGATCCTTGGTACCAACAGCACTATCAAGGTGGTATCACAGATTCTCGATTGGGCTTAAGTCCGTTAAGTTTGGTGGCCAGGAATGTACGGTAAACTAATCGTGGTGCTGTGTGACACGTTGCATTGCCCTTCTGGTAGATGTCATCGCACCACCGAAAAACTAACTCCGTGTGTGTACATGGATCCCAGTGATAGATGCATACTTGTGTCGATCCATTGTGCCTTTAAAAATGATGGGATCACCCAGGGAATGCCATTTAAACATTCCCTTGACCGTAACCGCCCTCCTCCGGCTTGGCAACCTCTGATGGTTGTTGCAGATGCTTGCTTTCTTTTCGATGGCGCATAAAACGTGAACGTGAACGTGAAGGCCACCAGTCATCACTCAGTGGTCGATCAGTTACGGTTTTCTTTTTTTGGTCATCAGTCTACTGACTGGTTTGATGCGGCCCGCCACAAATTCCTTTCCTGTGCTAACCTCTTCATCTCAGAGTAGCACTTGCAACCTACGTCCTCAATTATTTGCTTTACGTATTCCAATCTCTGTCTTCCTCTACAGTTTTTGCCCTCTACAGCTCCCTCTAGTACCATGGAAGTCATTCCCTCATGTCTTAGCAGATGTTCTATCATCCTGTCCCTTCTCCTTATCAGTGTTTTCCACATATTCCTTTCCTCTCCGATTCTGCGTAGAACCTTCTCATTCCTTACCTTATCAGTCCACCTAATTTTCAACATTCGTCTATAGCACCACATCTCAAACGCTTCGATTCTCTTCTGTTCCGGTTTTCCCACAGTCCATGTTTCACTACCATACAATGCTGTACTCCAGACGTACATCCTCAGAAATTTCTTCCTCAAATTAAGGCCGTTGTTTGATATCAGTAGACTTCTCTTGGGCAGAAATGCCTTTTTTGCCATAGCGAGTCTGCTTTTGATGTCCTCCTTGCTCCGTCCGTCATTGGTTATTTTACTGCCTAGGTAGCACAATTCCTTAACTTCATTGACTTCGTGACCATCAATCCTGATGTTAAGTTTCTCGCTGTTCTCATTTCTACTACTTCTCATTACTTTCGTCTTTCTCCGATTTACTCTCAAACCATACAGTGTTCTTATTAGACTGTTCATTCCGTTCAGCAGATCATTTAATTCTTCTTCAGTTTCACTCAGGATAGAAATGTCATCAGCGAATCGTATCATTGATATCCTTTCACCTTGTATTTTAATTCCACTCCTTTTATTTCCATCATTGCTTCCTCGATGTACAGATTGAAGAGTGGGGGCGAAAGGCTACAGCCTTGTCTTACACCCTTCTTAATACGAGCACTTCGTTCTTGATCGTCCACTCTTATTATTCCCTCTTGGTTGTTGTACATATTGTATATGACCCGTCTCTCCCTATAGCTTACCCCTACTTTTTTCAGAATCTCGAACAGCTTGGACCATTTTATATTGTCGAACGCTTTTTCCAGGTCGACAAATCCTATGAAGGTGTCTTGATTTTTCTTCAGCCTTGCTTCCATTATTAGCCGTAACGTCAGAATTGCCTCTCTCGTCCCTTTACTTTTCCTAAAGCCAAACTGATTGTCACCTAGCGCATTCTCAATTTTCTTTTCCATTCTTCTGTATATTATTCTTGTAAGCAGCTTCGATGCATGAGCTGTTAAGCTGATTGTGCGATAATTCTCGCACTTGTCAGCTCTTGCCGTCTTCGGAATTGTGTGGATGATGCTTTTCCGAAAGTCAGATGGTATATCGCCAGATTCATATATTCTACACACCAACGTGAATAGTCGTTTTGTTGCCACTTCCCCCAATGATTTTAGAAATTCTGATGGAATGTTATCTATCCCTTCTGCCTTATTTGACCGTAAGTCCTCCAAAGCTCTTTTAAATTCCGATTCTAATACTGGATTCCCTATCTCTTCTAAATCGACTCCTGTTTCTTCTTCTATCACATCAGACAAATCTTCACCCTCATAGAGGCTTTCAATGCATTCTTTCCACCTATCTGCTCTCTCCTCTGCATTTAATAGTGGAATTCCCGTTGCACTCTTAATGTTACCACCGTTGCTTTTAATGTCACCGCAGATTGTTTTGACTTTCCTGTATGCTGAGTCTGTCCTTCCGACAATCATATCTTTTTCGAAGTCTTCACATTTTTCCTGCAGCCATTGCATCTTAGCTTCCCTGCACTTCCTATTTATTTCATTCCTCAGCGACTTGTATTTCTGTATTCCTGATTTTCCCGGAACGTGTTTGTACTTCCTCCTTTCATCAATCAACTGAAGTATTTCTTCTGTTACCTATGATTACCCAGTTACGGTACTGGCGTGCGAATTCCAGCCTTCGTCGCCAATGATCGTTAGTCATCATGGACGCTTGAACCAAGCGCCTGCTGCAGAGACCCGTACGTAGCAACGTTCCCTGGTGGTTTGGTGAAGAGGCGCTGTTGGTAGCCCATTGGTTCATATGGGGTGTCATTTGCGCAGCAGTGGCACGTCTATACGCCAGCCATCGTTCATCCCTGTCACCTGTGACCTGTGGAGCTTCACAGTTACCTCGGTGCCGATTTTGAATAGCGGCGTTTTGCCTTGCATGGTATACTTTAACCACGGAGTTAAGAACATTCCAAACGTAGCCGATTCCATTACGTCATTACCCTCGGCCTGAAAGTATCCCCTTTTGGGCGTCAGGTAAATCGTTTCGTTTTCACAATAAGACAGCAACTACACTGTTGCCCGTATCCCCCTGACAGGCTATGTATCCTCCCACTGCTAGTGCTGCCACCCGTTGTCTATTAGCGTTTATTGCACGCTGACATGTAACATAGGTTGTGGTGTCAATAATATGACTGGAATATGTATAAAAACAGTCGGTTAAAGTAGTACTGTGGAAAAAACGCATTTGTTGAAGCAATGATTTGTCTCTTGCATATTTTTTCTAAATTACGACTAAAATAATCCTGAATTGGAATTTCCCTATGAGACCATTCTTAGAATAGACTCGCAGGTAATGTTCTTACGACTGTAATCAATTCTCTTTAGTTATTGTTGAGCCCACGGAGCAGAGCTAATTCAACTTACTTCACCTCAACAACAGCAACGTTATGCCTGTACAGCTGTAAATCCAGTTGTTTATATTGTTCATATAGCCCAAGGGCGAAATGTTTAAAAGAGGAGGTGCCCTACGTCGTCTTTCAAGACTCTTCCCAGTTGCACATACACCACCATGACGCACGTATGTGTGGAGACTACGACGAGAATTTGTTATATTGCTTACGTCATCGTCACACTGGCCTAACAACTGGAATCTTGGTATGAGATGACACTTGGGTATACAACGTGATCTGCTATTATGTTAAGTTAATTGTGAAACTGCGGCTTCCACAGCAAAAATAGTTGCTTGCGAAACTCATAAACCAGAACAGGTATTTAAACACAGGTGTTAAAACCATTAAAATATAAAACTGAATGAAACGTCTTGTAGGCCGCTATAGCTGTAATTATTTAAGTCAATTTGAGACCCTCACAATCCTTTTCACAACGTTTAAGCTGCATCTTATGGATTACTACTGTACAGAAAATTCTATAATTTAACACTTTGATGATTAGGAAATGAAGTTATCTGATATATCTTTAAGTACTAACAGACTTAAACAAGGAAGAAGATATCACTCATTTAGTTACGAAGCTAGGTCTGGGTCACATAAACCCCATAAAGAACGGACCTACGTGTATTTAATAAATATGTCTATTCACTCAAATACTTTAAAATGCCTCAGACTACTTCATTTCACTTTATCGAAGCATTTCTGCACAGATATACTCCAGAGGGTGAAACGTAAAATCATCAAGACCGGTTGTACGGGTCTCTAATGGGCTTTATCAAATACTTCATTCAGTTTTATATTTTAATTGTGTTAATATCTATACCTTAAAGGAGGAGGAAATTAAAGTTTAACGTGCAATCGACAACGAGGTCATTAGAGACGGATCACAAGTTTGGATTAGGGAAGGATGGGGAAGGGAACCGGCCGTGCCCTTTCAAAGCAACGACCCGGCGTTTGCCTGAAGCGATTTAAGGAAATCACGAAAAAGCTAAATATGAATGACCGGACGCGGATTTGAACCGTCGTCCTCTAGAAGCCGATTTCAGTGTATATTAAACATCTGTTGTATTGTTTGAATTGTCTGTGTATTATGTATAACTGTTGTAGTTGTGGCTGCCCCAATCTTAAAATTATTCGTGATTTTGTCGGTGTAGAAATTCTAGGTCGGTTTTGTTATGTTGATGAATTTCTCTTACTATATGAAGGTCCCATTGAGGTTTCACAATAGACTGTCATTCAGCGTACAGTCGAAAACAGTGTTAATAGCACTCTCTGACATTGACCTTCTAATCACAATAAGAATAATTACATTTGTTTTTGATATTAGTGGAAACCGTCAACCACTGACATCATGCCTCATCGTTCTTGAAATCATCCCATGGAATATAAAACGTCTGCTTTCCTTTCGTTTTACACCGTCTCCATCAAGTCCCCCTAACTCCCAAGCTTTAGACTGGGTGTACCAGGCTACACAAAGTATTGCACTTGCTAAGGATTACGATACAAATTTTGTTCACAATTTTAATAAAGAACTATTGAGGAAGACAATTTTTTCCACCAGCCACTCCACGTTTTCCACCAGTTTTTCACCTGCCTCAGAGAACTACAACAAGAAGAACTACCAAAACATTCTATACTACGCCCCCTTTTTAGGAAGAGTCAATAAACATTTAAAGATGATTAACATGAATCTTGCGTTTCTTACCCCGCGGAATGTAGGTGCCAAATGTAGACACAGGAAACAGTCAGTAGGCTACCCATATAAGGAAATAGTTTTTTTTCAGTTTCCTTTAATAATTGTTCTCCAAAGTGCATTGGAAAACCTGGTAGAGGTTTCGAAATTCCCTTTAAAAGAAGTCTCAGTGTGAGCAATTCGAAATATATTCTAACATCTCGCTAACGTGACGATCAACATTGTATTTCAGATCTCCAAAGTAATCTGGAGACAGTAAGTAAAGAAAGAAAGAGCGGTGTTTTAAACATGCTTCAGAAGATATATATAATAAAGTCCATAACACAGTCACCTGTTAATACTCTCATTAACCAAAAGGAATTAAGACACCGAGCTTGTTTTGGTCAATTTTCACTATTTGCATTTTTGATGTAGGGTGTCTCAGAAACTAACTAGTTGTTTAGCATATAACAGTTACTTTTTTTTTAATATCCACGTTTACGGCTACTCTTGATGCACATCTAGGTCATTTGATACATTTGACGGCCGGCCGGTGTGGCCGTGCGGTTAAAGGCGCTTCAGTCTGGAACCGCGTGACCGCTACGGTCGCAGGTTCGAATCCTGCCTCGGGCATGGATGTGTGTGATGTCCTTAGGTTAGTTCGGTTTAATTAGTTCTAAGTTCTAGGCGACTGATGACCTCAGAAGTTAAGTCGCATAGTGCTCAGAGCCATTTGAACCATACATTTGACGTATACACTGTGCCGGCCGCGGTGGCCATGCGTTTCTAGGCGCTTCAGTCCGGAAACGCAGGACTGCTACGGTGGCAGGTTCGAATCCTGCTTCGGGCGTGGATGTGTGTGATGTCCTTAGGTTAGTTAGGTTTAAGTAATTTTAAACTATAGTAATATTATTATATGAGTTCATTTACGTTCAATTTTTATGTAATATAATGAGCCTTGTCTAATAGTTGACGTGGTGACCGTAATTGCTCATCAGAGCACTAGCAGTGCGCTTCTCTTATCATCCGTGTAGCCCGCATTAGTTGATTTCCTTAACGCTCTCAGTACCCTGACGGCAGCCAGCGCTCACGCTCCGACAACACAAAGGACACCTCGTAGCTCGTGTTATCAGCTGCTATGGTTACTGTTATGTTGATGACAAACACACAGAAGCGTGGCGGCTTCCTGTAAAGTTTGACCGTCAGCATAAGTTTTTTCTTCTCGACCATTGGTGGCCCCCAAATTAAATTAAAATGATTTTTCAATGTGTTTCAGTATATTAATTTTATAAATTTTCATCACTAACCTTTATTTTACTGTCTGTTGCTTGACAAAGGCTGAAAGGAACATGCTTTAACCGGTAAGCTGATGACTGTTCGTGAATTTCATCCTCAGTCGCTGAATATAGTAAAATTACTTCCGTTGAATATCGTGTTCTGAGGAACATGGCACTCACGACATCCAAAAGCCGTCCTGTATGGAAATTTAGTGGACGAATGTGATTTAATGCTAGTTAATTTACAACAGACATTTTAACAACAATGACGGTTCTGTTGAATTTTGTGTGTTTTTGGTTTGTAAGCATTACTAGTTTAAAACTGCCATTTACTACATAACATGAGCTACAGTAAAGATGATGAATGACAGTACGCCTTATTTAAGCACATTAGATTTAGAGAAACCCAAAATGTAAGGGATAGTAGGAATGAAATACTACAGAAGATAGAAATTACCCCAAAGCTTTCTTCATATTCACAGAAATGTAAATTTCCAAAATTGGATACAACGCAGTGATGTTCTACACTATAATATTTTCCACATATACATTCCCTCCACCTCCAAATAAACTAACTGGGGACCACCAGCTGCTTGTGTCCAAAATGTGTCTTGCATGGGGGCTTAATTATATATAATGCAAATAATTTTAATTTTTTTTTATTTAGTAGCTGTCTGTACGGTTACGCTGTCTCGTGAACGGTTGGCCCTGACTGGTTTTAGTACGCAATCTGACTGCATAGAATAATAACAAGGAATGAAAAAAAATTTCCGTTGACACAATTAATTAATTAAGTCCCCAGCAACTATAAAACGTACGAAACCAAAGCACAAGTGTAACTGTTCTGTGTGTGGAAGTGTGATTCAACGTACACATCTGGCACGGTTCTGAAGACAAGAAATTTTAAATATCATTTGTACTGAAGTAATTAAAGAAAAATAGAAATACTATAATTACGCAAGAAAACCAGAATTACACTCTAATACAAGAACACAAGCCAGATGCTTTGTTGACTGAACCTGTAATGACGCATTATTTAAGACACTGAAATAATAAAAAAAAACGAATTTTTTTACCTTCATATATATATTGACGAAAAGCACTCTGATCATTACAATATCTCCATTCGAACAACATCTGCAGTCTAGCCCATCAAACAACTGCATAAAACATGGAACAAGCACTCCCTACTACAACATCTCAACACCGACTCACTACTACTACTTCTCAACAAGCACTCTCCACCACGACTTCTCGACAAGAACTGCCAGTGGAGGCGGCTGAATAATACTCTTTGGCGCAATGTCTGGCGCTGTGGCTCAGTGGAGCCACCTTTCATATGCCCTTCCTCCATGGGCCAGAATTTGATGGTATTTTTGTCAGCATTGTTGGTGAAAATACCACCAAATTCGTCCACAAAAATACAGACAAAAATAAAAGATAATATTAATACGTAAATATCACATAATTAGATAAAATTTTGGCTTTGCACTGACCTTTCAATAACCTAATATATAAAATACAGTAAGCAATACAAATTCCTTCATACATGTGACTTTACATAATAGTTTACACAATACACAAAAAATTAGTTTACACAAACGTTCTCATAAAATGCTTTTAATGATTCAAAAAACCAAGAAGTTGATAGTTCCAGCAGTAGCACCCAGCAATGGTCCACAGGTGCAAAGAGCAAGAAGTAACAACATTTCAGTAGAAACAGTTCCAACAGTGGCACCCAGCAATGTTGAGTAGGTGCAGACACCGACAAGTGACATTTCAATAGAAACAGTTCCATCAGTTGCACCCAGCAATGTTGAACAGGTGCAGACATCAACAAGTGACATTATGTCAGTAGAAGCAGTTCCATTAGTGACACCCAGCAATGTTGAACAGGTGCAGACACCAACAAGTGACATCATTCAGCAGAAGCAGTTCCATTAGTGGCACCCAGCAATGTTGAACAGGTGCAGACACCAACAAGTGACATTATTTCAGTAGAAGCAGTTCTATTAGTGGCACCCAGCAATGTTGAACAAGTGCAGACACCAACAAGTGACATTATTTCAGTAGAAACAGTTCCATCAGTGGCACCCAGCAATGTTGAACAAGTGCAGAGACCAACAAGTGACATTTCAGTAGAAGCAGTTCCATCAGTAGCACCCAGTAATGTTGAACAGGTGCAGACACCAACAAGTGACATCATTCAGCAGAAGCAGTTCCATTAGTGGCACCCAGCAATGTTGAATAGGTGCAGACACCAACAAGTGACATTTTCAGTATAAGCAGTTCCATTAGTGGCACCCAGCAATGTTGAACAGGTGCAGACAGCAACAAGTGACAACATTTCAGTAGAAGCAGTTCCATCTGTGGCACCCAGTAATGTTGAACAGGTGCAGACAGCAAGAAGTAACATCATTTCAGTAGAAGCAGTTCCAATAGTGGCACCCAGCAATGTTGAGCAGGTGCAGACAGCAACAAGTGACATTATGTCAGTAGGAACAGTTTCATCAGTGGCACCCAGCAATTTTGAGCAGGTGCAGACAGCAGTCCATAATATTCACTATCACTGATCACACCATCAGAGTTTATCAGCAGAAATTAAACACGTCCTAGTGGCACCAATCATGTAGAAAAAGTGCAAGTAACAGTCCATAATATTCACTATCACTAATCACACAGTTCATCAGCAGAAATTAAACATTTCTAAGTGTCACACATCAATGTTGAACAGGTGCAGGTGTGAACAACAGTTTCAATGCACACACAATTGCTTTTACAAAATTATTATCAATGCTTTTACACTAAACATACAAATTATAATAAACACACAAATGATATCAGATAATTGTCATATTAACTATTACAAATACACAAATATCAGTAAACCTATAATATTTATGGATGTCAGTGCAAGCCACAACAAACAAGTAAAATAACATTTAGGAGATAGGTCGGTACCAATTATCTGGGATTAGGAAGGGAAAACACACAAAACACACTCACTCATCTTTCGTCCACATTAGTGCTACTGTGTAATTGAATAGTGTTAACTGTGTAAATGTAACTCTCTAAGATTTGATGTTCGACATGTGTATCAAGTAGGAGTGGCAGCAATGTATAACAGTCAATAATAGTTAGTCAACGTCATAGTCATCATGTCAAGACCAATGTTTGCCAAGCCAAATCAAAATGTACGGTTGCTGAACAACTGTCAGTGTACCAAGATATGAAAATACTTCCTCTCTTCAAAAAAAAAAAAAAAAGTATATACTGCTTAGTGATTTAACAAAGTGTGTGTGTAGACAATCTTCCTTCTACTTGAGTGTTCTAGTCTGCCATCTACATCCTCCTTGTTCCATACAAACCTACAAAAAAAAAAAAATGCTCCTCACTTACTTTACCTCTTATCCACCAAAACTCCAATAATCATCAGCATCACATAATCTTAATACTTCAATAATACCTCTTAGGTCGATGCATATAAACCTTATCATCAATATCATGTACCTTACCTCTTGTCCACCAAAACTCCAATAATCATCTACTTCACACAATCTCAATACCTCAATAATACCTCTTCAATACGTCGATACATATAAACCTTATTACCAATATCATTTCCCTTCCATAACGACTCTTTCCTCTAGTCAGTCTCCTCGAACAAGTACAGATAAAATCCTAGTGCAAACTTCAATTCATCATCCCATGCAATCCGAAGACACAACGTCCACACACAACCTCTGTGTAATCCATCTGACCCATATCTTCTACTCATTATGAATCATAAAATACATTTTGGTTACCTTGTCCATCATTAAATAAAAGAAATGCATACATGACCTCTAACAGCCTTTAGTTTGAATAACTTTCAGTAAGTAAGTACGAGTACGGAGTGTGAATGATCAAAATATTTCACAGTGTGTACACCACTTCAAGAATCATAGTAAAACAGAAGCAAACATGTGGAGTATTTGTTGTGTCAAGCGTCACTTACTATTTCAATTGCTCACGAAAAATGCAGTGTAATAACTGTCAATGGTCTAACCCTAGTGTTGGTATGTCATGTCGTTAGCTTCCTTCCTATTAGCATAAATTTACACAGCTTTCATAAAACCTCCAGCTCATGTGATTTCTATGAAGTTTCTTGTACTAATGTCGTTCGTTGAATTATAGCAGTTCATTTTCTTATCTTAAAAATATAAGGCACTGAGCGTAAGCAAAACATGCAACAGCGAGTAAATATACCAGTGGAGAACAGAATGTCAACAAGTGGATGCAGCACAATCCCTACAACGAGGCTCTGCCAAGCGATCAATAATTAATACCATAGAGTAACCTAAACTCTATGTTCGTAGACTGTACATTAGCATTGCTATATTCTAAATTGAAGAGTAGTTATGACAACAAAACAGAAATGTGTAAATATGCAACCCATACGCAAAGCAGCAAATATATATCTCACATAATAAACAGGTCATTAGCATCATATCAGCATAAGCAAATAAATGTTCATATGAAATCTTAATAAGTAAACGTGAGGGCGCAAGCAGATAAATCACAAAGTATAACTTACATACCTAACCACATCAGCACAATTAATAAAGTGACAATTATAATTTAAATAAATAAGCACAGCAGGCACATAATAGAAAAATATGACATCAGTGAAAAAGCAGTGCAGCCAAGCGATGCATAATATATACAAATAACAACCCTGTTCATTAATCAATCATTGTCAAAATCAGTTAACGTACGCAAGCACGTCGCTTCACAAGTAAATTCATAGAACATGAAATTTAGCACAAAGTATGAATCACATAATCGTGAGCAACAAATTACGTCTCAAGTACGTACCTAAGTGAAAATATGTTACCTGAAAAATAAACTCAATTAATAGTTACCTTTTTTAGTTTATTACTTTTTTCTTCGAAATTACATTCTTCCTGAAATTTTCTCCATAGCAAGTTCTCTTAACGACGGACACACACAGAATTTACCTGAAGTTCTTAAATATTTTACACAACCGTATCCTGAAAAATACTGAACGTTAATAACATAATTTATCAAGTCACTATAGATTTATACTGAATTTAATCGGAGAAATTAGACTGTGTATTTGTTTACGGTTGTCAGTGCATTCGCACTGAGCGCTCGATCAGCTGTAGGCGCGTGACGTAGGAAGTAATTGTTTGCGGTCAACGACTGCTTCGTGCGGCGCGCAGACTTGACTGTTGCATTGAGTATGTGCTGCCGCCAAAACACGGCGCGGTATCCTTGTATTCTCTGCATGTTTGCATGTAGCTGTTAGTTTCTCAAAAGTATGTCATTCCACAAAAATTTTAACGTTCGATATATGATGTATTCCCTTAGAGCGCCGAGATTTAAGAGTTTCTACTTCGACAGTGTTATCATGAATAATATTGCGAATTCTATATGGACCGTTATAAAGCAGAAAAAAATTTGCGACACAAGCCTTTTCCTTTGTGAGACAAACGGTGAGACTTAATTAACTCCTTTTGACCAACTGACAAGATTTTTAAACGACCAGGATGTTTAGCTGATTTCTTTCTTCTAGCAGCGGCAGATGCAATATTTTGTAGAGCCAGGTTGACAACTTCAGAATGCCGCAGTTTCCATGAAGGCGGAAAAGGAACGATTTCAGAAATGCGATTTGACGGTGCTTTGTTTTTTAATATCAGTATTGGTGGTAAAGAAGTTGAATCATTAGGGAATTCATTCAGAATGTTTTGAAAAATGTGAAGATACTGATCCCAAGTTCTGTGATTCTGATGACAATAAAGACGACCCAATTTATTGATTTCCTTCATCCATCTCTCCGAAGCGTTAGATTGAGGGTGAAAAAGTGGAATGAAAATTGGTTTAATCTTACGACGCCGTAGAGTACGAAGCCAAATTTTAGAGCGAAACTGTGATCCATTATCTGATATAACCTTATCAACATGACCCACTTCTTTAAGAAAATGTTTGATGAAAGCATTAGATACTGAACGAGCTGTTGCTTTCCGTAAAGGTGTAAAACACACATATTTTGAAGTCAATTCCACTGCTACGAAAATGTACGCAAAACCATTAGTAGAACAAACCACTGGACCGAACAAATCGACTGGAGCCATGTCCTTTAATTTTGCTGGAATGATAGGAAATAATTGGCGGCTTAGCATTTTGACATAATTTGCATTTGGCAAGAACAGATCAGCAATAGTTTTCTGTACTACAACGGCGTTTTCTTCTATCTCTTGAAGTAAATGTGCACCTAGGCCTTTGTATGATGAGTCCGTCGCCAAACAAAAATCTTTAGATAAATCCGGATGTGAAAGAAGTGGAGCAGCAACTAAAGCATCACGAAGTTGTTCAAATTCTGACTGAGCTTCCTCATCCCAACACCAATTAGAATTCTATCCAGATAGTTCACATAAACGAGGTGTGGCCAAATCGTCCAATCTAACAAAGCGTCTAAGAAAATTACAGACACCAAGGAAACTACGGACATCACGTTTTGTGGTAGGAACAGCATAACTACCAATAGCGTCTAATTTCCCTGGATCAGGAAGAATGCCTTCTGTAGAAATAATGTGACCGAGAACTTTCACCTGGGAACGACCAAATGCAGATTTTTCTAAGTTCACTGTAATGCCAACTCTTGCAAAGATACGTAATAATGAATCCAAAATTTTGTTATGCTCACTCCAAGAAGGTTTAGCAATAAGAATATCGGCAACATATGAAGTAATATTGTCACGAAGATAAACAGGTAAAATTTCGTTTAAACTATGAATGAATGCTGCTGAAGGTACGGTAAGTCCAAACGGTAATTTCCGAAATCACTTTTGGGTAAAATAGTCATATCCGGTTACTCTTTACCCATTCTCTAGATAGATTGATAGTCGAAGAGTTATTCTGACAGATGCACAGAATAGTAAAAGAATAGGCAGCGGTGCAGAAAACTAAAAGGGAAATAGCACCACTACAGCTCGGGGCCCTATGCACGCTACGGCACATATTCACTTAGTGTAGTGAATCCCCTGAGGACATTAATAGCCGCACATAATTTCCACTTTGTGACTTAGTGGCCAGTTTCGTGGAAGTGCGTACATAAATTGATCTAACCATGCACATGGATGTATGTCATTCTTAGAATTGCGAAAGATCTTACATTTCCGAACAGTCAAGAAGTGTTTGTAGTCAAAGTTTTCTCCTCGTGGCGACAAAGACCTACCGCGTCTATCCCAGTCCGAATGTCGATTATTGTCAAGTTCACGCGCCTGGCGCTCTCTTGTTGCATCCCGTAAATGAAACAAATTATTTTCTTCAAACCCCTCTGCTATCTGTGATTCCAAATT